>NC_067469.1:12242896-12868094 GCF_025434085.1 Hippocampus zosterae
GCCGGGGTGAATAGTGTTGGAACACGGCCCGCGGAAATAGTAGCGGCTGGAGGTACCGGGGGCGATGCCCGCCCCGGCCCGGCGGCCAAGTTAAAAAAATAAAAAATCCCCGTTCAGTCTCAATGGCAGGGTGCGGGCCGGCCCGGCGGCGAGTGCGGCGGGCAGCAGGCCTCTTGGACAGGTTGAGAGATAAAAAAATAATAATTCCCGTGCAGTCTCAATGGCGGGGTGCGGGCCGGGGAATAGGCCTCTTGGCCGGGGTGAATATGTTGGAACGCGGCGCGCGTAAATAGAAGCGGCTGGAGGTACCGGGGGCGAAGCCCGCCCCGGCCCGGAGGCCGAGTTAAAAAAAATAATAATCCCCGTTCAGTCTCAATGGCGGGGTGCGGGCCGGCCCGGCGGCGAGTGCGGCGGGCAGCAGGCCTCTTGGACAGGTTGAGAGATAAAAAAATAATAATTCCCGTGCAGTCTCAATGGCGGGGTGCGGGCCGGGGAATAGGCCTCTTGGCCGGGGTGAATAGTGTTGGAACACGGCCCGCGGAAATAGTAGCGGCTGGAGGTACCGGGGGCGATGCCCGCCCCGGCCCGGCGGCCAAGTTAAAAAAATAAATAATCCCTGTTCAGTCTCAATGGCAGGGTGCGGGCCGGCCCGGCGGCGATTGCGGCGGGCAGCAGGCCTCTTGGACAGGTTGAGAGATAAAAAAATAATAATTCCCATGCAGTCTCAATGGCGGGGTGCGGGCCGGGAATAGGCCTCTTGGCCGGGGTGAATAGTGTTGGAACACGGCCCGCGGAAATAGTAGCGGCTGGAGGTACCGGGGGCGATGCCCGCCCCGGCCCGGCGGCCAAGTTAAAAAAATAAATAATCCCCGTTCAGTCTCAATGGCGGGGTGCGGGCCGGCCCGGCGGCGAGTGCGGCGGGCAGCAGGCCTCTTGGACAGGTTGAGAGATAAAAAAATAATAATTCCCGTTCAGTCTCAATGGCAGGGTGCGGGCCGGCCCGGCGGCGATTGCGGCGGGCAGCAGGCCTCTTGGACAGGTTGAGAGATAAAAAAATAATAATTCCCATGCAGTCTCAATGGCGGGGTGCGTGCCGGGGAATTGGCCTCTTGGCCGGGGTGAATATGTTGGAACGCGGCGCGCGTAAATAGAAGCGGCTGGAGGTACCGGGGGCGAAGCCCGCCCCGGCCCGGAGGCCGAGTTAAAAAAAATAATAATCCCCGTTCAGTCTCAATGGCGGGGTGCGGGCCGGCCCGGCGGCGAGTGCGGCGGGCAGCAGGCCTCTTGGACAGGCTGAGAGATAAAAAAATAATAATTCCCGTGCAGTCTCAATGGCGGGGTGCGGGCCGGGGAATAGGCCCCTTGGCCGGGGTGAATAGTGTTGGAACACGGCCCGCGGAAATAGTAGCGGCTGGAGGTACCGGGGGCGATGCCCGCCCCGGCCCGGCGGCCAAGTTAAAAAAATAAATAATCCCGTTCAGTCTCAATGGCAGGGTGCGGGCCGGCCCGGCGGCGAGTGCGGCGGGCAGCAGGCCTCTTGGACAGGTTGAGAGATAAAAAAATAATAATTCCCGTTCAGTCTCAATGGCAGGGTGCGGGCCGGCCCGGCGGCGATTGCGGCGGGCAGCAGGCCTCTTGGACAGGTTGAGAGATAAAAAAATAATAATTCCCATGCAGTCTCAATGGCGGGGTGCGGGCCGGGGAATAGGCCTCTTGGCCGGGGTGAATATGTTGGAACGCGGCGCGCGTAAATAGAAGCGGCTGGAGGTACCGGGGGCGAAGCCCGCCCCGGCCCGGAGGCCGAGTTAAAAAAAATAATAATCCCCGTTCAGTCTCAATGGCGGGGTGCGGGCCGGCCCGGCGGCGAGTGCGGCGGGCAGCAGGCCTCTTGGACAGGTTGAGAGATAAAAAAATAATAATTCCCATGCAGTCTCAATGGCGGGGTGCGGGCCGGGGAATAGGCCTCTTGGCCGGGGTGAATATGTTGGAACGCGGCGCGCGTAAATAGAAGCGGCTGGAGGTACCGGGGGCGAAGCCCGCCCCGGCCCGGAGGCCGAGTTAAAAAAAATAATAATCCCCGTTCAGTCTCAATGGCGGGGTGCGGGCCGGCCCGGCGGCGAGTGCGGCGGGCAGCAGGCCTCTTGGACAGGTTGAGAGATAAAAAAATAATAATTCCCGTGCAGTCTCAATGGCGGGGTGCGGGCCGGGGAATAGGCCTCTTGGCCGGGGTTAATAGTGTTGGAACACGGCCCGCGGAAATAGTAGCGGCTGGAGGTACCGGGGGCGATGCCCGCCCCGGCCCGGCGGCCAAGTTAAAAAAATAAATAATCCCCGTTCAGTCTCAATGGCAGGGTGCGGGCCGGCCCGGCGGCGATTGCGGCGGGCAGCAGGCCTCTTGGACAGGTTGAGAGATAAAAAAATAATAATTCCCATGCAGTCTCAATGGCGGGGTGCGGGCCGGGGAATAGGCCTCTTGGCCGGGGTGAATAGTGTTGGAACACGGCCCGCGGAAATAGTAGCGGCTGGAGGTACCGGGGGCGATGCCCGCCCCGGCCCGGCGGCCAAGTTAAAAAAATAAATAATCCCCGTTCAGTCTCAATGGCAGGGTGCGGGCCGGCCCGGCGGCGAGTGCGGCGGGCAGCAGGCCTCTTGGACAGGTTGAGAGATAAAAAAAAAATATTTCCCATGCAGTCTCAATGGCGGGGTGCGGGCCGGGGAATAGGCCTCTTGGCCGGGGTGAATATGTTGGAAAGCGGCGCGCGTAAATAGAAGCGGCTGGAGGTACCGGGGGCGAAGCCCGCCCCGGCCCGGAGGCCGAGTTAAAAAAAATAATAATCCCCGTTCAGTCTCAATGGCGGGGTGCGGGCCGGCCCGGCGGCGAGTGCGGCGGGCAGCAGGCCTCTTGGACAGGTTGAGAGATAAAAAAATAATAATTCCCGTGCAGTCTCAATGGCGGGGTGCGGGCCGGGGAATAGGCCTCTTGGCCGGGGTGAATAGTGTTGGAACACGGCCCGCGCAAATAGTAGCGGCTGGAGGTACCGGGGGCGATGCCCGCCCCGGCCCGGCGGCCAAGTTAAAAAAAAAAATAATCCCCGTTCAGTCTCAATGGCAGGGTGCGGGCCCGCCCGGCGGCGATTGCGGCGGGCAGCAGGCCTCTTGGACAGGTTGAGAGATAAAAAAATAATAATTCCCATGCAGTCTCAATGGCGGGGTGCGGGCCGGGGAATAGGCCTCTTGGCCGGGGTGAATAGTGTTGGAACACGGCCCGCGGAAATAGTAGCGGCTGGAGGTACCGGGGGCGATGCCCGCCCCGGCCCGGCGGCCAAGTTAAAAAAATAAATAATCCCCGTTCAGTCTCAATGGCAGGGTGCGGGCCGGCCCGGCGGCGAGTGCGGCGGGCAGCAGGCCTCTTGGACAGGTTGAGAGATAAAAAAATAATAATTCCCGTTCAGTCTCAATGGCAGGGTGCGGGCCGGCCCGGCGGCGATTGCGGCGGGCAGCAGGCCTCTTGGACAGGTTGAGAGATAAAAAAATAATAATTCCCATGCAGTCTCAATGGCGGGGTGCGGGCCGGGGAATAGGCCTCTTGGCCGGGGTGAATATGTTGGAACGCGGCGTGCGTAAATAGAAGCGGCTGGAGGTACCGGGGGCGAAGCCCGCCCCGGCCCGGAGGCCGAGTTAAAAAAAATAATAATCCCCGTTCAGTCTCAATGGCGGGGTGCGGGCCGGCCCGGCGGCGAGTGCGGCGGGCAGCAGGCCTCTTGGACAGGTTGAGAGATAAAAAAAAAATAATTCCCATGCAGTCTCAATGGCGGGGTGCGGGCCGGGGAATAGGCCTCTTGGCCGGGGTGAATATGTTGGAAAGCGGCGCGCGTAAATAGAAGCGGCTGGAGGTACCGGGGGCGAAGCCCGCCCCGGCCCGGAGGCCGAGTTAAAAAAATAAATAATCCCCGTTCAGTCTCAATGGCAGGGTGCGGGCCGGCCCGGCGGCGAGTGCGGCGGGCAGCAGGCCTCTTGGACAGGTTGAGAGATAAAAAAAAAATAATTCCCATGCAGTCTCAATGGCGGGGTGCGGGCCGGGGAATAGGCCTCTTGGCCGGGGTGAATATGTTGGAAAGCGGCGCGCGTAAATAGAAGCGGCTGGAGGTACCGGGGGCGAAGCCCGCCCCGGCCCGGAGGCCGAGTTAAAAAAAATAATAATCCCCGTTCAGTCTCAATGGCGGGGTGCGGGCCGGCCCGGCGGCGAGTGCGGCGGGCAGCAGGCCTCTTGGACAGGTTGAGAGATAAAAAAATAATAATTCCCGTGCAGTCTCAATGGCTGGGTGCGGGCCGGGGAATAGGCCTCTTGGCCGGGGTGAATAGTGTTGGAACACGGCCCGCGCAAATAGTAGCGGCTGGAGGTACCGGGGGCGATGCCCGCCCCGGCCCGGCGGCCAAGTTAAAAAAAAAAATAATCCCCGTTCAGTCTCAATGGCAGGGTGCGGGCCCGCCCGGCGGCGATTGCGGCGGGCAGCAGGCCTCTTGGACAGGTTGAGAGATAAAAAAATAATAATTCCCATGCAGTCTCAATGGCGGGGTGCGGGCCGGGGAATAGGCCTCTTGGCCGGGGTGAATAGTGTTGGAACACGGCCCGCGGAAATAGTAGCGGCTGGAGGTACCGGGGGCGATGCCCGCCCCGGCCCGGCGGCCAAGTTAAAAAAATAAATAATCCCCGTTCAGTCTCAATGGCAGGGTGCGGGCCGGCCCGGCGGCGAGTGCGGCGGGCAGCAGGCCTCTTGGACAGGTTGAGAGATAAAAAAATAATAATTCCCGTTCAGTCTCAATGGCAGGGTGCGGGCCGGCCCGGCGGCGATTGCGGCGGGCAGCAGGCCTCTTGGACAGGTTGAGAGATAAAAAAATAATAATTCCCATGCAGTCTCAATGGCGGGGTGCGGGCCGGGGAATAGGCCTCTTGGCCGGGGTGAATATGTTGGAACGCGGCGCGCGTAAATAGAACCGGCTGGAGGTACCGGGGGCGAAGCCCGCCCCGGCCCGGAGGCCGAGTTAAAAAAAATAATAATCCCCGTTCAGTCTCAATGGCGGGGTGCGGGCCGGCCCGGCGGCGAGTGCGGCGGGCAGCAGGCCTCTTGGACAGGTTGAGAGATAAAAAAATAATAATTCCCGTGCAGTCTCAATGGCGGGGTGCGGGCCGGGGAATAGGCCTCTTGGCCGGGGTGAATATGTTGGAACGCGGCGCGCGTAAATAGAAGCGGCTGGAGGTACCGGGGGCGAAGCCCGCCCCGGCCGGAGGCCGAGTTAAAAAAAAAAATAATCCCCGTTCAGTCTCAATGGCGGGGTGCGGGCCGGCCCGGCGGCGAGTGCGGCGGGCAGCAGGCCTCTTGGACAGGTTGAGAGATAAAAAAATAATAATTCCCGTGCAGTCTCAATGGCGGGGTGCGGGCCGGGGAATAGGCCTCTTGGCCGGGGTGAATAGTGTTGGAACACGGCCCGCGGAAATAGTAGCGGCTGGAGGTACCGGGGGCGATGCCCGCCCCGGCCCGGCGGCCAAGTTAAAAAAATAAATAATCCCCGTTCAGTCTCAATGGCAGGGTGCGGGCCGGCCCGGCGGCGATTGCGGCGGGCAGCAGGCCTCTTGGACAGGTTGAGAGATAAAAAAATAATAATTCCCATGCAGTCTCAATGGCGGGGTGCGGGCCGGGGAATAGGCCTCTTGGCCGGGGTGAATAGTGTTGGAACACGGCCCGCGGAAATAGTAGCGGCTGGAGGTACCGGGGGCGAAGCCCGCCCCGGCCCGGAGGCCGAGTTAAAAAAAATAATAATCCCCGTTCAGTCTCAATGGCGGGGTGCGGGCCGGCCCGGCGGCGAGTGCGGCGGGCAGCAGGCCTCTTGGACAGGTTGAGAGATAAAAAAATAATAATTCCCGTGCAGTCTCAATGGCGGGGTGCGGGCCGGGGAATAGGCCTCTTGGCCGGGGTGAATATGTTGGAACGCGGCGCGCGTA
The DNA here is from genome assembly GCF_025434085.1 of Hippocampus zosterae. NCBI lineage: Eukaryota > Metazoa > Chordata > Actinopteri > Syngnathiformes > Syngnathidae > Hippocampus > Hippocampus zosterae. The sequence goes on from NC_067469.1 coordinate 12,248,898, forward strand.
AATAGAAGCGGCTGGAGGTACCGGGGGCGAAGCCCGCCCCGGCCGGAGGCCGAGTTAAAAAAAAAAATAATCCCCGTTCAGTCTCAATGGCGGGGTGCGGGCCGGCCCGGCGGCGAGTGCGGCGGGCAGCAGGCCTCTTGGACAGGTTGAGAGATAAAAAAATAATAATTCCCGTGCAGTCTCAATGGCGGGGTGCGGGCCGGGGAATAGGCCTCTTGGCCGGGGTGAATAGTGTTGGAACACGGCCCGCGGAAATAGTAGCGGCTGGAGGTACCGGGGGCGATGCCCGCCCCGGCCCGGCGGCCAAGTTAAAAAAATAAATAATCCCCGTTCAGTCTCAATGGCAGGGTGCGGGCCGGCCCGGCGGCGATTGCAGCGGGCAGCAGGCCTCTTGGACAGGTTGAGAGATAAAAAAATAATAATTCCCATGCAGTCTCAATGGCGGGGTGCGGGCCGGGGAATAGGCCTCTTGGCCGGGGTGAATAGTGTTGGAACACGGCCCGCGGAAATAGTAGCGGCTGGAGGTACCGGGGGCGATGCCCGCCCCGGCCCGGCGGCCAAGTTAAAAAAATAAATAATCCCCGTTCAGTCTCAATGGCAGGGTGCGGGCCGGCCCGGCGGCGAGTGCGGCGGGCAGCAGGCCTCTTGGACAGGTTGAGAGATAAAAAAATAATAATTCCCATGCAGTCTCAATGGCGGGGTGCGGGCCGGGGAATAGGCCTCTTGGCCGGGGTGAATATGTTGGAACGCGGCGCGCGTAAATAGAAGCGGCTGGAGGTACCGGGGGCGATGCCCGCCCCGGCCCGGCGGCCAAGTTAAAAAAATAAATAATCCCCGTTCAGTCTCAATGGCAGGGTGCGGGCCGGCCCGGCGGCGATTGCGGCGGGCAGCAGGCCTCTTGGACAGGTTGAGAGATAAAAAAATAATAATTCCCATGCAGTCTCAATGGCGGGGTGCGGGCCGGGGAATAGGCCTCTTGGCCGGGGTGAATAGTGTTGGAACACGGCCCGCGGAAATAGTAGCGGCTGGAGGTACCGGGGGCGATGCCCGCCCCGGCCCGGCGGCCAAGTTAAAAAAATAAATAATCCCCGTTCAGTCTCAATGGCAGGGTGCGGGCCGGCCCGGCGGCGAGTGCGGCGGGCAGCAGGCCTCTTGGACAGGTTGAGAGATAAAAAAATAATAATTCCCGTTCAGTCTCAATGGCAGGGTGCGGGCCGGCCCGGCGGCGATTGCGGCGGGCAGCAGGCCTCTTGGACAGGTTGAGAGATAAAAAAATAATAATTCCCATGCAGTCTCAATGGCGGGGTGCGGGCCGGGGAATAGGCCTCTTGGCCGGGGTGAATATGTTGGAACGCGGCGCGCGTAAATAGAAGCGGCTGGAGGTACCGGGGGCGAAGCCCGCCCCGGCCCGGAGGCCGAGTTAAAAAAAATAATAATCCCCGTTCAGTCTCAATGGCGGGGTGCGGGCCGGCCCGGCGGCGAGTGCGGCGGGCAGCAGGCCTCTTGGACAGGTTGAGAGATAAAAAAATAATAATTCCCGTTCAGTCTCAATGGCGGGGTGCGGGCCGGCCCGGCGGCGATTGCGGCGGGCAGCAGGCCTCTTGGACAGGTTGAGAGATAAAAAAATAATAATTCCCATGCAGTCTCAATGGCGGGGTGCGGGCCGGGGAATAGGCCTCTTGGCCGGGGTGAATATGTTGGAACGCGGCGCGCGTAAATAGAAGCGGCTGGAGGTACCGGGGGCGAAGCCCGCCCCGGCCCGGAGGCCGAGTTAAAAAAAATAATAATCCCCGTTCAGTCTCAATGGCGGGGTGCGGGCCGGCCCGGCGGCGAGTGCGGCGGGCAGCAGGCCTCTTGGACAGGTTGAGAGATAAAAAAATAATAATTCCCGTGCAGTCTCAATGGCGGGGTGCGGGCCGGGGAATAGGCCTCTTGGCCGGGGTGAATATGTTGGAACGCGGCGCGCGTAAATAGAAGCGGCTGGAGGTACAGGGGGCGAAGCCCGCCCCGGCCCGGAGGCCGAGTTAAAAAAAATAATAATCCCCGTTCAGTCTCAATGGCGGGGTGCGGGCCGGCCCGGCGGCGAGTGCGGCGGGCAGCAGGCCTCTTGGACAGGTTGAGAGATAAAAAAATAATAATTCCCGTGCAGTCTCAATGGCGGGGTGCGGGCCGGGGAATAGGCCCCTTGGCCGGGGTGAATAGTGTTGGAACACGGCCCGCGGAAATAGTAGCGGCTGGAGGTACCGGGGGCGATGCCCGCCCCGGCCCGGCGGCCAAGTTAAAAAAATAAATAATCCCCGTTCAGTCTCAATGGCAGGGTGCGGGCCGGCCCGGCGGCGATTGCGGCTGGCAGCAGGCCTCTTGGACAGGTTGAGAGATAAAAAAATAATAATTCCCATGCAGTCTCAATGGCGGGGTGCGGGCCGGGGAATAGGCCTCTTGGCCGGGGTGAATAGTGTTGGAACACGGCCCGCGGAAATAGTAGCGGCTGGAGGTACCGGGGGCGATGCCCGCCCCGGCCCGGCGGCCAAGTTAAAAAAATAAATAATCCCCGTTCAGTCTCAATGGCAGGGTGCGGGCCGGCCCGGCGGCGAGTGCGGCGGGCAGCAGGCCTCTTGGACAGGTTGAGAGATAAAAAAATAATAATTCCCGTTCAGTCTCAATGGCAGGGTGCGGGCCGGCCCGGCGGCGATTGCGGCGGGCAGCAGGCCTCTTGGACAGGTTGAGAGATAAAAAAATAATAATTCCCATGCAGTCTCAATGGCGGGGTGCGGGCCGGGGAATAGGCCTCTTGGCCGGGGTGAATATGTTGGAACGCGGCGCGCGTAAATAGAAGCGGCTGGAGGTACCGGGGGCGAAGCCCGCCCCGGCCCGGAGGCCGAGTTAAAAAAAATAATAATCCCCGTTCAGCCTCAATGGCGGGGTGCGGGCCGGCCCGGCGGCGAGTGCGGCGGGCAGCAGGCCTCTTGGACAGGTTGAGAGATAAAAAAATAATAATTCCCGTTCAGTCTCAATGGCAGGGTGCGGGCCGGCCCGGCGGCGATTGCGGCGGGCAGCAGGCCTCTTGGACAGGTTGAGAGATAAAAAAATAATAATTCCCATGCAGTCTCAATGGCGGGGTGCGGGCCGGGGAATAGGCCTCTTGGCCGGGGTGAATATGTTGGAACGCAGCGCGCGTAAATAGAAGCGGCTGGAGGTACCGGGGGCGAAGCCCGCCCCGGCCCGGAGGCCGAGTTAAAAAAAATAATAATCCCCGTTCAGTCTCAATGGCGGGGTGCGGGCCGGCCCGGCGGCGATTGCGGCGGGCAGCAGGCCTCTTGGACAGGTTGAGAGATAAAAAAATAATAATTCCCATGCAGTCTCAATGGCGGGGTGCGGGCCGGGGAATAGGCCTCTTGGCCGGGGTGAATATGTTGGAACGCGGCGCGCGTAAATAGAAGCGGCTGGAGGTACCGGGGGCGAAGCCCGCCCCGGCCCGGAGGCCGAGTTAAAAAAAATAATAATCCCCGTTCAGTCTCAATGGCGGGGTGCGGGCCGGCCCGGCGGCGAGTGCGGCGGGCAGCAGGCCTCTTGGACAGGTTGAGAGATAAAAAAATAATAATTCCCGTGCAGTCTCAATGGCGGGGTGCGGGCCGGGGAATAGGCCTCTTGGCCGGGGTGAATAGTGTTGGAACACGGCCCGCGGAAATAGTAGCGGCTGGAGGTACCGGGGGCGATGCCCGCCCCGGCCCGGCGGCCAAGTTAAAAAAATAAATAATCCCCGTTCAGTCTCAATGGCAGGGTGCGGGCCGGCCCGGCGGCGATTGCGGCGGGCAGCAGGCCTCTTGGACAGGTTGAGAGATAAAAAAATAATAATTCCCGTTCAGTCTCAATGGCAGGGTGCGGGCCGGCCCGGCGGCGATTGCGGCGGGCAGCAGGCCTCTTGGACAGGTTGAGAGATAAAAAAATAATAATTCCCATGCAAGTCTCAATGGCGGGGTGCGGGCCGGGGAATAGGCCTCTTGGCCGGGGTGAATATGTTGGAACGCGGCGCGCGTAAATAGAAGCGGCTGGAGGTACCGGGGGCGAAGCCCGCCCCGGCCCGGAGGCCGAGTTAAAAAAAATAATAATCCCCGTTCAGTCTCAATGGCGGGGTGCGGGCCGGCCCGGCGGCGAGTGCGGCGGGCAGCAGGCCTCTTGGACAGGTTGAGAGATAAAAAAATAATAATTCCCGTTCAGTCTCAATGGCAGGGTGCGGGCCGGCCCGGCGGCGATTGCGGCGGGCAGCAGGCCTCTTGGACAGGTTGAGAGATAAAAAAATAATAATTCCCATGCAGTCTCAATGGCGAGGTGCGGGCCGGGGAATAGGCCTCTTGGCCGGGGTGAATATGTTGGAACGCAGCGCGCGTAAATAGAAGCGGCTGGAGGTACCGGGGGCGAAGCCCGCCCCGGCCTGGAGGCCGAGTTAAAAAAAATAATAATCCCCGTTCAGTCTCAATGGCGGGGTGCGGGCCGGCCCGGCGGCGATTGCGGCGGGCAGCAGGCCTCTTGGACAGGTTGAGAGATAAAAAAATAATAATTCCCATGCAGTCTCAATGGCGGGGTGCGGGCCGGGGAATAGGCCTCTTGGCCGGGGTGAATATGTTGGAACGCGGCGCGCGTAAATAGAAGCGGCTGGAGGTACCGGGGGCGAAGCCCGCCCCGGCCCGGAGGCCGAGTTAAAAAAAATAATAATCCCCGTTCAGTCTCAATGGCGGGGTGCGGGCCGGCCCGGCGGCGAGTGCGGCGGGCAGCAGGCCTCTTGGACAGGTTGAGAGATAAAAAAATAATAATTCCCGTGCAGTCTCAATGGCGGGGTGCGGGCCGGGGAATAGGCCTCTTGGCCGGGGTGAATATGTTGGAACGCGGCGCGCGTAAATAGAAGCGGCTGGAGGTACCGGGGGCGAAGCCCGCCCCGGCCCGGAGGCCGAGTTAAAAAAAATAATAATCCCCGTTCAGTCTCAATGGCGGGGTGCGGGCCGGCCCGGCGGCGAGTGCGGCGGGCAGCAGGCCTCTTGGACAGGTTGAGAGATAAAAAAATAATAATTCCCGTGCAGTCTCAATGGCGGGGTGCGGGCCGGGGAATAGGCCCCTTGGCCGGGGTGAATAGTGTTGGAACACGGCCCGCGGAAATAGTAGCGGCTGGAGGTACCGGGGGCGATGCCCGCCCCGGCCCGGCGGCCAAGTTAAAAAAATAAATAATCCCCGTTCAGTCTCAATGGCAGGGTGCGGGCCGGCCCGGCGGCGATTGCGGCGGGCAGCAGGCCTCTTGGACAGGTTGAGAGATAAAAAAATAATAATTCCCATGCAGTCTCAATGGCGGGGTGCGGGCCGGCCCGGTGGCGATTGCGGCGGGCAGCAGGCCTCTTGGACAGGTTGAGAGATAAAAAAATAATAATTCCCATGCAGTCTCAATGGCGGGGTGCGGGCCGGGGAATAGGCCTCTTGGCCGGGGTGAATATGTTGGAACGCGGCGCGCGTAAATAGAAGCGGCTGGAGGTACCGGGGGCGAAGCCCGCCCCGGCCCGGAGGCCGAGTTAAAAAAAATAATAATCCCCGTTCAGTCTCAATGGCGGGGTGCGGGCCGGCCCGGCGGCGAGTGCGGCGGGCAGCAGGCCTCTTGGACAGGTTGAGAGATAAAAAAATAATAATTCCCGTTCAGTCTCAATGGCAGGGTGCGGGCCGGCCCGGCGGCGATTGCGGCGGGCAGCAGGCCTCTTGGACAGGTTGAGAGATAAAAAAATAATAATTCCCATGCAGTCTCAATGGCGGGGTGTGGGCCGGGGAATAGGCCTCTTGGCCGGGGTGAATATGTTGGAACGCAGCGCGAGTAAATAGAAGCGGCTGGAGGTACCGGGGGCGAAGCCCGCCCCGGCCCGGAGGCCGAGTTAAAAAAAATAATAATCCCCGTTCAGTCTCAATGGCGGGGTGCGGGCCGGCCCGGCGGCGATTGCGGCGGGCAGCAGGCCTCTTGGACAGGTTGAGAGATAAAAAAATAATAATTCCCATGCAGTCTCAATGGCGGGGTGCGGGCCGGGGAATAGGCCTCTTGGCCGGGGTGAATATGTTGGAACGCGGCGCTCGTAAATAGAAGCGGCTGGAGGTACCGGGGGCGAAGCCCGCCCCGGCCCGGAGGCCGAGTTAAAAAAAATAATAATCCCCGTTCAGTCTCAATGGCGGGGTGCGGGCCGGCCCGGCGGCGAATGCGGCGGGCAGCAGGCCTCTTGGACAGGTTGAGAGATAAAAAAATAATAATTCCCGTGCAGTCTCAATGGCGGGGTGCGGGCCGGGGAATAGGCCTCTTGGCCGGGGTGAATATGTTGGAACGCGGCGCGCGTAAATAGAAGCGGCTGGAGGTACCGGGGGCGAAGCCCGCCCCGGCCCGGAGGCCGAGTTAAAAAAAATAATAATCCCCGTTCAGTCTCAATGGCGGGGTGCGGGCCGGCCCGGCGGCGAGTGCGGCGGGCAGCAGGCCTCTTGGACAGGTTGAGAGATAAAAAAATAATAATTCCCATGCAGTCTCAATGGCGGGGTGCGGGCCGGGGAATAGGCCTCTTGGCCGGGGTGAATAGTGTTGGAACACGGCCCGCGGAAATAGTAGCGGCTGGAGGTACCGGGGGCGATGCCCGCCCCGGCCCGGCGGCCAAGTTAAAAAAATAAATAATCCCCGTTCAGTCTCAATGGCAGGGTGCGGGCCGGCCCGGCGGCGAGTGCGGCGGGCAGCAGGCCTCTTGGACAGGTTGAGAGATAAAAAAATAATAATTCCCGTTCAGTCTCAATGGCAGGGTGCGGGCCGGCCCGGCGGCGATTGCGGCGGGCAGCAGGCCTCTTGGACAGGTTGAGAGATAAAAAAATAATAATTCCCGTGCAGTCTCAATGGCGGGGTGCGGGCCGGGGAATAGGCCTCTTGGCCGGGGTGAATAGTGTTGGAACACGGCCCGCGGAAATAGTAGCGGCTGGAGGTACCGGGGGCGATGCCCGCCCCGGCCCGGCGGCCAAGTTAAAAAAATAAATAATCCCCGTTCAGTCTCAATGGCAGGGTGCGGGCCGGCCCGGCGGCGATTGCGGCGGGCAGCAGGCCTCTTGGACAGGTTGAGAGATAAAAAAATAATAATTCCCATGCAGTCTCAATGGCGGGGTGCGGGCCGGGGAATAGGCCTCTTGGCCGGGGTGAATAGTGTTGGAACACGGCCCGCGGAAATAGTAGCGGCTGGAGGTACCGGGGGCGATGCCCGCCCCGGCCCGGCGGCCAAGTTAAAAAAATAAATAATCCCCGTTCAGTCTCAATGGCAGGGTGCGGGCCGGCCCGGCGGCGAGTGCGGCGGGCAGCAGGCCTCTTGGACAGGTTGAGAGATAAAAAAATAATAATTCCCATGCAGTCTCAATGGCGGGGTGCGGGCCGGGGAATAGGCCTCTTGGCCGGGGTGAATATGTTGGAACGCGGCGCGCGTAAATAGAAGCGGCTGGAGGTACCGGGGGCGAATCCCGCCCCGGCCCGGAGGCCGAGTTAAAAAAAATAATAATCCCCGTTCAGTCTCAATGGCGGGGTGCGGGCCGGCCCGGCGGCGAGTGCGGCGGGCAGCAGGCCTCTTGGACAGGTTGAGAGATAAAAAAATAATAATTCCCGTGCAGTCTCAATGGCGGGGTGCGGGCCGGGGAATAGGCCTCTTGGCCGGGGTGAATAGTGTTGGAACACGGCCCGCGGAAATAGTAGCGGCTGGAGGTACCGGGGGCGATGCCCGCCCCGGCCCGGCGGCCAAGTTAAAAAAATAAATAATCCCCGTTCAGTCTCAATGGCAGGGTGCGGGCCGGCCCGGCGGCGATTGCGGCGGGCAGCAGGCCTCTTGGACAGGTTGAGAGATAAAAAAATAATAATTCCCATGCAGTCTCAATGGCGGGGTGCGGGCCGGGGAATAGGCCTCTTGGCCGGGGTGAATAGTGTTGGAACACGGCCCGCGGAAATAGTAGCGGCTGGAGGTACCGGGGGCGATGCCCGCCCCGGCCCGGCGGCCAAGTTAAAAAAATAAATAATCCCCGTTCAGTCTCAATGGCAGGGTGCGGGCCGGCCCGGCGGCGATTGCGGCGGGCAGCAGGCCTCTTGGACAGGTTGAGAGATAAAAAAATAATAATTCCCATGCAGTCTCAATGGCGGGGTGCGGGCCGGGGAATAGGCCTCTTGGCCGGGGTGAATAGTGTTGGAACACGGCCCGCGGAAATAGTAGCGGCTGGAGGTACCGGGGGCGATGCCCGCCCCGGCCCGGCGGCCAAGTTAAAAAAATAAATAATCCCCGTTCAGTCTCAATGGCAGGGTGCGGGCCGGCCCGGCGGCGAGTGCGGCGGGCAGCAGGCCTCTTGGACAGGTTGAGAGATAAAAAAATAATAATTCCCGTTCAGTCTCAATGGCAGGGTGCGGGCCGGCCCGGCGGCGATTGCGGCGGGCAGCAGGCCTCTTGGACAGGTTGAGAGATAAAAAAATAATAATTCCCATGCAGTCTCAATGGCGGGGTGCGGGCCGGGGAATAGGCCTCTTGGCCGGGGTGAATATGTTGGAACGCGGCGCGCGTAAATAGAAGCGGCTGGAGGTACCGGGGGCGAAGCCCGCCCCGGCCCGGAGGCCGAGTTAAAAAAAATAATAATCCCCGTTCAGTCTCAATGGCGGGGTGCGGGCCGGCCCGGCGGCGAGTGCGGCGGGCAGCAGGCCTCTTGGACAGGTTGAGAGATAAAAAAATAATAATTCCCGTGCAGTCTCAATGGCGGGGTGCGGGCCGGGGAATAGGCCTCTTGGCCGGGGTGAATATGTTGGAACGCGGCGCGCGTAAATAGAAGCGGCTGGAGGTACCGGGGGCGAAGCCCGCCCCGGCCCGGAGGCCGAGTTAAAAAAAATAATAATCCCCGTTCAGTCTCAATGGCGGGGTGCGGGCCGGCCCGGCGGCGAGTGCGGCGGGCAGCAGGCCTCTTGGACAGGTTGAGAGATAAAAAAATAATAATTCCCGTGCAGTCTCAATGGCGGGGTGCGGGCCGGGGAATAGGCCCCTTGGCCGGGGTGAATAGTGTTGGAACACGGCCCGCGGAAATAGTAGCGGCTGGAGGTACCGGGGGCGATGCCCGCCCCGGCCCGGCGGCCAAGTTAAAAAAATAAATAATCCCCGTTCAGTCTCAATGGCAGGGTGCGGGCCGGCCCGGCGGCGATTGCGGCGGGCAGCAGGCCTCTTGGACAGGTTGAGAGATAAAAAAATAATAATTCCCATGCAGTCTCAATGGCGGGGTGCGGGCCGGCCCGGTGGCGATTGCGGCGGGCAGCAGGCCTCTTGGACAGGTTGAGAGATAAAAAAATAATAATTCCCATGCAGTCTCAATGGCGGGGTGCGGGCCGGGGAATAGGCCTCTTGGCCGGGGTGAATATGTTGGAACGCGGCGCGCGTAAATAGAAGCGGCTGGAGGTACCGGGGGCGAAGCCCGCCCCGGCCCGGAGGCCGAGTTAAAAAAAATAATAATCCCCGTTCAGTCTCAATGGCGGGGTGCGGGCCGGCCCGGCGGCGAGTGCGGCGGGCAGCAGGCCTCTTGGACAGGTTGAGAGATAAAAAAATAATAATTCCCGTTCAGTCTCAATGGCAGGGTGCGGGCCGGCCCGGCGGCGATTGCGGCGGGCAGCAGGCCTCTTGGACAGGTTGAGAGATAAAAAAATAATAATTCCCATGCAGTCTCAATGGCGGGGTGTGGGCCGGGGAATAGGCCTCTTGGCCGGGGTGAATATGTTGGAACGCAGCGCGAGTAAATAGAAGCGGCTGGAGGTACCGGGGGCGAAGCCCGCCCCGGCCCGGAGGCCGAGTTAAAAAAAATAATAATCCCCGTTCAGTCTCAATGGCGGGGTGCGGGCCGGCCCGGCGGCGATTGCGGCGGGCAGCAGACCTCTTGGACAGGTTGAGAGATAAAAAAATAATAATTCCCATGCAGTCTCAATGGCGGGGTGCGGGCCGGGGAATAGGCCTCTTGGCCGGGGTGAATATGTTGGAACGCGGCGCTCGTAAATAGAAGCGGCTGGAGGTACCGGGGGCGAAGCCCGCCCCGGCCCGGAGGCCGAGTTAAAAAAAATAATAATCCCCGTTCAGTCTCAATGGCGGGGTGCGGGCCGGCCCGGCGGCGAATGCGGCGGGCAGCAGGCCTCTTGGACAGGTTGAGAGATAAAAAAATAATAATTCCCGTGCAGTCTCAATGGCGGGGTGCGGGCCGGGGAATAGGCCTCTTGGCCGGGGTGAATATGTTGGAACGCGGCGCGCGTAAATAGAAGCGGCTGGAGGTACCGGGGGCGAAGCCCGCCCCGGCCCGGAGGCCGAGTTAAAAAAAATAATAATCCCCGTTCAGTCTCAATGGCGGGGTGCGGGCCGGCCCGGCGGCGAGTGCGGCGGGCAGCAGGCCTCTTGGACAGGTTGAGAGATAAAAAAATAATAATTCCCATGCAGTCTCAATGGCGGGGTGCGGGCCGGGGAATAGGCCTCTTGGCCGGGGTGAATAGTGTTGGAACACGGCCCGCGGAAATAGTAGCGGCTGGAGGTACCGGGGGCGATGCCCGCCCCGGCCCGGCGGCCAAGTTAAAAAAATAAATAATCCCCGTTCAGTCTCAATGGCAGGGTGCGGGCCGGCCCGGCGGCGAGTGCGGCGGGCAGCAGGCCTCTTGGACAGGTTGAGAGATAAAAAAATAATAATTCCCGTTCAGTCTCAATGGCAGGGTGCGGGCCGGCCCGGCGGCGATTGCGGCGGGCAGCAGGCCTCTTGGACAGGTTGAGAGATAAAAAAATAATAATTCCCGTGCAGTCTCAATGGCGGGGTGCGGGCCGGGGAATAGGCCTCTTGGCCGGGGTGAATAGTGTTGGAACACGGCCCGCGGAAATAGTAGCGGCTGGAGGTACCGGGGGCGATGCCCGCCCCGGCCCGGCGGCCAAGTTAAAAAAATAAATAATCCCCGTTCAGTCTCAATGGCAGGGTGCGGGCCGGCCCGGCGGCGATTGCGGCGGGCAGCAGGCCTCTTGGACAGGTTGAGAGATAAAAAAATAATAATTCCCATGCAGTCTCAATGGCGGGGTGCGGGCCGGGGAATAGGCCTCTTGGCCGGGGTGAATAGTGTTGGAACACGGCCCGCGGAAATAGTAGCGGCTGGAGGTACCGGGGGCGATGCCCGCCCCGGCCCGGCGGCCAAGTTAAAAAAATAAATAATCCCCGTTCAGTCTCAATGGCAGGGTGCGGGCCGGCCCGGCGGCGAGTGCGGCGGGCAGCAGGCCTCTTGGACAGGTTGAGAGATAAAAAAATAATAATTCCCATGCAGTCTCAATGGCGGGGTGCGGGCCGGGGAATAGGCCTCTTGGCCGGGGTGAATATGTTGGAACGCGGCGCGCGTAAATAGAAGCGGCTGGAGGTACCGGGGGCGAATCCCGCCCCGGCCCGGAGGCCGAGTTAAAAAAAATAATAATCCCCGTTCAGTCTCAATGGCGGGGTGCGGGCCGGCCCGGCGGCGAGTGCGGCGGGCAGCAGGCCTCTTGGACAGGTTGAGAGATAAAAAAATAATAATTCCCGTGCAGTCTCAATGGCGGGGTGCGGGCCGGGGAATAGGCCTCTTGGCCGGGGTGAATAGTGTTGGAACACGGCCCGCGGAAATAGTAGCGGCTGGAGGTACCGGGGGCGATGCCCGCCCCGGCCCGGCGGCCAAGTTAAAAAAATAAATAATCCCCGTTCAGTCTCAATGGCAGGGTGCGGGCCGGCCCGGCGGCGATTGCGGCGGGCAGCAGGCCTCTTGGACAGGTTGAGAGATAAAAAAATAATAATTCCCATGCAGTCTCAATGGCGGGGTGCGGGCCGGGGAATAGGCCTCTTGGCCGGGGTGAATAGTGTTGGAACACGGCCCGCGGAAATAGTAGCGGCTGGAGGTACCGGGGGCGATGCCCGCCCCGGCCCGGCGGCCAAGTTAAAAAAATAAATAATCCCCGTTCAGTCTCAATGGCAGGGTGCGGGCCGGCCCGGCGGCGATTGCGGCGGGCAGCAGGCCTCTTGGACAGGTTGAGAGATAAAAAAATAATAATTCCCATGCAGTCTCAATGGCGGGGTGCGGGCCGGGGAATAGGCCTCTTGGCCGGGGTGAATAGTGTTGGAACACGGCCCGCGGAAATAGTAGCGGCTGGAGGTACCGGGGGCGATGCCCGCCCCGGCCCGGCGGCCAAGTTAAAAAAATAAATAATCCCCGTTCAGTCTCAATGGCAGGGTGCGGGCCGGCCCGGCGGCGAGTGCGGCGGGCAGCAGGCCTCTTGGACAGGTTGAGAGATAAAAAAATAATAATTCCCGTTCAGTCTCAATGGCAGGGTGCGGGCCGGCCCGGCGGCGATTGCGGCGGGCAGCAGGCCTCTTGGACAGGTTGAGAGATAAAAAAATAATAATTCCCATGCAGTCTCAATGGCGGGGTGCGGGCCGGGGAATAGGCCTCTTGGCCGGGGTGAATATGTTGGAACGCGGCGCGCGTAAATAGAAGCGGCTGGAGGTACCGGGGGCGAAGCCCGCCCCGGCCCGGAGGCCGAGTTAAAAAAAATAATAATCCCCGTTCAGTCTCAATGGCGGGGTGCGGGCCGGCCCGGCGGCGAGTGCGGCGGGCAGCAGGCCTCTTGGACAGGTTGAGAGATAAAAAAATAATAATTCCCGTGCAGTCTCAATGGCGGGGTGCGGGCCGGGGAATAGGCCTCTTGGCCGGGGTGAATATGTTGGAACGCGGCGCGCGTAAATAGAAGCGGCTGGAGGTACCGGGGGCGAAGCCCGCCCCGGCCCGGAGGCCGAGTTAAAAAAAAATAATCCCCGTTCAGTCTCAATGGCGGGGTGCGGGCCGGCCCGGCGGCGAGTGCGGCGGGCAGCAGGCCTCTTGGACAGGTTGAGAGATAAAAAAATAATAATTCCCGTGCAGTCTCAATGGCGGGGTGCGGGCCGGGGAATAGGCCTCTTGGCCGGGGTGAATAGTGTTGGAACACGGCCCGCGGAAATAGTAGCGGCTGGAGGTACCGGGGCGATGCCCGCCCCGGCCCGGCGGCCAAGTTAAAAAAATAAATAATCCCCGTTCAGTCTCAATGGCAGGGTGCGGGCCGGCCCGGCGGCGATTGCGGCGGGCAGCAGGCCTCTTGGACAGGTTGAGAGATAAAAAAATAATAATTCCCATGCAGTCTCAATGGCGGGGTGCGGGCCGGGGAATAGGCCTCTTGGCCGGGGTGAATAGTGTTGGAACACGGCCCGCGGAAATAGTAGCGGCTGGAGGTACCGGGGGCGATGCCCGCCCCGGCCCGGCGGCCAAGTTAAAAAAATAAATAATCCCCGTTCAGTCTCAATGGCAGGGTGCGGGCCGGCCCGGCGGCGAGTGCGGCGGGCAGCAGGCCTCTTGGACAGGTTGAGAGATAAAAAAATAATAATTCCCATGCAGTCTCAATGGCGGGGTGCGGGCCGGGGAATAGGCCTCTTGGCCGGGGTGAATATGTTGGAACGCGGCGCGCGTAAATAGAAGCGGCTGGAGGTACCGGGGGCGAAGCCCGCCCCGGCCCGGAGGCCGAGTTAAAAAAAATAATAATCCCCGTTCAGTCTCAATGGCGGGGTGCGGGCCGGCCCGGCGGCGAGTGCGGCGGGCAGCAGGCCTCTTGGACAGGTTGAGAGATAAAAAAATAATAATTCCCGTGCAGTCTCAATGGCGGGGTGCGGGCCGGGGAATAGGCCTCTTGGCCGGGGTGAATAGTGTTGGAACACGGCCCGCGGAAATAGTAGCGGCTGGAGGTACCGGGGGCGATGCCCGCCCCGGCCCGGCGGCCAAGTTAAAAAAATAAATAATCCCCGTTCAGTCTCAATGGCAGGGTGCGGGCCGGCCCGGCGGCGATTGCGGCGGGCAGCAGGCCTCTTGGACAGGTTGAGAGATAAAAAAATAATAATTCCCATGCAGTCTCAATGGCGGGGTGCGGGCCGGGGAATAGGCCTCTTGGCCGGGGTGAATAGTGTTGGAACACGGCCCGCGGAAATAGTAGCGGCTGGAGGTACCGGGGGCGATGCCCGCCCCGGCCCGGCGGCCAAGTTAAAAAAATAAATAATCCCCGTTCAGTCTCAATGGCAGGGTGCGGGCCGGCCCGGCGGCGAGTGCGGCGGGCAGCAGGCCTCTTGGACAGGTTGAGAGATAAAAAAATAATAATTCCCATGCAGTCTCAATGGCGGGGTGCGGGCCGGGGAATAGGCCTCTTGGCCGGGGTGAATATGTTGGAACGCGGCGCGCGTAAATAGAAGCGGCTGGAGGTACCGGGGGCGATGCCCGCCCCGGCCCGGCGGCCAAGTTAAAAAAATAAATAATCCCCGTTCAGTCTCAATGGCAGGGTGCGGGCCGGCCCGGCGGCGATTGCGGCGGGCAGCAGGCCTCTTGGACAGGTTGAGAGATAAAAAAATAATAATTCCCATGCAGTCTCAATGGCGGGGTGCGGGCCGGGGAATAGGCCTCTTGGCCGGGGTGAATAGTGTTGGAACACGGCCCGCGGAAATAGTAGCGGCTGGAGGTACCGGGGGCGATGCCCGCCCCGGCCCGGCGGCCAAGTTAAAAAAATAAATAATCCCCGTTCAGTCTCAATGGCAGGGTGCGGGCCGGCCCGGCGGCGAGTGCGGCGGGCCGCAGGCCTCTTGGACAGGTTGAGAGATAAAAAAATAATAATTCCCGTTCAGTCTCAATGGCAGGGTGCGGGCCGGCCCGGCGGCGATTGCGGCGGGCAGCAGGCCTCTTGGACAGGTTGAGAGATAAAAAAATAATAATTCCCATGCAGTCTCAATGGCGGGGTGCGGGCCGGGGAATAGGCCTCTTGGCCGGGGTGAATATGTTGGAACGCGGCGCGCGTAAATAGAAGCGGCTGGAGGTACCGGGGGCGAAGCCCGCCCCGGCCCGGAGGCCGAGTTAAAAAAAATAATAATCCCCGTTCAGTCTCAATGGCGGGGTGCGGGCCGGCCCGGCGGCGAGTGCGGCGGGCAGCAGGCCTCTTGGACAGGTTGAGAGATAAAAAAATAATAATTCCCATGCAGTCTCAATGGCGGGGTGTGGGCCGGGGAATAGGCCTCTTGGCCGGGGTGAATATGTTGGAACGCAGCGCGAGTAAATAGAAGCGGCTGGAGGTACCGGGGGCGAAGCCCGCCCCGGCCCGGAGGCCGAGTTAAAAAAAATAATAATCCCCGTTCAGTCTCAATGGCGGGGTGCGGGCCGGCCCGGCGGCGATTGCGGCGGGCAGCAGGCCTCTTGGACAGGTTGAGAGATAAAAAAATAATAATTCCCATGCAGTCTCAATGGCGGGGTGCGGGCCGGGGAATAGGCCTCTTGGCCGGGGTGAATATGTTGGAACGCGGCGCTCGTAAATAGAAGCGGCTGGAGGTACCGGGGGCGAAGCCCGCCCCGGCCCGGAGGCCGAGTTAAAAAAAATAATAATCCCCGTTCAGTCTCAATGGCGGGGTGCGGGCCGGCCCGGCGGCGAATGCGGCGGGCAGCAGGCCTCTTGGACAGGTTGAGAGATAAAAAAATAATAATTCCCGTGCAGTCTCAATGGCGGGGTGCGGGCCGGGGAATAGGCCTCTTGGCCGGGGTGAATATGTTGGAACGCGGCGCGCGTAAATAGAAGCGGCTGGAGGTACCGGGGGCGAAGCCCGCCCCGGCCCGGAGGCCGAGTTAAAAAAAATAATAATCCCCGTTCAGTCTCAATGGCGGGGTGCGGGCCGGCCCGGCGGCGAGTGCGGCGGGCAGCAGGCCTCTTGGACAGGTTGAGAGATAAAAAAATAATAATTCCCATGCAGTCTCAATGGCGGGGTGCGGGCCGGGGAATAGGCCTCTTGGCCGGGGTGAATAGTGTTGGAACACGGCCCGCGGAAATAGTAGCGGCTGGAGGTACCGGGGGCGATGCCCGCCCCGGCCCGGCGGCCAAGTTAAAAAAATAAATAATCCCCGTTCAGTCTCAATGGCAGGGTGCGGGCCGGCCCGGCGGCGAGTGCGGCGGGCAGCAGGCCTCTTGGACAGGTTGAGAGATAAAAAAATAATAATTCCCGTTCAGTCTCAATGGCAGGGTGCGGGCCGGCCCGGCGGCGATTGCGGCGGGCAGCAGGCCTCTTGGACAGGTTGAGAGATAAAAAAATAATAATTCCCGTGCAGTCTCAATGGCGGGGTGCGGGCCGGGGAATAG
Source organism: Hippocampus zosterae (assembly GCF_025434085.1). NCBI lineage: Eukaryota > Metazoa > Chordata > Actinopteri > Syngnathiformes > Syngnathidae > Hippocampus > Hippocampus zosterae. The sequence goes on from NC_067469.1 coordinate 12,265,121, forward strand.
GCCTCTTGGCCGGGGTGAATAGTGTTGGAACACGGCCCGCGGAAATAGTAGCGGCTGGAGGTACCGGGGGCGATGCCCGCCCCGGCCCGGCGGCCAAGTTAAAAAAATAAATAATCCCCGTTCAGTCTCAATGGCAGGGTGCGGGCCGGCCCGGCGGCGAGTGCGGCGGGCAGCAGGCCTCTTGGACAGGTTGAGAGATAAAAAAATAATAATTCCCATGCAGTCTCAATGGCGGGGTGCGGGCCGGGGAATAGGCCTCTTGGCCGGGGTGAATATGTTGGAACGCGGCGCGCGTAAATAGAAGCGGCTGGAGGTACCGGGGGCGAATCCCGCCCCGGCCCGGAGGCCGAGTTAAAAAAAATAATAATCCCCGTTCAGTCTCAATGGCGGGGTGCGGGCCGGCCCGGCGGCGAGTGCGGCGGGCAGCAGGCCTCTTGGACAGGTTGAGAGATAAAAAAATAATAATTCCCGTGCAGTCTCAATGGCGGGGTGCGGGCCGGGGAATAGGCCTCTTGGCCGGGGTGAATAGTGTTGGAACACGGCCCGCGGAAATAGTAGCGGCTGGAGGTACCGGGGGCGATGCCCGCCCCGGCCCGGCGGCCAAGTTAAAAAAATAAATAATCCCCGTTCAGTCTCAATGGCAGGGTGCGGGCCGGCCCGGCGGCGATTGCGGCGGGCAGCAGGCCTCTTGGACAGGTTGAGAGATAAAAAAATAATAATTCCCATGCAGTCTCAATGGCGGGGTGCGGGCCGGGGAATAGGCCTCTTGGCCGGGGTGAATAGTGTTGGAACACGGCCCGCGGAAATAGTAGCGGCTGGAGGTACCGGGGGCGATGCCCGCCCCGGCCCGGCGGCCAAGTTAAAAAAATAAATAATCCCCGTTCAGTCTCAATGGCAGGGTGCGGGCCGGCCCGGCGGCGATTGCGGCGGGCAGCAGGCCTCTTGGACAGGTTGAGAGATAAAAAAATAATAATTCCCATGCAGTCTCAATGGCGGGGTGCGGGCCGGGGAATAGGCCTCTTGGCCGGGGTGAATAGTGTTGGAACACGGCCCGCGGAAATAGTAGCGGCTGGAGGTACCGGGGGCGATGCCCGCCCCGGCCCGGCGGCCAAGTTAAAAAAATAAATAATCCCCGTTCAGTCTCAATGGCAGGGTGCGGGCCGGCCCGGCGGCGAGTGCGGCGGGCAGCAGGCCTCTTGGACAGGTTGAGAGATAAAAAAATAATAATTCCCGTTCAGTCTCAATGGCAGGGTGCGGGCCGGCCCGGCGGCGATTGCGGCGGGCAGCAGGCCTCTTGGACAGGTTGAGAGATAAAAAAATAATAATTCCCATGCAGTCTCAATGGCGGGGTGCGGGCCGGGGAATAGGCCTCTTGGCCGGGGTGAATATGTTGGAACGCGGCGCGCGTAAATAGAAGCGGCTGGAGGTACCGGGGGCGAAGCCCGCCCCGGCCCGGAGGCCGAGTTAAAAAAAATAATAATCCCCGTTCAGTCTCAATGGCGGGGTGCGGGCCGGCCCGGCGGCGAGTGCGGCGGGCAGCAGGCCTCTTGGACAGGTTGAGAGATAAAAAAATAATAATTCCCGTGCAGTCTCAATGGCGGGGTGCGGGCCGGGGAATAGGCCTCTTGGCCGGGGTGAATATGTTGGAACGCGGCGCGCGTAAATAGAAGCGGCTGGAGGTACCGGGGGCGAAGCCCGCCCCGGCCCGGAGGCCGAGTTAAAAAAAAATAATCCCCGTTCAGTCTCAATGGCGGGGTGCGGGCCGGCCCGGCGGCGAGTGCGGCGGGCAGCAGGCCTCTTGGACAGGTTGAGAGATAAAAAAATAATAATTCCCGTGCAGTCTCAATGGCGGGGTGCGGGCCGGGGAATAGGCCTCTTGGCCGGGGTGAATAGTGTTGGAACACGGCCCGCGGAAATAGTAGCGGCTGGAGGTACCGGGGGCGATGCCCGCCCCGGCCCGGCGGCCAAGTTAAAAAAATAAATAATCCCCGTTCAGTCTCAATGGCAGGGTGCGGGCCGGCCCGGCGGCGATTGCGGCGGGCAGCAGGCCTCTTGGACAGGTTGAGAGATAAAAAAATAATAATTCCCATGCAGTCTCAATGGCGGGGTGCGGGCCGGGGAATAGGCCTCTTGGCCGGGGTGAATAGTGTTGGAACACGGCCCGCGGAAATAGTAGCGGCTGGAGGTACCGGGGGCGATGCCCGCCCCGGCCCGGCGGCCAAGTTAAAAAAATAAATAATCCCCGTTCAGTCTCAATGGCAGGGTGCGGGCCGGCCCGGCGGCGAGTGCGGCGGGCAGCAGGCCTCTTGGACAGGTTGAGAGATAAAAAAATAATAATTCCCATGCAGTCTCAATGGCGGGGTGCGGGCCGGGGAATAGGCCTCTTGGCCGGGGTGAATATGTTGGAACGCGGCGCGCGTAAATAGAAGCGGCTGGAGGTACCGGGGGCGAAGCCCGCCCCGGCCCGGAGGCCGAGTTAAAAAAAATAATAATCCCCGTTCAGTCTCAATGGCGGGGTGCGGGCCGGCCCGGCGGCGAGTGCGGCGGGCAGCAGGCCTCTTGGACAGGTTGAGAGATAAAAAAATAATAATTCCCGTGCAGTCTCAATGGCGGGGTGCGGGCCGGGGAATAGGCCTCTTGGCCGGGGTGAATAGTGTTGGAACACGGCCCGCGGAAATAGTAGCGGCTGGAGGTACCGGGGGCGATGCCCGCCCCGGCCCGGCGGCCAAGTTAAAAAAATAAATAATCCCCGTTCAGTCTCAATGGCAGGGTGCGGGCCGGCCCGGCGGCGATTGCGGCGGGCAGCAGGCCTCTTGGACAGGTTGAGAGATAAAAAAATAATAATTCCCATGCAGTCTCAATGGCGGGGTGCGGGCCGGGGAATAGGCCTCTTGGCCGGGGTGAATAGTGTTGGAACACGGCCCGCGGAAATAGTAGCGGCTGGAGGTACCGGGGGCGATGCCCGCCCCGGCCCGGCGGCCAAGTTAAAAAAATAAATAATCCCCGTTCAGTCTCAATGGCAGGGTGCGGGCCGGCCCGGCGGCGAGTGCGGCGGGCAGCAGGCCTCTTGGACAGGTTGAGAGATAAAAAAATAATAATTCCCATGCAGTCTCAATGGCGGGGTGCGGGCCGGGGAATAGGCCTCTTGGCCGGGGTGAATATGTTGGAACGCGGCGCGCGTAAATAGAAGCGGCTGGAGGTACCGGGGGCGATGCCCGCCCCGGCCCGGCGGCCAAGTTAAAAAAATAAATAATCCCCGTTCAGTCTCAATGGCAGGGTGCGGGCCGGCCCGGCGGCGATTGCGGCGGGCAGCAGGCCTCTTGGACAGGTTGAGAGATAAAAAAATAATAATTCCCATGCAGTCTCAATGGCGGGGTGCGGGCCGGGGAATAGGCCTCTTGGCCGGGGTGAATAGTGTTGGAACACGGCCCGCGGAAATAGTAGCGGCTGGAGGTACCGGGGGCGATGCCCGCCCCGGCCCGGCGGCCAAGTTAAAAAAATAAATAATCCCCGTTCAGTCTCAATGGCAGGGTGCGGGCCGGCCCGGCGGCGAGTGCGGCGGGCAGCAGGCCTCTTGGACAGGTTGAGAGATAAAAAAATAATAATTCCCGTTCAGTCTCAATGGCAGGGTGCGGGCCGGCCCGGCGGCGATTGCGGCGGGCAGCAGGCCTCTTGGACAGGTTGAGAGATAAAAAAATAATAATTCCCATGCAGTCTCAATGGCGGGGTGCGGGCCGGGGAATAGGCCTCTTGGCCGGGGTGAATATGTTGGAACGCGGCGCGCGTAAATAGAAGCGGCTGGAGGTACCGGGGGCGAAGCCCGCCCCGGCCCGGAGGCCGAGTTAAAAAAAATAATAATCCCCGTTCAGTCTCAATGGCGGGGTGCGGGCCGGCCCGGCGGCGAGTGCGGCGGGCAGCAGGCCTCTTGGACAGGTTGAGAGATAAAAAAATAATAATTCCCGTTCAGTCTCAATGGCGGGGTGCGGGCCGGCCCGGCGGCGATTGCGGCGGGCAGCAGGCCTCTTGGACAGGTTGAGAGATAAAAAAATAATAATTCCCATGCAGTCTCAATGGCGGGGTGCGGGCCGGGGAATAGGCCTCTTGGCCGGGGTGAATATGTTGGAACGCGGCGCGCGTAAATAGAAGCGGCTGGAGGTACCGGGGGCGAAGCCCGCCCCGGCCCGGAGGCCGAGTTAAAAAAAATAATAATCCCCGTTCAGTCTCAATGGCGGGGTGCGGGCCGGCCCGGCGGCGAGTGCGGCGGGCAGCAGGCCTCTTGGACAGGTTGAGAGATAAAAAAATAATAATTCCCGTGCAGTCTCAATGGCGGGGTGCGGGCCGGGGAATAGGCCTCTTGGCCGGGGTGAATATGTTGGAACGCGGCGCGCGTAAATAGAAGCGGCTGGAGGTACAGGGGGCGAAGCCCGCCCCGGCCCGGAGGCCGAGTTAAAAAAAATAATAATCCCCGTTCAGTCTCAATGGCGGGGTGCGGGCCGGCCCGGCGGCGAGTGCGGCGGGCAGCAGGCCTCTTGGACAGGTTGAGAGATAAAAAAATAATAATTCCCGTGCAGTCTCAATGGCGGGGTGCGGGCCGGGGAATAGGCCCCTTGGCCGGGGTGAATAGTGTTGGAACACGGCCCGCGGAAATAGTAGCGGCTGGAGGTACCGGGGGCGATGCCCGCCCCGGCCCGGCGGCCAAGTTAAAAAAATAAATAATCCCCGTTCAGTCTCAATGGCAGGGTGCGGGCCGGCCCGGCGGCGATTGCGGCGGGCAGCAGGCCTCTTGGACAGGTTGAGAGATAAAAAAATAATAATTCCCATGCAGTCTCAATGGCGGGGTGCGGGCCGGGGAATAGGCCTCTTGGCCGGGGTGAATAGTGTTGGAACACGGCCCGCGGAAATAGTAGCGGCTGGAGGTACCGGGGGCGATGCCCGCCCCGGCCCGGCGGCCAAGTTAAAAAAATAAATAATCCCCGTTCAGTCTCAATGGCAGGGTGCGGGCCGGCCCGGCGGCGAGTGCGGCGGGCAGCAGGCCTCTTGGACAGGTTGAGAGATAAAAAAATAATAATTCCCGTTCAGTCTCAATGGCAGGGTGCGGGCCGGCCCGGCGGCGATTGCGGCGGGCAGCAGGCCTCTTGGACAGGTTGAGAGATAAAAAAATAATAATTCCCATGCAGTCTCAATGGCGGGGTGCGGGCCGGGGAATAGGCCTCTTGGCCGGGGTGAATATGTTGGAACGCGGCGCGCGTAAATAGAAGCGGCTGGAGGTACCGGGGGCGAAGCCCGCCCCGGCCCGGAGGCCGAGTTAAAAAAAATAATAATCCCCGTTCAGCCTCAATGGCGGGGTGCGGGCCGGCCCGGCGGCGAGTGCGGCGGGCAGCAGGCCTCTTGGACAGGTTGAGAGATAAAAAAATAATAATTCCCGTTCAGTCTCAATGGCAGGGTGCGGGCCGGCCCGGCGGCGATTGCGGCGGGCAGCAGGCCTCTTGGACAGGTTGAGAGATAAAAAAATAATAATTCCCATGCAGTCTCAATGGCGGGGTGCGGGCCGGGGAATAGGCCTCTTGGCCGGGGTGAATATGTTGGAACGCAGCGCGCGTAAATAGAAGCGGCTGGAGGTACCGGGGGCGAAGCCCGCCCCGGCCCGGAGGCCGAGTTAAAAAAAATAATAATCCCCGTTCAGTCTCAATGGCGGGGTGCGGGCCGGCCCGGCGGCGATTGCGGCGGGCAGCAGGCCTCTTGGACAGGTTGAGAGATAAAAAAATAATAATTCCCATGCAGTCTCAATGGCGGGGTGCGGGCCGGGGAATAGGCCTCTTGGCCGGGGTGAATATGTTGGAACGCGGCGCGCGTAAATAGAAGCGGCTGGAGGTACCGGGGGCGAAGCCCGCCCCGGCCCGGAGGCCGAGTTAAAAAAAATAATAATCCCCGTTCAGTCTCAATGGCGGGGTGCGGGCCGGCCCGGCGGCGAGTGCGGCGGGCAGCAGGCCTCTTGGACAGGTTGAGAGATAAAAAAATAATAATTCCCGTGCAGTCTCAATGGCGGGGTGCGGGCCGGGGAATAGGCCTCTTGGCCGGGGTGAATAGTGTTGGAACACGGCCCGCGGAAATAGTAGCGGCTGGAGGTACCGGGGGCGATGCCCGCCCCGGCCCGGCGGCCAAGTTAAAAAAATAAATAATCCCCGTTCAGTCTCAATGGCAGGGTGCGGGCCGGCCCGGCGGCGATTGCGGCGGGCAGCAGGCCTCTTGGACAGGTTGAGAGATAAAAAAATAATAATTCCCATGCCGTCTCAATGGCGGGGTGCGGGCCGGGGAATAGGCCTCTTGGCCGGGGTGAATAGTGTTGGAACACGGCCCGCGGAAATAGTAGCGGCTGGAGGTACCGGGGGCGATGCCCGCCCCGGCCCGGCGGCCAAGTTAAAAAAATAAATAATCCCCGTTCAGTCTCAATGGCAGGGTGCGGGCCGGCCCGGCGGCGAGTGCGGCGGGCAGCAGGCCTCTTGGACAGGTTGAGAGATAAAAAAATAATAATTCCCATGCAGTCTCAATGGCGGGGTGCGGGCCGGGGAATAGGCCTCTTGGCCGGGGTGAATATGTTGGAACGCGGCGCGCGTAAATAGAAGCGGCTGGAGGTACCGGGGGCGAAGCCCGCCCCGGCCCGGAGGCCGAGTTAAAAAAAATAATAATCCCCGTTCAGTCTCAATGGCGGGGTGCGGGCCGGCCCGGCGGCGAGTGCGGCGGGCAGCAGGCCTCTTGGACAGGTTGAGAGATAAAAAAATAATAATTCCCGTGCAGTCTCAATGGCGGGGTGCGGGCCGGGGAATAGGCCTCTTGGCCGGGGTGAATAGTGTTGGAACACGGCCCGCGGAAATAGTAGCGGCTGGAGGTACCGGGGGCGATGCCCGCCCCGGCCCGGCGGCCAAGTTAAAAAAATAAATAATCCCCGTTCAGTCTCAATGGCAGGGTGCGGGCCGGCCCGGCGGCGAGTGCGGCGGGCAGCAGGCCTCTTGGACAGGTTGAGAGATAAAAAAATAATAATTCCCGTTCAGTCTCAATGGCAGGGTGCGGGCCGGCCCGGCGGCGATTGCGGCGGGCAGCAGGCCTCTTGGACAGGTTGAGAGATAAAAAAATAATAATTCCCATGCAGTCTCAATGGCGGGGTGCGGGCCGGGGAATAGGCCTCTTGGCCGGGGTGAATATGTTGGAACGCGGCGCGCGTAAATAGAAGCGGCTGGAGGTACCGGGGGCGAAGCCCGCCCCGGCCCGGAGGCCGAGTTAAAAAAAATAATAATCCCCGTTCAGTCTCAATGGCGGGGTGCGGGCCGGCCCGGCGGCGAGTGCGGCGGGCAGCAGGCCTCTTGGACAGGTTGAGAGATAAAAAAATAATAATTCCCGTTCAGTCTCAATGGCAGGGTGCGGGCCGGCCCGGCGGCGATTGCGGCGGGCAGCAGGCCTCTTGGACAGGTTGAGAGATAAAAAAATAATAATTCCCATGCAGTCTCAATGGCGGGGTGCGGGCCGGGGAATAGGCCTCTTCGCCGGGGTGAATATGTTGGAACGCAGCGCGCGTAAATAGAAGCGGCTGGAGGTACCGGGGGCGAAGCCCGCCCCGGCCCGGAGGCCGAGTTAAAAAAAATAATAATCCCCGTTCAGTCTCAATGGCGGGGTGCGGGCCGGCCCGGCGGCGATTGCGGCGGGCAGCAGGCCTCTTGGACAGGTTGAGAGATAAAAAAATAATAATTCCCATGCAGTCTCAATGGCGGGGTGCGGGCCGGGGAATAGGCCTCTTGGCCGGGGTGAATATGTTGGAACGCGGCGCGCGTAAATAGAAGCGGCTGGAGGTACCGGGGGCGAAGCCCGCCCCGGCCCGGAGGCCGAGTTAAAAAAAATAATAATCCCCGTTCAGTCTCAATGGCGGGGTGCGGGCCGGCCCGGCGGCGAGTGCGGCGGGCAGCAGGCCTCTTGGACAGGTTGAGAGATAAAAAAATAATAATTCCCGTGCAGTCTCAATGGCGGGGTGCGGGCCGGGGAATAGGCCTCTTGGCCGGGGTGAATAGTGTTGGAACACGGCCCGCGGAAATAGTAGCGGCTGGAGGTACCGGGGGCGATGCCCGCCCCGGCCCGGCGGCCAAGTTAAAAAAATAAATAATCCCCGTTCAGTCTCAATGGCAGGGTGCGGGCCGGCCCGGCGGCGATTGCGGCGGGCAGCAGGCCTCTTGGACAGGTTGAGAGATAAAAAAATAATAATTCCCGTTCAGTCTCAATGGCAGGGTGCGGGCCGGCCCGGCGGCGATTGCGGCGGGCAGCAGGCCTCTTGGACAGGTTGAGAGATAAAAAAATAATAATTCCCATGCAAGTCTCAATGGCGGGGTGCGGGCCGGGGAATAGGCCTCTTGGCCGGGGTGAATATGTTGGAACGCGGCGCGCGTAAATAGAAGCGGCTGGAGGTACCGGGGGCGAAGCCCGCCCCGGCCCGGAGGCCGAGTTAAAAAAAATAATAATCCCCGTTCAGTCTCAATGGCGGGGTGCGGGCCGGCCCGGCGGCGAGTGCGGCGGGCAGCAGGCCTCTTGGACAGGTTGAGAGATAAAAAAATAATAATTCCCGTTCAGTCTCAATGGCAGGGTGCGGGCCGGCCCGGCGGCGATTGCGGCGGGCAGCAGGCCTCTTGGACAGGTTGAGAGATAAAAAAATAATAATTCCCATGCAGTCTCAATGGCGGGGTGCGGGCCGGGGAATAGGCCTCTTGGCCGGGGTGAATATGTTGGAACGCAGCGCGCGTAAATAGAAGCGGCTGGAGGTACCGGGGGCGAAGCCCGCCCCGGCCTGGAGGCCGAGTTAAAAAAAATAATAATCCCCGTTCAGTCTCAATGGCGGGGTGCGGGCCGGCCCGGCGGCGATTGCGGCGGGCAGCAGGCCTCTTGGACAGGTTGAGAGATAAAAAAATAATAATTCCCATGCAGTCTCAATGGCGGGGTGCGGGCCGGGGAATAGGCCTCTTGGCCGGGGTGAATATGTTGGAACGCGGCGCGCGTAAATAGAAGCGGCTGGAGGTACCGGGGGCGAAGCCCGCCCCGGCCCGGAGGCCGAGTTAAAAAAAATAATAATCCCCGTTCAGTCTCAATGGCGGGGTGCGGGCCGGCCCGGCGGCGAGTGCGGCGGGCAGCAGGCCTCTTGGACAGGTTGAGAGATAAAAAAATAATAATTCCCGTGCAGTCTCAATGGCGGGGTGCGGGCCGGGGAATAGGCCTCTTGGCCGGGGTGAATATGTTGGAACGCGGCGCGCGTAAATAGAAGCGGCTGGAGGTACCGGGGGCGAAGCCCGCCCCGGCCCGGAGGCCGAGTTAAAAAAAATAATAATCCCCGTTCAGTCTCAATGGCGGGGTGCGGGCCGGCCCGGCGGCGAGTGCGGCGGGCAGCAGGCCTCTTGGACAGGTTGAGAGATAAAAAAATAATAATTCCCGTGCAGTCTCAATGGCGGGGTGCGGGCCGGGGAATAGGCCCCTTGGCCGGGGTGAATAGTGTTGGAACACGGCCCGCGGAAATAGTAGCGGCTGGAGGTACCGGGGGCGATGCCCGCCCCGGCCCGGCGGCCAAGTTAAAAAAATAAATAATCCCCGTTCAGTCTCAATGGCAGGGTGCGGGCCGGCCCGGCGGCGATTGCGGCGGGCAGCAGGCCTCTTGGACAGGTTGAGAGATAAAAAAATAATAATTCCCATGCAGTCTCAATGGCGGGGTGCGGGCCGGCCCGGTGGCGATTGCGGCGGGCAGCAGGCCTCTTGGACAGGTTGAGAGATAAAAAAATAATAATTCCCATGCAGTCTCAATGGCGGGGTGCGGGCCGGGGAATAGGCCTCTTGGCCGGGGTGAATATGTTGGAACGCGGCGCGCGTAAATAGAAGCGGCTGGAGGTACCGGGGGCGAAGCCCGCCCCGGCCCGGAGGCCGAGTTAAAAAAAATAATAATCCCCGTTCAGTCTCAATGGCGGGGTGCGGGCCGGCCCGGCGGCGAGTGCGGCGGGCAGCAGGCCTCTTGGACAGGTTGAGAGATAAAAAAATAATAATTCCCGTTCAGTCTCAATGGCAGGGTGCGGGCCGGCCCGGCGGCGATTGCGGCGGGCAGCAGGCCTCTTGGACAGGTTGAGAGATAAAAAAATAATAATTCCCATGCAGTCTCAATGGCGGGGTGTGGGCCGGGGAATAGGCCTCTTGGCCGGGGTGAATATGTTGGAACGCAGCGCGAGTAAATAGAAGCGGCTGGAGGTACCGGGGGCGAAGCCCGCCCCGGCCCGGAGGCCGAGTTAAAAAAAATAATAATCCCCGTTCAGTCTCAATGGCGGGGTGCGGGCCGGCCCGGCGGCGATTGCGGCGGGCAGCAGGCCTCTTGGACAGGTTGAGAGATAAAAAAATAATAATTCCCATGCAGTCTCAATGGCGGGGTGCGGGCCGGGGAATAGGCCTCTTGGCCGGGGTGAATATGTTGGAACGCGGCGCTCGTAAATAGAAGCGGCTGGAGGTACCGGGGGCGAAGCCCGCCCCGGCCCGGAGGCCGAGTTAAAAAAAATAATAATCCCCGTTCAGTCTCAATGGCGGGGTGCGGGCCGGCCCGGCGGCGAGTGCGGCGGGCAGCAGGCCTCTTGGACAGGTTGAGAGATAAAAAAATAATAATTCCCGTGCAGTCTCAATGGCGGGGTGCGGGCCGGGGAATAGGCCTCTTGGCCGGGGTGAATATGTTGGAACGCGGCGCGCGTAAATAGAAGCGGCTGGAGGTACCGGGGGCGAAGCCCGCCCCGGCCCGGAGGCCGAGTTAAAAAAAATAATAATCCCCGTTCAGTCTCAATGGCGGGGTGCGGGCCGGCCCGGCGGCGAGTGCGGCGGGCAGCAGGCCTCTTGGACAGGTTGAGAGATAAAAAAATAATAATTCCCATGCAGTCTCAATGGCGGGGTGCGGGCCGGGGAATAGGCCTCTTGGCCGGGGTGAATAGTGTTGGAACACGGCCCGCGGAAATAGTAGCGGCTGGAGGTACCGGGGGCGATGCCCGCCCCGGCCCGGCGGCCAAGTTAAAAAAATAAATAATCCCCGTTCAGTCTCAATGGCAGGGTGCGGGCCGGCCCGGCGGCGAGTGCGGCGGGCAGCAGGCCTCTTGGACAGGTTGAGAGATAAAAAAATAATAATTCCCGTTCAGTCTCAATGGCAGGGTGCGGGCCGGCCCGGCGGCGATTGCGGCGGGCAGCAGGCCTCTTGGACAGGTTGAGAGATAAAAAAATAATAATTCCCATGCAGTCTCAATGGCGGGGTGCGGGCCGGGGAATAGGCCTCTTGGCCGGGGTGAATATGTTGGAACGCGGCGCGCGTAAATAGAAGCGGCTGGAGGTACCGGGGGCGAAGCCCGCCCCGGCCCGGAGGCCGAGTTAAAAAAAATAATAATCCCCGTTCAGTCTCAATGGCGGGGTGCGGGCCGGCCCGGCGGCGAGTGCGGCGGGCAGCAGGCCTCTTGGACAGGTTGAGAGATAAAAAAATAATAATTCCCGTTCAGTCTCAATGGCAGGGTGCGGGCCGGCCCGGCGGCGATTGCGGCGGGCAGCAGGCCTCTTGGACAGGTTGAGAGATAAAAAAATAATAATTCCCATGCAGTCTCAATGGCGGGGTGCGGGCCGGGGAATAGGCCTCTTGGCCGGGGTGAATAGCGTTGGAACACGGCCCGCGGAAATAGTAGCGGCTGGAGGTACCGGGGGCGATGCCCGCCCCGGCCCGGCGGCCAAGTTAAAAAAATAAATAATCCCCGTTCAGTCTCAATGGCAGGGTGCGGGCCGGCCCGGCGGCGAGTGCGGCGGGCAGCAGGCCTCTTGGACAGGTTGAGAGATAAAAAAATAATAATTCCCGTTCAGTCTCAATGGCAGGGTGCGGGCCGGCCCGGCGGCGATTGCGGCGGGCAGCAGGCCTCTTGGACAGGTTGAGAGATAAAAAAATAATAATTCCCATGCAGTCTCAATGGCGGGGTGCGGGCCGGGGAATAGGCCTCTTGGCCGGGGTGAATATGTTGGAACGCGGCGCGCGTAAATAGAAGCGGCTGGAGGTACCGGGGGCGAAGCCCGCCCCGGCCCGGAGGCCGAGTTAAAAAAAATAATAATCCCCGTTCAGTCTCAATGGCGGGGTGCGGGCCGGCCCGGCGGCGAGTGCGGCGGGCAGCAGGCCTCTTGGACAGGTTGAGAGATAAAAAAATAATAATTCCCGTTCAGTCTCAATGGCAGGGTGCGGGCCGGCCCGGCGGCGATTGCGGCGGGCAGCAGGCCTCTTGGACAGGTTGAGAGATAAAAAAATAATAATTCCCATGCAGTCTCAATGGCGGGGTGCGGGCCGGGGAATAGGCCTCTTGGCCGGGGTGAATAGTGTTGGAACACGGCCCGCGGAAATAGTAGCGGCTGGAGGTACCGGGGGCGATGCCCGCCCCGGCCCGGCGGCCAAGTTAAAAAAATAAATAATCCCCGTTCAGTCTCAATGGCAGGGTGCGGGCCGGCCCGGCGGCGAGTGCGGCGGGCAGCAGGCCTCTTGGACAGGTTGAGAGATAAAAAAATAATAATTCCCGTTCAGTCTCAATGGCAGGGTGCGGGCCGGCCCGGCGGCGATTGCGGCGGGCAGCAGGCCTCTTGGACAGGTTGAGAGATAAAAAAATAATAATTCCCATGCAGTCTCAATGGCGGGGTGCGGGCCGGGGAATAGGCCTCTTGGCCGGGGTGAATATGTTGGAACGCGGCGCGCGTAAATAGAAGCGGCTGGAGGTACCGGGGGCGAAGCCCGCCCCGGCCCGGAGGCCGAGTTAAAAAAAATAATAATCCCCGTTCAGTCTCAATGGCGGGGTGCGGGCCGGCCCGGCGGCGAGTGCGGCGGGCAGCAGGCCTCTTGGACAGGTTGAGAGATAAAAAAATAATAATTCCCGTTCAGTCTCAATGGCAGGGTGCGGGCCGGCCCGGCGGCGATTGCGGCGGGCAGCAGGCCTCTTGGACAGGTTGAGAGATAAAAAAATAATAATTCCCATGCAGTCTCAATGGCGGGGTGCGGGCCGGGGAATAGGCCTCTTGGCCGGGGTGAATAGTGTTGGAACACGGCCCGCGGAAATAGTAGCGGCTGGAGGTACCGGGGGCGATGCCCGCCCCGGCCCGGCGGCCAAGTTAAAAAAATAAATAATCCCGTTCAGTCTCAATGGCAGGGTGCGGGCCGGCCCGGCGGCGAGTGCGGCGGGCAGCAGGCCTCTTGGACAGGTTGAGAGATAAAAAAATAATAATTCCCATGCAGTCTCAATGGCGGGGTGCGGGCCGGGGAATAGGCCTCTTGGCCGGGGTGAATATGTTGGAACGCGGCGCGCGTAAATAGAAGCGGCTGGAGGTACCGGGGGCGAAGCCCGCCCCGGCCCGGAGGCCGAGTTAAAAAAAATAATAATCCCCGTTCAGTCTCAATGGCGGGGTGCGGGCCGGCCCGGCGGCGATTGCGGCGGGCAGCAGGCCTCTTGGACAGGTTGAGAGATAAAAAAAATAATAATTCCCGTGCAGTCTCAATGGCGGGGTGCGGGCCGGGGAATAGGCCTCTTGGCGGGGGTGAATAGTGTTGGAACACGGCCCGCGGAAATAGTAGCGGCTGTAGGTACCGGGGGTGATGCCCGCCCCGGCCCGGCGGCCAAGTTAAAAAAATAAATAATCCCTGTTCAGTCTCAATGGCAGGGTGCGGGCCGGCCCGGCGGCGATTGCGGCGGGCAGCAGGCCTCTTGGACAGGTTGAGAGATAAAAAAATAATAATTCCCGTTCAGTCTCAATGGCAGGGTGCGGGCCGGCCCGGCGGCGATTGCGGCGGGCAGCAGGCCTCTTGGACAGGTTGAGAGATAAAAAAATAATAATTCCCATGCAGTCTCAATGGCGGGGTGCGGGCCGGGGAATAGGCCTCTTGGCCGGGGTGAATATGTTGGAACGCGGCGCGCGTAAATAGAAGCGGCTGGAGGTACCGGGGGCGAAGCCCGCCCCGGCCCGAAGGCCGAGTTAAAAAAAATAATAATCCCCGTTCAGTCTCAATGGCGGGGTGCGGGCCGGCCCGGCGGCGAGTGCGGCGGGCAGCAGGCCTCTTGGACAGGTTGAGAGATAAAAAAATAATAATTCCCGTTCAGTCTCAATGGCAGGGTGCGGGCCGGCCCGGCGGCGATTGCGGCGGGCAGCAGGCCTCTTGGACAGGTTGAGAGATAAAAAAATAATAATTCCCGTGCAGTCTCAATGGCGGGGTGCGGGCCGGGGAATAGGCCTCTTGGCCGGGGTGAATATGTTGGAACGCAGCGCGCGTAAATAGAAGCGGCTGGAGGTACCGGGGGCGAAGCCCGCCCCGGCCCGGAGGCCGAGTTAAAAAAAATAATAATCCCCGTTCAGTCTCAATGGCGGGGTGCGGGCCGGCCCGGCGGCGATTGCGGCGGGCAGCAGGCCTCTTGGACAGGTTGAGAGATAAAAAAATAATAATTCCCATGCAGTCTCAATGGCGGGGTGCGGGCCGGGGAATAGGCCTCTTGGCCGGGGTGAATATGTTGGAACGCGGCGCGCGTAAATAGAAGCGGCTGGAGGTACCGGGGGCGAAGCCCGCCCCGGCCCGGAGGCCGAGTTAAAAAAAATAATAATCCCCGTTCAGTCTCAATGGCGGGGTGCGGGCCGGCCCGGCGGCGAGTGCGGCGGGCAGCAGGCCTCTTGGACAGGTTGAGAGATAAAAAAATAATAATTCCCGTGCAGTCTCAATGGCGGGGTGCGGGCCGGGGAATAGGCCTCTTGGCCGGGGTGAATATGCTGGAACGCGGCGCGCGTAAATAGAAGCGGCTGGAGGTACCGGGGGCGAAGCCCGCCCCGGCCCGGAGGCCGAGTTAAAAAAAATAATAATCCCCGTTCAGTCTCAATGGCGGGGTGCGGGCCGGCCCGGCGGCGAGTGCGGCGGGCAGCAGGCCTCTTGGACAGGTTGAGAGATAAAAAAATAATAATTCCCGTGCAGTCTCAATGGCGGGGTGCGGGCCGGGGAATAGGCCCCTTGGCCGGGGTGAATAGTGTTGGAACACGGCCCGCGGAAATAGTAGCGGCTGGAGGTACCGGGGGCGATGCCCGCCCCGGCCCGGCGGCCAAGTTAAAAAAATAAATAATCCCCGTTCAGTCTCAATGGCAGGGTGCGGGCCGGCCCGGCGGCGATTGCGGCGGGCAGCAGGCCTCTTGGACAGGTTGAGAGATAAAAAAATAATAATTCCCATGCAGTCTCAATGGCGGGGTGCGGGCCGGGGAATAGGCCTCTTGGCCGGGGTGAATAGTGTTGGAACACGGCCCGCGGAAATAGTAGCGGCTGGAGGTACCGGGGGCGATGCCCGCCCCGGCCCGGCGGCCAAGTTAAAAAAATAAATAATCCCCGTTCAGTCTCAATGGCAGGGTGCGGGCCGGCC
Organism: Hippocampus zosterae; assembly: GCF_025434085.1. Taxonomy (NCBI): domain Eukaryota; kingdom Metazoa; phylum Chordata; class Actinopteri; order Syngnathiformes; family Syngnathidae; genus Hippocampus; species Hippocampus zosterae. The sequence continues at coordinate 12,280,564 of NC_067469.1, forward strand.
CGGCGGCGAGTGCGGCGGGCAGCAGGCCTCTTGGACAGGTTGAGAGATAAAAAAATAATAATTCCCGTTCAGTCTCAATGGCAGGGTGCGGGCCGGCCCGGCGGCGATTGCGGCGGGCAGCAGGCCTCTTGGACAGGTTGAGAGATAAAAAAATAATAATTCCCATGCAGTCTCAATGGCGGGGTGCGGGCCGGGGAATAGGCCTCTTGGCCGGGGTGAATATGTTGGAACGCGGCGTGCGTAAATAGAAGCGGCTGGAGGTACCGGGGGCGAAGCCCGCCCCGGCCCGGAGGCCGAGTTAAAAAAAATAATAATCCCCGTTCAGTCTCAATGGCGGGGTGCGGGCCGGCCCGGCGGCGAGTGCGGCGGGCAGCAGGCCTCTTGGACAGGTTGAGAGATAAAAAAATAATAATTCCCGTGCAGTCTCAATGGCGGGGTGCGGGCCGGGGAATAGGCCTCTTGGCCGGGGTGAATATGTTGGAACGCGGCGCGCGTAAATAGAAGCGGCTGGAGGTACCGGGGGCGAAGCCCGCCCCGGCCCGGAGGCCGAGTTAAAAAAAAATAATCCCCGTTCAGTCTCAATGGCGGGGTGCGGGCCGGCCCGGCGGCGAGTGCGGCGGGCAGCAGGCCTCTTGGACAGGTTGAGAGATAAAAAAATAATAATTCCCGTGCAGTCTCAATGGCGGGGTGCGGGCCGGGGAATAGGCCTCTTGGCCGGGGTGAATAGTGTTGGAACACGGCCCGCGGAAATAGTAGCGGCTGGAGGTACCGGGGGCGATGCCCGCCCCGGCCCGGCGGCCAAGTTAAAAAAATAAATAATCCCCGTTCAGTCTCAATGGCAGGGTGCGGGCCGGCCCGGCGGCGATTGCGGCGGGCAGCAGGCCTCTTGGACAGGTTGAGAGATAAAAAAATAATAATTCCCATGCAGTCTCAATGGCGGGGTGCGGGCCGGGGAATAGGCCTCTTGGCCGGGGTGAATAGTGTTGGAACACGGCCCGCGGAAATAGTAGCGGCTGGAGGTACCGGGGGCGATGCCCGCCCCGGCCCGGCGGCCAAGTTAAAAAAATAAATAATCCCCGTTCAGTCTCAATGGCAGGGTGCGGGCCGGCCCGGCGGCGAGTGCGGCGGGCAGCAGGCCTCTTGGACAGGTTGAGAGATAAAAAAATAATAATTCCCATGCAGTCTCAATGGCGGGGTGCGGGCCGGGGAATAGGCCTCTTGGCCGGGGTGAATATGTTGGAACGCGGCGCGCGTAAATAGAAGCGGCTGGAGGTACCGGGGGCGAAGCCCGCCCCGGCCCGGAGGCCGAGTTAAAAAAAATAATAATCCCCGTTCAGTCTCAATGGCGGGGTGCGGGCCGGCCCGGCGGCGAGTGCGGCGGGCAGCAGGCCTCTTGGACAGGTTGAGAGATAAAAAAATAATAATTCCCGTGCAGTCTCAATGGCGGGGTGCGGGCCGGGGAATAGGCCTCTTGGCCGGGGTGAATAGTGTTGGAACACGGCCCGCGGAAATAGTAGCGGCTGGAGGTACCGGGGGCGATGCCCGCCCCGGCCCGGCGGCCAAGTTAAAAAAATAAATAATCCCCGTTCAGTCTCAATGGCAGGGTGCGGGCCGGCCCGGCGGCGATTGCGGCGGGCAGCAGGCCTCTTGGACAGGTTGAGAGATAAAAAAATAATAATTCCCATGCAGTCTCAATGGCGGGGTGCGGGCCGGGGAATAGGCCTCTTGGCCGGGGTGAATAGTGTTGGAACACGGCCCGCGGAAATAGTAGCGGCTGGAGGTACCGGGGGCGATGCCCGCCCCGGCCCGGCGGCCAAGTTAAAAAAATAAATAATCCCCGTTCAGTCTCAATGGCAGGGTGCGGGCCGGCCCGGCGGCGAGTGCGGCGGGCAGCAGGCCTCTTGGACAGGTTGAGAGATAAAAAAATAATAATTCCCATGCAGTCTCAATGGCGGGGTGCGGGCCGGGGAATAGGCCTCTTGGCCGGGGTGAATATGTTGGAACGCGGCGCGCGTAAATAGAAGCGGCTGGAGGTACCGGGGGCGATGCCCGCCCCGGCCCGGCGGCCAAGTTAAAAAAATAAATAATCCCCGTTCAGTCTCAATGGCAGGGTGCGGGCCGGCCCGGCGGCGATTGCGGCGGGCAGCAGGCCTCTTGGACAGGTTGAGAGATAAAAAAATAATAATTCCCATGCAGTCTCAATGGCGGGGTGCGGGCCGGGGAATAGGCCTCTTGGCCGGGGTGAATAGTGTTGGAACACGGCCCGCGGAAATAGTAGCGGCTGGAGGTACCGGGGGCGATGCCCGCCCCGGCCCGGCGGCCAAGTTAAAAAAATAAATAATCCCCGTTCAGTCTCAATGGCAGGGTGCGGGCCGGCCCGGCGGCGAGTGCGGCGGGCAGCAGGCCTCTTGGACAGGTTGAGAGATAAAAAAATAATAATTCCCGTTCAGTCTCAATGGCAGGGTGCGGGCCGGCCCGGCGGCGATTGCGGCGGGCAGCAGGCCTCTTGGACAGGTTGAGAGATAAAAAAATAATAATTCCCATGCAGTCTCAATGGCGGGGTGCGGGCCGGGGAATAGGCCTCTTGGCCGGGGTGAATATGTTGGAACGCGGCGCGCGTAAATAGAAGCGGCTGGAGGTACCGGGGGCGAAGCCCGCCCCGGCCCGGAGGCCGAGTTAAAAAAAATAATAATCCCCGTTCAGTCTCAATGGCGGGGTGCGGGCCGGCCCGGCGGCGAGTGCGGCGGGCAGCAGGCCTCTTGGACAGGTTGAGAGATAAAAAAATAATAATTCCCGTTCAGTCTCAATGGCGGGGTGCGGGCCGGCCCGGCGGCGATTGCGGCGGGCAGCAGGCCTCTTGGACAGGTTGAGAGATAAAAAAATAATAATTCCCATGCAGTCTCAATGGCGGGGTGCGGGCCGGGGAATAGGCCTCTTGGCCGGGGTGAATATGTTGGAACGCGGCGCGCGTAAATAGAAGCGGCTGGAGGTACCGGGGGCGATGCCCGCCCCGGCCCGGCGGCCAAGTTAAAAAAATAAATAATCCCCGTTCAGTCTCAATGGCAGGGTGCGGGCCGGCCCGGCGGCGAGTGCGGCGGGCAGCAGGCCTCTTGGACAGGTTGAGAGATAAAAAAATAATAATTCCCGTTCAGTCTCAATGGCAGGGTGCGGGCCGGCCCGGCGGCGATTGCGGCGGGCAGCAGGCCTCTTGGACAGGTTGAGAGATAAAAAAATAATAATTCCCATGCAGTCTCAATGGCGGGGTGCGGGCCGGGGAATAGGCCTCTTGGCCGGGGTGAATATGTTGGAACGCGGCGCGCGTAAATAGAAGCGGCTGGAGGTACCGGGGGCGAAGCCCGCCCCGGCCCGGAGGCCGAGTTAAAAAAAATAATAATCCCCGTTCAGTCTCAATGGCGGGGTGCGGGCCGGCCCGGCGGCGAGTGCGGCGGGCAGCAGGCCTCTTGGACAGGTTGAGAGATAAAAAAATAATAATTCCCGTTCAGTCTCAATGGCGGGGTGCGGGCCGGCCCGGCGGCGATTGCGGCGGGCAGCAGGCCTCTTGGACAGGTTGAGAGATAAAAAAATAATAATTCCCATGCAGTCTCAATGGCGGGGTGCGGGCCGGGGAATAGGCCTCTTGGCCGGGGTGAATATGTTGGAACGCGGCGCGCGTAAATAGAAGCGGCTGGAGGTACCGGGGGCGAAGCCCGCCCCGGCCCGGAGGCCGAGTTAAAAAAAATAATAATCCCCGTTCAGTCTCAATGGCGGGGTGCGGGCCGGCCCGGCGGCGAGTGCGGCGGGCAGCAGGCCTCTTGGACAGGTTGAGAGATAAAAAAATAATAATTCCCGTGCAGTCTCAATGGCGGGGTGCGGGCCGGGGAATAGGCCTCTTGGCCGGGGTGAATATGTTGGAACGCGGCGCGCGTAAATAGAAGCGGCTGGAGGTACAGGGGGCGAAGCCCGCCCCGGCCCGGAGGCCGAGTTAAAAAAAATAATAATCCCCGTTCAGTCTCAATGGCGGGGTGCGGGCCGGCCCGGCGGCGAGTGCGGCGGGCAGCAGGCCTCTTGGACAGGTTGAGAGATAAAAAAATAATAATTCCCGTGCAGTCTCAATGGCGGGGTGCGGGCCGGGGAATAGGCCCCTTGGCCGGGGTGAATAGTGTTGGAACACGGCCCGCGGAAATAGTAGCGGCTGGAGGTACCGGGGGCGATGCCCGCCCCGGCCCGGCGGCCAAGTTAAAAAAATAAATAATCCCCGTTCAGTCTCAATGGCAGGGTGCGGGCCGGCCCGGCGGCGATTGCGGCGGGCAGCAGGCCTCTTGGACAGGTTGAGAGATAAAAAAATAATAATTCCCATGCAGTCTCAATGGCGGGGTGCGGGCCGGGGAATAGGCCTCTTGGCCGGGGTGAATAGTGTTGGAACACGGCCCGCGGAAATAGTAGCGGCTGGAGGTACCGGGGGCGATGCCCGCCCCGGCCCGGCGGCCAAGTTAAAAAAATAAATAATCCCCGTTCAGTCTCAATGGCAGGGTGCGGGCCGGCCCGGCGGCGAGTGCGGCGGGCAGCAGGCCTCTTGGACAGGTTGAGAGATAAAAAAATAATAATTCCCGTTCAGTCTCAATGGCAGGGTGCGGGCCGGCCCGGCGGCGATTGCGGCGGGCAGCAGGCCTCTTGGACAGGTTGAGAGATAAAAAAATAATAATTCCCATGCAGTCTCAATGGCGGGGTGCGGGCCGGGGAATAGGCCTCTTGGCCGGGGTGAATATGTTGGAACGCGGCGCGCGTAAATAGAAGCGGCTGGAGGTACCGGGGGCGAAGCCCGCCCCGGCCCGGAGGCCGAGTTAAAAAAAATAATAATCCCCGTTCAGCCTCAATGGCGGGGTGCGGGCCGGCCCGGCGGCGAGTGCGGCGGGCAGCAGGCCTCTTGGACAGGTTGAGAGATAAAAAAATAATAATTCCCGTTCAGTCTCAATGGCAGGGTGCGGGCCGGCCCGGCGGCGATTGCGGCGGGCAGCAGGCCTCTTGGACAGGTTGAGAGATAAAAAAATAATAATTCCCATGCAGTCTCAATGGCGGGGTGCGGGCCGGGGAATAGGCCTCTTGGCCGGGGTGAATATGTTGGAACGCAGCGCGCGTAAATAGAAGCGGCTGGAGGTACCGGGGGCGAAGCCCGCCCCGGCCCGGAGGCCGAGTTAAAAAAAATAATAATCCCCGTTCAGTCTCAATGGCGGGGTGCGGGCCGGCCCGGCGGCGATTGCGGCGGGCAGCAGGCCTCTTGGACAGGTTGAGAGATAAAAAAATAATAATTCCCATGCAGTCTCAATGGCGGGGTGCGGGCCGGGGAATAGGCCTCTTGGCCGGGGTGAATATGTTGGAACGCGGCGCGCGTAAATAGAAGCGGCTGGAGGTACCGGGGGCGAAGCCCGCCCCGGCCCGGAGGCCGAGTTAAAAAAAATAATAATCCCCGTTCAGTCTCAATGGCGGGGTGCGGGCCGGCCCGGCGGCGAGTGCGGCGGGCAGCAGGCCTCTTGGACAGGTTGAGAGATAAAAAAATAATAATTCCCGTGCAGTCTCAATGGCGGGGTGCGGGCCGGGGAATAGGCCTCTTGGCCGGGGTGAATATGCTGGAACGCGGCGCGCGTAAATAGAAGCGGCTGGAGGTACCGGGGGCGAAGCCCGCCCCGGCCCGGAGGCCGAGTTAAAAAAAATAATAATCCCCGTTCAGTCTCAATGGCGGGGTGCGGGCCGGCCCGGCGGCGAGTGCGGCGGGCAGCAGGCCTCTTGGACAGGTTGAGAGATAAAAAAATAATAATTCCCGTGCAGTCTCAATGGCGGGGTGCGGGCCGGGGAATAGGCCCCTTGGCCGGGGTGAATAGTGTTGGAACACGGCCCGCGGAAATAGTAGCGGCTGGAGGTACCGGGGGCGATGCCCGCCCCGGCCCGGCGGCCAAGTTAAAAAAATAAATAATCCCCGTTCAGTCTCAATGGCAGGGTGCGGGCCGGCCCGGCGGCGATTGCGGCGGGCAGCAGGCCTCTTGGACAGGTTGAGAGATAAAAAAATAATAATTCCCATGCAGTCTCAATGGCGGGGTGCGGGCCGGGGAATAGGCCTCTTGGCCGGGGTGAATAGTGTTGGAACACGGCCCGCGGAAATAGTAGCGGCTGGAGGTACCGGGGGCGATGCCCGCCCCGGCCCGGCGGCCAAGTTAAAAAAATAAATAATCCCCGTTCAGTCTCAATGGCAGGGTGCGGGCCGGCCCGGCGGCGAGTGCGGCGGGCAGCAGGCCTCTTGGACAGGTTGAGAGATAAAAAAATAATAATTCCCGTTCAGTCTCAATGGCAGGGTGCGGGCCGGCCCGGCGGCGATTGCGGCGGGCAGCAGGCCTCTTGGACAGGTTGAGAGATAAAAAAATAATAATTCCCATGCAGTCTCAATGGCGGGGTGCGGGCCGGGGAATAGGCCTCTTGGCCGGGGTGAATATGTTGGAACGCGGCGCGCGTAAATAGAAGCGGCTGGAGGTACCGGGGGCGAAGCCCGCCCCGGCCCGGAGGCCGAGTTAAAAAAAATAATAATCCCCGTTCAGTCTCAATGGCGGGGTGCGGGCCGGCCCGGCGGCGAGTGCGGCGGGCAGCAGGCCTCTTGGACAGGTTGAGAGATAAAAAAATAATAATTCCCGTGCAGTCTCAATGGCGGGGTGCGGGCCGGGGAATAGGCCTCTTGGCCGGGGTGAATATGTTGGAACGCGGCGCGCGTAAATAGAAGCGGCTGGAGGTACCGGGGGCGAAGCCCCCCCCGGCCCGGAGGCCGAGTTAAAAAAAAATAATCCCCGTTCAGTCTCAATGGCGGGGTGCGGGCCGGCCCGGCGGCGAGTGCGGCGGGCAGCAGGCCTCTTGGACAGGTTGAGAGATAAAAAAATAATAATTCCCGTGCAGTCTCAATGGCGGGGTGCGGGCCGGGGAATAGGCCTCTTGGCCGGGGTGAATAGTGTTGGAACACGGCCCGCGGAAATAGTAGCGGCTGGAGGTACCGGGGGCGATGCCCGCCCCGGCCCGGCGGCCAAGTTAAAAAAATAAATAATCCCCGTTCAGTCTCAATGGCAGGGTGCGGGCCGGCCCGGCGGCGATTGCGGCGGGCAGCAGGCCTCTTGGACAGGTTGAGAGATAAAAAAAATAATAATTCCCATGCAGTCTCAATGGCGGGGTGCGGGCCGGGGAATAGGCCTCTTGGCCGGGGTGAATAGTGTTGGAACACGGCCCGCGGAAATAGTAGCGGCTGGAGGTACCGGGGGCGATGCCCGCCCCGGCCCGGCGGCCAAGTTAAAAAAATAAATAATCCCCGTTCAGTCTCAATGGCGGGGTGCGGGCCGGCCCGGCGGCGAGTGCGGCGGGCAGCAGGCCTCTTGGACAGGTTGAGAGATAAAAAAATAATAATTCCCGTGCAGTCTCAATGGCGGGGTGCGGGCCGGGGAATAGGCCTCTTGGCCGGGGTGAATAGTGTTGGAACACGGCCCGCGGAAATAGTAGCGGCTGGAGGTACCGGGGGCGATGCCCGCCCCGGCCCGGCGGCCAAGTTAAAAAAATAAATAATCCCCGTTCAGTCTCAATGGCAGGGTGCGGGCCGGCCCGGCGGCGATTGCGGCGGGCAGCAGGCCTCTTGGACAGGTTGAGAGATAAAAAAATAATAATTCCCATGCAGTCTCAATGGCGGGGTGCGGGCCGGGGAATAGGCCTCTTGGCCGGGGTGAATAGTGTTGGAACACGGCCCGCGGAAATAGTAGCGGCTGGAGGTACCGGGGGCGATGCCCGCCCCGGCCCGGCGGCCAAGTTAAAAAAATAAATAATCCCCGTTCAGTCTCAATGGCAGGGTGCGGGCCGGCCCGGCGGCGAGTGCGGCGGGCAGCAGGCCTCTTGGACAGGTTGAGAGATAAAAAAATAATAATTCCCATGCAGTCTCAATGGCGGGGTGCGGGCCGGGGAATAGGCCTCTTGGCCGGGGTGAATATGTTGGAACGCGGCGCGCGTAAATAGAAGCGGCTGGAGGTACCGGGGGCGATGCCCGCCCCGGCCCGGCGGCCAAGTTAAAAAAATAAATAATCCCCGTTCAGTCTCAATGGCAGGGTGCGGGCCGGCCCGGCGGCGATTGCGGCGGGCAGCAGGCCTCTTGGACAGGTTGAGAGATAAAAAAATAATAATTCCCATGCAGTCTCAATGGCGGGGTGCGGGCCGGGGAATAGGCCTCTTGGCCGGGGTGAATAGTGTTGGAACACGGCCCGCGGAAATAGTAGCGGCTGGAGGTACCGGGGGCGATGCCCGCCCCGGCCCGGCGGCCAAGTTAAAAAAATAAATAATCCCCGTTCAGTCTCAATGGCAGGGTGCGGGCCGGCCCGGCGGCGAGTGCGGCGGGCAGCAGGCCTCTTGGACAGGTTGAGAGATAAAAAAATAATAATTCCCGTTCAGTCTCAATGGCAGGGTGCGGGCCGGCCCGGCGGCGATTGCGGCGGGCAGCAGGCCTCTTGGACAGGTTGAGAGATAAAAAAATAATAATTCCCATGCAGTCTCAATGGCGGGGTGCGGGCCGGGGAATAGGCCTCTTGGCCGGGGTGAATATGTTGGAACGCGGCGCGCGTAAATAGAAGCGGCTGGAGGTACCGGGGGCGAAGCCCGCCCCGGCCCGGAGGCCGAGTTAAAAAAAATAATAATCCCCGTTCAGTCTCAATGGCGGGGTGCGGGCCGGCCCGGCGGCGAGTGCGGCGGGCAGCAGGCCTCTTGGACAGGTTGAGAGATAAAAAAATAATAATTCCCGTGCAGTCTCAATGGCGGGGTGCGGGCCGGGGAATAGGCCTCTTGGCCGGGGTGAATATGTTGGAACGCGGCGCGCGTAAATAGAAGCGGCTGGAGGTACCGGGGGCGAAGCCCGCCCCGGCCCGGAGGCCGAGTTAAAAAAAAATAATCCCCGTTCAGTCTCAATGGCGGGGTGCGGGCCGGCCCGGCGGCGAGTGCGGCGGGCAGCAGGCCTCTTGGACAGGTTGAGAGATAAAAAAATAATAATTCCCGTGCAGTCTCAATGGCGGGGTGCGGGCCGGGGAATAGGCCTCTTGGCCGGGGTGAATAGTGTTGGAACACGGCCCGCGGAAATAGTAGCGGCTGGAGGTACCGGGGGCGATGCCCGCCCCGGCCCGGCGGCCAAGTTAAAAAAATAAATAATCCCCGTTCAGTCTCAATGGCAGGGTGCGGGCCGGCCCGGCGGCGATTGCGGCGGGCAGCAGGCCTCTTGGACAGGTTGAGAGATAAAAAAATAATAATTCCCATGCAGTCTCAATGGCGGGGTGCGGGCCGGGGAATAGGCCTCTTGGCCGGGGTGAATAGTGTTGGAACACGGCCCGCGGAAATAGTAGCGGCTGGAGGTACCGGGGGCGATGCCCGCCCCGGCCCGGCGGCCAAGTTAAAAAAATAAATAATCCCCGTTCAGTCTCAATGGCGGGGTGCGGGCCGGCCCGGCGGCGAGTGCGGCGGGCAGCAGGCCTCTTGGACAGGTTGAGAGATAAAAAAATAATAATTCCCGTGCAGTCTCAATGGCGGGGTGCGGGCCGGGGAATAGGCCTCTTGGCCGGGGTGAATAGTGTTGGAACACGGCCCGCGGAAATAGTAGCGGCTGGAGGTACCGGGGGCGATGCCCGCCCCGGCCCGGCGGCCAAGTTAAAAAAATAAATAATCCCCGTTCAGTCTCAATGGCAGGGTGCGGGCCGGCCCGGCGGCGATTGCGGCGGGCAGCAGGCCTCTTGGACAGGTTGAGAGATAAAAAAATAATAATTCCCATGCAGTCTCAATGGCGGGGTGCGGGCCGGGGAATAGGCCTCTTGGCCGGGGTGAATAGTGTTGGAACACGGCCCGCGGAAATAGTAGCGGCTGGAGGTACCGGGGGCGATGCCCGCCCCGGCCCGGCGGCCAAGTTAAAAAAATAAATAATCCCCGTTCAGTCTCAATGGCAGGGTGCGGGCCGGCCCGGCGGCGAGTGCGGCGGGCAGCAGGCCTCTTGGACAGGTTGAGAGATAAAAAAATAATAATTCCCATGCAGTCTCAATGGCGGGGTGCGGGCCGGGGAATAGGCCTCTTGGCCGGGGTGAATATGTTGGAACGCGGCGCGCGTAAATAGAAGCGGCTGGAGGTACCGGGGGCGATGCCCGCCCCGGCCCGGCGGCCAAGTTAAAAAAATAAATAATCCCCGTTCAGTCTCAATGGCAGGGTGCGGGCCGGCCCGGCGGCGATTGCGGCGGGCAGCAGGCCTCTTGGACAGGTTGAGAGATAAAAAAATAATAATTCCCATGCAGTCTCAATGGCGGGGTGCGGGCCGGGGAATAGGCCTCTTGGCCGGGGTGAATAGTGTTGGAACACGGCCCGCGGAAATAGTAGCGGCTGGAGGTACCGGGGGCGATGCCCGCCCCGGCCCGGCGGCCAAGTTAAAAAAATAAATAATCCCCGTTCAGTCTCAATGGCAGGGTGCGGGCCGGCCCGGCGGCGAGTGCGGCGGGCAGCAGGCCTCTTGGACAGGTTGAGAGATAAAAAAATAATAATTCCCGTTCAGTCTCAATGGCAGGGTGCGGGCCGGCCCGGCGGCGATTGCGGCGGGCAGCAGGCCTCTTGGACAGGTTGAGAGATAAAAAAATAATAATTCCCATGCAGTCTCAATGGCGGGGTGCGGGCCGGGGAATAGGCCTCTTGGCCGGGGTGAATATGTTGGAACGCGGCGCGCGTAAATAGAAGCGGCTGGAGGTACCGGGGGCGAAGCCCGCCCCGGCCCGGAGGCCGAGTTAAAAAAAATAATAATCCCCGTTCAGTCTCAATGGCGGGGTGCGGGCCGGCCCGGCGGCGAGTGCGGCGGGCAGCAGGCCTCTTGGACAGGTTGAGAGATAAAAAAATAATAATTCCCGTTCAGTCTCAATGGCGGGGTGCGGGCCGGCCCGGCGGCGATTGCGGCGGGCAGCAGGCCTCTTGGACAGGTTGAGAGATAAAAAAATAATAATTCCCATGCAGTCTCAATGGCGGGGTGCGGGCCGGGGAATAGGCCTCTTGGCCGGGGTGAATATGTTGGAACGCGGCGCGCGTAAATAGAAGCGGCTGGAGGTACCGGGGGCGAAGCCCGCCCCGGCCCGGAGGCCGAGTTAAAAAAAATAATAATCCCCGTTCAGTCTCAATGGCGGGGTGCGGGCCGGCCCGGCGGCGAGTGCGGCGGGCAGCAGGCCTCTTGGACAGGTTGAGAGATAAAAAAATAATAATTCCCGTGCAGTCTCAATGGCGGGGTGCGGGCCGGGGAATAGGCCTCTTGGCCGGGGTGAATATGTTGGAACGCGGCGCGCGTAAATAGAAGCGGCTGGAGGTACAGGGGGCGAAGCCCGCCCCGGCCCGGAGGCCGAGTTAAAAAAAATAATAATCCCCGTTCAGTCTCAATGGCGGGGTGCGGGCCGGCCCGGCGGCGAGTGCGGCGGGCAGCAGGCCTCTTGGACAGGTTGAGAGATAAAAAAATAATAATTCCCGTGCAGTCTCAATGGCGGGGTGCGGGCCGGGGAATAGGCCCCTTGGCCGGGGTGAATAGTGTTGGAACACGGCCCGCGGAAATAGTAGCGGCTGGAGGTACCGGGGGCGATGCCCGCCCCGGCCCGGCGGCCAAGTTAAAAAAATAAATAATCCCCGTTCAGTCTCAATGGCAGGGTGCGGGCCGGCCCGGCGGCGATTGCGGCGGGCAGCAGGCCTCTTGGACAGGTTGAGAGATAAAAAAATAATAATTCCCATGCAGTCTCAATGGCGGGGTGCGGGCCGGGGAATAGGCCTCTTGGCCGGGGTGAATAGTGTTGGAACACGGCCCGCGGAAATAGTAGCGGCTGGAGGTACCGGGGGCGATGCCCGCCCCGGCCCGGCGGCCAAGTTAAAAAAATAAATAATCCCCGTTCAGTCTCAATGGCAGGGTGCGGGCCGGCCCGGCGGCGAGTGCGGCGGGCAGCAGGCCTCTTGGACAGGTTGAGAGATAAAAAAATAATAATTCCCGTTCAGTCTCAATGGCAGGGTGCGGGCCGGCCCGGCGGCGATTGCGGCGGGCAGCAGGCCTCTTGGACAGGTTGAGAGATAAAAAAATAATAATTCCCATGCAGTCTCAATGGCGGGGTGCGGGCCGGGGAATAGGCCTCTTGGCCGGGGTGAATATGTTGGAACGCGGCGCGCGTAAATAGAAGCGGCTGGAGGTACCGGGGGCGAAGCCCGCCCCGGCCCGGAGGCCGAGTTAAAAAAAATAATAATCCCCGTTCAGCCTCAATGGCGGGGTGCGGGCCGGCCCGGCGGCGAGTGCGGCGGGCAGCAGGCCTCTTGGACAGGTTGAGAGATAAAAAAATAATAATTCCCGTTCAGTCTCAATGGCAGGGTGCGGGCCGGCCCGGCGGCGATTGCGGCGGGCAGCAGGCCTCTTGGACAGGTTGAGAGATAAAAAAATAATAATTCCCATGCAGTCTCAATGGCGGGGTGCGGGCCGGGGAATAGGCCTCTTGGCCGGGGTGAATATGTTGGAACGCAGCGCGCGTAAATAGAAGCGGCTGGAGGTACCGGGGGCGAAGCCCGCCCCGGCCCGGAGGCCGAGTTAAAAAAAATAATAATCCCCGTTCAGTCTCAATGGCGGGGTGCGGGCCGGCCCGGCGGCGATTGCGGCGGGCAGCAGGCCTCTTGGACAGGTTGAGAGATAAAAAAATAATAATTCCCATGCAGTCTCAATGGCGGGGTGCGGGCCGGGGAATAGGCCTCTTGGCCGGGGTGAATATGTTGGAACGCGGCGCGCGTAAATAGAAGCGGCTGGAGGTACCGGGGGCGAAGCCCGCCCCGGCCCGGAGGCCGAGTTAAAAAAAATAATAATCCCCGTTCAGTCTCAATGGCGGGGTGCGGGCCGGCCCGGCGGCGAGTGCGGCGGGCAGCAGGCCTCTTGGACAGGTTGAGAGATAAAAAAATAATAATTCCCGTGCAGTCTCAATGGCGGGGTGCGGGCCGGGGAATAGGCCTCTTGGCCGGGGTGAATAGTGTTGGAACACGGCCCGCGGAAATAGTAGCGGCTGGAGGTACCGGGGGCGATGCCCGCCCCGGCCCGGCGGCCAAGTTAAAAAAATAAATAATCCCCGTTCAGTCTCAATGGCAGGGTGCGGGCCGGCCCGGCGGCGATTGCGGCGGGCAGCAGGCCTCTTGGACAGGTTGAGAGATAAAAAAATAATAATTCCCATGCCGTCTCAATGGCGGGGTGCGGGCCGGGGAATAGGCCTCTTGGCCGGGGTGAATAGTGTTGGAACACGGCCCGCGGAAATAGTAGCGGCTGGAGGTACCGGGGGCGATGCCCGCCCCGGCCCGGCGGCCAAGTTAAAAAAATAAATAATCCCCGTTCAGTCTCAATGGCAGGGTGCGGGCCGGCCCGGCGGCGAGTGCGGCGGGCAGCAGGCCTCTTGGACAGGTTGAGAGATAAAAAAATAATAATTCCCATGCAGTCTCAATGGCGGGGTGCGGGCCGGGGAATAGGCCTCTTGGCCGGGGTGAATATGTTGGAACGCGGCGCGCGTAAATAGAAGCGGCTGGAGGTACCGGGGGCGAAGCCCGCCCCGGCCCGGAGGCCGAGTTAAAAAAAATAATAATCCCCGTTCAGTCTCAATGGCGGGGTGCGGGCCGGCCCGGCGGCGAGTGCGGCGGGCAGCAGGCCTCTTGGACAGGTTGAGAGATAAAAAAATAATAATTCCCGTGCAGTCTCAATGGCGGGGTGCGGGCCGGGGAATAGGCCTCTTGGCCGGGGTGAATAGTGTTGGAACACGGCCCGCGGAAATAGTAGCGGCTGGAGGTACCGGGGGCGATGCCCGCCCCGGCCCGGCGGCCAAGTTAAAAAAATAAATAATCCCCGTTCAGTCTCAATGGCAGGGTGCGGGCCGGCCCGGCGGCGAGTGCGGCGGGCAGCAGGCCTCTTGGACAGGTTGAGAGATAAAAAAATAATAATTCCCGTTCAGTCTCAATGGCAGGGTGCGGGCCGGCCCGGCGGCGATTGCGGCGGGCAGCAGGCCTCTTGGACAGGTTGAGAGATAAAAAAATAATAATTCCCATGCAGTCTCAATGGCGGGGTGCGGGCCGGGGAATAGGCCTCTTGGCCGGGGTGAATATGTTGGAACGCGGCGCGCGTAAATAGAAGCGGCTGGAGGTACCGGGGGCGAAGCCCGCCCCGGCCCGGAGGCCGAGTTAAAAAAAATAATAATCCCCGTTCAGTCTCAATGGCGGGGTGCGGGCCGGCCCGGCGGCGAGTGCGGCGGGCAGCAGGCCTCTTGGACAGGTTGAGAGATAAAAAAATAATAATTCCCGTTCAGTCTCAATGGCAGGGTGCGGGCCGGCCCGGCGGCGATTGCGGCGGGCAGCAGGCCTCTTGGACAGGTTGAGAGATAAAAAAATAATAATTCCCATGCAGTCTCAATGGCGGGGTGCGGGCCGGGGAATAGGCCTCTTCGCCGGGGTGAATATGTTGGAACGCAGCGCGCGTAAATAGAAGCGGCTGGAGGTACCGGGGGCGAAGCCCGCCCCGGCCCGGAGGCCGAGTTAAAAAAAATAATAATCCCCGTTCAGTCTCAATGGCGGGGTGCGGGCCGGCCCGGCGGCGATTGCGGCGGGCAGCAGGCCTCTTGGACAGGTTGAGAGATAAAAAAATAATAATTCCCATGCAGTCTCAATGGCGGGGTGCGGGCCGGGGAATAGGCCTCTTGGCCGGGGTGAATATGTTGGAACGCGGCGCGCGTAAATAGAAGCGGCTGGAGGTACCGGGGGCGAAGCCCGCCCCGGCCCGGAGGCCGAGTTAAAAAAAATAATAATCCCCGTTCAGTCTCAATGGCGGGGTGCGGGCCGGCCCGGCGGCGAGTGCGGCGGGCAGCAGGCCTCTTGGACAGGTTGAGAGATAAAAAAATAATAATTCCCGTGCAGTCTCAATGGCGGGGTGCGGGCCGGGGAATAGGCCTCTTGGCCGGGGTGAATAGTGTTGGAACACGGCCCGCGGAAATAGTAGCGGCTGGAGGTACCGGGGGCGATGCCCGCCCCGGCCCGGCGGCCAAGTTAAAAAAATAAATAATCCCCGTTCAGTCTCAATGGCAGGGTGCGGGCCGGCCCGGCGGCGATTGCGGCGGGCAGCAGGCCTCTTGGACAGGTTGAGAGATAAAAAAATAATAATTCCCGTTCAGTCTCAATGGCAGGGTGCGGGCCGGCCCGGCGGCGATTGCGGCGGGCAGCAGGCCTCTTGGACAGGTTGAGAGATAAAAAAATAATAATTCCCATGCAAGTCTCAATGGCGGGGTGCGGGCCGGGGAATAGGCCTCTTGGCCGGGGTGAATATGTTGGAACGCGGCGCGCGTAAATAGAAGCGGCTGGAGGTACCGGGGGCGAAGCCCGCCCCGGCCCGGAGGCCGAGTTAAAAAAAATAATAATCCCCGTTCAGTCTCAATGGCGGGGTGCGGGCCGGCCCGGCGGCGAGTGCGGCGGGCAGCAGGCCTCTTGGACAGGTTGAGAGATAAAAAAATAATAATTCCCGTTCAGTCTCAATGGCAGGGTGCGGGCCGGCCCGGCGGCGATTGCGGCGGGCAGCAGGCCTCTTGGACAGGTTGAGAGATAAAAAAATAATAATTCCCATGCAGTCTCAATGGCGGGGTGCGGGCCGGGGAATAGGCCTCTTGGCCGGGGTGAATATGTTGGAACGCAGCGCGCGTAAATAGAAGCGGCTGGAGGTACCGGGGGCGAAGCCCGCCCCGGCCTGGAGGCCGAGTTAAAAAAAATAATAATCCCCGTTCAGTCTCAATGGCGGGGTGCGGGCCGGCCCGGCGGCGATTGCGGCGGGCAGCAGGCCTCTTGGACAGGTTGAGGGATAAAAAAATAATAATTCCCATGCAGTCTCAATGGCGGGGTGCGGGCCGGGGAATAGGCCTCTTGGCCGGGGTGAATATGTTGGAACGCGGCGCGCGTAAATAGAAGCGGCTGGAGGTACCGGGGGCGAAGCCCGCCCCGGCCCGGAGGCCGAGTTAAAAAAAATAATAATCCCCGTTCAGTCTCAATGGCGGGGTGCGGGCCGGCCCGGCGGCGAGTGCGGCGGGCAGCAGGCCTCTTGGACAGGTTGAGAGATAAAAAAATAATAATTCCCGTGCAGTCTCAATGGCGGGGTGCGGGCCGGGGAATAGGCCTCTTGGCCGGGGTGAATATGTTGGAACGCGGCGCGCGTAAATAGAAGCGGCTGGAGGTACCGGGGGCGAAGCCCGCCCCGGCCCGGAGGCCGAGTTAAAAAAAATAATAATCCCCGTTCAGTCTCAATGGCGGGGTGCGGGCCGGCCCGGCGGCGAGTGCGGCGGGCAGCAGGCCTCTTGGACAGGTTGAGAGATAAAAAAATAATAATTCCCGTGCAGTCTCAATGGCGGGGTGCGGGCCGGGGAATAGGCCCCTTGGCCGGGGTGAATAGTGTTGGAACACGGCCCGCGGAAATAGTAGCGGCTGGAGGTACCGGGGGCGATGCCCGCCCCGGCCCGGCGGCCAAGTTAAAAAAATAAATAATCCCGTTCAGTCTCAATGGCAGGGTGCGGGCCGGCCCGGCGGCGATTGCGGCGGGCAGCAGGCCTCTTGGACAGGTTGAGAGATAAAAAAATAATAATTCCCATGCAGTCTCAATGGCGGGGTGCGGGCCGGCCCGGTGGCGATTGCGGCGGGCAGCAGGCCTCTTGGACAGGTTGAGAGATAAAAAAATAATAATTCCCATGCAGTCTCAATGGCGGGGTGCGGGCCGGGGAATAGGCCTCTTGGCCGGGGTGAATATGTTGGAACGCGGCGCGCGTAAATAGAAGCGGCTGGAGGTACCGGGGGCGAAGCCCGCCCCGGCCCGGAGGCCGAGTTAAAAAAAATAATAATCCCCGTTCAGTCTCAATGGCGGGGTGCGGGCCGGCCCGGCGGCGAGTGCGGCGGGCAGCAGGCCTCTTGGACAGGTTGAGAGATAAAAAAATAATAATTCCCGTTCAGTCTCAATGGCAGGGTGCGGGCCGGCCCGGCGGCGATTGCGGCGGGCAGCAGGCCTCTTGGACAGGTTGAGAGATAAAAAAATAATAATTCCCATGCAGTCTCAATGGCGGGGTGTGGGCCGGGGAATAGGCCTCTTGGCCGGGGTGAATATGTTGGAACGCAGCGCGAGTAAATAGAAGCGGCTGGAGGTACCGGGGGCGAAGCCCGCCCCGGCCCGGAGGCCGAGTTAAAAAAAATAATAATCCCCGTTCAGTCTCAATGGCGGGGTGCGGGCCGGCCCGGCGGCGATTGCGGCGGGCAGCAGGCCTCTTGGACAGGTTGAGAGATAAAAAAATAATAATTCCCATGCAGTCTCAATGGCGGGGTGCGGGCCGGGGAATAGGCCTCTTGGCCGGGGTGAATATGTTGGAACGCGGCGCTCGTAAATAGAAGCGGCTGGAGGTACCGGGGGCGAAGCCCGCCCCGGCCCGGAGGCCGAGTTAAAAAAAATAATAATCCCCGTTCAGTCTCAATGGCGGGGAGCGGGCCGGCCCGGCGGCGAGTGCGGCGGGCAGCAGGCCTCTTGGACAGGTTGAGAGATAAAAAAATAATAATTCCCGTGCAGTCTCAATGGCGGGGTGCGGGCCGGGGAATAGGCCTCTTGGCCGGGGTGAATATGTTGGAACGCGGCGCGCGTAAATAGAAGCGGCTGGAGGTACCGGGGGCGAAGCCCGCCCCGGCCCGGAGGCCGAGTTAAAAAAAATAATAATCCCCGTTCAGTCTCAATGGCGGGGTGCGGGCCGGCCCGGCGGCGAGTGCGGCGGGCAGCAGGCCTCTTGGACAGGTTGAGAGATAAAAAAATAATAATTCCCATGCAGTCTCAATGGCGGGGTGCGGGCCGGGGAATAGGCCTCTTGGCCGGGGTGAATAGTGTTGGAACACGGCCCGCGGAAATAGTAGCGGCTGGAGGTACCGGGGGCGATGCCCGCCCCGGCCCGGCGGCCAAGTTAAAAAAATAAATAATCCCCGTTCAGTCTCAATGGCAGGGTGCGGGCCGGCCCGGCGGCGAGTGCGGCGGGCAGCAGGCCTCTTGGACAGGTTGAGAGATAAAAAAATAATAATTCCCGTTCAGTCTCAATGGCAGGGTGCGGGCCGGCCCGGCGGCGATTGCGGCGGGCAGCAGGCCTCTTGGACAGGTTGAGAGATAAAAAAATAATAATTCCCATGCAGTCTCAATGGCGGGGTGCGGGCCGGGGAATAGGCCTCTTGGCCGGGGTGAATATGTTGGAACGCGGCGCGCGTAAATAGAAGCGGCTGGAGGTACCGGGGGCGAAGCCCGCCCCGGCCCGGAGGCCGAGTTAAAAAAAATAATAATCCCCGTTCAGTCTCAATGGCGGGGTGCGGGCCGGCCCGGCGGCGAGTGCGGCGGGCAGCAGGCCTCTTGGACAGGTTGAGAGATAAAAAAATAATAATTCCCGTTCAGTCTCAATGGCAGGGTGCGGGCCGGCCCGGCGGCGATTGCGGCGGGCAGCAGGCCTCTTGGACAGGTTGAGAGATAAAAAAATAATAATTCCCATGCAGTCTCAATGGCGGGGTGCGGGCCGG
Organism: Hippocampus zosterae; assembly: GCF_025434085.1. Taxonomy (NCBI): domain Eukaryota; kingdom Metazoa; phylum Chordata; class Actinopteri; order Syngnathiformes; family Syngnathidae; genus Hippocampus; species Hippocampus zosterae. The sequence continues at coordinate 12,299,185 of NC_067469.1, forward strand.
GGAATAGGCCTCTTGGCCGGGGTGAATAGTGTTGGAACACGGCCCGCGGAAATAGTAGCGGCTGGAGGTACCGGGGGCGATGCCCGCCCCGGCCCGGCGGCCAAGTTAAAAAAATAAATAATCCCGTTCAGTCTCAATGGCAGGGTGCGGGCCGGCCCGGCGGCGAGTGCGGCGGGCAGCAGGCCTCTTGGACAGGTTGAGAGATAAAAAAATAATAATTCCCATGCAGTCTCAATGGCGGGGTGCGGGCCGGGGAATAGGCCTCTTGGCCGGGGTGAATATGTTGGAACGCGGCGCGCGTAAATAGAAGCGGCTGGAGGTACCGGGGGCGAAGCCCGCCCCGGCCCGGAGGCCGAGTTAAAAAAAATAATAATCCCCGTTCAGTCTCAATGGCGGGGTGCGGGCCGGCCCGGCGGCGATTGCGGCGGGCAGCAGGCCTCTTGGACAGGTTGAGAGATAAAAAAAATAATAATTCCCGTGCAGTCTCAATGGCGGGGTGCGGGCCGGGGAATAGGCCTCTTGGCGGGGGTGAATAGTGTTGGAACACGGCCCGCGGAAATAGTAGCGGCTGTAGGTACCGGGGGTGATGCCCGCCCCGGCCCGGCGGCCAAGTTAAAAAAAGAAATAATCCCTGTTCAGTCTCAATGGCAGGGTGCGGGCCGGCCCGGCGGCGATTGCGGCGGGCAGCAGGCCTCTTGGACAGGTTGAGAGATAAAAAAATAATAATTCCCATGCAGTCTCAATGGCGGGGTGCGGGCCGGGGAATAGGCCTCTTGGCCGGGGTGAATAGTGTTGGAACACAGCCCGCGGAAATAGTAGCGGCTGGAGGTACCGGGGGCGATGCCCGCCCCGGCCCGGCGGCCAAGTTAAAAAAATAAATAATCCCCGTTCAGTCTCAATGGCAGGGTGCGGGCCGGCCCGGCGGCGAGTGCGGCGGGCAGCAGGCCTCTTGGACAGGTTGAGAGATAAAAAAATAATAATTCCCGTTCAGTCTCAATGGCAGGGTGCGGGCCGGCCCGGCGGCGATTGCGGCGGGCAGCAGGCCTCTTGGACAGGTTGAGAGATAAAAAAATAATAATTCCCATGCAGTCTCAATGGCGGGGTGCGGGCCGGGGAATAGGCCTCTTGGCCGGGGTGAATAGTGTTGGAACACGGCCCGCGGAAATAGTAGCGGCTGGAGGTACCGGGGGCGATGCCCGCCCCGGCCCGGCGGCCAAGTTAAAAAAATAAATAATCCCGTTCAGTCTCAATGGCAGGGTGCGGGCCGGCCCGGCGGCGAGTGCGGCGGGCAGCAGGCCTCTTGGACAGGTTGAGAGATAAAAAAATAATAATTCCCATGCAGTCTCAATGGCGGGGTGCGGGCCGGGGAATAGGCCTCTTGGCCGGGGTGAATATGTTGGAACGCGGCGCGCGTAAATAGAAGCGGCTGGAGGTACCGGGGGCGAAGCCCGCCCCGGCCCGGAGGCCGAGTTAAAAAAAATAATAATCCCCGTTCAGTCTCAATGGCGGGGTGCGGGCCGGCCCGGCGGCGAGTGCGGCGGGCAGCAGGCCTCTTGGACAGGCTGAGAGATAAAAAAATAATAATTCCCGTGCAGTCTCAATGGCGGGGTGCGGGCCGGGGAATAGGCCCCTTGGCCGGGGTGAATAGTGTTGGAACACGGCCCGCGGAAATAGTAGCGGCTGGAGGTACCGGGGGCGATGCCCGCCCCGGCCCGGCGGCCAAGTTAAAAAAATAAATAATCCCGTTCAGTCTCAATGGCAGGGTGCGGGCCGGCCCGGCGGCGAGTGCGGCGGGCAGCAGGCCTCTTGGACAGGTTGAGAGATAAAAAAATAATAATTCCCGTTCAGTCTCAATGGCAGGGTGCGGGCCGGCCCGGCGGCGATTGCGGCGGGCAGCAGGCCTCTTGGACAGGTTGAGAGATAAAAAAATAATAATTCCCATGCAGTCTCAATGGCGGGGTGCGGGCCGGGGAATAGGCCTCTTGGCCGGGGTGAATATGTTGGAACGCGGTGCGCGTAAATAGAAGCGGCTGGAGGTACCGGGGGCGAAGCCCGCCCCGGCCCGGAGGCCGAGTTAAAAAAAATAATAATCCCCGTTCAGTCTCAATGGCGGGGTGCGGGCCGGCCCGGCGGCGAGTGCGGCGGGCAGCAGGCCTCTTGGACAGGTTGAGAGATAAAAAAATAATAATTCCCATGCAGTCTCAATGGCGGGGTGCGGGCCGGGGAATAGGCCTCTTGGCCGGGGTGAATATGTTGGAACGCGGCGCGCGTAAATAGAAGCGGCTGGAGGTACCGGGGGCGAAGCCCGCCCCGGCCCGGAGGCCGAGTTAAAAAAAATAATAATCCCCGTTCAGTCTCAATGGCGGGGTGCGGGCCGGCCCGGCGGCGAGTGCGGCGGGCAGCAGGCCTCTTGGACAGGTTGAGAGATAAAAAAATAATAATTCCCGTGCAGTCTCAATGGCGGGGTGCGGGCCGGGGAATAGGCCTCTTGGCCGGGGTTAATAGTGTTGGAACACGGCCCGCGGAAATAGTAGCGGCTGGAGGTACCGGGGGCGATGCCCGCCCCGGCCCGGCGGCCAAGTTAAAAAAATAAATAATCCCCGTTCAGTCTCAATGGCAGGGTGCGGGCCGGCCCGGCGGCGATTGCGGCGGGCAGCAGGCCTCTTGGACAGGTTGAGAGATAAAAAAATAATAATTCCCATGCAGTCTCAATGGCGGGGTGCGGGCCGGGGAATAGGCCTCTTGGCCGGGGTGAATAGTGTTGGAACACGGCCCGCGGAAATAGTAGCGGCTGGAGGTACCGGGGGCGATGCCCGCCCCGGCCCGGCGGCCAAGTTAAAAAAATAAATAATCCCCGTTCAGTCTCAATGGCAGGGTGCGGGCCGGCCCGGCGGCGAGTGCGGCGGGCAGCAGGCCTCTTGGACAGGTTGAGAGATAAAAAAAAAATAATTCCCATGCAGTCTCAATGGCGGGGTGCGGGCCGGGGAATAGGCCTCTTGGCCGGGGTTAATATGTTGGAAAGCGGCGCGCGTAAATAGAAGCGGCTGGAGGTACCGGGGGCGAAGCCCGCCCCGGCCCGGAGGCCGAGTTAAAAAAAATAATAATCCCCGTTCATTCTCAATGGCGGGGTGCGGGCCGGCCCGGCGGCGAGTGTGGCGGGCAGCAGGCCTCTTGGACAGGTTGAGAGATAAAAAAATAATAATTCCCGTTCAGTCTCAATGGCAGGGTGCGGGCCGGCCCGGCGGCGATTGCGGCGGGCAGCAGGCCTCTTGGACAGGTTGAGAGATAAAAAAATAATAATTCCCATGCAGTCTCAATGGCGGGGTGCGGGCCGGGGAATAGGCCTCTTGGCCGGGGTGAATAGTGTTGGAACACGGCCCGCGGAAATAGTAGCGGCTGGAGGTACCGGGGGCGATGCCCGCCCCGGCCCGGCGGCCAAGTTAAAAAAATAAATAATCCCCGTTCAGTCTCAATGGCAGGGTGCGGGCCGGCCCGGCGGCGAGTGCGGCGGGCAGCAGGCCTCTTGGACAGGTTGAGAGATAAAAAAATAATAATTCCCGTTCAGTCTCAATGGCAGGGTGCGGGCCGGCCCGGCGGCGATTGCGGCGGGCAGCAGGCCTCTTGGACAGGTTGAGAGATAAAAAAATAATAATTCCCATGCAGTCTCAATGGCGGGGTGCGGGCCGGGGAATAGGCCTCTTGGCCGGGGTGAATATGTTGGAACGCGGCGCGCGTAAATAGAAGCGGCTGGAGGTACCGGGGGCGAAGCCCGCCCCGGCCCGGAGGCCGAGTTAAAAAAAATAATAATCCCCGTTCAGTCTCAATGGCGGGGTGCGGGCCGGCCCGGCGGCGAGTGCGGCGGGCAGCAGGCCTCTTGGACAGGTTGAGAGATAAAAAAATAATAATTCCCGTTCAGTCTCAATGGCAGGGTGCGGGCCGGCCCGGCGGCGATTGCGGCGGGCAGCAGGCCTCTTGGACAGGTTGAGAGATAAAAAAATAATAATTCCCATGCAGTCTCAATGGCGGGGTGCGGGCCGGGGAATAGGCCTCTTGGCCGGGGTGAATAGTGTTGGAACACGGCCCGCGGAAATAGTAGCGGCTGGAGGTACCGGGGGCGATGCCCGCCCCGGCCCGGCGGCCAAGTTAAAAAAATAAATAATCCCCGTTCAGTCTCAATGGCAGGGTGCGGGCCGGCCCGGCGGCGAGTGCGGCGGGCAGCAGGCCTCTTGGACAGGTTGAGAGATAAAAAAATAATAATTCCCGTTCAGTCTCAATGGCAGGGTGCGGGCCGGCCCGGCGGCGATTGCGGCGGGCAGCAGGCCTCTTGGACAGGTTGAGAGATAAAAAAATAATAATTCCCATGCAGTCTCAATGGCGGGGTGCGGGCCGGGGAATAGGCCTCTTGGCCGGGGTGAATATGTTGGAACGCGGCGCGCGTAAATAGAAGCGGCTGGAGGTACCGGGGGCGAAGCCCGCCCCGGCCCGGAGGCCGAGTTAAAAAAAATAATAATCCCCGTTCAGTCTCAATGGCGGGGTGCGGGCCGGCCCGGCGGCGAGTGCGGCGGGCAGCAGGCCTCTTGGACAGGTTGAGAGATAAAAAAATAATAATTCCCGTTCAGTCTCAATGGCAGGGTGCGGGCCGGCCCGGCGGCGATTGCGGCGGGCAGCAGGCCTCTTGGACAGGTTGAGAGATAAAAAAATAATAATTCCCATGCAGTCTCAATGGCGGGGTGCGGGCCGGGGAATAGGCCTCTTGGCCGGGGTGAATAGTGTTGGAACACGGCCCGCGGAAATAGTAGCGGCTGGAGGTACCGGGGGCGATGCCCGCCCCGGCCCGGCGGCCAAGTTAAAAAAATAAATAATCCCGTTCAGTCTCAATGGCAGGGTGCGGGCCGGCCCGGCGGCGAGTGCGGCGGGCAGCAGGCCTCTTGGACAGGTTGAGAGATAAAAAAATAATAATTCCCATGCAGTCTCAATGGCGGGGTGCGGGCCGGGGAATAGGCCTCTTGGCCGGGGTGAATATGTTGGAACGCGGCGCGCGTAAATAGAAGCGGCTGGAGGTACCGGGGGCGAAGCCCGCCCCGGCCCGGAGGCCGAGTTAAAAAAAATAATAATCCCCGTTCAGTCTCAATGGCGGGGTGCGGGCCGGCCCGGCGGCGATTGCGGCGGGCAGCAGGCCTCTTGGACAGGTTGAGAGATAAAAAAAATAATAATTCCCGTGCAGTCTCAATGGCGGGGTGCGGGCCGGGGAATAGGCCTCTTGGCGGGGGTGAATAGTGTTGGAACACGGCCCGCGGAAATAGTAGCGGCTGTAGGTACCGGGGGTGATGCCCGCCCCGGCCCGGCGGCCAAGTTAAAAAAAGAAATAATCCCTGTTCAGTCTCAATGGCAGGGTGCGGGCCGGCCCGGCGGCGATTGCGGCGGGCAGCAGGCCTCTTGGACAGGTTGAGAGATAAAAAAATAATAATTCCCATGCAGTCTCAATGGCGGGGTGCGGGCCGGGGAATAGGCCTCTTGGCCGGGGTGAATAGTGTTGGAACACAGCCCGCGGAAATAGTAGCGGCTGGAGGTACCGGGGGCGATGCCCGCCCCGGCCCGGCGGCCAAGTTAAAAAAATAAATAATCCCCGTTCAGTCTCAATGGCAGGGTGCGGGCCGGCCCGGCGGCGAGTGCGGCGGGCAGCAGGCCTCTTGGACAGGTTGAGAGATAAAAAAATAATAATTCCCGTTCAGTCTCAATGGCAGGGTGCGGGCCGGCCCGGCGGCGATTGCGGCGGGCAGCAGGCCTCTTGGACAGGTTGAGAGATAAAAAAATAATAATTCCCGTTCAGTCTCAATGGCAGGGTGCGGGCCGGCCCGGCGGCGATTGCGGCGGGCAGCAGGCCTCTTGGACAGGTTGAGAGATAAAAAAATAATAATTCCCATGCAGTCTCAATGGCGGGGTGCGGGCCGGGGAATAGGCCTCTTGGCCGGGGTGAATAGTGTTGGAACACGGCCCGCGGAAATAGTAGCGGCTGGAGGTACCGGGGGCGATGCCCGCCCCGGCCCGGCGGCCAAGTTAAAAAAATAAATAATCCCGTTCAGTCTCAATGGCAGGGTGCGGGCCGGCCCGGCGGCGAGTGCGGCGGGCAGCAGGCCTCTTGGACAGGTTGAGAGATAAAAAAATAATAATTCCCATGCAGTCTCAATGGCGGGGTGCGGGCCGGGGAATAGGCCTCTTGGCCGGGGTGAATATGTTGGAACGCGGCGCGCGTAAATAGAAGCGGCTGGAGGTACCGGGGGCGAAGCCCGCCCCGGCCCGGAGGCCGAGTTAAAAAAAATAATAATCCCCGTTCAGTCTCAATGGCGGGGTGCGGGCCGGCCCGGCGGCGAGTGCGGCGGGCAGCAGGCCTCTTGGACAGGCTGAGAGATAAAAAAATAATAATTCCCGTGCAGTCTCAATGGCGGGGTGCGGGCCGGGGAATAGGCCCCTTGGCCGGGGTGAATAGTGTTGGAACACGGCCCGCGGAAATAGTAGCGGCTGGAGGTACCGGGGGCGATGCCCGCCCCGGCCCGGCGGCCAAGTTAAAAAAATAAATAATCCCGTTCAGTCTCAATGGCAGGGTGCGGGCCGGCCCGGCGGCGAGTGCGGCGGGCAGCAGGCCTCTTGGACAGGTTGAGAGATAAAAAAATAATAATTCCCGTTCAGTCTCAATGGCAGGGTGCGGGCCGGCCCGGCGGCGATTGCGGCGGGCAGCAGGCCTCTTGGACAGGTTGAGAGATAAAAAAATAATAATTCCCATGCAGTCTCAATGGCGGGGTGCGGGCCGGGGAATAGGCCTCTTGGCCGGGGTGAATATGTTGGAACGCGGCGCGCGTAAATAGAAGCGGCTGGAGGTACCGGGGGCGAAGCCCGCCCCGGCCCGGAGGCCGAGTTAAAAAAAATAATAATCCCCGTTCAGTCTCAATGGCGGGGTGCGGGCCGGCCCGGCGGCGAGTGCGGCGGGCAGCAGGCCTCTTGGACAGGTTGAGAGATAAAAAAATAATAATTCCCATGCAGTCTCAATGGCGGGGTGCGGGCCGGGGAATAGGCCTCTTGGCCGGGGTGAATATGTTGGAACGCGGCGCGCGTAAATAGAAGCGGCTGGAGGTACCGGGGGCGAAGCCCGCCCCGGCCCGGAGGCCGAGTTAAAAAAAATAATAATCCCCGTTCAGTCTCAATGGCGGGGTGCGGGCCGGCCCGGCGGCGAGTGCGGCGGGCAGCAGGCCTCTTGGACAGGTTGAGAGATAAAAAAATAATAATTCCCGTGCAGTCTCAATGGCGGGGTGCGGGCCGGGGAATAGGCCTCTTGGCCGGGGTGAATAGTGTTGGAACACGGCCCGCGGAAATAGTAGCGGCTGGAGGTACCGGGGGCGATGCCCGCCCCGGCCCGGCGGCCAAGTTAAAAAAATAAATAATCCCCGTTCAGTCTCAATGGCAGGGTGCGGGCCGGCCCGGCGGCGAGTGCGGCGGGCAGCAGGCCTCTTGGACAGGTTGAGAGATAAAAAAAAAATAATTCCCATGCAGTCTCAATGGCGGGGTGCGGGCCGGGGAATAGGCCTCTTGGCCGGGGTTAATATGTTGGAAAGCGGCGCGCGTAAATAGAAGCGGCTGGAGGTACCGGGGGCGAAGCCCGCCCCGGCCCGGAGGCCGAGTTAAAAAAAATAATAATCCCCGTTCATTCTCAATGGCGGGGTGCGGGCCGGCCCGGCGGCGAGTGTGGCGGGCAGCAGGCCTCTTGGACAGGTTGAGAGATAAAAAAATAATAATTCCCGTGCAGTCTCAATGGCGGGGTGCGGGCCGGGGAATAGGCCTCTTGGCCGGGGTGAATAGTGTTGGAACACGGCCCGCGGAAATAGTAGCGGCTGGAGGTACCGGGGGCGATGCCCGCCCCGGCCCGGCGGCCAAGTTAAAAAAATAAATAATCCCCGTTCAGTCTCAATGGCAGGGTGCGGGCCGGCCCGGCGGCGATTGCGGCGGGCAGCAGGCCTCTTGGACAGGTTGAGAGATAAAAAAATAATAATTCCCATGCAGTCTCAATGGCGGGGTGCGGGCCGGGGAATAGGCCTCTTGGCCGGGGTGAATAGTGTTGGAACACGGCCCGCGGAAATAGTAGCGGCTGGAGGTACCGGGGGCGATGCCCGCCCCGGCCCGGCGGCCAAGTTAAAAAAATAAATAATCCCCGTTCAGTCTCAATGGCAGGGTGCGGGCCGGCCCGGCGGCGAGTGCGGCGGGCAGCAGGCCTCTTGGACAGGTTGAGAGATAAAAAAATAATAATTCCCGTTCAGTCTCAATGGCAGGGTGCGGGCCGGCCCGGCGGCGATTGCGGCGGGCAGCAGGCCTCTTGGACAGGTTGAGAGATAAAAAAATAATAATTCCCATGCAGTCTCAATGGCGGGGTGCGGGCCGGGGAATAGGCCTCTTGGCCGGGGTGAATATGTTGGAACGCGGCGCGCGTAAATAGAAGCGGCTGGAGGTACCGGGGGCGAAGCCCGCCCCGGCCCGAAGGCCGAGTTAAAAAAAATAATAAACCCCGTTCAGTCTCAATGGCGGGGTGCGGGCCGGCCCGGCGGCGAGTGCGGCGGGCAGCAGGCCTCTTGGACAGGTTGAGAGATAAAAAAATAATAATTCCCGTTCAGTCTCAATGGCAGGGTGCGGGCCGGCCCGGCGGCGATTGCGGCGGGCAGCAGGCCTCTTGGACAGGTTGAGAGATAAAAAAATAATAATTCCCGTGCAGTCTCAATGGCGGGGTGCGGGCCGGGGAATAGGCCTCTTGGCCGGGGTGAATATGTTGGAACGCAGCGCGCGTAAATAGAAGCGGCTGGAGGTACCGGGGGCGAAGCCCGCCCCGGCCCGGAGGCCGAGTTAAAAAAAATAATAATCCCCGTTCAGTCTCAATGGCGGGGTGCGGGCCGGCCCGGCGGCGATTGCGGCGGGCAGCAGGCCTCTTGGACAGGTTGAGAGATAAAAAAATAATAATTCCCATGCAGTCTCAATGGCGGGGTGCGGGCCGGGGAATAGGCCTCTTGGCCGGGGTGAATATGTTGGAACGCGGCGCGCGTAAATAGAAGCGGCTGGAGGTACCGGGGGCGAAGCCCGCCCCGGCCCGGAGGCCGAGTTAAAAAAAATAATAATCCCCGTTCAGTCTCAATGGCGGGGTGCGGGCCGGCCCGGCGGCGAGTGCGGCGGGCAGCAGGCCTCTTGGACAGGTTGAGAGATAAAAAAATAATAATTCCCGTGCAGTCTCAATGGCGGGGTGCGGGCCGGGGAATAGGCCTCTTGGCCGGGGTGAATATGCTGGAACGCGGCGCGCGTAAATAGAAGTGGCTGGAGGTACCGGGGGCGAAGCCCGCCCCGGCCCGGAGGCCGAGTTAAAAAAAATAATAATCCCCGTTCAGTCTCAATGGCGGGGTGCGGGCCGGCCCGGCGGCGAGTGCGGCGGGCAGCAGGCCTCTTGGACAGGTTGAGAGATAAAAAAATAATAATTCCCGTGCAGTCTCAATGGCGGGGTGCGGGCCGGGGAATAGGCCCCTTGGCCGGGGTGAATAGTGTTGGAACACGGCCCGCGGAAATAGTAGCGGCTGGAGGTACCGGGGGCGATGCCCGCCCCGGCCCGGCGGCCAAGTTAAAAAAATAAATAATCCCCGTTCAGTCTCAATGGCAGGGTGCGGGCCGGCCCGGCGGCGATTGCGGCGGGCAGCAGGCCTCTTGGACAGGTTGAGAGATAAAAAAATAATAATTCCCATGCAGTCTCAATGGCGGGGTGCGGGCCGGGGAATAGGCCTCTTGGCCGGGGTGAATAGTGTTGGAACACGGCCCGCGGAAATAGTAGCGGCTGGAGGTACCGGGGGCGATGCCCGCCCCGGCCCGGCGGCCAAGTTAAAAAAATAAATAATCCCCGTTCAGTCTCAATGGCAGGGTGCGGGCCGGCCCGGCGGCGAGTGCGGCGGGCAGCAGGCCTCTTGGACAGGTTGAGAGATAAAAAAATAATAATTCCCGTTCAGTCTCAATGGCAGGGTGCGGGCCGGCCCGGCGGCGATTGCGGCGGGCAGCAGGCCTCTTGGACAGGTTGAGAGATAAAAAAATAATAATTCCCATGCAGTCTCAATGGCGGGGTGCGGGCCGGGGAATAGGCCTCTTGGCCGGGGTGAATATGTTGGAACGCAGCGCGCGTAAATAGAAGCGGCTGGAGGTACCGGGGGCGAAGCCCGCCCCGGCCCGGAGGCCGAGTTAAAAAAAATAATAATCCCCGTTCAGTCTCAATGGCGGGGTGCGGGCCGGCCCGGCGGCGAGTGCGGCGGGCAGCAGGCCTCTTGGACAGGTTGAGAGATAAAAAAATAATAATTCCCGTGCAGTCTCAATGGCGGGGTGCGGGCCGGGGAATAGGCCTCTTGGCCGGGGTGAATATGTTGGAACGCGGCGCGCGTAAATAGAAGCGGCTGGAGGTACCGGGGCGAAGCCCGCCCCGGCCCGGAGGCCGAGTTAAAAAAAAATAATCCCCGTTCAGTCTCAATGGCGGGGTGCGGGCCGGCCCGGCGGCGAGTGCGGCGGGCAGCAGGCCTCTTGGACAGGTTGAGAGATAAAAAAATAATAATTCCCGTGCAGTCTCAATGGCGGGGTGCGGGCCGGGGAATAGGCCTCTTGGCCGGGGTGAATAGTGTTGGAACACGGCCCGCGGAAATAGTAGCGGCTGGAGGTACCGGGGGCGATGCCCGCCCCGGCCCGGCGGCCAAGTTAAAAAAATAAATAATCCCCGTTCAGTCTCAATGGCAGGGTGCGGGCCGGCCCGGCGGCGATTGCGGCGGGCAGCAGGCCTCTTGGACAGGTTGAGAGATAAAAAAATAATAATTCCCATGCAGTCTCAATGGCGGGGTGCGGGCCGGGGAATAGGCCTCTTGGCCGGGGTGAATAGTGTTGGAACACGGCCCGCGGAAATAGTAGCGGCTGGAGGTACCGGGGGCGATGCCCGCCCCGGCCCGGCGGCCAAGTTAAAAAAATAAATAATCCCCGTTCAGTCTCAATGGCAGGGTGCGGGCCGGCCCGGCGGCGAGTGCGGCGGGCAGCAGGCCTCTTGGACAGGTTGAGAGATAAAAAAATAATAATTCCCGTTCAGTCTCAATGGCAGGGTGCGGGCCGGCCCGGCGGCGATTGCGGCGGGCAGCAGGCCTCTTGGACAGGTTGAGAGATAAAAAAATAATAATTCCCATGCAGTCTCAATGGCGGGGTGCGGGCCGGGGAATAGGCCTCTTGGCCGGGGTGAATATGTTGGAACGCGGCGCGCGTAAATAGAAGCGGCTGGAGGTACCGGGGGCGAAGCCCGCCCCGGCCCGGAGGCCGAGTTAAAAAAAATAATAATCCCCGTTCAGTCTCAATGGCGGGGTGCGGGCCGGCCCGGCGGCGAGTGCGGCGGGCAGCAGGCCTCTTGGACAGGTTGAGAGATAAAAAAATAATAATTCCCGTTCAGTCTCAATGGCGGGGTGCGGGCCGGCCCGGCGGCGATTGCGGCGGGCAGCAGGCCTCTTGGACAGGTTGAGAGATAAAAAAATAATAATTCCCATGCAGTCTCAATGGCGGGGTGCGGGCCGGGGAATAGGCCTCTTGGCCGGGGTGAATATGTTGGAACGCGGCGCGCGTAAATAGAAGCGGCTGGAGGTACCGGGGGCGAAGCCCGCCCCGGCCCGGAGGCCGAGTTAAAAAAAATAATAATCCCCGTTCAGTCTCAATGGCGGGGTGCGGGCCGGCCCGGCGGCGAGTGCGGCGGGCAGCAGGCCTCTTGGACAGGTTGAGAGATAAAAAAATAATAATTCCCGTGCAGTCTCAATGGCGGGGTGCGGGCCGGGGAATAGGCCTCTTGGCCGGGGTGAATATGTTGGAACGCGGCGCGCGTAAATAGAAGCGGCTGGAGGTACAGGGGGCGAAGCCCGCCCCGGCCCGGAGGCCGAGTTAAAAAAAATAATAATCCCCGTTCAGTCTCAATGGCGGGGTGCGGGCCGGCCCGGCGGCGAGTGCGGCGGGCAGCAGGCCTCTTGGACAGGTTGAGAGATAAAAAAATAATAATTCCCGTGCAGTCTCAATGGCGGGGTGCGGGCCGGGGAATAGGCCCCTTGGCCGGGGTGAATAGTGTTGGAACACGGCCCGCGGAAATAGTAGCGGCTGGAGGTACCGGGGGCGATGCCCGCCCCGGCCCGGCGGCCAAGTTAAAAAAATAAATAATCCCCGTTCAGTCTCAATGGCAGGGTGCGGGCCGGCCCGGCGGCGATTGCGGCGGGCAGCAGGCCTCTTGGACAGGTTGAGAGATAAAAAAATAATAATTCCCATGCAGTCTCAATGGCGGGGTGCGGGCCGGGGAATAGGCCTCTTGGCCGGGGTGAATAGTGTTGGAACACGGCCCGCGGAAATAGTAGCGGCTGGAGGTACCGGGGGCGATGCCCGCCCCGGCCCGGCGGCCAAGTTAAAAAAATAAATAATCCCCGTTCAGTCTCAATGGCAGGGTGCGGGCCGGCCCGGCGGCGAGTGCGGCGGGCAGCAGGCCTCTTGGACAGGTTGAGAGATAAAAAAATAATAATTCCCGTTCAGTCTCAATGGCAGGGTGCGGGCCGGCCCGGCGGCGATTGCGGCGGGCAGCAGGCCTCTTGGACAGGTTGAGAGATAAAAAAATAATAATTCCCATGCAGTCTCAATGGCGGGGTGCGGGCCGGGGAATAGGCCTCTTGGCCGGGGTGAATATGTTGGAACGCGGCGCGCGTAAATAGAAGCGGCTGGAGGTACCGGGGGCGAAGCCCGCCCCGGCCCGGAGGCCGAGTTAAAAAAAATAATAATCCCCGTTCAGCCTCAATGGCGGGGTGCGGGCCGGCCCGGCGGCGAGTGCGGCGGGCAGCAGGCCTCTTGGACAGGTTGAGAGATAAAAAAATAATAATTCCCGTTCAGTCTCAATGGCAGGGTGCGGGCCGGCCCGGCGGCGATTGCGGCGGGCAGCAGGCCTCTTGGACAGGTTGAGAGATAAAAAAATAATAATTCCCATGCAGTCTCAATGGCGGGGTGCGGGCCGGGGAATAGGCCTCTTGGCCGGGGTGAATATGTTGGAACGCAGCGCGCGTAAATAGAAGCGGCTGGAGGTACCGGGGGCGAAGCCCGCCCCGGCCCGGAGGCCGAGTTAAAAAAAATAATAATCCCCGTTCAGTCTCAATGGCGGGGTGCGGGCCGGCCCGGCGGCGATTGCGGCGGGCAGCAGGCCTCTTGGACAGGTTGAGAGATAAAAAAATAATAATTCCCATGCAGTCTCAATGGCGGGGTGCGGGCCGGGGAATAGGCCTCTTGGCCGGGGTGAATATGTTGGAACGCGGCGCGCGTAAATAGAAGCGGCTGGAGGTACCGGGGGCGAAGCCCGCCCCGGCCCGGAGGCCGAGTTAAAAAAAATAATAATCCCCGTTCAGTCTCAATGGCGGGGTGCGGGCCGGCCCGGCGGCGAGTGCGGCGGGCAGCAGGCCTCTTGGACAGGTTGAGAGATAAAAAAATAATAATTCCCGTGCAGTCTCAATGGCGGGGTGCGGGCCGGGGAATAGGCCTCTTGGCCGGGGTGAATAGTATTGGAACACGGCCCGCGGAAATAGTAGCGGCTGGAGGTACCGGGGGCGATGCCCGCCCCGGCCCGGCGGCCAAGTTAAAAAAATAAATAATCCCCGTTCAGTCTCAATGGCAGGGTGCGGGCCGGCCCGGCGGCGATTGCGGCGGGCAGCAGGCCTCTTGGACAGGTTGAGAGATAAAAAAATAATAATTCCCATGCCGTCTCAATGGCGGGGTGCGGGCCGGGGAATAGGCCTCTTGGCCGGGGTGAATAGTGTTGGAACACGGCCCGCGGAAATAGTAGCGGCTGGAGGTACCGGGGGCGATGCCCGCCCCGGCCCGGCGGCCAAGTTAAAAAAATAAATAATCCCCGTTCAGTCTCAATGGCAGGGTGCGGGCCGGCCCGGCGGCGAGTGCGGCGGGCAGCAGGCCTCTTGGACAGGTTGAGAGATAAAAAAATAATAATTCCCATGCAGTCTCAATGGCGGGGTGCGGGCCGGGGAATAGGCCTCTTGGCCGGGGTGAATATGTTGGAACGCGGCGCGCGTAAATAGAAGCGGCTGGAGGTACCGGGGGCGAAGCCCGCCCCGGCCCGGAGGCCGAGTTAAAAAAAATAATAATCCCCGTTCAGTCTCAATGGCGGGGTGCGGGCCGGCCCGGCGGCGAGTGCGGCGGGCAGCAGGCCTCTTGGACAGGTTGAGAGATAAAAAAATAATAATTCCCGTGCAGTCTCAATGGCGGGGTGCGGGCCGGGGAATAGGCCTCTTGGCCGGGGTGAATAGTGTTGGAACACGGCCCGCGGAAATAGTAGCGGCTGGAGGTACCGGGGGCGATGCCCGCCCCGGCCCGGCGGCCAAGTTAAAAAAATAAATAATCCCCGTTCAGTCTCAATGGCAGGGTGCGGGCCGGCCCGGCGGCGAGTGCGGCGGGCAGCAGGCCTCTTGGACAGGTTGAGAGATAAAAAAATAATAATTCCCGTTCAGTCTCAATGGCAGGGTGCGGGCCGGCCCGGCGGCGATTGCGGCGGGCAGCAGGCCTCTTGGACAGGTTGAGAGATAAAAAAATAATAATTCCCATGCAGTCTCAATGGCGGGGTGCGGGCCGGGGAATAGGCCTCTTGGCCGGGGTGAATATGTTGGAACGCGGCGCGCGTAAATAGAAGCGGCTGGAGGTACCGGGGGCGAAGCCCGCCCCGGCCCGGAGGCCGAGTTAAAAAAAATAATAATCCCCGTTCAGTCTCAATGGCGGGGTGCGGGCCGGCCCGGCGGCGAGTGCGGCGGGCAGCAGGCCTCTTGGACAGGTTGAGAGATAAAAAAATAATAATTCCCGTTCAGTCTCAATGGCAGGGTGCGGGCCGGCCCGGCGGCGATTGCGGCGGGCAGCAGGCCTCTTGGACAGGTTGAGAGATAAAAAAATAATAATTCCCATGCAGTCTCAATGGCGGGGTGCGGGCCGGGGAATAGGCCTCTTCGCCGGGGTGAATATGTTGGAACGCAGCGCGCGTAAATAGAAGCGGCTGGAGGTACCGGGGGCGAAGCCCGCCCCGGCCCGGAGGCCGAGTTAAAAAAAATAATAATCCCCGTTCAGTCTCAATGGCGGGGTGCGGGCCGGCCCGGCGGCGATTGCGGCGGGCAGCAGGCCTCTTGGACAGGTTGAGAGATAAAAAAATAATAATTCCCATGCAGTCTCAATGGCGGGGTGCGGGCCGGGGAATAGGCCTCTTGGCCGGGGTGAATATGTTGGAACGCGGCGCGCGTAAATAGAAGCGGCTGGAGGTACCGGGGGCGAAGCCCGCCCCGGCCCGGAGGCCGAGTTAAAAAAAATAATAATCCCCGTTCAGTCTCAATGGCGGGGTGCGGGCCGGCCCGGCGGCGAGTGCGGCGGGCAGCAGGCCTCTTGGACAGGTTGAGAGATAAAAAAATAATAATTCCCGTGCAGTCTCAATGGCGGGGTGCGGGCCGGGGAATAGGCCTCTTGGCCGGGGTGAATAGTGTTGGAACACGGCCCGCGGAAATAGTAGCGGCTGGAGGTACCGGGGGCGATGCCCGCCCCGGCCCGGCGGCCAAGTTAAAAAAATAAATAATCCCCGTTCAGTCTCAATGGCAGGGTGCGGGCCGGCCCGGCGGCGATTGCGGCGGGCAGCAGGCCTCTTGGACAGGTTGAGAGATAAAAAAATAATAATTCCCGTTCAGTCTCAATGGCAGGGTGCGGGCCGGCCCGGCGGCGATTGCGGCGGGCAGCAGGCCTCTTGGACAGGTTGAGAGATAAAAAAATAATAATTCCCATGCAAGTCTCAATGGCGGGGTGCGGGCCGGGGAATAGGCCTCTTGGCCGGGGTGAATATGTTGGAACGCGGCGCGCGTAAATTGAAGCGGCTGGAGGTACCGGGGGCGAAGCCCGCCCCGGCCCGGAGGCCGAGTTAAAAAAAATAATAATCCCCGTTCAGTCTCAATGGCGGGGTGCGGGCCGGCCCGGCGGCGAGTGCGGCGGGCAGCAGGCCTCTTGGACAGGTTGAGAGATAAAAAAATAATAATTCCCGTTCAGTCTCAATGGCAGGGTGCGGGCCGGCCCGGCGGCGATTGCAGCGGGCAGCAGGCCTCTTGGACAGGTTGAGAGATAAAAAAATAATAATTCCCATGCAGTCTCAATGGCGGGGTGCGGGCCGGGGAATAGGCCTCTTGGCCGGGGTGAATATGTTGGAACGCAGCGCGCGTAAATAGAAGCGGCTGGAGGTACCGGGGGCGAAGCCCGCCCCGGCCTGGAGGCCGAGTTAAAAAAAATAATAATCCCCGTTCAGTCTCAATGGCGGGGTGCGGGCCGGCCCGGCGGCGATTGCGGCGGGCAGCAGGCCTCTTGGACAGGTTGAGAGATAAAAAAATAATAATTCCCATGCAGTCTCAATGGCGGGGTGCGGGCCGGGGAATAGGCCTCTTGGCCGGGGTGAATATGTTGGAACGCGGCGCGCGTAAATAGAAGCGGCTGGAGGTACCGGGGGCGAAGCCCGCCCCGGCCCGGAGGCCGAGTTAAAAAAAACAATAATCCCCGTTCAGTCTCAATGGCGGGGTGCGGGCCGGCCCGGCGGCGAGTGCGGCGGGCAGCAGGCCTCTTGGACAGGTTGAGAGATAAAAAAATAATAATTCCCGTGCAGTCTCAATGGCGGGGTGCGGGCCGGGGAATAGGCCTCTTGGCCGGGGTGAATATGTTGGAACGCGGCGCGCGTAAATAGAAGCGGCTGGAGGTACCGGGGGCGAAGCCCGCCCCGGCCCGGAGGCCGAGTTAAAAAAAATAATAATCCCCGTTCAGTCTCAATGGCGGGGTGCGGGCCGGCCCGGCGGCGAGTGCGGCGGGCAGCAGGCCTCTTGGACAGGTTGAGAGATAAAAAAATAATAATTCCCGTGCAGTCTCAATGGCGGGGTGCGGGCCGGGGAATAGGCCCCTTGGCCGGGGTGAATAGTGTTGGAACACGGCCCGCGGAAATAGTAGCGGCTGGAGGTACCGGGGGCGATGCCCGCCCCGGCCCGGCGGCCAAGTTAAAAAAATAAATAATCCCCGTTCAGTCTCAATGGCAGGGTGCGGGCCGGCCCGGCGGCGATTGCGGCGGGCAGCAGGCCTCTTGGACAGGTTGAGAGATAAAAAAATAATAATTCCCATGCAGTCTCAATGGCGGGGTGCGGGCCGGCCCGGTGGCGATTGCGGCGGGCAGCAGGCCTCTTGGACAGGTTGAGAGATAAAAAAATAATAATTCCCATGCAGTCTCAATGGCGGGGTGCGGGCCGGGGAATAGGCCTCTTGGCCGGGGTGAATATGTTGGAACGCGGCGCGCGTAAATAGAAGCGGCTGGAGGTACCGGGGGCGAAGCCCGCCCCGGCCCGGAGGCCGAGTTAAAAAAAATAATAATCCCCGTTCAGTCTCAATGGCGGGGTGCGGGCCGGCCCGGCGGCGAGTGCGGCGGGCAGCAGGCCTCTTGGACAGGTTGAGAGATAAAAAAATAATAATTCCCGTTCAGTCTCAATGGCAGGGTGCGGGCCGGCCCGGCGGCGATTGCGGCGGGCAGCAGGCCTCTTGGACAGGTTGAGAGATAAAAAAATAATAATTCCCATGCAGTCTCAATGGCGGGGTGCGGGCCGGGGAATAGGCCTCTTGGCCGGGGTGAATATGTTGGAACGCAGCGCGCGTAAATAGAAGCGGCTGGAGGTACCGGGGGCGAAGCCCGCCCCGGCCCGGAGGCCGAGTTAAAAAAAATAATAATCCCCGTTCAGTCTCAATGGCGGGGTGCGGGCCGGCCCGGCGGCGATTGCGGCGGGCAGCAGGCCTCTTGGACAGGTTGAGAGATAAAAAAATAATAATTCCCATGCAGTCTCAATGGCGGGGTGCGGGCCGGGGAATAGGCCTCTTGGCCGGGGTGAATAGTGTTGGAACACGGCCCGCGGAAATAGTAGCGGCTGGAGGTACCGGGGGCGATGCCCGCCCCGGCCCGGCGGCCAAGTTAAAAAAATAAATAATCCCCGTTCAGTCTCAATGGCAGGGTGCGGGCCGGCCCGGCGGCGAGTGCGGCGGGCAGCAGGCCTCTTGGACAGGTTGAGAGATAAAAAAATAATAATTCCCGTTCAGTCTCAATGGCAGGGTGCGGGCCGGCCCGGCGGCGATTGCGGCGGGCAGCAGGCCTCTTGGACAGGTTGAGAGATAAAAAAATAATAATTCCCATGCAGTCTCAATGGCGGGGTGCGGGCCGGGGAATAGGCCTCTTGGCCGGGGTGAATATGTTGGAACGCGGCGCGCGTAAATAGAAGCGGCTGGAGGTACCGGGGGCGAAGCCCGCCCCGGCCCGGAGGCCGAGTTAAAAAAAAAAATAATCCCCGTTCAGTCTCAATGGCGGGGTGCGGGCCGGCCCGGCGGCGAGTGCGGCGGGCAGCAGGCCTCTTGGACAGGTTGAGAGATAAAAAAATAATAATTCCCGTTCAGTCTCAATGGCAGGGTGCGGGCCGGCCCGGCGGCGATTGCAGCGGGCAGCAGGCCTCTTGGACAGGTTGAGAGATAAAAAAATAATAATTCCCATGCAGTCTCAATGGCGGGGTGCGGGCCGGGGAATAGGCCTCTTCGCCGGGGTGAATATGTTGGAACGCAGCGCGCGTAAATAGAAGCGGCTGGAGGTACCGGGGGCGAAGCCCGCCCCGGCCCGGAGGCCGAGTTAAAAAAAATAATAATCCCCGTTCAGTCTCAATGGCGGGGTGCGGGCCGGCCCGGCGGCGATTGCGGCGGGCAGCAGGCCTCTTGGACAGGTTGAGAGATAAAAAAATAATAATTCCCATGCAGTCTCAATGGCGGGGTGCGGGCCGGGGAATAGGCCTCTTGGCCGGGGTGAATATGTTGGAACGCGGCGCGCGTAAATAGAAGCGGCTGGAGGTACCGGGGGCGAAGCCCGCCCCGGCCCGGAGGCCGAGTTAAAAAAAATAATAATCCCCGTTCAGTCTCAATGGCGGGGTGCGGGCCGGCCCGGCGGCGAGTGCGGCGGGCAGCAGGCCTCTTGGACAGGTTGAGAGATAAAAAAATAATAATTCCCGTGCAGTCTCAATGGCGGGGTGCGGGCCGGGGAATAGGCCTCTTGGCCGGGGTGAATAGTGTTGGAACACGGCCCGCGGAAATAGTAGCGGCTGGAGGTACCGGGGGCGATGCCCGCCCCGGCCCGGCGGCCAAGTTAAAAAAATAAATAATCCCCGTTCAGTCTCAATGGCAGGGTGCGGGCCGGCCCGGCGGCGATTGCGGCGGGCAGCAGGCCTCTTGGACAGGTTGAGAGATAAAAAAATAATAATTCCCATGCAGTCTCAATGGCGGGGTGCGGGCCGGGGAATAGGCCTCTTGGCCGGGGTGAATATGTTGGAACGCGGCGCGCGTAAATAGAAGCGGCTGGAGGTACCGGGGGCGAAGCCCGCCCCGGCCCGGAGGCCGAGTTAAAAAAAATAATAATCCCCGTTCAGTCTCAATGGCGGGGTGCGGGCCGGCCCGGCGGCGAGTGCGGCGGGCAGCAGGCCTCTTGGACAGGTTGAGAGATAAAAAAATAATAATTCCCGTTCAGTCTCAATGGCAGGGTGCGGGCCGGCCCGGCGGACGAGTGTGGCCGGGGAAGAGGCCTCTTGGCCGGGGTGAATATGTTGGAACGCGGTGCGCGTAAATAGAAGCGGCTGGAGGTACCGGGGGCGAAGCCCGCCCCGGCCCGGAAGCCGAGTTAAAAAAAATAATAATCCCCGTTCAGTCTCAATGGCGGGGTGCGGGCCGGCCCGGCGGCGAGTGCGGCGGGCAGCAGGCCTCTTGGACAGGTTGAGAGATAAAAAAATAATAATTCCCGTGCAGTCTCAATGGCGGGGTGCGGGCCGGCCCGGCGGACGAGTGTGGCCGGGGAAGAGGCCTCTTGGCCGGGGTGAATATGTTGGAACGCGGCGCGCGTAAATAGAAGCGGCTGGAGGTACCGGGGGCGAAGCCCGCCCCGGCCCGGAGGCCGAGTTAAAAAAATAAATAATCCCCGTTCAGTCTCAATGGCAGGGTGCGGGCCGGCCCGGCGGCGAGGGCGGCGGGCAGCAGGCCTCTTGGACAGGTTGAGAGATAAAAAAATAATAATTCCCGTTCAGTCTCAATGGCAGGGTGCGGGCCGGCCCGGCGGCGATTGCGGCGGGCAGCAGGCCTCTTGGACAGGTTGAGAGATAAAAAAATAATAATTCCCATGCAGTCTCAATGGCGGGGTGCGGGCCGGGGAATAGGCCTCTTGGCCGGGGTGAATATGTTGGAACGCGGCGCGCGTAAATAGAAGCGGCTGGAGGTACCGGGGGCGAAGCCCGCCCCGGCCCGGAGGCCGAGTTAAAAAAAATAATAATCCCCGTTCAGTCTCAATGGCGGGGTGCGGGCCGGCCCGGCGGCGAGTGCGGCGGGCAGCAGGCCTCTTGGACAGGTTGAGAGATAAAAAAATAATAATTCCCGTGCAGTCTCAATGGCGGGGTGCGGGCCGGGGAATAGGCCTCTTGGCCGGGGTGAATAGTGTTGGAACACGGCCCGCGGAAATAGTAGCGGCTGGAGGTACCGGGGGCGATGCCCGCCCCGGCCCGGCGGCCAAGTTAAAAAAATAAATAATCCCCGTTCAGTCTCAATGGCAGGGTGCGGGCCGGCCCGGCGGCGATTGCGGCGGGCAGCAGGCCTCTTGGACAGGTTGAGAGATAAAAAAATAATAATTCCCATGCAGTCTCAATGGCGGGGTGCGGGCCGGGGAATAGGCCTCTTGGCCGGGGTGAATATGTTGGAACGCGGCGCGCGTAAATAGAAGCGGCTGGAGGTACCGGGGGCGAAGCCCGCCCCGGCCCGGAGGCCGAGTTAAAAAAAATAATAATCCCCGTTCAGTCTCAATGGCGGGGTGCGGGCCGGCCCGGCGGCGAGTGCGGCGGGCAGCAGGCCTCTTGGACAGGTTGAGAGATAAAAAAATAATAATTCCCGTTCAGTCTCAATGGCAGGGTGCGGGCCGGCCCGGCGGACGAGTGTGGCCGGGGAAGAGGCCTCTTGGCCGGGGTGAATATGTTGGAACGCGGTGCGCGTAAATAGAAGCGGCTGGATGTACCGGGGGCGAAGCCCGCCCCGGCCTGGAAGCCGAGTTAAAAAAAATAATAATCCCCGTTCAGTCTCAATGGCGGGGTGCGGGCCGGCCCGGCGGCGAGTGCGGCGGGCAGCAGGCCTCTTGGACAGGTTGAGAGATAAAAAAATAATAATTCCCGTGCAGTCTCAATGGCGGGGTGCGGGCCGGCCCGGCGGACGAGTGTGGCCGGGGAAGAGGCCTCTTGGCCGGGGTGAATATGTTGGAACGCGGCGCGCGTAAATAGAAGCGGCTGGAGGTACCGGGGGCGAAGCCCGCCCCGGCCCGGAGGCCGAGTTAAAAAAATAAATAATCCCCGTTCAGTCTCAATGGCAGGGTGCGGGCCGGCCCGGCGGCGAGGGCGGCGGGCAGCAGGCCTCTTGGACAGGTTGAGAGATAAAAAAATAATAATTCCCGTTCAGTCTCAATGGCAGGGTGCGGGCCGGCCCGGCGGCGATTGCGGCGGGCAGCAGGCCTCTTGGACAGGTTGAGAGATAAAAAAATAATAATTCCCATGCAGTCTCAATGGCGGGGTGCGGGCCGGGGAATAGGCCTCTTGGCCGGGGTGAATATGTTGGAACGCGGCGCGCGTAAATAGAAGCGGCTGGAGGTACCGGGGGCGAAGCCCGCCCCGGCCCGGAGGCCGAGTTAAAAAAAATAATAATCCCCGTTCAGTCTCAATGGCGGGGTGCGGGCCGGCCCGGCGGCGAGTGCGGCGGGCAGCAGGCCTCTTGGACAGGTTGAGAGATAAAAAAATAATAATTCCCGTGCAGTCTCAATGGCGGGGTGCGGGCCGGGGAATAGGCCTCTTGGCCGGGGTGAATATGTTGGAACGCGGCGCGCGTAAATAGAAGCGGCTGGAGGTACCGGGGGCGAAGCCCGCCCCGGCCCGGAGGCCGAGTTAAAAAAAATAATAATCCCCGTTCAGTCTCAATGGCGGGGTGCGGGCCGGCCCGGCGGCGAGTGCGGCGGGCAGCAGGCCTCTTGGACAGGTTGAGAGATAAAAAAATAATAATTCCCGTGCAGTCTCAATGGCGGGGTGCGGGCCGGGGAATAGGCCTCTTGGCCGGGGTGAATAGTGTTGGAACACGGCCCGCGGAAATAGTAGCGGCTGGAGGTACCGGGGGTGATGCCCGCCCCGGCCCGGCGGCCAAGTTAAAAAAATAAATAATCCCCGTTCAGTCTCAATGGCAGGGTGCGGGCCGGCCCGGCGGCGATTGCGGCGGGCAGCAGGCCTCTTGGACAGGTTGAGAGATAAAAAAATAATAATTCCCATGCAGTCTCAATGGCGGGGTGCGGGCCGGGGAATAGGCCTCTTGGCCGGGGTGAATAATGTTGGAACACGGCCCGCGGAAATAGTAGCGGCTGGAGGTACCGGGGGCGATGCCCGCCCCGGGCCGGCGGCCAAGTTAAAAAAATAAATAATCCCCGTTCAGTCTCAATGGCAGGGTGCGGGCCGGCCCGGCGGCGATTGCGGCGGGCAGCAGGCCTCTTGGACAGGTTGAGAGATAAAAAAATAATAATTCCCATGCAGTCTCAATGGCGGGGTGCGGGCCGGGGAATAGGCCTCTTGGCCGGGGTGAATAGTGTTGGAACACGGCCCGCGGAAATAGTAGCGGCTGGAGGTACCGGGGGCGATGCCCGCCCCGGGCCGGCGGCCAAGTTAAAAAAATAAATAATCCCCGTTCAGTCTCAATGGCAGGGTGCGGGCCGGCCCGGCGGCGATTGCGGCGGGCAGCAGGCCTCTTGGACAGGTTGAGAGATATAAAAATAATAATTCCCGTGCAGTCTCAATGGCGGGGTGCGGGCCGGCCCGGCGGACGAGTGTGGCCGGGGAAGAGGCCTCTTGGTCGGGGTGAATATTTTGGAACGCGGCGCGCGTAAATAGAAGCGGCTGGAGGTACCGGGGGCGAAGCCCGCCCCGGCCCGGAGGCCGAGTTAAAAAAATAAATAATCCCCGTTCAGTCTCAATGGCAGGGTGCGGGCCGGCCCGGCGGCGAGGGCGGCGGGCAGCAGGCCTCTTGGACAGGTTGAGAGATAAAAAAATAATAATTCCCGTTCAGTCTCAATGGCAGGGTGCGGGCCGGCCCGGCGGCGATTGCGGCGGGCAGCAGGCCTCTTGGACAGGTTGAGAGATAAAAAAATAATAATTCCCATGCAGTCTCAATGGCGGGGTGCGGGCCGGGGAATAGGCCTCTTGGCCGGGGTGAATATGTTGGAACGCGGCGCGCGTAAATAGAAGCGGCTGGAGGTACCGGGGGCGAAGCCCGCCCCGGCCCGGAGGCCGAGTTAAAAAAAATAATAATCCCCGTTCAGTCTCAATGGCGGGGTGCGGGCCGGCCCGGCGGCGAGTGCGGCGGTCAGCAGGCCTCTTGGACAGGTTGAGAGATAAAAAAATAATAATTCCCGTGCAGTCTCAATGGCGGGGTGCGGGCCGGGGAATAGGCCTCTTGGCCGGGGTGAATATGTTGGAACGCGGCGCGCGTAAATAGAAGCGGCTGGAGGTACCGGGGGCGAAGCCCGCCCCGGCCCGGAGGCCGAGTTAAAAAAAAATAATAATCCCCGTTCAGTCTCAATGGCGGGGTGCGGGCCGGCCCGGCGGCGAGTGCGGCGGGCAGCAGGCCTCTTGGACTGGTTGAGAGATAAAAAAATAATAATTCCCGTGCAGTCTCAATGGCGGGGTGCGGGCCGGGGAATAGGCCTCTTGGCCGGGGTGAATAGTGTTGGAACACGGCCCGCGGAAATAGTAGCGGCTGGAGGTACCGGGGGCGATGCCCGCCCCGGCCCGGCGGCCAAGTTAAAAAAATAAATAATCCCCGTTCAGTCTCAATGGCAGGGTGCGGGCCGGCCCGGCGGCGATTGCGGCGGGCAGCAGGCCTCTTGGACAGGTTGAGAGATAAAAAAATAATAATTCCCATGCAGTCTCAATGGCGGGGTGCGGGCCGGGGAATAGGCCTCTTGGCCGGGGTGAATAGTGTTGGAACACGGCCCGCGGAAATAGTAGCGGCTGGAGGTACCGGGGGCGATGCCCGCCCCGGCCCGGCGGCCAAGTTAAAAAAATAAATAATCCCCTTCAGTCTCAATGGCAGGGTGCGGGCCGGCCCGGCGGCGAGTGCGGCGGGCAGCAGGCCTCTTGGACAGGTTGAGAGATAAAAAAATAATAATTCCCGTTCAGTCTCAATGGCAGGGTGCGGGCCGGCCCGGCGGCGATTGCGGCGGGCAGCAGGCCTCTTGGACAGGTTGAGAGATAAAAAAATAATAATTCCCATGCAGTCTCAATGGCGGGGTGCGGGCCGGGGAATAGGCCTCTTGGCCGGGGTGAATATGTTGGAACGCGGCGCGCGTAAATAGAAGCGGCTGGAGGTACCGGGGGCGAAGCCCGCCCCGGCCCGGAGGCCGAGTTAAAAAAAATAATAATCCCCGTTCAGTCTCAATGGCGGGGTGCGGGCCGGCCCGGCGGCGAGTGCGGCGGGCAGCAGGCCTCTTGGACAGGTTGAGAGATAAAAAAATAATAATTCCCGTTCAGTCTCAATGGCAGGGTGCGGGCCGGCCCGGCGGCGAGTGCGGCGGGCAGCAGGCCTCTTGGACAGGTTGAGAGATAAAAAAATAATGATTCCCATGCAGTCTCAATGGCGGGGTGCGGGCCGGGGAATAGGCCTCTTGGCCGGGGTGAATAGTGTTGGAACACGGCCCGCGGAAATAGTAGCGGCTGGAGGTACCGGGGCGATGCCCGCCCCGGCCCGGCGGCCAAGTTAAAAAAATAAATAATCCCCGTTCAGTCTCAATGGCAGGGTGCGGGCCGGCCCGGCGGCGATTGCGGCGGGCAGCAGGCCTCTTGGACAGGTTGAGAGATAAAAAAATAATAATTCCCATGCAGTCACAATGGCGGGGTGCGGGCCGGGGAATAGGCCTCTTGGCCGGGGTGAATATGTTGGAACGCGGCGCGCGTAAATAGAAGCGGCTGGAGGTACCGGGGGCGAAGCCCGCCCCGGCCCGGAGGCCGAGTTAAAAATAATAATAATCCCCGTTCAGTCTCAATGGCGGGGTGCGGGCCGGCCCGGCGGCGAGTGCGGCGGGCAGCAGGCCTCTTGGACAGGTTGAGAGATAAAAAAATAATAATTCCCGTGCAGTCTCAATGGCGGGGTGCGGGCCGGGGAATAGGCCTCTTGGCCGGGGTGAATAGTGTTGGAACACGGCCCGCGGAAATAGTAGCGGCTGGAGGTACCGGGGGCGATGCCCGCCCCGGCCCGGCGGCCAAGTTAAAAAAATAAATAATCCCGTTCAGTCTCAATGGCAGGGTGCGGGCCGGCCCGGCGGCGATTGCGGCGGGCAGCAGGCCTCTTGGACAGGTTGAGAGATAAAAAAAAAATAATTCCCATGCAGTCTCAATGGCGGGGTGCGGGCCGGGGAATAGGCCTCTTGGCCGGGGTGAATATGTTGGAACGCGGCGCGCGTAAATAGAAGCGGCTGGAGGTACCGGGGGCGAAGCCCGCCCCGGCCCGGAGGCCGAGTTAAAAAAAATAATAATCCCCGTTCAGTCTCAATGGCGGGGTGCGGGCCGGCCCGGCGGCGAGTGCGGCGGGCAGCAGGCCTCTTGGACAGGTTGAGAGATAAAAAAATAATAATTCCCGTGCAGTCTCAATGGCGGGGTGCGGGCCGGGGAATAGGCCTCTTGGCCGGGGTGAATAGTGTTGGAACACGGCCCGCGGAAATAGTAGCGGCTGGAGGTACCGGGGGCGATGCCCGCCCCGGCCCGGCGGCCAAGTTAAAAAAATAAATAATCCCGTTCAGTCTCAATGGCAGGGTGCGGGCCGGCCCGGCGGCGATTGCGGCGGGCAGCAGGCCTCTTGGACAGGTTGAGAGATAAAAAAATAATAATTCCCATGCAGTCTCAATGGCGGGGTGCGGGCCGGGGAATAGGCCTCTTGGCCGGGGTGAATAGTGTTGGAACACGGCCCGCGGAAATAGTAGCGGCTGGAGGTACCGGGGGCGAAGCCCGCCCCGGCCCGGAGGCCGAGTTAAAAAAAAATAATAATCCCGTTCAGTCTCAATGGCGGGGTGCGGGCCGGCCCGGCGGCGAGTGCGGCGGGCAGCAGGCCTCTTGGACAGGTTGAGAGATAAAAAAATAATAATTCCCGTGCAGTCTCAATGGCGGGGTGCGGGCCGGCCCGGCGGACGAGTGTGGCCGGGGAAGAGGCCTCTTGGCCGGGGTGAATATGTTGGAACGCGGCGCGCGTAAATAGAAGCGGCTGGAGGTACCGGGGGCGTAGCCCGCCCCGGCCCGGAGGCCGAGTTAAAAAAAATAATAATCCCCGTTCAGTCTCAATGGCGGGGTGCGGGCCGGCCCGGCGGCGAGTGCGGCGGGCAGCAGTCCTCTTGGACAGGTTGAGAGATAAAAAAATAATAATTCCCGTGCAGTCTCAATGGCGGGGTGCGGGCCGGGGAATAGGCCTCTTGGCCGGGGTGAATAGTGTTGGAACACGGCCCGCGGAAATAGTAGCGGCTGGAGGTACCGGGGGCGATGCCCGCCCCGGCCCGGCGGCCAAGTTAAAAAAATAAATAATCCCCGTTCAGTCTCAATGGCAGGGTGCGGGCCGGCCCGGCGGCGATTGCGGCGGGCAGCAGGCCTCTTGGACAGGTTGAGAGATAAAAAAATAATAATTCCCATGCAGTCTCAATGGCGGGGTGCGGGCCGGGGAAAAGGCCTCTTGGCCGGGGTGAATAGTGTTGGAACACGGCCCGCGGAAATAGTAGCGGCTGGAGGTACCGGGGGCGATGCCCGCCCCGGCCCGGCGGCCAAGTTAAAAAAATAAATAATCCCCGTTCAGTCTCAATGGCAGGGTGCGGGCCGGCCCGGCGGCGAGGGCGGCGGGCAGCAGGCCTCTTGGACAGGTTGAGAGATAAAAAAATAATAATTCCCGTTCAGTCTCAATGGAAGGGTTCGGGCCGGCCCGGCGGCGATTGCGGCGGGCAGCAGGCCTCTTGGACAGGTTGAGAGATAAAAAAATAATAATTCCCATGCAGTCTCAATGGCGGGGTGCGGGCCGGGGAATAGGCCTCTTGGCCGGGGTGAATATGTTGGAACGCGGCGCGCGTAAATAGAAGCGGCTGGAGGTACCGGGGGCGAAGCCCGCCCCGGCCCGGAGGCCGAGTTAAAAAAAATAATAATCCCCGTTCAGTCTCAATGGCGGGGTGCGGGCCGGCCCGGCGGCGAGTGCGGCGGGAAGCAGGCCTCTTGGACAGGTTGAGAGATAAAAAAATAATAATTCCCGTGCAGTCTCAATGGCGGGGTGCGGGCCGGGGAATAGGCCTCTTGGCCGGGGTGAATAGTGTTGGAACACGGCCCGCGGAAATAGTAGCGGCTGGAGGTACCGGGGGCGATGCCCGCCCCGGCCCGGCGGCCAAGTTAAAAAAATAAATAATCCCCGTTCAGTCTCAATGGCAGGGTGCGGGCCGGCCCGGCGGCGATTGCGGCGGGCAGCAGGCCTCTTGGACAGGTTGAGAGATAAAAAAATAATAATTCCCGTGCAGTCTCAATGGCGGGGTGCGGGCCGGCCCGGCGGACGAGTGTGGCCGGGGAAGAGGCCTCTTGACCGGGGTGAATATGTTGGAACGCGGCGCGCGTAAATAGAAGCGGCTGGAGGTACCGTTGTCGAAGCCCGCCCCGGCCCGGAGGCCGAGTTAAAAAAAATAATAATCCCCGTTCAGTCTCAATGGCAGGGTGCGGATCGGCCCGGCGGCGAGTGCGGCGGGCAGCAGGCCTCTTGGACAGGTTGAGAGATAAAAAAATAATAATTCCCGTGCAGTCTCAATGACGGGGTGCGGGCCGGGGAATAGGCCTCTTGGCCGGGGTGAATAGTGTTGGAACACGGCCCGCGGAAATAGTAGCGGCTGGAGGTACCGGGGGCGATGCCCGCCCCGGGCCGGCGGCCAAGTTAAAAAAATAAATAATCCCCGTTCAGTCTCAATGGCAGGGTGCGGGCCGGTCCGGCGGCGATTGCGGCGGGCAACAGGCCTCTTGGACAGGTTGAGAGATAAAAAAATAATAATTCCCATGCAGTCTCAATGGCGGGGTGCGGGCCGGGGAATAGGCCTCTTGGCCGGGGTGAATAGTGTTGGAACACGGCCCGCGGAAATAGTAGCGGCTGGAGGTACCGGGGGCGATGCCCGCCCCGGCCCGGCGGCCAAGTTAAAAAAATAAATAATCCCCGTTCAGTCTCAATGGCAGGGTGCGGGCCGGCCCGGCAGCGATTGCGGCGGGCAGCAGGCCTCTTGGACAGGTTGAGAGATAAAAAAATAATAATTCCCATGCAGTCTCAATGGCGGGGTGCGGGC
The DNA here is from genome assembly GCF_025434085.1 of Hippocampus zosterae. Classification (NCBI taxonomy): domain Eukaryota; kingdom Metazoa; phylum Chordata; class Actinopteri; order Syngnathiformes; family Syngnathidae; genus Hippocampus; species Hippocampus zosterae. The sequence continues at coordinate 12,327,710 of NC_067469.1, forward strand.
CGGGGAATAGGCCTCTTGGCCGGGGTGAATAGTGTTGGAACACGGCCCGCGGAAATAGTAGCGGCTGGAGGTACCGGGGGCGCTGCCCGCCCCGGGCCGGCGGCCAAGTTAAAAAAATAAATAATCCCCGTTCAGTCTCAATGGCAGGGTGCGGGCCGGCCCGGCGGCGATTGCGGCGGGCAGCAGGCCTCTTGGACAGGTTGAGAGATAAAAAAATAATAATTCCCGTGCAGTCTCAATGGCGGGGTGCGGGCCGGCCCGGCGGACGAGTGTGGCCGGGGAAGAGGCCTCTTGGCCGGGGTGAATATGTTGGAACGCGGCGCGCGTAAATAGAAGCGGCTGGAGGTACCGGGGGCGAAGCCCGCCCCGGCCCGGAGGCCGAGTTAAAAAAAATAATAATCCCCGTTCAGTCTCAATGGCGGGGTGCGGGCCGGCCCGGCGGCGATTGCGGCGGGCAGCAGGCCTCTTGGACAGGTTGAGAGATAAAAAATTAATAATTCCCGTGCAGTCTCAATGGCGGGGTGCGGGCCGGGGAATAGGCCTCTTGGCCGGGGTGAATAGTGTTGGAACACGGCCCGCGGAAATAGTAGCGGCTGGAGGTACCGGGGGCGATGCCCGCCCCGGCCCGGCGGCCAAGTTAAAAAAATAAATAATCCCCGTTCAGTCTCAATGGCAGGGTGCGGGCCGGCCCGGCGGCGATTGCGGCGGGCAGCAGGCCTCTTGGACAGGTTGAGAGATAAAAAAATAATAATTCCCATGCAGTCTCAATGGCGGGGTGCGGGCCGGGGAATAGGCCTCTTGGCCGGGGTGAATAGTGTTGGAACACGGCCCGCGGAAATTGTAGCGGCTGGAGGTACCGGGGGCGATGCCCGCCCCGGTCCGGCGGCCAAGTTAAAAAAATAAATAATCCCCGTTCAGTCTCAATGGCAGGGTGCGGGCCGGCCCGGCGGCGATTGCGGCGGGCAGCAGGCCTCTTGGACAGGTTGAGAGATAAAAAAAAAAAAATAATTCCCATGCAGTCTCAATGGCGGGGTGCGGGCCGGGGAATAGGCCTCTTGGCCGGGGTGAATAGTGTTGGAACACGGCCCGCGGAAATAGTAGCGGCTGGAGGTAACGGGGGCGATGCCCGCCCCGGCCCGGCGGCCAAGTTAAAAAAATAAATAATCCCCGTTCAGTCTCAATGGCAGGGTGCGGGCCGGCCCGGCGGCGAGTGCGGCGGGCAGCAGGCCTCTTGGACAGGTTGAGAGATAAAAAAATAATAATTCCCATGCAGTCTCAATGGCGGGGTGCGGGCCGGGGAATAGGCCTCTTGGCCGGGGTGAATATGTTGGAACGCGGCGCGCGTAAATAGAAGCGGCTGGAGGTACCGGGGGCGAAGCCCGCCCCGGCCCGGAGGCCGAGTTAAAAAAAATAATAATCCCCGTTCAGTCTCAATGGCGGGGTGCGGGCCGGCCCGGCGGCGAGTGCGGCGGGCAGCAGGCCTCTTGGACAGGTTGAGAGATAAAAAAATAATAATTCCCGTGCAGTCTCAATGGCGGGGTGCGGGCCGGGGAATAGGCCTCTTGGCGGGGGTGAATAGTGTTGGAACACGGCCCGCGGAAATAGTAGCGGCTGGAGGTACCGGGGGCGATGCCCGCCCCGGCCCGGCGGCCAAGTTAAAAAAATAAATAATCCCTGTTCAGTCTCAATGGCAGGGTGCGGGCCGGCCCGGCGGCGATTGCGGCGGGCAGCAGGCCTCTTGGACAGGTTGAGAGATAAAAAAATAATAATTCCCATGCAGTCTCAATGGCGGGGTGCGGGCCGGGGAATAGGCCTCTTGGCCGGGGTGAATAGTGTTGGAACACGGCCCGCGGAAATAGTAGCGGCTGGAGGTACCGGGGGCGATGCCCGCCCCGGCCCGGCGGCCAAGTTAAAAAAATAAATAATCCCCGTTCAGTCTCAATGGCAGGGTGCGGGCCGGCCCGGCGGCGAGTGCGGCGGGCAGCAGGCCTCTTGGACAGGTTGAGAGATAAAAAAATAATAATTCCCGTTCAGTCTCAATGGCAGGGTGCGGGCCGGCCCGGCGGCGATTGCGGCGGGCAGCAGGCCTCTTGGACAGGTTGAGAGATAAAAAAATAATAATTCCCATGCAGTCTCAATGGCGGGGTGCGGGCCGGGGAATAGGCCTCTTGGCCGGGGTGAATATGTTGGAACGCAGCGCGCGTAAATAGAAGCGGCTGGAGGTACCGGGGGCGAAGCCCGCCCCGGCCCGGAGGCCGAGTTAAAAAAAATAATAATCCCCGTTCAGTCTCAATGGCGGGGTGCGGGCCGGCCCGGCGGCGATTGCGGCGGGCAGCAGGCCTCTTGGACAGGTTGAGAGATAAAAAAATAATAATTCCCATGCAGTCTCAATGGCGGGGTGCGGGCCGGGGAATAGGCCTCTTGGCCGGGGTGAATATGTTGGAACGCGGCGCGCGTAAATAGAAGCGGCTGGAGGTACCGGGGGCGAAGCCCGCCCCGGCCCGGAGGCCGAGTTAAAAAAAAATATAATCCCGTTCAGTCTCAATGGCGGGGTGCGGGCCGGCCCGGCGGCGAGTGCGGCGGGCAGCAGGCCTCTTGGACAGGTTGAGAGATAAAAAAATAATAATTCCCGTGCAGTCTCAATGGCGGGGTGCGGGCCGGGGAATAGGCCCCTTGGCCGGGGTGAATAGTGTTGGAACACGGCCCGCGGAAATAGTAGCGGCTGGAGGTACCGGGGGCGATGCCCGCCCCGGCCCGGCGGCCAAGTTAAAAAAATAAATAATCCCCGTTCAGTCTCAATGGCAGGGTGCGGGCCGGCCCGGCGGCGATTGCGGCGGGCAGCAGGCCTCTTGGACAGGTTGAGAGATATAAAAATAATAATTCCCGTGCAGTCTCAATGGCGGGGTGCGGGCCGGCCCGGCGGACGAGTGTGGCCGGGGAAGAGGCCTCTTGGCCGGGGTGAATATGTTGGAACGCGGCGCGCGTAAATAGAAGCGGCTGGAGGTACCGGGGGCGAAGCCCGCCCCGGCCCGGAGGCCGAGTTAAAAAAATAAATAAGCCCCGTTCAGTCTCAATGGCAGGGTGCGGGCCGGCCCGGCGGCGAGGGCGGCGGGCAGCAGGCCTCTTGGACAGGTTGAGAGATAAAAAAATAATAATTCCCGTTCAGTCTCAATGGCAGGGTGCGGGCCGGCCCGGCGGCGATTGCGGCGGGCAGCAGGCCTCTTGGACAGGTTGAGAGATAAAAAAATAATAATTCCCATGCAGTCTCAATGGCGGGGTGCGGGCCGGGGAATAGGCCTCTTGGCCGGGGTGAATATGTTGGAACGCGGCGCGCGTAAATAGAAGCGGCTGGAGGTACCGGGGGCGATGCCCGCCCCGGCCCGGCGGCCAAGTTAAAAAAATAAATAATCCCGTTCAGTCTCAATGGCAGGGTGCGGGCCGGCCCGGCGGCGATTGCGGCGGGCAGCAGGCCTCTTGGACAGGTTGAGAGATAAAAAAATAATAATTCCCATGCAGTCTCAATGGCGGGGTGCGGGCCGGGGAATAGGCCTCTTGGCCGGGGTGAATATGTTGGAACGCGGCGCGCGTAAATAGAAGCGGCTGGAGGTACCGGGGGCGAAGCCCGCCCCGGCCCGGAGGCCGAGTTAAAAAAAATAATAATCCCCGTTCAGTCTCAATGGCGGGGTGCGGGCCGGCCCGGCGGCGAGTGCGGCGGGCAGCAGGCCTCTTGGACAGGTTGAGAGATAAAAAAATAATAATTCCCGTGCAGTCTCAATGGCGGGGTGCGGGCCGGGGAATAGGCCTCTTGGCCGGGGTGAATAGTGTTGGAACACGGCCCGCGGAAATAGTAGCGGCTGGAGGTACCGGGGGCGATGCCCGCCCCGGCCCGGCGGCCAAGTTAAAAAAATAAATAATCCCCGTTCAGTCTCAATGGCAGGGTGCGGGCCGGCCCGGCGGCGATTGCGGCGGGCAGCAGGCCTCTTGGACAGGTTGAGAGATATAAAAATAATAATTCCCGTGCAGTCTCAATGGCGGGGTGCGGGCCGGCCCGGCGGACGAGTGTGGCCGGGGAAGAGGCCTCTTGGCCGGGGTGAATATGTTGGAACGCGGCGCGCGTAAATAGAAGCGGCTGGAGGTACCGGGGGCGAAGCCCGCCCCGGCCCGGAGGCCGAGTTAAAAAAAATAATAATCCCCGTTCAGTCTCAATGGCGGGGTGCGGGCCGGCCCGGCGGCGAGTGCGGCGGGCAGCAGGCCTCTTGGACAGGTTGAGAGATAAAAAAATAATAATTCCCGTGCAGTCTCAATGGCGGGGTGCGGGCCGGCCCGGCGGACGAGTGTGGCCGGGGAAGAGGCCTCTTGGCCGGGGTGAATATGTTGGAACGCGGCGCGCGTAAATAGAAGCGGCTGGAGGTACCGGGGGCGAAGCCCGCCCCGGCCCGGAGGCCGAGTTAAAAAAAATAATAATCCCCGTTCAGTCTCAATGGCGGGGTGCGGGCCGGCCCGGCGGCGAGTGCGGCGGGCAGCAGGCCTCTTGGACAGGTTGAGAGATAAAAAAATAATAATTCCCGTGCAGTCTCAATGGCGGGGTGCGGGCCGGCCCGGCGGCGAGTGCGGCGGGCAGCAGGCCTCTTGGACAGGTTGAGAGATAAAAAAATAATAATCCCCGTTCAGTCTCAATGGCGGGGTGCGGGCCGGCCCGGCGGCGAGTGCGGCGGGCAGCAGGCCACTTGGACAGGTTGAGAGATAAAAAAATAATAATTCCCGTGCAGTCTCAATGGCGGGGTGCGGGCCGGGGAATAGGCCTCTTGGCCGGGGTGAATAGTGTTGGAACACGGCCCGCGGAAATAGTAGCGGCTGGAGGTACCGGGGGCGATGCCCGCCCCGGCCCGGCGGCCAAGTTAAAAAAATAAATAATCCCGTTCAGTCTCAATGGCAGGGTGCGGGCCGGCCCGGCGGCGATTGCGGCGGGCAGCAGGCCTCTTGGACAGGTTGAGAGATAAAAAAATAATAATTCCCATGCAGTCTCAACGGCGGGGTGCGGGCCGGGAAATAGGCCTCTTGGCCGGGGTGAATATGTTGGAACGCGGCGCGGGTAAATAGAAGCGGCTGGAGGTACCGGGGGCGATGCCCGCCCCGGCCCGGCGGCCAAGTTAAAAAAATAAATAATCCCCGTTCAGTCTCAATGGCAGGGTGCGGGCCGGCCCGGCGGCGATTGCGGCGGGCAGCAGGCCTCTTGGACAGGTTGAGAGATAAAAAAAAAAAAAAAATTCCCATGCAGTCTCAATGGCGGGGTGCGGGCCGGGGAATAGGCCTCTTGGCCGGGGTGAATATGTTGGAACGCGGCGCGCGTAAATAGAAGCGGCTGGAGGTACCGGGGGCGAAGCCCGCCCCGGCCCGGAGGCCGAGTTAAAAAAAATAATAATCCCCGTTCAGTCTCAATGGCGGGGTGCGGGCCGGCCCGGCGGCGAGTGCGGCGGGCAGCAGGCCTCTTGGACAGGTTGAGAGATAAAAAAATAATAATTCCCGTGCAGTCTCAATGGCGGGGTGCGGGCCGGCCCGGCGGACGAGTGTGGCCGGGGAAGAGGCCTCTTGGCCGGGGTGAATATGTTGGAACGCGGCGCGCGTAAATAGAAGCGGCTGGAGGTACCGGGGGCGAAGCCCGCCCCGGCCCGGAGGCCGAGTTAAAAAAAATAATAATCCCCGTTCAGTCTCAATGGCGGGGTGCGGGCCGGCCCGGCGGCGATTGCGGCGGGCAGCAGGCCTCTTGGACAGGTTGAGAGATAAAAAATTAATAATTCCCGTGCAGTCTCAATGGCGGGGTGCGGGCCGGGGAATAGGCCTCTTGGCCGGGGTGAATAGTGTTGGAACACGGCCCGCGGAAATAGTAGCGGCTGGAGGTACCGGGGGCGATGCCCGCCCCGGCCCGGCGGCCAAGTTAAAAAAATAAATAATCCCCGTTCAGTCTCAATGGCAGGGTGCGGGCCGGCCCGGCGGCGATTGCGGCGGGCAGCAGGCCTCTTGGACAGGTTGAGAGATAAAAAAATAATAATTCCCATGCAGTCTCAATGGCGGGGTGCGGGCCGGGGAATAGGCCTCTTGGCCGGGGTGAATAGTGTTGGAACACGGCCCGCGGAAATAGTAGCGGCTGGAGGTACCGGGGGCGATGCCCGCCCCGGCCCGGCGGCCAAGTTAAAAAAATAAATAATCCCCGTTCAGTCTCAATGGCAGGGTGCGGGCCGGCCCGGCGGCGATTGCGGCGGGCAGCAGGCCTCTTGGACAGGTTGAGAGATAAAAAAATAATAATTCCCATGCAGTCTCAATGGCGGGGTGCGGGCCGGGGAATAGGCCTCTTGGCCGGGGTGAATAGTGTTGGAACACGGCCCGCGGAAATTGTAGCGGCTGGAGGTACCGGGGGCGATGCCCGCCCCGGTCCGGCGGCCAAGTTAAAAAAATAAATAATCCCCGTTCAGTCTCAATGGCAGGGTGCGGGCCGGCCCGGCGGCGATTGCGGCGGGCAGCAGGCCTCTTGGACAGGTTGAGAGATAAAAAAAAAAAAATAATTCCCATGCAGTCTCAATGGCGGGGTGCGGGCCGGGGAATAGGCCTCTTGGCCGGGGTGAATATGTTGGAACGCGGCGCGCGTAAATAGAAGCGGCTGGAGGTACCGGGGGCGAAGCCCGCCCCGGCCCGGAGGCCGAGTTAAAAAAAATAATAATCCCCGTTCAGTCTCAATGGCGGGGTGCGGGCCGGCCCGGCGGCGAGTGCGGCGGGCAGCAGGCCTCTTGGACAGGTTGAGAGATAAAAAAATAATAATTCCCGTTCAGTCTCAATGGCAGGGTGCGGGCCGGCCCGGCGGCGAGTGCGGCGGGCAGCAGGCCTCTTGGACAGGTTGAGAGATAAAAAAATAATGATTCCCATGCAGTATCAATGGCGGGGTGCGGGCCGGGGAATAGGCCTCTTGGCCGGGGTGAATAGTGTTGGAACACGGCCCGCGGAAATAGTAGCGGCTGGAGGTACCGGGGCGATGCCCGCCCCGGCCCGGCGGCCAAGTTAAAAAAATAAATAATCCCCGTTCAGTCTCAATGGCAGGGTGCGGGCCGGCCCGGCGGCGATTGCGGCGGGCAGCAGGCCTCTTGGACAGGTTGAGAGATATAAAAATAATAATTCCCGTGCAGTCTCAATGGCGGGGTGCGGGCCGGCCCGGCGGACGAGTGTGGCCGGGGAAGAGGCCTCTTGGCCGGGGTGAATATGTTGGAACGCGGCGCGAGTAAATAGAAGCGGCTGGAGGTACCGGGGGCGAAGCCCGCCCCGGCCCGGCTGCCAAGTTAAAAAAATAAATAATCCCCGTTCAGTCTCAATGGCAGGGTGCGGGCCGGCCCGGCAGCGAGTGCGGCGGGCAGCAGGCCTCTTGGAGAGGTTGAGAGATAAAAAAATAATAATTCCCGTTCAGTCTCAATGGCAGGGTGCGGGCCGGCCCGGCGGCGATTGCGGCGGGCAGCAGGCCTCTTGGACAGGTTGAGAGATAAAAAAATAATAATTCCCATGCAGTCTCAATGGCGGGGTGCGGGCCGGGGAATAGGCCTCTTGGCCGGGGTGAATAGTGTTGGAACACGGCCCGCGGAAATAGTAGCGGCTGGAGGTACCGGGGGCGATGCCCGCCCCGGCCCGTCGGCCAAGTTAAAAAAAATAAATAATCCCCGTTCAGTCTCAATGGCAGGGTGCGGGCCGGCCCGGCGGCGATTGCGGCGGGCAGCAGGCCTCTTGGACAGGTTGAGAGATAAAAAAATAATAATTCCCGTGCAGTCTCAATGGCGGGGTGCGGGCCGGCCCGGCGGACGAGTGTGGCCGGGGAAGAGGCCTCTTGGCCGGGGTGAATATGTTGGAACGCGGCGCGCGTAAATAGAAGCGGCTGGAGGTACCGGGGGCGAAGCCCGCCCCGGCCCGGAGGCCGAGTTAAAAAAAATAATAATCCCCGTTCAGTCTCAATGGCGGGGTGCGGGCCGGCCCGGCGGCGATTGCGGCGGGCAGCAGGCCTCTTGGACAGGTTGAGAGATAAAAAATTAATAATTCCCGTGCAGTCTCAATGGCGGGGTGCGGGCCGGGGAATAGGCCTCTTGGCCGGGGTGAATAGTGTTGGAACACGGCCCGCGGAAATAGTAGCGGCTGGAGGTACCGGGGGCGATGCCCGCCCCGGCCCGGCGGCCAAGTTAAAAAAATAAATAATCCCCGTTCAGTCTCAATGGCAGGGTGCGGGCCGGCCCGGCGGCGATTGCGGCGGGCAGCAGGCCTCTTGGACAGGTTGAGAGATAAAAAAATAATAATTCCCATGCAGTCTCAATGGCGGGGTGCGGGCCGGGGAATAGGCCTCTTGGCCGGGGTGAATAGTGTTGGAACACGGCCCGCGGAAATTGTAGCGGCTGGAGGTACCGGGGGCGATGCCCGCCCCGGTCCGGCGGCCAAGTTAAAAAAATAAATAATCCCCGTTCAGTCTCAATGGCAGGGTGCGGGCCGGCCCGGCGGCGATTGCGGCGGGCAGCAGGCCTCTTGGACAGGTTGAGAGATAAAAAAAAAAAAATAATTCCCATGCAGTCTCAATGGCGGGGTGCGGGCCGGGGAATAGGCCTCTTGGCCGGGGTGAATATGTTGGAACGCGGCGCGCGTAAATAGAAGCGGCTGGAGGTACCGGGGGCGAAGCCCGCCCCGGCCCGGAGGCCGAGTTAAAAAAAATAATAATCCCCGTTCAGTCTCAATGGCGGGGTGCGGGCCGGCCCGGCGGCGAGTGCGGCGGGCAGCAGGCCTCTTGGACAGGTTGAGAGATAAAAAAATAATAATTCCCGTTCAGTCTCAATGGCAGGGTGCGGGCCGGCCCGGCGGCGAGTGCGGCGGGCAGCAGGCCTCTTGGACAGGTTGAGAGATAAAAAAATAATGATTCCCATGCAGTCTCAATGGCGGGGTGCGGGCCGGGGAATAGGCCTCTTGGCCGGGGTGAATAGTGTTGGAACACGGCCCGCGGAAATAGTAGCGGCTGGAGGTACCGGGGCGATGCCCGCCCCGGCCCGGCGGCCAAGTTAAAAAAATAAATAATCCCCGTTCAGTCTCAATGGCAGGGTGCGGGCCGGCCCGGCGGCGATTGCGGCGGGCAGCAGGCCTCTTGGACAGGTTGAGAGATATAAAAATAATAATTCCCGTGCAGTCTCAATGGCGGGGTGCGGGCCGGCCCGGCGGACGAGTGTGGCCGGGGAAGAGGCCTCTTGGCCGGGGTGAATATGTTGGAACGCGGCGCGAGTAAATAGAAGCGGCTGGAGGTACCGGGGGCGAAGCCCGCCCCGGCCCGGCGGCCAAGTTAAAAAAATAAATAATCCCGTTCAGTCTCAATGGCAGGGTGCGGGCCGGCCCGGCGGCGATTGCGGCGGGCAGCAGGCCTCTTGGACAGGTTGAGAGATAAAAAAATAATAATTCCCATGCAGTCTCAATGGCGGGGTGCGGGCCGGGGAATAGGCCTCTTGGCCGGGGTGAATATGTTGGAACGCGGCGCGGGTAAATAGAAGCGGCTGGAGGTACCGGGGGCGATGCCCGCCCCGGCCCGGCGGCCAAGTTAAAAAAATAAATAATCCCCGTTCAGTCTCAATGGCAGGGTGCGGGCCGGCCCGGCGGCGATTGCGGCGGGCAGCAGGCCTCTTGGACAGGTTGAGAGATAAAAAAATAATAATTCCCATGCAGTCTCAATGGCGGGGTGCGGGCCGGGGAATAGGCCTCTTGGCCGGGGTGAATAGTGTTGGAACACGGCCCGCGGAAATAGTAGCGGCTGGAGGTACCGGGGGCGATGCCCGCCCCGGCCCGGCGGCCAAGTTAAAAAAATAAATAATCCCCGTTCAGTCTCAATGGCAGGGTGCGGGCCGGCCCGGCGGCAATTGCGGCGGGCAGCAGGCCTCTTGGACAGGTTGAGAGATAAAAAAATAATAATTCCCATGCAGTCACAATGGCGGGGTGCGGGCCGGGGAATAGGCCTCTTGGCCGGGGTGAATATGTTTGGAACGCGGCGCGCGTAAATAGAAGCGGCTGGAGGTACCGGGGGCGAAGCCCGCCCCGGCCCGGAGGCCGAGTTAAAAATAATAATAATCCCCGTTCAGTCTCAATGGCGGGGTGCGGGCCGGCCCGGCGGCGAGTGCGGCGGGCAGCAGGCCTCTTGGACAGGTTGAGAGATAAAAAAATAATAATTCCCGTGCAATCTCAATGGCGGGGTGCGGGCCGGGGAATAGGCCTCTTGGCCGGGGTGAATAGTGTTGGAACACGGCCCGCGGAAATAGTAGCGGCTGGAGGTACCGGGGGCGATGCCCGCCCCGGCCCGGCGGCCAAGTTAAAAAAATAAATAATCCCGTTCAGTCTCAATGGCAGGGTGCGGGCCGGCCCGGCGGCGATTGCGGCGGGCAGCAGGCCTCTTGGACAGGTTGAGAGATAAAAAAATAATAATTCCCATGCAGTCTCAATGGCGGGGTGCGGGCCGGGGAATAGGCCTCTTGGCCGGGGTGAATATGTTGGAACGCGGCGCGCGTAAATAGAAGCGGCTGGAGGTACCGGGGGCGAAGCCCGCCCCGGCCCGGAGGCCGAGTTAAAAAAAATAATAATCCCCGTTCAGTCTCAATGGCGGGGTGCGGGCCGGCCCGGCGGCGAGTGCGGCGGGCAGCAGGCCTCTTGGACAGGTTGAGAGATAAAAAAATAATAATTCCCATGCAGTCTCAATGGCGGGGTGCGGGCCGGGGAATAGGCCTCTTGGCCGGGGTGAATATGTTGGAACGCGGCGCGCGTAAATAGAAGCGGCTGGAGGTACCGGGGGCGAAGCCCGCCCCGGCCCGGAGGCCGAGTTAAAAAAAATAATAATCCCCGTTCAGTCTCAATGGCGGGGTGCGGGCCGGCCCGGCGGCGAGTGCGGCGGGCAGCAGGCCTCTTGGACAGGTTGAGAGATAAAAAAATAATAATTCCCGTGCAGTCTCAATGGCGGGGTGCGGGCCGGGGAATAGGCCTCTTGGCCGGGGTGAATATGTTGGAACGCGGCGCGCGTAAATAGAAGCGGCTGGAGGTACCGGGGGCGAAGCCCGCCCCGGCCCGGAGGCCGAGTTAAAAAAAATAATAATCCCCGTTCAGTCTCAATGGCGGGGTGCGGGCCGGCCCGGCGGCGAGTGCGGCGGGCAGCAGGCCTCTTGGACAGGTTGAGAGATAAAAAAATAATAATTCCCGTGCAGTCTCAATGGCGGGGTGCGGGCCGGGGAATAGGCCTCTTGGCCGGGGTGAATAGTGTTGGAACACGGCCCGCGGAAATAGTAGCGGCTGGAGGTACCGGGGGTGATGCCCGCCCCGGCCCGGCGGCCAAGTTAAAAAAATAAATAATCCCCGTTCAGTCTCAATGGCAGGGTGCGGGCCGGCCCGGCGGCGATTGCGGCGGGCAGCAGGCCTCTTGGACAGGTTGAGAGATAAAAAAATAATAATTCCCATGCAGTCTCAATGGCGGGGTGCGGGCCGGGGAATAGGCCTCTTGGCCGGGGTGAATAATGTTGGAACACGGCCCGCGGAAATAGTAGCGGCTGGAGGTACCGGGGGCGATGCCCGCCCCGGGCCGGCGGCCAAGTTAAAAAAATAAATAATCCCCGTTCAGTCTCAATGGCAGGGTGCGGGCCGGCCCGGCGGCGATTGCGGCGGGCAGCAGGCCTCTTGGACAGGTTGAGAGATAAAAAAATAATAATTCCCATGCAGTCTCAATGGCGGGGTGCGGGCCGGGGAATAGGCCTCTTGGCCGGGGTGAATAGTGTTGGAACACGGCCCGCGGAAATAGTAGCGGCTGGAGGTACCGGGGGCGATGCCCGCCCCGGGCCGGCGGCCAAGTTAAAAAAATAAATAATCCCCGTTCAGTCTCAATGGCAGGGTGCGGGCCGGCCCGGCGGCGATTGCGGCGGGCAGCAGGCCTCTTGGACAGGTTGAGAGATATAAAAATAATAATTCCCGTGCAGTCTCAATGGCGGGGTGCGGGCCGGCCCGGCGGACGAGTGTGGCCGGGGAAGAGGCCTCTTGGTCGGGGTGAATATTTTGGAACGCGGCGCGCGTAAATAGAAGCGGCTGGAGGTACCGGGGGCGAAGCCCGCCCCGGCCCGGAGGCCGAGTTAAAAAAATAAATAATCCCCGTTCAGTCTCAATGGCAGGGTGCGGGCCGGCCCGGCGGCGAGGGCGGCGGGCAGCAGGCCTCTTGGACAGGTTGAGAGATAAAAAAATAATAATTCCCGTTCAGTCTCAATGGCAGGGTGCGGGCCGGCCCGGCGGCGATTGCGGCGGGCAGCAGGCCTCTTGGACAGGTTGAGAGATAAAAAAATAATAATTCCCATGCAGTCTCAATGGCGGGGTGCGGGCCGGGGAATAGGCCTCTTGGCCGGGGTGAATATGTTGGAACGCGGCGCGCGTAAATAGAAGCGGCTGGAGGTACCGGGGGCGAAGCCCGCCCCGGCCCGGAGGCCGAGTTAAAAAAAATAATAATCCCCGTTCAGTCTCAATGGCGGGGTGCGGGCCGGCCCGGCGGCGAGTGCGGCGGTCAGCAGGCCTCTTGGACAGGTTGAGAGATAAAAAAATAATAATTCCCGTGCAGTCTCAATGGCGGGGTGCGGGCCGGGGAATAGGCCTCTTGGCCGGGGTGAATATGTTGGAACGCGGCGCGCGTAAATAGAAGCGGCTGGAGGTACCGGGGGCGAAGCCCGCCCCGGCCCGGAGGCCGAGTTAAAAAAAAATAATAATCCCCGTTCAGTCTCAATGGCGGGGTGCGGGCCGGCCCGGCGGCGAGTGCGGCGGGCAGCAGGCCTCTTGGACTGGTTGAGAGATAAAAAAATAATAATTCCCGTGCAGTCTCAATGGCGGGGTGCGGGCCGGGGAATAGGCCTCTTGGCCGGGGTGAATAGTGTTGGAACACGGCCCGCGGAAATAGTAGCGGCTGGAGGTACCGGGGGCGATGCCCGCCCCGGCCCGGCGGCCAAGTTAAAAAAATAAATAATCCCCGTTCAGTCTCAATGGCAGGGTGCGGGCCGGCCCGGCGGCGATTGCGGCGGGCAGCAGGCCTCTTGGACAGGTTGAGAGATAAAAAAATAATAATTCCCATGCAGTCTCAATGGCGGGGTGCGGGCCGGGGAATAGGCCTCTTGGCCGGGGTGAATAGTGTTGGAACACGGCCCGCGGAAATAGTAGCGGCTGGAGGTACCGGGGGCGATGCCCGCCCCGGCCCGGCGGCCAAGTTAAAAAAATAAATAATCCCCTTCAGTCTCAATGGCAGGGTGCGGGCCGGCTCGGCGGCGAGTGCGGCGGGCAGCAGGCCTCTTGGACAGGTTGAGAGATAAAAAAATAATAATTCCCGTTCAGTCTCAATGGCAGGGTGCGGGCCGGCCCGGCGGCGATTGCGGCGGGCAGCAGGCCTCTTGGACAGGTTGAGAGATAAAAAAATAATAATTCCCATGCAGTCTCAATGGCGGGGTGCGGGCCGGGGAATAGGCCTCTTGGCCGGGGTGAATATGTTGGAACGCGGCGCGCGTAAATAGAAGCGGCTGGAGGTACCGGGGGCGAAGCCCGCCCCGGCCCGGAGGCCGAGTTAAAAAAAATAATAATCCCCGTTCAGTCTCAATGGCGGGGTGCGGGCCGGCCCGGCGGCGAGTGCGGCGGGCAGCAGGCCTCTTGGACAGGTTGAGAGATAAAAAAATAATAATTCCCGTTCAGTCTCAATGGCAGGGTGCGGGCCGGCCCGGCGGCGAGTGCGGCGGGCAGCAGGCCTCTTGGACAGGTTGAGAGATAAAAAAATAATGATTCCCATGCAGTCTCAATGGCGGGGTGCGGGCCGGGGAATAGGCCTCTTGGCCGGGGTGAATAGTGTTGGAACACGGCCCGCGGAAATAGTAGCGGCTGGAGGTACCGGGGCGATGCCCGCCCCGGCCCGGCGGCCAAGTTAAAAAAATAAATAATCCCCGTTCAGTCTCAATGGCAGGGTGCGGGCCGGCCCGGCGGCGATTGCGGCGGGCAGCAGGCCTCTTGGACAGGTTGAGAGATAAAAAAATAATAATTCCCATGCAGTCACAATGGCGGGGTGCGGGCCGGGGAATAGGCCTCTTGGCCGGGGTGAATATGTTGGAACGCGGCGCGCGTAAATAGAAGCGGCTGGAGGTACCGGGGGCGAAGCCCGCCCCGGCCCGGAGGCCGAGTTAAAAATAATAATAATCCCCGTTCAGTCTCAATGGCGGGGTGCGGGCCGGCCCGGCGGCGAGTGCGGCGGGCAGCAGGCCTCTTGGACAGGTTGAGAGATAAAAAAATAATAATTCCCGTGCAGTCTCAATGGCGGGGTGCGGGCCGGGGAATAGGCCTCTTGGCCGGGGTGAATAGTGTTGGAACACGGCCCGCGGAAATAGTAGCGGCTGGAGGTACCGGGGGCGATGCCCGCCCCGGCCCGGCGGCCAAGTTAAAAAAATAAATAATCCCGTTCAGTCTCAATGGCAGGGTGCGGGCCGGCCCGGCGGCGATTGCGGCGGGCAGCAGGCCTCTTGGACAGGTTGAGAGATAAAAAAAAAATAATTCCCATGCAGTCTCAATGGCGGGGTGCGGGCCGGGGAATAGGCCTCTTGGCCGGGGTGAATATGTTGGAACGCGGCGCGCGTAAATAGAAGCGGCTGGAGGTACCGGGGGCGAAGCCCGCCCCGGCCCGGAGGCCGAGTTAAAAAAAATAATAATCCCCGTTCAGTCTCAATGGCGGGGTGCGGGCCGGCCCGGCGGCGAGTGCGGCGGGCAGCAGGCCTCTTGGACAGGTTGAGAGATAAAAAAATAATAATTCCCGTGCAGTCTCAATGGCGGGGTGCGGGCCGGGGAATAGGCCTCTTGGCCGGGGTGAATAGTGTTGGAACACGGCCCGCGGAAATAGTAGCGGCTGGAGGTACCGGGGGCGATGCCCGCCCCGGCCCGGCGGCCAAGTTAAAAAAATAAATAATCCCGTTCAGTCTCAATGGCAGGGTGCGGGCCGGCCCGGCGGCGATTGCGGCGGGCAGCAGGCCTCTTGGACAGGTTGAGAGATAAAAAAATAATAATTCCCATGCAGTCTCAATGGCGGGGTGCGGGCCGGGGAATAGGCCTCTTGGCCGGGGTGAATAGTGTTGGAACACGGCCCGCGGAAATAGTAGCGGCTGGAGGTATCGGGGGCGAAGCCCGCCCCGGCCCGGAGGCCGAGTTAAAAAAAAATAATAATCCCGTTCAGTCTCAATGGCGGGGTGCGGGCCGGCCCGGCGGCGAGTGCGGCGGGCAGCAGGCCTCTTGGACAGGTTGAGAGATAAAAAAATAATAATTCCCGTGCAGTCTCAATGGCGGGGTGCGGGCCGGCCCGGCGGACGAGTGTGGCCGGGGAAGAGGCCTCTTGGCCGGGGTGAATATGTTGGAACGCGGCGCGCGTAAATAGAAGCGGCTGGAGGTACCGGGGGCGTAGCCCGCCCCGGCCCGGAGGCCGAGTTAAAAAAAATAATAATCCCCGTTCAGTCTCAATGGCGGGGTGCGGGCCGGCCCGGCGGCGAGTGCGGCGGGCAGCAGTCCTCTTGGACAGGTTGAGAGATAAAAAAATAATAATTCCCGTGCAGTCTCAATGGCGGGGTGCGGGCCGGGGAATAGGCCTCTTGGCCGGGGTGAATAGTGTTGGAACACGGCCCGCGGAAATAGTAGCGGCTGGAGGTACCGGGGGCGATGCCCGCCCCGGCCCGGCGGCCAAGTTAAAAAAATAAATAATCCCCGTTCAGTCTCAATGGCAGGGTGCGGGCCGGCCCGGCGGCGATTGCGGCGGGCAGCAGGCCTCTTGGACAGGTTGAGAGATAAAAAAATAATAATTCCCATGCAGTCTCAATGGCGGGGTGCGGGCCGGGGAAAAGGCCTCTTGGCCGGGGTGAATAGTGTTGGAACACGGCCCGCGGAAATAGTAGCGGCTGGAGGTACCGGGGGCGATGCCCGCCCCGGCCCGGCGGCCAAGTTAAAAAAATAAATAATCCCCGTTCAGTCTCAATGGCAGGGTGCGGGCCGGCCCGGCGGCGAGGGCGGCGGGCAGCAGGCCTCTTGGACAGGTTGAGAGATAAAAAAATAATAATTCCCGTTCAGTCTCAATGGAAGGGTTCGGGCCGGCCCGGCGGCGATTGCGGCGGGCAGCAGGCCTCTTGGACAGGTTGAGAGATAAAAAAATAATAATTCCCATGCAGTCTCAATGGCGGGGTGCGGGCCGGGGAATAGGCCTCTTGGCCGGGGTGAATATGTTGGAACGCGGCGCGCGTAAATAGAAGCGGCTGGAGGTACCGGGGGCGAAGCCCGCCCCGGCCCGGAGGCCGAGTTAAAAAAAATAATAATCCCCGTTCAGTCTCAATGGCGGGGTGCGGGCCGGCCCGGCGGCGAGTGCGGCGGGCAGCAGGCCTCTTGGACAGGTTGAGAGATAAAAAAATAATAATTCCCGTTCAGTCTCAATGGCAGGGTGCGGGCCGGCCCGGCGGCGAGTGCGGCGGGCAGCAGGCCTCTTGGACAGGTTGAGAGATAAAAAAATAATGATTCCCATGCAGTCTCAATGGCGGGGTGCGGGCCGGGGAATAGGCCTCTTGGCCGGGGTGAATAGTGTTGGAACACGGCCCGCGGAAATAGTAGCGGCTGGAGGTACCGGGGCGATGCCCGCCCCGGCCCGGCGGCCAAGTTAAAAAAATAAATAATCCCCGTTCAGTCTCAATGGCAGGGTGCGGGCCGGCCCGGCGGCGATTGCGGCGGGCAGCAGGCCTCTTGGACAGGTTGAGAGATATAAAAATAATAATTCCCGTGCAGTCTCAATGGCGGGGTGCGGGCCGGCCCGGCGGACGAGTGTGGCCGGGGAAGAGGCCTCTTGGCCGGGGTGAATATGTTGGAACGCGGCGCGAGTAAATAGAAGCGGCTGGAGGTACCGGGGGCGAAGCCCGCCCCGGCCCGGCGGCCAAGTTAAAAAAATAAATAATCCCGTTCAGTCTCAATGGCAGGGTGCGGGCCGGCCCGGCGGCGATTGCGGCGGGCAGCAGGCCTCTTGGACAGGTTGAGAGATAAAAAAATAATAATTCCCATGCAGTCTCAATGGCGGGGTGCGGGCCGGGGAATAGGCCTCTTGGCCGGGGTGAATATGTTGGAACGCGGCGCGGGTAAATAGAAGCGGCTGGAGGTACCGGGGGCGATGCCCGCCCCGGCCCGGCGGCCAAGTTAAAAAAATAAATAATCCCCGTTCAGTCTCAATGGCAGGGTGCGGGCCGGCCCGGCGGCGATTGCGGCGGGCAGCAGGCCTCTTGGACAGGTTGAGAGATAAAAAAATAATAATTCCCATGCAGTCTCAATGGCGGGGTGCGGGCCGGGGAATAGGCCTCTTGGCCGGGGTGAATAGTGTTGGAACACGGCCCGCGGAAATAGTAGCGGCTGGAGGTACCGGGGGCGATGCCCGCCCCGGCCCGGCGGCCAAGTTAAAAAAATAAATAATCCCCGTTCAGTCTCAATGGCAGGGTGCGGGCCGGCCCGGCGGCAATTGCGGCGGGCAGCAGGCCTCTTGGACAGGTTGAGAGATAAAAAAATAATAATTCCCATGCAGTCACAATGGCGGGGTGCGGGCCGGGGAATAGGCCTCTTGGCCGGGGTGAATATGTTTGGAACGCGGCGCGCGTAAATAGAAGCGGCTGGAGGTACCGGGGGCGAAGCCCGCCCCGGCCCGGAGGCCGAGTTAAAAATAATAATAATCCCCGTTCAGTCTCAATGGCGGGGTGCGGGCCGGCCCGGCGGCGAGTGCGGCGGGCAGCAGGCCTCTTGGACAGGTTGAGAGATAAAAAAATAATAATTCCCGTGCAATCTCAATGGCGGGGTGCGGGCCGGGGAATAGGCCTCTTGGCCGGGGTGAATAGTGTTGGAACACGGCCCGCGGAAATAGTAGCGGCTGGAGGTACCGGGGGCGATGCCCGCCCCGGCCCGGCGGCCAAGTTAAAAAAATAAATAATCCCGTTCAGTCTCAATGGCAGGGTGCGGGCCGGCCCGGCGGCGATTGCGGCGGGCAGCAGGCCTCTTGGACAGGTTGAGAGATAAAAAAATAATAATTCCCATGCAGTCTCAATGGCGGGGTGCGGGCCGGGGAATAGGCCTCTTGGCCGGGGTGAATATGTTGGAACGCGGCGCGCGTAAATAGAAGCGGCTGGAGGTACCGGGGGCGAAGCCCGCCCCGGCCCGGAGGCCGAGTTAAAAAAAATAATAATCCCCGTTCAGTCTCAATGGCGGGGTGCGGGCCGGCCCGGCGGCGAGTGCGGCGGGCAGCAGGCCTCTTGGACAGGTTGAGAGATAAAAAAATAATAATTCCCGTTCAGTCTCAATGGCAGGGTGCGGGCCGGCCCGGCGGCGATTGCGGCGGGCAGCAGGCCTCTTGGACAGGTTGAGAGATAAAAAAATAATAATTCCCATGCAGTCTCAATGGCGGGGTGCGGGCCGGGGAATAGGCCTCTTGGCCGGGGTGAATATGTTGGAACGCGGCGCGCGTAAATAGAAGCGGCTGGAGGTACCGGGGGCGAAGCCCGCCCCGGCCCGGAGGCCGAGTTAAATAAAATAATAATCCCCGTTCAGTCTCAATGGCGGGGTGCGGGCCGGCCCGGCGGCGAGTGCGGCGGGCAGCAGGCCTCTTGGACAGGTTGAGAGATAAAAAAATAATAATTCCCGTGCAGTCTCAATGGCGGGGTGCGGGCCGGGGAATAGGCCTCTTGGCCGGGGTGAATATGTTGGAACGCGGCGCGCGTAAATAGAAGCGGCTGGAGGTACCGGGGGCGAAGCCCGCCCCGGCCCGGAGGCCGAGTTAAAAAAAATAATAATCCCCGTTCAGTCTCAATGGCGGGGTGCGGGCCGGCCCGGCGGCGAGTGCGGCGGGCAGCAGGCCTCTTGGACAGGTTGAGAGATAAAAAAATAATAATTCCCGTGCAGTCTCAATGGCGGGGTGCGGGCCGGGGAATAGGCCTCTTGGCCGGGGTGAATAGTGTTGGAACACGGCCCGCGGAAATAGTAGCGGCTGGAGGTACCGGGGGTGATGCCCGCCCCGGCCCGGCGGCCAAGTTAAAAAAATAAATAATCCCCGTTCAGTCTCAATGGCAGGGTGCGGGCCGGCCCGGCGGCGATTGCGGCGGGCAGCAGGCCTCTTGGACAGGTTGAGAGATAAAAAAATAATAATTCCCATGCAGTCTCAATGGCGGGGTGCGGGCCGGGGAATAGGCCTCTTGGCCGGGGTGAATAATGTTGGAACACGGCCCGCGGAAATAGTAGCGGCTGGAGGTACCGGGGGCGATGCCCGCCCCGGGCCGGCGGCCAAGTTAAAAAAATAAATAATCCCCGTTCAGTCTCAATGGCAGGGTGCGGGCCGGCCCGGCGGCGATTGCGGCGGGCAGCAGGCCTCTTGGACAGGTTGAGAGATAAAAAAATAATAATTCCCATGCAGTCTCAATGGCGGGGTGCGGGCCGGGGAATAGGCCTCTTGGCCGGGGTGAATAGTGTTGGAACACGGCCCGCGGAAATAGTAGCGGCTGGAGGTACCGGGGGCGATGCCCGCCCCGGGCCGGCGGCCAAGTTAAAAAAATAAATAATCCCCGTTCAGTCTCAATGGCAGGGTGCGGGCCGGCCCGGCGGCGATTGCGGCGGGCAGCAGGCCTCTTGGACAGGTTGAGAGATATAAAAATAATAATTCCCGTGCAGTCTCAATGGCGGGGTGCGGGCCGGCCCGGCGGACGAGTGTGGCCGGGGAAGAGGCCTCTTGGTCGGGGTGAATATTTTGGAACGCGGCGCGCGTAAATAGAAGCGGCTGGAGGTACCGGGGGCGAAGCCCGCCCCGGCCCGGAGGCCGAGTTAAAAAAATAAATAATCCCCGTTCAGTCTCAATGGCAGGGTGCGGGCCGGCCCGGCGGCGAGGGCGGCGGGCAGCAGGCCTCTTGGACAGGTTGAGAGATAAAAAAATAATAATTCCCGTTCAGTCTCAATGGCAGGGTGCGGGCCGGCCCGGCGGCGATTGCGGCGGGCAGCAGGCCTCTTGGACAGGTTGAGAGATAAAAAAATAATAATTCCCATGCAGTCTCAATGGCGGGGTGCGGGCCGGGGAATAGGCCTCTTGGCCGGGGTGAATATGTTGGAACGCGGCGCGCGTAAATAGAAGCGGCTGGAGGTACCGGGGGCGAAGCCCGCCCCGGCCCGGAGGCCGAGTTAAAAAAAATAATAATCCCCGTTCAGTCTCAATGGCGGGGTGCGGGCCGGCCCGGCGGCGAGTGCGGCGGTCAGCAGGCCTCTTGGACAGGTTGAGAGATAAAAAAATAATAATTCCCGTGCAGTCTCAATGGCGGGGTGCGGGCCGGGGAATAGGCCTCTTGGCCGGGGTGAATATGTTGGAACGCGGCGCGCGTAAATAGAAGCGGCTGGAGGTACCGGGGGCGAAGCCCGCCCCGGCCCGGAGGCCGAGTTAAAAAAAAATAATAATCCCCGTTCAGTCTCAATGGCGGGGTGCGGGCCGGCCCGGCGGCGAGTGCGGCGGGCAGCAGGCCTCTTGGACTGGTTGAGAGATAAAAAAATAATAATTCCCGTGCAGTCTCAATGGCGGGGTGCGGGCCGGGGAATAGGCCTCTTGGCCGGGGTGAATAGTGTTGGAACACGGCCCGCGGAAATAGTAGCGGCTGGAGGTACCGGGGGCGATGCCCGCCCCGGCCCGGCGGCCAAGTTAAAAAAATAAATAATCCCCGTTCAGTCTCAATGGCAGGGTGCGGGCCGGCCCGGCGGCGATTGCGGCGGGCAGCAGGCCTCTTGGACAGGTTGAGAGATAAAAAAATAATAATTCCCATGCAGTCTCAATGGCGGGGTGCGGGCCGGGGAATAGGCCTCTTGGCCGGGGTGAATAGTGTTGGAACACGGCCCGCGGAAATAGTAGCGGCTGGAGGTACCGGGGGCGATGCCCGCCCCGGCCCGGCGGCCAAGTTAAAAAAATAAATAATCCCCTTCAGTCTCAATGGCAGGGTGCGGGCCGGCTCGGCGGCGAGTGCGGCGGGCAGCAGGCCTCTTGGACAGGTTGAGAGATAAAAAAATAATAATTCCCGTTCAGTCTCAATGGCAGGGTGCGGGCCGGCCCGGCGGCGATTGCGGCGGGCAGCAGGCCTCTTGGACAGGTTGAGAGATAAAAAAATAATAATTCCCATGCAGTCTCAATGGCGGGGTGCGGGCCGGGGAATAGGCCTCTTGGCCGGGGTGAATATGTTGGAACGCGGCGCGCGTAAATAGAAGCGGCTGGAGGTACCGGGGGCGAAGCCCGCCCCGGCCCGGAGGCCGAGTTAAAAAAAATAATAATCCCCGTTCAGTCTCAATGGCGGGGTGCGGGCCGGCCCGGCGGCGAGTGCGGCGGGCAGCAGGCCTCTTGGACAGGTTGAGAGATAAAAAAATAATAATTCCCGTTCAGTCTCAATGGCAGGGTGCGGGCCGGCCCGGCGGCGAGTGCGGCGGGCAGCAGGCCTCTTGGACAGGTTGAGAGATAAAAAAATAATGATTCCCATGCAGTCTCAATGGCGGGGTGCGGGCCGGGGAATAGGCCTCTTGGCCGGGGTGAATAGTGTTGGAACACGGCCCGCGGAAATAGTAGCGGCTGGAGGTACCGGGGCGATGCCCGCCCCGGCCCGGCGGCCAAGTTAAAAAAATAAATAATCCCCGTTCAGTCTCAATGGCAGGGTGCGGGCCGGCCCGGCGGCGATTGCGGCGGGCAGCAGGCCTCTTGGACAGGTTGAGAGATAAAAAAATAATAATTCCCATGCAGTCACAATGGCGGGGTGCGGGCCGGGGAATAGGCCTCTTGGCCGGGGTGAATATGTTGGAACGCGGCGCGCGTAAATAGAAGCGGCTGGAGGTACCGGGGGCGAAGCCCGCCCCGGCCCGGAGGCCGAGTTAAAAATAATAATAATCCCCGTTCAGTCTCAATGGCGGGGTGCGGGCCGGCCCGGCGGCGAGTGCGGCGGGCAGCAGGCCTCTTGGACAGGTTGAGAGATAAAAAAATAATAATTCCCGTGCAGTCTCAATGGCGGGGTGCGGGCCGGGGAATAGGCCTCTTGGCCGGGGTGAATAGTGTTGGAACACGGCCCGCGGAAATAGTAGCGGCTGGAGGTACCGGGGGCGATGCCCGCCCCGGCCCGGCGGCCAAGTTAAAAAAATAAATAATCCCGTTCAGTCTCAATGGCAGGGTGCGGGCCGGCCCGGCGGCGATTGCGGCGGGCAGCAGGCCTCTTGGACAGGTTGAGAGATAAAAAAAAAATAATTCCCATGCAGTCTCAATGGCGGGGTGCGGGCCGGGGAATAGGCCTCTTGGCCGGGGTGAATATGTTGGAACGCGGCGCGCGTAAATAGAAGCGGCTGGAGGTACCGGGGGCGAAGCCCGCCCCGGCCCGGAGGCCGAGTTAAAAAAAATAATAATCCCCGTTCAGTCTCAATGGCGGGGTGCGGGCCGGCCCGGCGGCGAGTGCGGCGGGCAGCAGGCCTCTTGGACAGGTTGAGAGATAAAAAAATAATAATTCCCGTGCAGTCTCAATGGCGGGGTGCGGGCCGGGGAATAGGCCTCTTGGCCGGGGTGAATAGTGTTGGAACACGGCCCGCGGAAATAGTAGCGGCTGGAGGTACCGGGGGCGATGCCCGCCCCGGCCCGGCGGCCAAGTTAAAAAAATAAATAATCCCGTTCAGTCTCAATGGCAGGGTGCGGGCCGGCCCGGCGGCGATTGCGGCGGGCAGCAGGCCTCTTGGACAGGTTGAGAGATAAAAAAATAATAATTCCCATGCAGTCTCAATGGCGGGGTGCGGGCCGGGGAATAGGCCTCTTGGCCGGGGTGAATAGTGTTGGAACACGGCCCGCGGAAATAGTAGCGGCTGGAGGTATCGGGGGCGAAGCCCGCCCCGGCCCGGAGGCCGAGTTAAAAAAAAATAATAATCCCGTTCAGTCTCAATGGCGGGGTGCGGGCCGGCCCGGCGGCGAGTGCGGCGGGCAGCAGGCCTCTTGGACAGGTTGAGAGATAAAAAAATAATAATTCCCGTGCAGTCTCAATGGCGGGGTGCGGGCCGGCCCGGCGGACGAGTGTGGCCGGGGAAGAGGCCTCTTGGCCGGGGTGAATATGTTGGAACGCGGCGCGCGTAAATAGAAGCGGCTGGAGGTACCGGGGGCGTAGCCCGCCCCGGCCCGGAGGCCGAGTTAAAAAAAATAATAATCCCCGTTCAGTCTCAATGGCGGGGTGCGGGCCGGCCCGGCGGCGAGTGCGGCGGGCAGCAGTCCTCTTGGACAGGTTGAGAGATAAAAAAATAATAATTCCCGTGCAGTCTCAATGGCGGGGTGCGGGCCGGGGAATAGGCCTCTTGGCCGGGGTGAATAGTGTTGGAACACGGCCCGCGGAAATAGTAGCGGCTGGAGGTACCGGGGGCGATGCCCGCCCCGGCCCGGCGGCCAAGTTAAAAAAATAAATAATCCCCGTTCAGTCTCAATGGCAGGGTGCGGGCCGGCCCGGCGGCGATTGCGGCGGGCAGCAGGCCTCTTGGACAGGTTGAGAGATAAAAAAATAATAATTCCCATGCAGTCTCAATGGCGGGGTGCGGGCCGGGGAAAAGGCCTCTTGGCCGGGGTGAATAGTGTTGGAACACGGCCCGCGGAAATAGTAGCGGCTGGAGGTACCGGGGGCGATGCCCGCCCCGGCCCGGCGGCCAAGTTAAAAAAATAAATAATCCCCGTTCAGTCTCAATGGCAGGGTGCGGGCCGGCCCGGCGGCGAGGGCGGCGGGCAGCAGGCCTCTTGGACAGGTTGAGAGATAAAAAAATAATAATTCCCGTTCAGTCTCAATGGAAGGGTTCGGGCCGGCCCGGCGGCGATTGCGGCGGGCAGCAGGCCTCTTGGACAGGTTGAGAGATAAAAAAATAATAATTCCCATGCAGTCTCAATGGCGGGGTGCGGGCCGGGGAATAGGCCTCTTGGCCGGGGTGAATATGTTGGAACGCGGCGCGCGTAAATAGAAGCGGCTGGAGGTACCGGGGGCGAAGCCCGCCCCGGCCCGGAGGCCGAGTTAAAAAAAATAATAATCCCCGTTCAGTCTCAATGGCGGGGTGCGGGCCGGCCCGGCGGCGAGTGCGGCGGGAAGCAGGCCTCTTGGACAGGTTGAGAGATAAAAAAATAATAATTCCCGTGCAGTCTCAATGGCGGGGTGCGGGCCGGGGAATAGGCCTCTTGGCCGGGGTGAATAGTGTTGGAACACGGCCCGCGGAAATAGTAGCGGCTGGAGGTACCGGGGGCGATGCCCGCCCCGGCCCGGCGGCCAAGTTAAAAAAATAAATAATCCCCGTTCAGTCTCAATGGCAGGGTGCGGGCCGGCCCGGCGGCGATTGCGGCGGGCAGCAGGCCTCTTGGACAGGTTGAGAGATAAAAAAATAATAATTCCCGTGCAGTCTCAATGGCGGGGTGCGGGCCGGCCCGGCGGACGAGTGTGGCCGGGGAAGAGGCCTCTTGACCGGGGTGAATATGTTGGAACGCGGCGCGCGTAAATAGAAGCGGCTGGAGGTACCGTTGTCGAAGCCCGCCCCGGCCCGGAGGCCGAGTTAAAAAAAATAATAATCCCCGTTCAGTCTCAATGGCAGGGTGCGGATCGGCCCGGCGGCGAGTGCGGCGGGCAGCAGGCCTCTTGGACAGGTTGAGAGATAAAAAAATAATAATTCCCGTGCAGTCTCAATGACGGGGTGCGGGCCGGGGAATAGGCCTCTTGGCCGGGGTGAATAGTGTTGGAACACGGCCCGCGGAAATAGTAGCGGCTGGAGGTACCGGGGGCGATGCCCGCCCCGGGCCGGCGGCCAAGTTAAAAAAATAAATAATCCCCGTTCAGTCTCAATGGCAGGGTGCGGGCCGGTCCGGCGGCGATTGCGGCGGGCAACAGGCCTCTTGGACAGGTTGAGAGATAAAAAAATAATAATTCCCATGCAGTCTCAATGGCGGGGTGCGGGCCGGGGAATAGGCCTCTTGGCCGGGGTGAATAGTGTTGGAACACGGCCCGCGGAAATAGTAGCGGCTGGAGGTACTGGGGGCGATGCCCGCCCCGGCCCGGCGGCCAAGTTAAAAAAATAAATAATCCCCGTTCAGTCTCAATGGCAGGGTGCGGGCCGGCCCGGCAGCGATTGCGGCGGGCAGCAGGCCTCTTGGACAGGTTGAGAGATAAAAAAATAATAATTCCCATGCAGTCTCAATGGCGGGGTGCGGGCCGGGGAATAGGCCTCTTGGCCGGGGTGAATAGTGTTGGAACACGGCCCGCGGAAATAGTAGCGGCTGGAGGTACCGGGGGCGCTGCCCGCCCCGGGCCGGCGGCCAAGTTAAAAAAATAAATAATCCCCGTTCAGTCTCAATGGCAGGGTGCGGGCCGGCCCGGCGGCGATTGCGGCGGGCAGCAGGCCTCTTGGACAGGTTGAGAGATAAAAAAATAATAATTCCCGTGCAGTCTCAATGGCGGGGTGCGGGCCGGCCCGGCGGACGAGTGTGGCCGGGGAAGAGGCCTCTTGGCCGGGGTGAATATGTTGGAACGCGGCGCGCGTAAATAGAAGCGGCTGGAGGTACCGGGGGCGAAGCCCGCCCCGGCCCGGAGGCCGAGTTAAAAAAAATAATAATCCCCGTTCAGTCTCAATGGCGGGGTGCGGGCCGGCCCGGCGGCGATTGCGGCGGGCAGCAGGCCTCTTGGACAGGTTGAGAGATAAAAAATTAATAATTCCCGTGCAGTCTCAATGGCGGGGTGCGGGCCGGGGAATAGGCCTCTTGGCCGGGGTGAATAGTGTTGGAACACGGCCCGCGGAAATAGTAGCGGCTGGAGGTACCGGGGGCGATGCCCGCCCCGGCCCGGCGGCCAAGTTAAAAAAATAAATAATCCCCGTTCAGTCTCAATGGCAGGGTGCGGGCCGGCCCGGCGGCGATTGCGGCGGGCAGCAGGCCTCTTGGACAGGTTGAGAGATAAAAAAATAATAATTCCCATGCAGTCTCAATGGCGGGGTGCGGGCCGGGGAATAGGCCTCTTGGCCGGGGTGAATAGTGTTGGAACACGGCCCGCGGAAATTGTAGCGGCTGGAGGTACCGGGGGCGATGCCCGCCCCGGTCCGGCGGCCAAGTTAAAAAAATAAATAATCCCCGTTCAGTCTCAATGGCAGGGTGCGGGCCGGCCCGGCGGCGATTGCGGCGGGCAGCAGGCCTCTTGGACAGGTTGAGAGATAAAAAAAAAATAATAATTCCCATGCAGTCTCAATGGCGGGGTGCGGGCCGGGGAATAGGCCTCTTGGCCGGGGTGAATAGTGTTGGAACACGGCCCGCGGAAATAGTAGCGGCTGGAGGTAACGGGGGCGATGCCCGCCCCGGCCCGGCGGCCAAGTTAAAAAAATAAATAATCCCCGTTCAGTCTCAATGGCAGGGTGCGGGCCGGCCCGGCGGCGAGTGCGGCGGGCAGCAGGCCTCTTGGACAGGTTGAGAGATAAAAAAATAATAATTCCCATGCAGTCTCAATGGCGGGGTGCGGGCCGGGGAATAGGCCTCTTGGCCGGGGTGAATATGTTGGAACGCGGCGCGCGTAAATAGAAGCGGCTGGAGGTACCGGGGGCGAAGCCCGCCCCGGCCCGGAGGCCGAGTTAAAAAAAATAATAATCCCCGTTCAGTCTCAATGGCGGGGTGCGGGCCGGCCCGGCGGCGAGTGCGGCGGGCAGCAGGCCTCTTGGACAGGTTGAGAGATAAAAAAATAATAATTCCCGTGCAGTCTCAATGGCGGGGTGCGGGCCGGGGAATAGGCCTCTTGGCGGGGGTGAATAGTGTTGGAACACGGCCCGCGGAAATAGTAGCGGCTGGAGGTACCGGGGGCGATGCCCGCCCCGGCCCGGCGGCCAAGTTAAAAAAATAAATAATCCCTGTTCAGTCTCAATGGCAGGGTGCGGGCCGGCCCGGCGGCGATTGCGGCGGGCAGCAGGCCTCTTGGACAGGTTGAGAGATAAAAAAATAATAATTCCCATGCAGTCTCAATGGCGGGGTGCGGGCCGGGGAATAGGCCTCTTGGCCGGGGTGAATAGTGTTGGAACACGGCCCGCGGAAATAGTAGCGGCTGGAGGTACCGGGGGCGATGCCCGCCCCGGCCCGGCGGCCAAGTTAAAAAAATAAATAATCCCCGTTCAGTCTCAATGGCAGGGTGCGGGCCGGCCCGGCGGCGAGTGCGGCGGGCAGCAGGCCTCTTGGACAGGTTGAGAGATAAAAAAATAATAATTCCCGTTCAGTCTCAATGGCAGGGTGCGGGCCGGCCCGGCGGCGATTGCGGCGGGCAGCAGGCCTCTTGGACAGGTTGAGAGATAAAAAAATAATAATTCCCATGCAGTCTCAATGGCGGGGTGCGGGCCGGGGAATAGGCCTCTTGGCCGGGGTGAATATGTTGGAACGCAGCGCGCGTAAATAGAAGCGGCTGGAGGTACCGGGGGCGAAGCCCGCCCCGGCCCGGAGGCCGAGTTAAAAAAAATAATAATCCCCGTTCAGTCTCAATGGCGGGGTGCGGGCCGGCCCGGCGGCGATTGCGGCGGGCAGCAGGCCTCTTGGACAGGTTGAGAGATAAAAAAATAATAATTCCCATGCAGTCTCAATGGCGGGGTGCGGGCCGGGGAATAGGCCTCTTGGCCGGGGTGAATATGTTGGAACGCGGCGCGCGTAAATAGAAGCGGCTGGAGGTACCGGGGGCGAAGCCCGCCCCGGCCCGGAGGCCGAGTTAAAAAAAAATATAATCCCGTTCAGTCTCAATGGCGGGGTGCGGGCCGGCCCGGCGGCGAGTGCGGCGGGCAGCAGGCCTCTTGGACAGGTTGAGAGATAAAAAAATAATAATTCCCGTGCAGTCTCAATGGCGGGGTGCGGGCCGGGGAATAGGCCCCTTGGCCGGGGTGAATAGTGTTGGAACACGGCCCGCGGAAATAGTAGCGGCTGGAGGTACCGGGGGCGATGCCCGCCCCGGCCCGGCGGCCAAGTTAAAAAAATAAATAATCCCCGTTCAGTCTCAATGGCAGGGTGCGGGCCGGCCCGGCGGCGATTGCGGCGGGCAGCAGGCCTCTTGGACAGGTTGAGAGATATAAAAATAATAATTCCCGTGCAGTCTCAATGGCGGGGTGCGGGCCGGCCCGGCGGACGAGTGTGGCCGGGGAAGAGGCCTCTTGGCCGGGGTGAATATGTTGGAACGCGGCGCGCGTAAATAGAAGCGGCTGGAGGTACCGGGGGCGAAGCCCGCCCCGGCCCGGAGGCCGAGTTAAAAAAATAAATAAGCCCCGTTCAGTCTCAATGGCAGGGTGCGGGCCGGCCCGGCGGCGAGGGCGGCGGGCAGCAGGCCTCTTGGACAGGTTGAGAGATAAAAAAATAATAATTCCCGTTCAGTCTCAATGGCAGGGTGCGGGCCGGCCCGGCGGCGATTGCGGCGGGCAGCAGGCCTCTTGGACAGGTTGAGAGATAAAAAAATAATAATTCCCATGCAGTCTCAATGGCGGGGTGCGGGCCGGGGAATAGGCCTCTTGGCCGGGGTGAATATGTTGGAACGCGGCGCGCGTAAATAGAAGCGGCTGGAGGTACCGGGGGCGATGCCCGCCCCGGCCCGGCGGCCAAGTTAAAAAAATAAATAATCCCGTTCAGTCTCAATGGCAGGGTGCGGGCCGGCCCGGCGGCGATTGCGGCGGGCAGCAGGCCTCTTGGACAGGTTGAGAGATAAAAAAATAATAATTCCCATGCAGTCTCAATGGCGGGGTGCGGGCCGGGGAATAGGCCTCTTGGCCGGGGTGAATATGTTGGAACGCGGCGCGCGTAAATAGAAGCGGCTGGAGGTACCGGGGGCGAAGCCCGCCCCGGCCCGGAGGCCGAGTTAAAAAAAATAATAATCCCCGTTCAGTCTCAATGGCGGGGTGCGGGCCGGCCCGGCGGCGAGTGCGGCGGGCAGCAGGCCTCTTGGACAGGTTGAGAGATAAAAAAATAATAATTCCCGTGCAGTCTCAATGGCGGGGTGCGGGCCGGGGAATAGGCCTCTTGGCCGGGGTGAATAGTGTTGGAACACGGCCCGCGGAAATAGTAGCGGCTGGAGGTACCGGGGGCGATGCCCGCCCCGGCCCGGCGGCCAAGTTAAAAAAATAAATAATCCCCGTTCAGTCTCAATGGCAGGGTGCGGGCCGGCCCGGCGGCGATTGCGGCGGGCAGCAGGCCTCTTGGACAGGTTGAGAGATATAAAAATAATAATTCCCGTGCAGTCTCAATGGCGGGGTGCGGGCCGGCCCGGCGGACGAGTGTGGCCGGGGAAGAGGCCTCTTGGCCGGGGTGAATATGTTGGAACGCGGCGCGCGTAAATAGAAGCGGCTGGAGGTACCGGGGGCGAAGCCCGCCCCGGCCCGGAGGCCGAGTTAAAAAAAATAATAATCCCCGTTCAGTCTCAATGGCGGGGTGCGGGCCGGCCCGGCGGCGAGTGCGGCGGGCAGCAGGCCTCTTGGACAGGTTGAGAGATAAAAAAATAATAATTCCCGTGCAGTCTCAATGGCGGGGTGCGGGCCGGCCCGGCGGACGAGTGTGGCCGGGGAAGAGGCCTCTTGGCCGGGGTGAATATGTTGGAACGCGGCGCGCGTAAATAGAAGCGGCTGGAGGTACCGGGGGCGAAGCCCGCCCCGGCCCGGAGGCCGAGTTAAAAAAAATAATAATCCCCGTTCAGTCTCAATGGCGGGGTGCGGGCCGGCCCGGCGGCGAGTGCGGCGGGCAGCAGGCCTCTTGGACAGGTTGAGAGATAAAAAAATAATAATTCCCGTGCAGTCTCAATGGCGGGGTGCGGGCCGGCCCGGCGGCGAGTGCGGCGGGCAGCAGGCCTCTTGGACAGGTTGAGAGATAAAAAAATAATAATCCCCGTTCAGTCTCAATGGCGGGGTGCGGGCCGGCCCGGCGGCGAGTGCGGCGGGCAGCAGGCCACTTGGACAGGTTGAGAGATAAAAAAATAATAATTCCCGTGCAGTCTCAATGGCGGGGTGCGGGCCGGGGAATAGGCCTCTTGGCCGGGGTGAATAGTGTTGGAACACGGCCCGCGGAAATAGTAGCGGCTGGAGGTACCGGGGGCGATGCCCGCCCCGGCCCGGCGGCCAAGTTAAAAAAATAAATAATCCCGTTCAGTCTCAATGGCAGGGTGCGGGCCGGCCCGGCGGCGATTGCGGCGGGCAGCAGGCCTCTTGGACAGGTTGAGAGATAAAAAAATAATAATTCCCATGCAGTCTCAACGGCGGGGTGCGGGCCGGGAAATAGGCCTCTTGGCCGGGGTGAATATGTTGGAACGCGGCGCGGGTAAATAGAAGCGGCTGGAGGTACCGGGGGCGATGCCCGCCCCGGCCCGGCGGCCAAGTTAAAAAAATAAATAATCCCCGTTCAGTCTCAATGGCAGGGTGCGGGCCGGCCCGGCGGCGATTGCGGCGGGCAGCAGGCCTCTTGGACAGGTTGAGAGATAAAAAAAAAAAAATAATTCCCATGCAGTCTCAATGGCGGGGTGCGGGCCGGGGAATAGGCCTCTTGGCTGGGGTGAATATGTTGGAACGCGGCGCGCGTAAATAGAAGCGGCTGGAGGTACCGGGGGCGAAGCCCGCCCCGGCCCGGAGGCCGAGTTAAAAAAAATAATAATCCCCGTTCAGTCTCAATGGCGGGGTGCGGGCCGGCCCGGCGGCGAGTGCGGCGGGCAGCAGGCCTCTTGGACAGGTTGAGAGATAAAAAAATAATAATTCCCGTGCAGTCTCAATGGCGGGGTGCGGGCCGGCCCGGCGGACGAGTGTGGCCGGGGAAGAGGCCTCTTGGCCGGGGTGAATATGTTGGAACGCGGCGCGCGTAAATAGAAGCGGCTGGAGGTACCGGGGGCGAAGCCCGCCCCGGCCCGGAGGCCGAGTTAAAAAAAATAATAATCCCCGTTCAGTCTCAATGGCGGGGTGCGGGCCGGCCCGGCGGCGATTGCGGCGGGCAGCAGGCCTCTTGGACAGGTTGAGAGATAAAAAATTAATAATTCCCGTGCAGTCTCAATGGCGGGGTGCGGGCCGGGGAATAGGCCTCTTGGCCGGGGTGAATAGTGTTGGAACACGGCCCGCGGAAATAGTAGCGGCTGGAGGTACCGGGGGCGATGCCCGCCCCGGCCCGGCGGCCAAGTTAAAAAAATAAATAATCCCCGTTCAGTCTCAATGGCAGGGTGCGGGCCGGCCCGGCGGCGATTGCGGCGGGCAGCAGGCCTCTTGGACAGGTTGAGAGATAAAAAAATAATAATTCCCATGCAGTCTCAATGGCGGGGTGCGGGCCGGGGAATAGGCCTCTTGGCCGGGGTGAATAGTGTTGGAACACGGCCCGCGGAAATAGTAGCGGCTGGAGGTACCGGGGGCGATGCCCGCCCCGGCCCGGCGGCCAAGTTAAAAAAATAAATAATCCCCGTTCAGTCTCAATGGCAGGGTGCGGGCCGGCCCGGCGGCGATTGCGGCGGGCAGCAGGCCTCTTGGACAGGTTGAGAGATAAAAAAATAATAATTCCCATGCAGTCTCAATGGCGGGGTGCGGGCCGGGGAATAGGCCTCTTGGCCGGGGTGAATAGTGTTGGAACACGGCCCGCGGAAATTGTAGCGGCTGGAGGTACCGGGGGCGATGCCCGCCCCGGTCCGGCGGCCAAGTTAAAAAAATAAATAATCCCCGTTCAGTCTCAATGGCAGGGTGCGGGCCGGCCCGGCGGCGATTGCGGCGGGCAGCAGGCCTCTTGGACAGGTTGAGAGATAAAAAAATAATAATTCCCATGCAGTCTCAATGGCGGGGTGCGGGCCGGGGAATAGGCCTCTTGGCCGGGGTGAATAGTGTTGGAACACGGCCCGCGGAAATAGTAGCGGCTGGAGGTATCGGGGGCGAAGCCCGCCCCGGCCCGGAGGCCGAGTTAAAAAAAAATAATAATCCCGTTCAGTCTCAATGGCGGGGTGCGGGCCGGCCCGGCGGCGAGTGCGGCGGGCAGCAGGCCTCTTGGACAGGTTGAGAGATAAAAAAATAATAATTCCCGTGCAGTCTCAATGGCGGGGTGCGGGCCGGCCCGGCGGACGAGTGTGGCCGGGGAAGAGGCCTCTTGGCCGGGGTGAATATGTTGGAACGCGGCGCGCGTAAATAGAAGCGGCTGGAGGTACCGGGGGCGTAGCCCGCCCCGGCCCGGAGGCCGAGTTAAAAAAAATAATAATCCCCGTTCAGTCTCAATGGCGGGGTGCGGGCCGGCCCGGCGGCGAGTGCGGCGGGCAGCAGTCCTCTTGGACAGGTTGAGAGATAAAAAAATAATAATTCCCGTGCAGTCTCAATGGCGGGGTGCGGGCCGGGGAATAGGCCTCTTGGCCGGGGTGAATAGTGTTGGAACACGGCCCGCGGAAATAGTAGCGGCTGGAGGTACCGGGGGCGATGCCCGCCCCGGCCCGGCGGCCAAGTTAAAAAAATAAATAATCCCCGTTCAGTCTCAATGGCAGGGTGCGGGCCGGCCCGGCGGCGATTGCGGCGGGCAGCAGGCCTCTTGGACAGGTTGAGAGATAAAAAAATAATAATTCCCATGCAGTCTCAATGGCGGGGTGCGGGCCGGGGAAAAGGCCTCTTGGCCGGGGTGAATAGTGTTGGAACACGGCCCGCGGAAATAGTAGCGGCTGGAGGTACCGGGGGCGATGCCCGCCCCGGCCCGGCGGCCAAGTTAAAAAAATAAATAATCCCCGTTCAGTCTCAATGGCAGGGTGCGGGCCGGCCCGGCGGCGAGGGCGGCGGGCAGCAGGCCTCTTGGACAGGTTGAGAGATAAAAAAATAATAATTCCCGTTCAGTCTCAATGGAAGGGTTCGGGCCGGCCCGGCGGCGATTGCGGCGGGCAGCAGGCCTCTTGGACAGGTTGAGAGATAAAAAAATAATAATTCCCATGCAGTCTCAATGGCGGGGTGCGGGCCGGGGAATAGGCCTCTTGGCCGGGGTGAATATGTTGGAACGCGGCGCGCGTAAATAGAAGCGGCTGGAGGTACCGGGGGCGAAGCCCGCCCCGGCCCGGAGGCCGAGTTAAAAAAAATAATAATCCCCGTTCAGTCTCAATGGCGGGGTGCGGGCCGGCCCGGCGGCGAGTGCGGCGGGAAGCAGGCCTCTTGGACAGGTTGAGAGATAAAAAAATAATAATTCCCGTGCAGTCTCAATGGCGGGGTGCGGGCCGGGGAATAGGCCTCTTGGCCGGGGTGAATAGTGTTGGAACACGGCCCGCGGAAATAGTAGCGGCTGGAGGTACCGGGGGCGATGCCCGCCCCGGCCCGGCGGCCAAGTTAAAAAAATAAATAATCCCCGTTCAGTCTCAATGGCAGGGTGCGGGCCGGCCCGGCGGCGATTGCGGCGGGCAGCAGGCCTCTTGGACAGGTTGAGAGATAAAAAAATAATAATTCCCGTGCAGTCTCAATGGCGGGGTGCGGGCCGGCCCGGCGGACGAGTGTGGCCGGGGAAGAGGCCTCTTGACCGGGGTGAATATGTTGGAACGCGGCGCGCGTAAATAGAAGCGGCTGGAGGTACCGTTGTCGAAGCCCGCCCCGGCCCGGAGGCCGAGTTAAAAAAAATAATAATCCCCGTTCAGTCTCAATGGCAGGGTGCGGATCGGCCCGGCGGCGAGTGCGGCGGGCAGCAGGCCTCTTGGACAGGTTGAGAGATAAAAAAATAATAATTCCCGTGCAGTCTCAATGACGGGGTGCGGGCCGGGGAATAGGCCTCTTGGCCGGGGTGAATAGTGTTGGAACACGGCCCGCGGAAATAGTAGCGGCTGGAGGTACCGGGGGCGATGCCCGCCCCGGGCCGGCGGCCAAGTTAAAAAAATAAATAATCCCCGTTCAGTCTCAATGGCAGGGTGCGGGCCGGTCCGGCGGCGATTGCGGCGGGCAACAGGCCTCTTGGACAGGTTGAGAGATAAAAAAATAATAATTCCCATGCAGTCTCAATGGCGGGGTGCGGGCCGGGGAATAGGCCTCTTGGCCGGGGTGAATAGTGTTGGAACACGGCCCGCGGAAATAGTAGCGGCTGGAGGTACTGGGGGCGATGCCCGCCCCGGCCCGGCGGCCAAGTTAAAAAAATAAATAATCCCCGTTCAGTCTCAATGGCAGGGTGCGGGCCGGCCCGGCAGCGATTGCGGCGGGCAGCAGGCCTCTTGGACAGGTTGAGAGATAAAAAAATAATAATTCCCATGCAGTCTCAATGGCGGGGTGCGGGCCGGGGAATAGGCCTCTTGGCCGGGGTGAATAGTGTTGGAACACGGCCCGCGGAAATAGTAGCGGCTGGAGGTACCGGGGGCGCTGCCCGCCCCGGGCCGGCGGCCAAGTTAAAAAAATAAATAATCCCCGTTCAGTCTCAATGGCAGGGTGCGGGCCGGCCCGGCGGCGATTGCGGCGGGCAGCAGGCCTCTTGGACAGGTTGAGAGATAAAAAAATAATAATTCCCGTGCAGTCTCAATGGCGGGGTGCGGGCCGGCCCGGCGGACGAGTGTGGCCGGGGAAGAGGCCTCTTGGCCGGGGTGAATATGTTGGAACGCGGCGCGCGTAAATAGAAGCGGCTGGAGGTACCGGGGGCGAAGCCCGCCCCGGCCCGGAGGCCGAGTTAAAAAAAATAATAATCCCCGTTCAGTCTCAATGGCGGGGTGCGGGCCGGCCCGGCGGCGATTGCGGCGGGCAGCAGGCCTCTTGGACAGGTTGAGAGATAAAAAATTAATAATTCCCGTGCAGTCTCAATGGCGGGGTGCGGGCCGGGGAATAGGCCTCTTGGCCGGGGTGAATAGTGTTGGAACACGGCCCGCGGAAATAGTAGCGGCTGGAGGTACCGGGGGCGATGCCCGCCCCGGCCCGGCGGCCAAGTTAAAAAAATAAATAATCCCCGTTCAGTCTCAATGGCAGGGTGCGGGCCGGCCCGGCGGCGATTGCGGCGGGCAGCAGGCCTCTTGGACAGGTTGAGAGATAAAAAAATAATAATTCCCATGCAGTCTCAATGGCGGGGTGCGGGCCGGGGAATAGGCCTCTTGGCCGGGGTGAATAGTGTTGGAACACGGCCCGCGGAAATTGTAGCGGCTGGAGGTACCGGGGGCGATGCCCGCCCCGGTCCGGCGGCCAAGTTAAAAAAATAAATAATCCCCGTTCAGTCTCAATGGCAGGGTGCGGGCCGGCCCGGCGGCGATTGCGGCGGGCAGCAGGCCTCTTGGACAGGTTGAGAGATAAAAAAAAAATAATAATTCCCATGCAGTCTCAATGGCGGGGTGCGGGCCGGGGAATAGGCCTCTTGGCCGGGGTGAATAGTGTTGGAACACGGCCCGCGGAAATAGTAGCGGCTGGAGGTAACGGGGGCGATGCCCGCCCCGGCCCGGCGGCCAAGTTAAAAAAATAAATAATCCCCGTTCAGTCTCAATGGCAGGGTGCGGGCCGGCCCGGCGGCGAGTGCGGCGGGCAGCAGGCCTCTTGGACAGGTTGAGAGATAAAAAAATAATAATTCCCATGCAGTCTCAATGGCGGGGTGCGGGCCGGGGAATAGGCCTCTTGGCCGGGGTGAATATGTTGGAACGCGGCGCGCGTAAATAGAAGCGGCTGGAGGTACCGGGGGCGAAGCCCGCCCCGGCCCGGAGGCCGAGTTAAAAAAAATAATAATCCCCGTTCAGTCTCAATGGCGGGGTGCGGGCCGGCCCGGCGGCGAGTGCGGCGGGCAGCAGGCCTCTTGGACAGGTTGAGAGATAAAAAAATAATAATTCCCGTGCAGTCTCAATGGCGGGGTGCGGGCCGGGGAATAGGCCTCTTGGCGGGGGTGAATAGTGTTGGAACACGGCCCGCGGAAATAGTAGCGGCTGGAGGTACCGGGGGCGATGCCCGCCCCGGCCCGGCGGCCAAGTTAAAAAAATAAATAATCCCTGTTCAGTCTCAATGGCAGGGTGCGGGCCGGCCCGGCGGCGATTGCGGCGGGCAGCAGGCCTCTTGGACAGGTTGAGAGATAAAAAAATAATAATTCCCATGCAGTCTCAATGGCGGGGTGCGGGCCGGGGAATAGGCCTCTTGGCCGGGGTGAATAGTGTTGGAACACGGCCCGCGGAAATAGTAGCGGCTGGAGGTACCGGGGGCGATGCCCGCCCCGGCCCGGCGGCCAAGTTAAAAAAATAAATAATCCCCGTTCAGTCTCAATGGCAGGGTGCGGGCCGGCCCGGCGGCGAGTGCGGCGGGCAGCAGGCCTCTTGGACAGGTTGAGAGATAAAAAAATAATAATTCCCGTTCAGTCTCAATGGCAGGGTGCGGGCCGGCCCGGCGGCGATTGCGGCGGGCAGCAGGCCTCTTGGACAGGTTGAGAGATAAAAAAATAATAATTCCCATGCAGTCTCAATGGCGGGGTGCGGGCCGGGGAATAGGCCTCTTGGCCGGGGTGAATATGTTGGAACGCAGCGCGCGTAAATAGAAGCGGCTGGAGGTACCGGGGGCGAAGCCCGCCCCGGCCCGGAGGCCGAGTTAAAAAAAATAATAATCCCCGTTCAGTCTCAATGGCGGGGTGCGGGCCGGCCCGGCGGCGATTGCGGCGGGCAGCAGGCCTCTTGGACAGGTTGAGAGATAAAAAAATAATAATTCCCATGCAGTCTCAATGGCGGGGTGCGGGCCGGGGAATAGGCCTCTTGGCCGGGGTGAATATGTTGGAACGCGGCGCGCGTAAATAGAAGCGGCTGGAGGTACCGGGGGCGAAGCCCGCCCCGGCCCGGAGGCCGAGTTAAAAAAAAATATAATCCCGTTCAGTCTCAATGGCGGGGTGCGGGCCGGCCCGGCGGCGAGTGCGGCGGGCAGCAGGCCTCTTGGACAGGTTGAGAGATAAAAAAATAATAATTCCCGTGCAGTCTCAATGGCGGGGTGCGGGCCGGGGAATAGGCCCCTTGGCCGGGGTGAATAGTGTTGGAACACGGCCCGCGGAAATAGTAGCGGCTGGAGGTACCGGGGGCGATGCCCGCCCCGGCCCGGCGGCCAAGTTAAAAAAATAAATAATCCCCGTTCAGTCTCAATGGCAGGGTGCGGGCCGGCCCGGCGGCGATTGCGGCGGGCAGCAGGCCTCTTGGACAGGTTGAGAGATATAAAAATAATAATTCCCGTGCAGTCTCAATGGCGGGGTGCGGGCCGGCCCGGCGGACGAGTGTGGCCGGGGAAGAGGCCTCTTGGCCGGGGTGAATATGTTGGAACGCGGCGCGCGTAAATAGAAGCGGCTGGAGGTACCGGGGGCGAAGCCCGCCCCGGCCCGGAGGCCGAGTTAAAAAAATAAATAAGCCCCGTTCAGTCTCAATGGCAGGGTGCGGGCCGGCCCGGCGGCGAGGGCGGCGGGCAGCAGGCCTCTTGGACAGGTTGAGAGATAAAAAAATAATAATTCCCGTTCAGTCTCAATGGCAGGGTGCGGGCCGGCCCGGCGGCGATTGCGGCGGGCAGCAGGCCTCTTGGACAGGTTGAGAGATAAAAAAATAATAATTCCCATGCAGTCTCAATGGCGGGGTGCGGGCCGGGGAATAGGCCTCTTGGCCGGGGTGAATATGTTGGAACGCGGCGCGCGTAAATAGAAGCGGCTGGAGGTACCGGGGGCGATGCCCGCCCCGGCCCGGCGGCCAAGTTAAAAAAATAAATAATCCCGTTCAGTCTCAATGGCAGGGTGCGGGCCGGCCCGGCGGCGATTGCGGCGGGCAGCAGGCCTCTTGGACAGGTTGAGAGATAAAAAAATAATAATTCCCATGCAGTCTCAATGGCGGGGTGCGGGCCGGGGAATAGGCCTCTTGGCCGGGGTGAATATGTTGGAACGCGGCGCGCGTAAATAGAAGCGGCTGGAGGTACCGGGGGCGAAGCCCGCCCCGGCCCGGAGGCCGAGTTAAAAAAAATAATAATCCCCGTTCAGTCTCAATGGCGGGGTGCGGGCCGGCCCGGCGGCGAGTGCGGCGGGCAGCAGGCCTCTTGGACAGGTTGAGAGATAAAAAAATAATAATTCCCGTGCAGTCTCAATGGCGGGGTGCGGGCCGGGGAATAGGCCTCTTGGCCGGGGTGAATAGTGTTGGAACACGGCCCGCGGAAATAGTAGCGGCTGGAGGTACCGGGGGCGATGCCCGCCCCGGCCC
The DNA here is from genome assembly GCF_025434085.1 of Hippocampus zosterae. Lineage (NCBI taxonomy): Eukaryota > Metazoa > Chordata > Actinopteri > Syngnathiformes > Syngnathidae > Hippocampus > Hippocampus zosterae. Next base: position 12,365,908 of record NC_067469.1, read on the forward strand.
GGCGGCCAAGTTAAAAAAATAAATAATCCCCGTTCAGTCTCAATGGCAGGGTGCGGGCCGGCCCGGCGGCGATTGCGGCGGGCAGCAGGCCTCTTGGACAGGTTGAGAGATATAAAAATAATAATTCCCGTGCAGTCTCAATGGCGGGGTGCGGGCCGGCCCGGCGGACGAGTGTGGCCGGGGAAGAGGCCTCTTGGCCGGGGTGAATATGTTGGAACGCGGCGCGCGTAAATAGAAGCGGCTGGAGGTACCGGGGGCGAAGCCCGCCCCGGCCCGGAGGCCGAGTTAAAAAAAATAATAATCCCCGTTCAGTCTCAATGGCGGGGTGCGGGCCGGCCCGGCGGCGAGTGCGGCGGGCAGCAGGCCTCTTGGACAGGTTGAGAGATAAAAAAATAATAATTCCCGTGCAGTCTCAATGGCGGGGTGCGGGCCGGCCCGGCGGACGAGTGTGGCCGGGGAAGAGGCCTCTTGGCCGGGGTGAATATGTTGGAACGCGGCGCGCGTAAATAGAAGCGGCTGGAGGTACCGGGGGCGAAGCCCGCCCCGGCCCGGAGGCCGAGTTAAAAAAAATAATAATCCCCGTTCAGTCTCAATGGCGGGGTGCGGGCCGGCCCGGCGGCGAGTGCGGCGGGCAGCAGGCCTCTTGGACAGGTTGAGAGATAAAAAAATAATAATTCCCGTGCAGTCTCAATGGCGGGGTGCGGGCCGGCCCGGCGGCGAGTGCGGCGGGCAGCAGGCCTCTTGGACAGGTTGAGAGATAAAAAAATAATAATCCCCGTTCAGTCTCAATGGCGGGGTGCGGGCCGGCCCGGCGGCGAGTGCGGCGGGCAGCAGGCCACTTGGACAGGTTGAGAGATAAAAAAATAATAATTCCCGTGCAGTCTCAATGGCGGGGTGCGGGCCGGGGAATAGGCCTCTTGGCCGGGGTGAATAGTGTTGGAACACGGCCCGCGGAAATAGTAGCGGCTGGAGGTACCGGGGGCGATGCCCGCCCCGGCCCGGCGGCCAAGTTAAAAAAATAAATAATCCCGTTCAGTCTCAATGGCAGGGTGCGGGCCGGCCCGGCGGCGATTGCGGCGGGCAGCAGGCCTCTTGGACAGGTTGAGAGATAAAAAAATAATAATTCCCATGCAGTCTCAACGGCGGGGTGCGGGCCGGGAAATAGGCCTCTTGGCCGGGGTGAATATGTTGGAACGCGGCGCGGGTAAATAGAAGCGGCTGGAGGTACCGGGGGCGATGCCCGCCCCGGCCCGGCGGCCAAGTTAAAAAAATAAATAATCCCCGTTCAGTCTCAATGGCAGGGTGCGGGCCGGCCCGGCGGCGATTGCGGCGGGCAGCAGGCCTCTTGGACAGGTTGAGAGATAAAAAAAAAAAAATAATTCCCATGCAGTCTCAATGGCGGGGTGCGGGCCGGGGAATAGGCCTCTTGGCTGGGGTGAATATGTTGGAACGCGGCGCGCGTAAATAGAAGCGGCTGGAGGTACCGGGGGCGAAGCCCGCCCCGGCCCGGAGGCCGAGTTAAAAAAAATAATAATCCCCGTTCAGTCTCAATGGCGGGGTGCGGGCCGGCCCGGCGGCGAGTGCGGCGGGCAGCAGGCCTCTTGGACAGGTTGAGAGATAAAAAAATAATAATTCCCGTGCAGTCTCAATGGCGGGGTGCGGGCCGGCCCGGCGGACGAGTGTGGCCGGGGAAGAGGCCTCTTGGCCGGGGTGAATATGTTGGAACGCGGCGCGCGTAAATAGAAGCGGCTGGAGGTACCGGGGGCGAAGCCCGCCCCGGCCCGGAGGCCGAGTTAAAAAAAATAATAATCCCCGTTCAGTCTCAATGGCGGGGTGCGGGCCGGCCCGGCGGCGATTGCGGCGGGCAGCAGGCCTCTTGGACAGGTTGAGAGATAAAAAATTAATAATTCCCGTGCAGTCTCAATGGCGGGGTGCGGGCCGGGGAATAGGCCTCTTGGCCGGGGTGAATAGTGTTGGAACACGGCCCGCGGAAATAGTAGCGGCTGGAGGTACCGGGGGCGATGCCCGCCCCGGCCCGGCGGCCAAGTTAAAAAAATAAATAATCCCCGTTCAGTCTCAATGGCAGGGTGCGGGCCGGCCCGGCGGCGATTGCGGCGGGCAGCAGGCCTCTTGGACAGGTTGAGAGATAAAAAAATAATAATTCCCATGCAGTCTCAATGGCGGGGTGCGGGCCGGGGAATAGGCCTCTTGGCCGGGGTGAATAGTGTTGGAACACGGCCCGCGGAAATAGTAGCGGCTGGAGGTACCGGGGGCGATGCCCGCCCCGGCCCGGCGGCCAAGTTAAAAAAATAAATAATCCCCGTTCAGTCTCAATGGCAGGGTCCGGGCCGGCCCGGCGGCGATTGCGGCGGGCAGCAGGCCTCTTGGACAGGTTGAGAGATAAAAAAATAATAATTCCCATGCAGTCTCAATGGCGGGGTGCGGGCCGGGGAATAGGCCTCTTGGCCGGGGTGAATAGTGTTGGAACACGGCCCGCGGAAATTGTAGCGGCTGGAGGTACCGGGGGCGATGCCCGCCCCGGTCCGGCGGCCAAGTTAAAAAAATAAATAATCCCCGTTCAGTCTCAATGGCAGGGTGCGGGCCGGCCCGGCGGCGATTGCGGCGGGCAGCAGGCCTCTTGGACAGGTTGAGAGATAAAAAAAAAAAAATAATTCCCATGCAGTCTCAATGGCGGGGTGCGGGCCGGGGAATAGGCCTCTTGGCCGGGGTGAATATGTTGGAACGCGGCGCGCGTAAATAGAAGCGGCTGGAGGTACCGGGGGCGAAGCCCGCCCCGGCCCGGAGGCCGAGTTAAAAAAAATAATAATCCCCGTTCAGTCTCAATGGCGGGGTGCGGGCCGGCCCGGCGGCGAGTGCGGCGGGCAGCAGGCCTCTTGGACAGGTTGAGAGATAAAAAAATAATAATTCCCGTTCAGTCTCAATGGCAGGGTGCGGGCCGGCCCGGCGGCGAGTGCGGCGGGCAGCAGGCCTCTTGGACAGGTTGAGAGATAAAAAAATAATGATTCCCATGCAGTATCAATGGCGGGGTGCGGGCCGGGGAATAGGCCTCTTGGCCGGGGTGAATAGTGTTGGAACACGGCCCGCGGAAATAGTAGCGGCTGGAGGTACCGGGGCGATGCCCGCCCCGGCCCGGCGGCCAAGTTAAAAAAATAAATAATCCCCGTTCAGTCTCAATGGCAGGGTGCGGGCCGGCCCGGCGGCGATTGCGGCGGGCAGCAGGCCTCTTGGACAGGTTGAGAGATATAAAAATAATAATTCCCGTGCAGTCTCAATGGCGGGGTGCGGGCCGGCCCGGCGGACGAGTGTGGCCGGGGAAGAGGCCTCTTGGCCGGGGTGAATATGTTGGAACGCGGCGCGAGTAAATAGAAGCGGCTGGAGGTACCGGGGGCGAAGCCCGCCCCGGCCCGGCTGCCAAGTTAAAAAAATAAATAATCCCCGTTCAGTCTCAATGGCAGGGTGCGGGCCGGCCCGGCAGCGAGTGCGGCGGGCAGCAGGCCTCTTGGAGAGGTTGAGAGATAAAAAAATAATAATTCCCGTTCAGTCTCAATGGCAGGGTGCGGGCCGGCCCGGCGGCGATTGCGGCGGGCAGCAGGCCTCTTGGACAGGTTGAGAGATAAAAAAATAATAATTCCCATGCAGTCTCAATGGCGGGGTGCGGGCCGGGGAATAGGCCTCTTGGCCGGGGTGAATAGTGTTGGAACACGGCCCGCGGAAATAGTAGCGGCTGGAGGTACCGGGGGCGATGCCCGCCCCGGCCCGTCGGCCAAGTTAAAAAAAATAAATAATCCCCGTTCAGTCTCAATGGCAGGGTGCGGGCCGGCCCGGCGGCGATTGCGGCGGGCAGCAGGCCTCTTGGACAGGTTGAGAGATAAAAAAATAATAATTCCCGTGCAGTCTCAATGGCGGGGTGCGGGCCGGCCCGGCGGACGAGTGTGGCCGGGGAAGAGGCCTCTTGGCCGGGGTGAATATGTTGGAACGCGGCGCGCGTAAATAGAAGCGGCTGGAGTTACCGGGGGGGAAGCCCGCCCCGGCCCGGAGGCCGAGTTAAAAAAAATAATAATCCCCGTTCAGTCTCAATGGCGGGGTGCGGGCCGGCCCGGCGGCGATTGCGGCGGGCAGCAGGCCTCTTGGACAGGTTGAGAGATAAAAAATTAATAATTCCCGTGCAGTCTCAATGGCGGGGTGCGGGCCGGGGAATAGGCCTCTTGGCCGGGGTGAATAGTGTTGGAACACGGCCCGCGGAAATAGTAGCGGCTGGAGGTACCGGGGGCGATGCCCGCCCCGGCCCGGCGGCCAAGTTAAAAAAATAAATAATCCCCGTTCAGTCTCAATGGCAGGGTGCGGGCCGGCCCGGCGGCGATTGCGGCGGGCAGCAGGCCTCTTGGACAGGTTGAGAGATAAAAAAATAATAATTCCCATGCAGTCTCAATGGCGGGGTGCGGGCCGGGGAATAGGCCTCTTGGCCGGGGTGAATAGTGTTGGAACACGGCCCGCGGAAATTGTAGCGGCTGGAGGTACCGGGGGCGATGCCCGCCCCGGTCCGGCGGCCAAGTTAAAAAAATAAATAATCCCCGTTCAGTCTCAATGGCAGGGTGCGGGCCGGCCCGGCGGCGATTGCGGCGGGCAGCAGGCCTCTTGGACAGGTTGAGAGATAAAAAAAAAAAAATAATTCCCATGCAGTCTCAATGGCGGGGTGCGGGCCGGGGAATAGGCCTCTTGGCCGGGGTGAATATGTTGGAACGCGGCGCGCGTAAATAGAAGCGGCTGGAGGTACCGGGGGCGAAGCCCGCCCCGGCCCGGAGGCCGAGTTAAAAAAAATAATAATCCCCGTTCAGTCTCAATGGCGGGGTGCGGGCCGGCCCGGCGGCGAGTGCGGCGGGCAGCAGGCCTCTTGGACAGGTTGAGAGATAAAAAAATAATAATTCCCGTTCAGTCTCAATGGCAGGGTGCGGGCCGGCCCGGCGGCGAGTGCGGCGGGCAGCAGGCCTCTTGGACAGGTTGAGAGATAAAAAAATAATGATTCCCATGCAGTCTCAATGGCGGGGTGCGGGCCGGGGAATAGGCCTCTTGGCCGGGGTGAATAGTGTTGGAACACGGCCCGCGGAAATAGTAGCGGCTGGAGGTACCGGGGCGATGCCCGCCCCGGCCCGGCGGCCAAGTTAAAAAAATAAATAATCCCCGTTCAGTCTCAATGGCAGGGTGCGGGCCGGCCCGGCGGCGATTGCGGCGGGCAGCAGGCCTCTTGGACAGGTTGAGAGATATAAAAATAATAATTCCCGTGCAGTCTCAATGGCGGGGTGCGGGCCGGCCCGGCGGACGAGTGTGGCCGGGGAAGAGGCCTCTTGGCCGGGGTGAATATGTTGGAACGCGGCGCGAGTAAATAGAAGCGGCTGGAGGTACCGGGGGCGAAGCCCGCCCCGGCCCGGCGGCCAAGTTAAAAAAATAAATAATCCCGTTCAGTCTCAATGGCAGGGTGCGGGCCGGCCCGGCGGCGATTGCGGCGGGCAGCAGGCCTCTTGGACAGGTTGAGAGATAAAAAAATAATAATTCCCATGCAGTCTCAATGGCGGGGTGCGGGCCGGGGAATAGGCCTCTTGGCCGGGGTGAATATGTTGGAACGCGGCGCGGGTAAATAGAAGCGGCTGGAGGTACCGGGGGCGATGCCCGCCCCGGCCCGGCGGCCAAGTTAAAAAAATAAATAATCCCCGTTCAGTCTCAATGGCAGGGTGCGGGCCGGCCCGGCGGCGATTGCGGCGGGCAGCAGGCCTCTTGGACAGGTTGAGAGATAAAAAAATAATAATTCCCATGCAGTCTCAATGGCGGGGTGCGGGCCGGGGAATAGGCCTCTTGGCCGGGGTGAATAGTGTTGGAACACGGCCCGCGGAAATAGTAGCGGCTGGAGGTACCGGGGGCGATGCCCGCCCCGGCCCGGCGGCCAAGTTAAAAAAATAAATAATCCCCGTTCAGTCTCAATGGCAGGGTGCGGGCCGGCCCGGCGGCAATTGCGGCGGGCAGCAGGCCTCTTGGACAGGTTGAGAGATAAAAAAATAATAATTCCCATGCAGTCACAATGGCGGGGTGCGGGCCGGGGAATAGGCCTCTTGGCCGGGGTGAATATGTTTGGAACGCGGCGCGCGTAAATAGAAGCGGCTGGAGGTACCGGGGGCGAAGCCCGCCCAGGCCCGGAGGCCGAGTTAAAAATAATAATAATCCCCGTTCAGTCTCAATGGCGGGGTGCGGGCCGGCCCGGCGGCGAGTGCGGCGGGCAGCAGGCCTCTTGGACAGGTTGAGAGATAAAAAAATAATAATTCCCGTGCAATCTCAATGGCGGGGTGCGGGCCGGGGAATAGGCCTCTTGGCCGGGGTGAATAGTGTTGGAACACGGCCCGCGGAAATAGTAGCGGCTGGAGGTACCGGGGGCGATGCCCGCCCCGGCCCGGCGGCCAAGTTAAAAAAATAAATAATCCCGTTCAGTCTCAATGGCAGGGTGCGGGCCGGCCCGGCGGCGATTGCGGCGGGCAGCAGGCCTCTTGGACAGGTTGAGAGATAAAAAAATAATAATTCCCATGCAGTCTCAATGGCGGGGTGCGGGCCGGGGAATAGGCCTCTTGGCCGGGGTGAATATGTTGGAACGCGGCGCGCGTAAATAGAAGCGGCTGGAGGTACCGGGGGCGAAGCCCGCCCCGGCCCGGAGGCCGAGTTAAAAAAAATAATAATCCCCGTTCAGTCTCAATGGCGGGGTGCGGGCCGGCCCGGCGGCGAGTGCGGCGGGCAGCAGGCCTCTTGGACAGGTTGAGAGATAAAAAAATAATAATTCCAGTGCAGTCTCAATGGCGGGGTGCGGGCCGGCCCGGCGGCGAGTGCGGCGGGCAGCAGGCCTCTTGGACAGGTTGAGAGATAAAAAAATAATAATCCCCGTTCAGTCTCAATGGCGGGGTGCGGGCCGGCCCGGCGGCGAGTGCGGCGGGCAGCAGGCCACTTGGACAGGTTGAGAGATAAAAAAATAATAATTCCCGTGCAGTCTCAATGGCGGGGTGCGGGCCGGGGAATAGGCCTCTTGGCCGGGGTGAATAGTGTTGGAACACGGCCCGCGGAAATAGTAGCGGCTGGAGGTACCGGGGGCGATGCCCGCCCCGGCCCGGCGGCCAAGTTAAAAAAATAAATAATCCCGTTCAGTCTCAATGGCAGGGTGCGGGCCGGCCCGGCGGCGATTGCGGCGGGCAGCAGGCCTCTTGGACAGGTTGAGAGATAAAAAAATAATAATTCCCATGCAGTCTCAATGGCGGGGTGCGGGCCGGGGAATAGGCCTCTTGGCCGGGGTGAATATGTTGGAACGCGGCGCGGGTAAATAGAAGCGGCTGGAGGTACCGGGGGCGATGCCCGCCCCGGCCCGGCGGCCAAGTTAAAAAAATAAATAATCCCCGTTCAGTCTCAATGGCAGGGTGCGGGCCGGCCCGGCGGCAATTGCGGCGGGCAGCAGGCCTCTTGGACAGGTTGAGAGATAAAAAAATAATAATTCCCATGCAGTCACAATGGCGGGGTGTGGGCCGGGGAATAGGCCTCTTGGCCGGGGTGAATATGTTGGAACGCGGCGCGCGTAAATAGAAGCGGCTGGAGGTACCGGGGGCGAAGCCCGCCCCGGCCCGGAGGCCGAGTTAAAAAAAATAATAATCCCCGTTCAGTCTCAATGGCGGGGTGCGGGCCGGCCCGGCGGCGAGTGCGGCGGGCAGCAGGCCTCTTGGACAGGTTGAGAGATAAAAAAATAATAATTCCCGTGCAGTCTCATTGGCGGGGTGCGGGCCGGGGAATAGGCCTCTTGGCCGGGGTGAATATGTTGGAACGCGGCGCGCGTAATTAGAAGCGGCTGGAGGTACCGGGGGCGAAGCCCGCCCCGGCCCGGAGGCCGAGTTAAAAAAAATAATAATCCCCGTTCAGTCTCAATGGCGGGGTGCGGGCCGGCCCGGCGGCGAGTGCGGCGGGCAGCAGGCCTCTTGGACAGGTTGAGAGATAAAAAAATAATAATTCCCGTGCAGTCTCAATGGCGGGGTGCGGGCCAGGGAATAGGCCTCTTGGCCGGGGTGAATAGTGTTGGAAGACGGCCCGCGGAAATAGTAGCGGCTGGAGGTACCGGGGGCGATGCCCGCCCCGGCCCGGCGGCCAAGTTAAAAAAATAAATAATCCCGTTCAGTCTCAATGGCAGGGTGCGGGCCGGCCCGGCGGCGATTGCGGCGGGCAGCAGGCCTCTTGGACAGGTTGAGAGATAAAAAAATAATAATTCCCATGCAGTCTCAATGGCGGGGTGCGGGCCGGGGAATAGGCCTCTTGGCCGGGGTGAATATGTTGGAACGCGGCGCGCGTAAATAGAAGCGGCTGGAGGTACCGGGGGCGAAGCCCGCCCCGGCCCGGAGGCCGAGTTAAAAAAAATAATAATCCCCGTTCAGTCTCAATGGCGGGGTGCGGGCCGGCCCGGCGGCGAGTGCGGCGGGCAGCAGGCCTCTTGGACAGGTTGAGAGATAAAAAAATAATAATTCCCGTGCAGTCTCAATGGCGGGGTGCGGGCCGGGGAATAGGCCTCTTGGCCGGGGTGAATAGTGTTGGAACACGGCCCGCGGAAATAGTAGCGGCTGGAGGTACCGGGGGCGATGCCCGCCCCGGCCCGGCGGCCAAGTTAAAAAAATAAATAATCCCCGTTCAGTCTCAATGGCAGGGTGCGGGCCGGCCCGGCGGCGATTGCGGCGGGCAGCAGGCCTCTTGGACAGGTTGAGAGATAAAAAAATAATAATTCCCATGCAGTCTCAATGGCGGGGTGCGGGCCGGGGAATAGGCCTCTTGGCCGGGGTGAATAGTGTTGGAACACGGCCCGCGGAAATAGTAGCGGCTGGAGGTACCGGGGGCGATGCCCGCCCCGGGCCGGCGGCCAAGTTAAAAAAATAAATAATCCCCGTTCAGTCTCAATGGCAGGGTGCGGGCCGGCCCGGCGGCGATTGCGGCGGGCAGCAGGCCTCTTGGACAGGTTGAGAGATATAAAAATAATAATTGCCGTGCAGTCTCAATGGCGGGGTGCGGGCCGGCCCGGCGGACGAGTGTGGCCGGGGAAGAGGCCTCTTGGCCGGGGTGAATAGTGTTGGAACACGGCCCGCGGAAATAGTAGCGGCTGGAGGTACCGGGGGCGATGCCCGCCCCGGCCCGGCGGCCAAGTTAAAAAAATAAATAATCCCCGTTCAGTCTCAATGGCAGGGTGCGGGCCGGCCCGGCGGCGATTGCGGCGGGCAGCAGGCCTCTTGGACAGGTTGAGAGATAAAAAAATAATAATTCCCATGCAGTCTCAATGGCGGGGTGCGGGCCGGGGAATAGGCCTCTTGGCCGGGGTGAATAGTGTTGGAACACGGCCCGCGGAAATAGTAGCGGCTGGAGGTACCGGGGGCGATGCCCTCCCCGGCCCGGCTGCCAAGTTAAAAAAATAAATAATCCCCGTTCAGTCTCAATGGCAGGGTGCGGGCCGGCCCGGCGGCGATTGCGGCGGGCAGCAGGCCTCTTGGACAGGTTGAGAGATAAAAAAATAATAATTCCCATGCAGTCTCAATGGCGGGGTGCGGGCCGGGGAATAGGCCTCTTGGCCGGGGTGAATAGTGTTGGAACACGGCCCGCGGAAATAGTAGCGGCTGGAGGTACCGGGGGCGATGCCCGCCCCGGCCCGTCGGCCAAGTTAAAAAAAATAAATAATCCCCGTTCAGTCTCAATGGCAGGGTGCGGGCCGGCCCGGCGGCGATTGCGGCGGGCAGCAGTTCTCTTGGACAGGTTGAGAGATAAAAAAATAATAATTCCCATGCAGTCTCAATGGCGGGGTGCGGGCCGGCCCGGCGGCGAGTGCGGCGGGCAGCAGGCCTCTTGGACAGGTTGAGAGATAAAAAAATAATAATTCCCGTGCAGTCTCAATGGCGGGGTGCGGGCCGGCCCGGCGGACGAGTGTGGCCGGGGAAGAGGCCTCTTGGCCGGGGTGAATATGTTGGAACGCGGCGTGCGTAAATAGAAGCGGCTGGAGGTACCGGGGGCGAAGCCGCCCCGGCCCGGAGGCCGAGTTAAAAAAAAAAAAAAATCCCCGTTCAGTCTCAATGGCAGGGTGCGGGCCGGCCCGGCGGCGATTGCGGCGGGCAGCAGTTCTCTTGGACAGGTTGAGAGATAAAAAAATAATAATTCCCATGCAGTCTCAATGGCGGGGTGCGGGCCGGCCCGGCGGCGAGTGCGGCGGGCAGCAGGCCTCTTGGACAGGTTGAGAGATAAAAAAATAATAATTCCCGTGCAGTCTCAATGGCGGGGTGCGGGCCGGCCCGGCGGACGAGTGTGGCCGGGGAAGAGGCCTCTTGGCCGGGGTGAATATGTTGGAACGCGGCGCGCGTAAATAGAAGCGGCTGGAGGTACCGGGGGCGAAGCCCGCCCCGGCCCGGAGGCCGAGTTAAAAAAAATAATAATCCCCGTTCAGTCTCAATGGCGGGGTGCGGGCCGGCCCGGCGGCGAGTGCGGCGGGCAGCAGGCCTCTTGGACAGGTTGAGAGATAAAAAATTTATAATTCCCATGCAGTCTCAATTGCGGGGTGCGGGCCGGGGAATAGGCCTCTTGGCCGGGGTGAATAGTGTTGGAACACGGCCCGCGGAAATAGTAGCGGCTGGAGGTACCGGGGGCGATGCCCGCCCCGGCCCGGCGGCCAAGTTAAAAAAATAAATAATCCCCGTTCAGTCTCAATGGCAGGGTGCGGGCCGGCCCGGCGGCGATTGCGGCGGGCAGCAGGCCTCTTGGACAGGTTGAGAGATAAAAAAATAATAATTCCCATGCAGTCTCAATGGCGGGGTGCGGGCCGGGGAATAGGCCTCTTGGCCGGGGTGAATAGTGTTGGAACACGGCCCGCGGAAATAGTAGCGGCTGGAGGTACCGGGGGCGATGCCCGCCCCGGCCGGCGGCCAAGTTAAAAAAATAAATAATCCCCGTTCAGTCTCAATGGCAGGGTGCGGGCCGGCCCGGCGGCGATTGCAGCGGGCAGCAGGCCTCTTGGACAGGTTGAGAGATAAAAAAATAATAATTCCCATGCAGTCTCAATGGCGGGGTGCGGGCCGGGGAATAGGCCTCTTGGCCGGGGTGAATAGTGTTGGAACACGGCCCGCGGAAATAGTAGCGGCTGGAGGTACCGGGGGCGATGCCCGCCCCGGCCCGGCGGCCAAGTTAAAAAAATAAATAATCCCGTTCAGTCTCAATGGCAGGGTGCGGGCCGGCCCAGCGGCGATTACGGCGGGCAGCAGGCCTCTTGGACAGGTTGAGAGATATAAAAATAATAATTCCCGTGTAGTCTCAATGGCGGGGTGCGGGCCGGCCCGGCGGACGAGTGTGGCCGGGGAAGAGGCCTCTTGGCCGGGGTGAATATGTTGGAACGCGGCGCGCGTAAATAGAAGCGGCTGGAGGTACCGGGGGCGAAGCCCGCCCCGGCCCGGAGGCCGAGTTAAAAAAAATAATAATCCCCGTTCAGTCTCAATGGCGGGGTGCGGGCCGGCCCGGCGGCGAGTGCGGCGGGCAGCAGGCCTCTTGGACAGGTTGAGAGATAAAAAAATAATAATTCCCGTGCAGTCTCAATGGCGGGGTGCGGGCCGGGGAATAGGCCTCTTGGCCGGGGTGAATAGTGTTGGAACACGGCCCGCGGAAATAGTAGCGGCTGGAGGTACCGGGGGCGATGCCCGCCCCGGCCCGGCGGCCAAGTTAAAAAAATAAATAATCCCCGTTCAGTCTCAATGGCAGGGTGCGGGCCGGCCCGGCGGCGATTGCGGCGGGCAGCAGGCCTCTTGGACAGGTTGAGAGATAAAAAAATAATAATTCCCGTGCAGTCTCAATGGCGGGGTGCGGGCCGGCCCGGCGGACGAGTGTGGCCGGGGAAGAGGCCTCTTGACCGGGGTGAATATGTTGGAACGCGGCGCGCGTAAATAGAAGCGGCTGGAGGTACCGTTGTCGAAGCCCGCCCCGGCCCGGAGGCCGAGTTAAAAAAAATAATAATCCCCGTTCAGTCTCAATGGCAGGGTGCGGATCGGCCCGGCGGCGAGTGCGGCGGGCAGCAGGCCTCTTGGACAGGTTGAGAGATAAAAAAATAATAATTCCCGTGCAGTCTCAATGACGGGGTGCGGGCCGGGGAATAGGCCTCTTGGCCGGGGTGAATAGTGTTGGAACACGGCCCGCGGAAATAGTAGCGGCTGGAGGTACCGGGGGCGATGCCCGCCCCGGGCCGGCGGCCAAGTTAAAAAAATAAATAATCCCCGTTCAGTCTCAATGGCAGGGTGCGGGCCGGCCCGGCGGCGATTGCGGCGGGCAGCAGGCCTCTTGGACAGGTTGAGAGATAAAAAAATAATAATTCCCATGCAGTCTCAATGGCGGGGTGCGGGCCGGGGAATAGGCCTCTTGGCCGGGGTGAATAGTGTTGGAACACGGCCCGCGGAAATAGTAGCGGCTGGAGGTACCGGGGGCGATGCCCGCCCCGGCCCGGCGGCCAAGTTAAAAAAATAAATAATCCCCGTTCAGTCTCAATGGCAGGGTGCGGGCCGGCCCGGCAGCGATTGCGGCGGGCAGCAGGCCTCTTGGACAGGTTGAGAGATAAAAAAATAATAATTCCCATGCAGTCTCAATGGCGGGGTGCGGGCCGGGGAATAGGCCTCTTGGCCGGGGTGAATAGTGTTGGAACACGGCCCGCGGAAATAGTAGCGGCTGGAGGTACCGGGGGCGCTGCCCGCCCCGGGCCGGCGGCCAAGTTAAAAAAATAAATAATCCCCGTTCAGTCTCAATGGCAGGGTGCGGGCCGGCCCGGCGGCGATTGCGGCGGGCAGCAGGCCTCTTGGACAGGTTGAGAGATAAAAAAATAATAATTCCCGTGCAGTCTCAATGGCGGGGTGCGGGCCGCCCCGGCGGACGAGTGTGGCCGGGGAAGAGGCCTCTTGGCCGGGGTGAATATGTTGGAACGCGGCGCGCGTAAATAGAAGCGGCTGGAGGTACCGGGGGCGAAGCCCGCCCCGGCCCGGAGGCCGAGTTAAAAAAAATAATAATCCCCGTTCAGTCTCAATGGCGGGGTGCGGGCCGGCCCGGCGGCGATTGCGGCGGGCAGCAGGCCTCTTGGACAGGTTGAGAGATAAAAAAATTAATAATTCCCGTGCAGTCTCAATGGCGGGGTGCGGGCCGGGGAATAGGCCTCTTGGCCGGGGTGAATAGTGTTGGAACACGGCCCGCGGAAATAGTAGCGGCTGGAGGTACCGGGGGCGATGCCCGCCCCGGCCCGGCGGCCAAGTTAAAAAAATAAATAATCCCCGTTCAGTCTCAATGGCAGGGTGCGGGCCGGCCCGGCGGCGAGTGCGGCGGGCAGCAGGCCTCTTGGACAGGTTGAGAGATAAAAAAATAATAATTCCCATGCAGTCTCAATGGCGGGGTGCGGGCCGGGGAATAGGCCTCTTGGCCGGGGTGAATATGTTGGAACGCGGCGCGCGTAAATAGAAGCGGCTGGAGGTACCGGGGGCGAAGCCCGCCCCGGCCCGGAGGCCGAGTTAAAAAAAATAATAATCCCCGTTCAGTCTCAATGGCGGGGTGCGGGCCGGCCCGGCGGCGAGTGCGGCGGGCAGCAGGCCTCTTGGACAGGTTGAGAGATAAAAAAATAATAATTCCCGTGGAGTCTCAATGGCGGGGTGCGGGCCGGGGAATAGGCCTCTTGGCGGGGGTGAATAGTGTTGGAACACGGCCCGCGGAAATAGTAGCGGCTGGAGGTACCGGGGGCGATGCCCGCCCCGGCCCGGCGGCCAAGTTAAAAAAATAAATAATCCCTGTTCAGTCTCAATGGCAGGGTGCGGGCCGGCCCGGCGGCGATTGCGGCGGGCAGCAGGCCTCTTGGACAGGTTGAGAGATAAAAAAATAATAATTCCCATGCAGTCTCAATGGCGGGGTGCGGGCCGGGGAATAGGCCTCTTGGCCGGGGTGAATAGTGTTGGAACACGGCCCGCGGAAATAGTAGCGGCTGGAGGTACCGGGGGCGATGCCCGCCCCGGCCCGGCGGCCAAGTTAAAAAAATAATAATTCCCGTTCAGTCTCAATGGCAGGGTGCGGGCCGGCCCGGCGGCGATTGCGGCGGGCAGCAGGCCTCTTGGACAGGTTGAGAGATAAAAAAATAATAATTCCCATGCAGTCTCAATGGCGGGGTGCGGGCCGGGGAATAGGCCTCTTGGCCTGGGTGAATATGTTGGAACGCGGCGCGCGTAAATAGAAGCGGCTGGAGGTACCGTGGGCGAAGCCCGCCCCGGCCCGGAGGCCGAGTTAAAAAAAATAATAATCCCCGTTCAGTCTCAATGGCGGGGTGCGGGCCGGCCCGGCGGCGAGTGCGGCGGGCAGCAGGCCTCTTGGACAGGTTGAGAGATAAAAAAATAATAATTCCTGTTCAGTCTCAATGGCAGGGTGCGGGCCGGCCCGGCGGCGATTGCGGCGGGCAGCAGGCCTCTTGGACAGGTTGAGAGATAAAAAAATAATAATTCCCATGCAGTCTCAATGGCGGGGTGCGGGCCGGGGAATAGGCCTCTTGGCCGGGGTGAATATGTTGGAACGCAGCGCGCGTAAATAGAAGCGGCTGGAGGTACCGGGGGCGAAGCCCGCCCCGGCCCGGAGGCCGAGTTAAAAAAAATAATAATCCCCGTTCAGTCTCAATGGCGGGGTGCGGGCCGGCCCGGCGGCGATTGCGGCGGGCAGCAGGCCTCTTGGACAGGTTGAGAGATAAAAAAATAATAATTCCCATGCAGTCTCAATGGCGGGGTGCGGGCCGGGGAATAGGCCTCTTGGCCGGGGTGAATATGTTGGAACGCGGCGCGCGTAAATAGAAGCGGCTGGAGGTACCGGGGGCGAAGCCCGCCCCGGCCCGGAGGCCGAGTTAAAAAAAATAATAATCCCGTTCAGTCTCAATGGCGGGGTGCGGGCCGGCCCGGCGGCGAGTGCGGCGGGCAGCAGGCCTCTTGGACAGGTTGAGAGATAAAAAAATAATAATTCCCGTGCAGTCTCAATGGCGGGGTGCGGGCCGGGGAATAGGCCCCTTGGCCGGGGTGAATAGTGTTGGAACACGGCCCGCGGAAATAGTAGCGGCTGGAGGTACCGGGGGCGATGCCCGCCCCGGCCCGGCGGCCAAGTTAAAAAAATAAATAATCCCCGTTCAGTCTCAATGGCAGGGTGCGGGCCGGCCCGGCGGCGATTGCGGCGGGCAGCAGGCCTCTTGGACAGGTTGAGAGATATAAAAATAATAATTCCCGTGCAGTCTCAATGGCGGGGTGCGGGCCGGCCCGGCGGACGAGTGTGGCCGGGGAAGAGGCCTCTTGGCCGGGGTGAATATGTTGGAACGCGGCGCGCGTAAATAGAAGCGGCTGGAGGTACCGGGGGCGAAGCCCGCCCCAGCCCGGAGGCCGAGTTAAAAAAATAAATAAGCCCCGTTCAGTCTCAATGGCAGGGTGCGGGCCGGCCCGGCGGCGAGGGCGGCGGGCAGCAGGCCTCTTGGACAGGTTGAGAGATAAAAAAATAATAATTCCCGTTCAGTCTCAATGGCAGGGTGCGGGCCGGCCCGGCGGCGATTGCGGCGGGCAGCAGGCCTCTTGGACAGGTTGAGAGATAAAAAAATAATAATTCCCATGCAGTCTCAATGGCGGGGTGCGGGCCGGGGAATAGGCCTCTTGGCCGGGGTGAATATGTTGGAACGCGGCGCGCGTAAATAGAAGCGGCTGGAGGTACCGGGGGCGAAGCCCGCCCCGGCCCGGAGGCCGAGTTAAAAAAAATAATAATCCCCGTTCAGTCTCAATGGCGGGGTGCGGGCCGGCCCGGCGGCGAGTGCGGCGGGCAGCAGGCCTCTTGGACAGGTTGAGAGATAAAAAAATAATAATTCCCGTGCAGTCTCAATGGCGGGGTGCGGGCCGGGGAATAGGCCTCTTGGCCGGGGTGAATAGTGTTGGAACACGGCCCGCGGAAATAGTAGCGGCTGGAGGTACCGGGGGCGATGCCCGCCCCGGCCCGGCGGCCAAGTTAAAAAAATAAATAATCCCCGTTCAGTCTCAATGGCAGGGTGCGGGCCGGCCCGGCGGCGATTGCGGCGGGCAGCAGGCCTCTTGGACAGGTTGAGAGATAAAAAAATAATAATTCCCATGCAGTCTCAATGGCGGGGTGCGGGCCGGGGAATAGGCCTCTTGGCCGGGGTGAATAGTGTTGGAACACGGCCCGCGGAAATAGTAGCGGCTGGAGGTACCGGGGGCGATGCCCGCCCCGGGCCGGCGGCCAAGTTAAAAAAATAAATAATCCCCGTTCAGTCTCAATGGCAGGGTGCGGGCCGGCCCGGCGGCGATTGCGGCGGGCAGCAGGCCTCTTGGACAGGTTGAGAGATATAAAAATAATAATTC
The DNA here is from genome assembly GCF_025434085.1 of Hippocampus zosterae. Classification (NCBI taxonomy): domain Eukaryota; kingdom Metazoa; phylum Chordata; class Actinopteri; order Syngnathiformes; family Syngnathidae; genus Hippocampus; species Hippocampus zosterae. The sequence goes on from NC_067469.1 coordinate 12,382,359, forward strand.
CCGTGCAGTCTCAATGGCGGGGTGCGGGCCGGCCCGGCGGACGAGTGTGGCCGGGGAAGAGGCCTCTTGGCCGGGGTGAATATGTTGGAACGCGGCGCGCGTAAATAGAAGCGGCTGGAGGTACCGGGGGCGAAGCCCGCCCCGGCCCGGAGGCCGAGTTAAAAAAAATAATAATCCCCGTTCAGTCTCAATGGCGGGGTGCGGGCCGGCCCGGCGGCGAGTGCGGCGGGCAGCAGGCCTCTTGGACAGGTTGAGAGATAAAAAAATAATAATTCCCGTGCAGTCTCAATGGCGGGGTGCGGGCCGGCCCGGCGGACGAGTGTGGCCGGGGAAGAGGCCTCTTGGCCGGGGTGAATATGTTGGAACGCGGCGCGCGTAAATAGAAGCGGCTGGAGGTACCGGGGGCGAAGCCCGCCCCGGCCCGGAGGCCGAGTTAAAAAAAATAATAATCCCCGTTCAGTCTCAATGGCGGGGTGCGGGCCGGCCCGGCGGCGAGTGCGGCGGGCAGCAGGCCTCTTGGACAGGTTGAGAGATAAAAAAATAATAATTCCCGTGCAGTCTCAATGGCGGGGTGCGGGCCGGCCCGGCGGCGAGTGCGGCGGGCAGCAGGCCTCTTGGACAGGTTGAGAGATAAAAAAATAATAATCCCCGTGCAGTCTCAATGGCGGGGTGCGGGCCGGCCCGGCGGCGAGTGCGGCGGGCAGCAGGCCACTTGGACAGGTTGAGAGATAAAAAAATAATAATTCCCGTGCAGTCTCAATGGCGGGGTGCGGGCCGGGGAATAGGCCTCTTGGCCGGGGTGAATAGTGTTGGAACACGGCCCGCGGAAATAGTAGCGGCTGGAGGTACCGGGGGCGATGCCCGCCCCGGCCCGGCGGCCAAGTTAAAAAAATAAATAATCCCGTTCAGTCTCAATGGCAGGGTGCGGGCCGGCCCGGCGGCAATTGCGGCGGGCAGCAGGCCTCTTGGACAGGTTGAGAGATAAAAAAATAATAATTCCCATGCAGTCACAATGGCGGGGTGTGGGCCGGGGAATAGGCCTCTTGGCCGGGGTGAATATGTTGGAACGCGGCGCGCGTAAATAGAAGCGGCTGGAGGTACCGGGGGCGAAGCCCGCCCCGGCCCGGAGGCCGAGTTAAAAAAAATAATAATCCCCGTTCAGTCTCAATGGCGGGGTGCGGGCCGGCCCGGCGGCGAGTGCGGCGGGCAGCAGGCCTCTTGGACAGGTTGAGAGATAAAAAAATAATAATTCCCGTGCAGTCTCATTGGCGGGGTGCGGGCCGGGGAATAGGCCTCTTGGCCGGGGTGAATATGTTGGAACGCGGCGCGCGTAATTAGAAGCGGCTGGAGGTACCGGGGGGCGAAGCCCGCCCCGGCCCGGAGGCCGAGTTAAAAAAAATAATAATCCCCGTTCAGTCTCAATGGCGGGGTGCGGGCCGGCCCGGCGGCGAGTGCGGCGGGCAGCAGGCCTCTTGGACAGGTTGAGAGATAAAAAAATAATAATTCCCGTGCAGTCTCAATGGCGGGGTGCGGGCCGGGGAATAGGCCTCTTGGCCGGGGTGAATAGTGTTGGAAGACGGCCCGCGGAAATAGTAGCGGCTGGAGGTACCGGGGGCGATGCCCGGCCCGGCCCGGCGGCCAAGTTAAAAAAATAAATAATCCCGTTCAGTCTCAATGGCAGGGTGCGGGCCGGCCCGGCGGCGATTGCGGCGGGCAGCAGGCCTCTTGGACAGGTTGAGAGATAAAAAAATAATAATTCCCATGCAGTCTCAATGGCGGGGTGCGGGCCGGGGAATAGGCCTCTTGGCCGGGGTGAATATGTTGGAACGCGGCGCGCGTAAATAGAAGCGGCTGGAGGTACCGGGGGCGAAGCCCGCCCCGGCCCGGAGGCCGAGTTAAAAAAAATAATAATCCCCGTTCAGTCTCAATGGCGGGGTGCGGGCCGGCCCGGCGGCGAGTGCGGCGGGCAGCAGGCCTCTTGGACAGGTTGAGAGATAAAAAAATAATAATTCCCGTGCAGTCTCAATGGCGGGGTGCGGGCCGGGGAATAGGCCTCTTGGCCGGGGTGAATAGTGTTGGAACACGGCCCGCGGAAATAGTAGCGGCTGGAGGTACCGGGGGCGATGCCCGCCCTGGCCCGGCGGCCAAGTTAAAAAAATAAATAATCCCCGTTCAGTCTCAATGGCAGGGTGCGGGCCGGCCCGGCGGCGATTGCGGCGGGCAGCAGGCCTCTTGGACAGGTTGAGAGATAAAAAAATAATAATTCCCATGCAGTCTCAATGGCGGGGTGCGGGCCGGGGAATAGGCCTCTTGGCCGGGGTGAATATGTTGGAACGCGGCGCGCGTAAATAGAAGCGGCTGGAGGTACCGGGGGCGAAGCCCGCCCCGGCCCGGAGGCCGAGTTAAAAAAAATAATAATCCCCGTTCAGTCTCAATGGCGGGGTGCGGGCCGGCCCGGCGGCGAGTGCGGCGGGCAGCAGGCCTCTTGGACAGGTTGAGAGATAAAAAAATAATAATTCCCGTTCAGTCTCAATGGCAGGGTGCGGGCCGGCCCGGCGGACGAGTGTGGCCGGGGAAGAGGCCTCTTGGCCGGGGTGAATATGTTGGAACGCGGTGCGCGTAAATAGAAGCGGCTGGAGGTACCGGGGGCGAAGCCCGCCCCGGCCCGGAGGCCGAGTTAAAAAAAATAATAATCCCCGTTCAGTCTCAATGGCGGGGTGCGGGCCGGCCCGGCGGCGAGTGCGGCGGGCAGCAGGCCTCTTGGACAGGTTGAGAGATAAAAAAATAATAATTCCCGTGCAGTCTCAATGGCGGGGTGCGGGCCGGCCCGGCGGACGAGTGTGGCCGGGGAAGAGGCCTCTTGGCCGGGGTGAATATGTTGGAACGCGGCGCGCGTAAATAGAAGCGGCTGGAGGTACCGGGGGCGAAGCCCGCCCCGGCCCGGAGGCCGAGTTAAAAAAATAAATAATCCCCGTTCAGTCTCAATGGCAGGGTGCGGGCCGGCCCGGCGGCGAGGGCGGCGGGCAGCAGGCCTCTTGGACAGGTTGAGAGATAAAAAAATAATAATTCCCGTTCAGTCTCAATGGCAGGGTGCGGGCCGGCCCGGCGGCGATTGCGGCGGGCAGCAGGCCTCTTGGACAGGTTGAGAGATAAAAAAATAATAATTCCCATGCAGTCTCAATGGCGGGGTGCGGGCCGGGGAATAGGCCTCTTGGCCGGGGTGAATATGTTGGAACGCGGCGCGCGTAAATAGAAGCGGCTGGAGGTACCGGGGGCGAAGCCCGCCCCGGCCCGGAGGCCGAGTTAAAAAAAATAATAATCCCCGTTCAGTCTCAATGGCGGGGTGCGGGCCGGCCCGGCGGCGAGTGCGGCGGGCAGCAGGCCTCTTGGACAGGTTGAGAGATAAAAAAAATAATAATTCCCGTGCAGTCTCAATGGCGGGGTGCGGGCCGGGGAATAGGCCTCTTGGCCGGGGTGAATATGTTGGAACGCGGCCCGCGGAAATAGTAGCGGCTGGAGGTACCGGGGGCGATGCCCTCCACGGGCCGGCGGCCAAGTTAAAAAAATAAATAATCCCCGTTCAGTCTCAATGGCAGGGTGCGGGCCGGCCCGGCGGCGATTGCGGCGGGCAGCAGGCCTCTTGGACAGGTTGAGAGATAAAAAAATAATAATTCCAATGCAGTCTCAATGGCGGGGTGCGGGCCGGGGAATAGGCCTCTTGGCCGGGGTGAATAGTGTTGGAACACGGCCCGCGGAAATAGTAGCGGCTGGAGGTACCGGGGCGATGCCCGCCCCGGGCCGGCGGCAAAGTTAAAAAAATAAATAATCCCCGTTCAGTCTCAATGGCAGGGTGCGGGCCGGCCCGGCGGCGATTGCGGCGGGCAGCAGGCCTCTTGGACAGGTTGAGAGATATAATAATAATAATTCCCGTGCAGTCTCAATGGCGGGGTGCGGGCCGGCCCGGCGGACGAGTGTGGCCGGGGAAGAGGCCTCTTGGCCGGGGTGAATATGTTGGAACGCGGCGCGCGTAAATAGAAGCGGCTGGAGGTACCGGGGGCGAAGCCCGCCCCGGCCCGGAGGCCGAGTTAAAAAAATAAATAATCCCCGTTCAGTCTCAATGGCAGGGTGCGGGCCGGCCCGGCGGCGAGGGCGGCGGGCAGCAGGCCTCTTGGACAGGTTGAGAGATAAAAAAATAATAATTCCCGTTCAGTCTCAATGGCAGGGTGCGGGCCGGCCCGGCGGCGATTGCGGCGGGCAGCAGGCCTCTTGGACAGGTTGAGAGATGAAAAAATTATAATTCCCATGCAGTCTCAATGGCGGGGTGCGGGCCGGGGAATAGGCCTCTTGGCCGGGGTGAATATGTTGGAACGCGGCGCGCGTAAATAGAAGCGGCTGGAGGTACCGGGGGCGAAGCCCGCCCCGGCCCGGAGGCCGAGTTAAAAAAAATAATAATCCCCGTGCAGTCTCAATGGCGGGGTGCGGGCCGGCCCGGCGGCGAGTGCGGCGGGCAGCAGGCCTCTTGGACAGGTTGAGAGATAAAAAAATAATAATTCCCGTGCAGTCTCAATGGCGGGGTGCGGGCCGGGGAATAGGCCTCTTGGCCGGGGTGAATAGTGTTGGAACACGGCCCGCGGAAATAGTAGCGGCTGGAGGTACCGGGGGCGATGCCCGCCCCGGCCCGGCGGCCAAGTTAAAAAAATAAATAATCCCCGTTCAGTCTCAATGGCAGGGTGCGGGCCGGCCCGGCGGCGATTGCGGCGGGCAGCAGGCCTCTTGGACAGGTTGAGAGATAAAAAAATAATAATTCCCATGCAGTCTCAATGGCGGGGTGCGGGCCGGGGAATAGGCCTCTTGGCCGGGGTGAATAGTGTTGGAACACGGCCCGCGGAAATAGTAGCGGCTGGAGGTACCGGGGGCGATGCCCGCCACGGGCCGGCGGCCAAGTTAAAAAAATAAATAATCCCCGTTCAGTCTCAATGGCAGGGTGCGGGCCGGCCCGGCGGCGATTGCGGCGGGCAGCAGGCCTCTTGGACAGGTTGAGAGATAAAAAAATAATAATTCCCATGCAGTCTCAATGGCGGGGTGCGGGCCGGGGAATAGGCCTCTTGGCCGGGGTGAATAGTGTTGGAACACGGCCCGCGGAAATAGTAGCGGCTGGAGGTACCGGGGGCGATGCCCGCCCCGGCCCGGCGGCCAAGTTAAAAAAATAAATAATCCCCGTTCAGTCTCAATGGCAGGGTGCGGGCCGGCCCGGCGGCGATTGCGGCGGGCAGCAGGCCTCTTGGACAGGTTGAGAGATAAAAAAATAATAATTCCCATGCAGTCTCAATGGCGGGGTGCGGGCCGGGGAATAGGCCTCTTGGCCGGGGTGAATAGTGTTGGAACACGGCCCGCGGAAATAGTAGCGGCTGGAGGTACCGGGGGCGATGCCCGCCACGGGCCGGCGGCCAAGTTAAAAAAATAAATAATCCCCGTTCAGTCTCAATGGCAGGGTGCGGGCCGGCCCGGCGGCGATTGCGGCGGGCAGCAGGCCTCTTGGACAGGTTGAGAGATAAAAAAATAATAATTCCCATGCAGTCTCAATGGCGGGGTGCGGGCCGGGGAATAGGCCTCTTGGCCGGGGTGAATAGTGTTGGAACACGGCCCGCGGAAATAGTAGCGGCTGGAGGTACCGGGGGCGATGCCCGCCCCGGGCCGGCGGCCAAGTTAAAAAAATAAATAATCCCCGTTCAGTCTCAATGGCAGGGTGCGGGCCGGCCCGGCGGCGATTGCGGCGGGCAGCAGGCCTCTTGGACAGGTTGAGAGATATAATAATAATAATTCCCGTGCAGTCTCATTGGCGGGGTGCGGGCCGGCCCGGCGGACGAGTGTGGCCGGGGAAGAGGCCTCTTGGCCGGGGTGAATATGTTGGAACGCGGCGCGCGTAAATAGAAGCGGCTGGAGGTACCGGGGGCGAAGCCCGCCCCGGCCCGGAGGCCGAGTTAAAAAAATAAATAATCCCCGTTCAGTCTCAATGGCAGGGTGCGGGCCGGCCCGGCGGCGAGGGCGGCGGGCAGCAGGCCTCTTGGACAGGTTGAGAGATAAAAAAATAATAATTCCCGTTCAGTCTCAATGGCAGGGTGCGGGCCGGCCCGGCGGCGATTGCGGCGGGCAGCAGGCCTCTTGGACAGGTTGAGAGATAAAAAAATAATAATTCCCATGCAGTCTCAATGGCGGGGTGCGGGCCGGGGAATAGGCCTCTTGGCCGGGGTGAATATGTTGGAACGCGGCGCGCGTAAATAGAAGCGGCTGGAGGTACCGGGGGCGAAGCCCGCCCCGGCCCGGAGGCCGAGTTAAAAAAAATAATAATCCCCGTTTAGTCTCAATGGCGGGGTGCGGGCCGGCCCGGCGGCGAGTGCGGCGGTCAGCAGGCCTCTTGGACAGGTTGAGAGATAAAAAAATAATAATTCCCGTGCAGTCTCAATGGCGGGGTGCGGGCCGGGGAATAGGCCTCTTGGCCGGGGTGAATATGTTGGAACGCGGCGCGCGTAAATAGAAGCGGCTGGAGGTACCGGGGGCGAAGCCCGCCCCGGCCCGGAGGCCGAGTTAAAAAAAATAATAATCCCCGTTCAGTCTCAATGGCGGGGTGCGGGCCGGCCCGGCGGCGAGTGCGGCGGGCAGCAGGCCTCTTGGACAGGTTGAGAGATAAAAAAATAATAATTCCCGTGCAGTCTCAATGGCGGGGTGCGGGCCGGGGAATAGGCTTCTTGGCCGGGGTGAATAGTGTTGGAACACGGCCCGCGGAAATAGTAGCGGCTGGAGGTACCGGGGGCGATGCCCGCCCCGGCCCGGCGGCCAAGTTAAAAAAATAAATAATCCCCGTTCAGTCTCAATGGCAGGGTGCGGGCCGGCCCGGCGGCGATTGCGGCGGGCAGCAGGCCTCTTGGACAGGTTGAGAGATAAAAAAATAATAATTCCCATGCAGTCTAAATGGCGGGGTGCGGGCCGGGGAATAGGCCTCTTGGCCGGGGTGAATAGTGTTGGAACACGGCCCGCGGAAATAGTAGCGGCTGGAGGTACCGGGGGCGATGCCCGCCCCGGCCCGGCGGCCAAGTTAAAAAAATAAATAATCCCCGTTCAGTCTCAATGGCAGGGTGCGGGCCGGCCCGGCGGCGAGTGCGGCGGGCAGCAGGCCTCTTGGACAGGTTGAGAGATAAAAAAATAATAATTCCCGTTCAGTCTCAATGGCAGGGTGCGGGCCGGCCCGGCGGCGATTGCGGCGGGCAGCAGGCCTCTTGGACAGGTTGAGAGATAAAAAAATAATAATTCCCATGCAGTCTCAATGGCGGGGTGCGGGCCGGGGAATAGGCCTCTTGGCCGGGGTGAATATGTTGGAACGCGGCGCGCGTAAATAGAAGCGGCTGGAGGTACCGGGGGCGAAGCCCGCCCCGGCCCGGAGGCCGAGTTAAAAAAAATAATAATCCCCGTTCAGTTTCAATGGCGGGGTGCGGGCCGGCCCGGCGGCGAGTGCGGCGGGCAGCAGGCCTCTTGGACAGGTTGAGAGATAAAAAAATAATAATTCCCGTTCAGTCTCAATGGCAGTGTGCGGGCCGGCCCGGCGGCGATTGCGGCGGGCAGCAGGCCTCTTGGACAGGTTGAGAGATAAAAAAATAATAATTCCCATGCAGTCTCAATGGCGGGGTGCGGGCCGGGGAATAGGCCTCTTGGCCGGGGTGAATATGTTGGAACGCGGCGCGCGTAAATAGAAGCGGCTGGAGGTACCGGGGGCGAAGCCCGCCCCGGCCCGGAGGCCGAGTTAAAAAAAATAATAATCCCCGTTCAGTCTCAATGGCGGGGTGCGGGCCGGCCCGGCGGCGAGTGCGGCGGGCAGCAGGCCTCTTGGACAGGTTGAGAGATAAAAAAATAATAATTCCCGTGCAGTCTCAATGGCGGGGTGCGGGCCGGGGAATAGGCCTCTTGGCCGGGGTGAATAGTGTTGGAACACGGCCCGCGGAAATAGTAGCGGCTGGAGGTACCGGGGGCGATGCCCGCCCCGGCCCGGCGGCCAAGTTAAAAAAATAAATAATCCCCGTTCAGTCTCAATGGCAGGGTGCAGGCCGGCCCGGCGGCGATTGCGGCGGGCAGCAGGCCTCTTGGACAGGTTGAGAGATAAAAAAATAATAATTCCCATGCAGTCTCAATGGCGGGGTGCGGGCCGGGGAATAGGCCTCTTGGCCGGGGTGAATAGTGTTGGAACTCGGCCCGCGGAAATAGTAGCGGCTGGAGGTACCGGGGGCGATGCCCGCCCCGGGCCGCGGCCAAGTTAAAAAAATAAATAATCCCCGTTCAGTCTCAATGGCAGGGTGCGGGCCGGCCCGGCGGCGATTGCGGCGGGCAGCAGGCCTCTTGGACAGGTTGAGAGATATAAAAATAATAATTCCCGTGCAGTCTCAATGGCGGGGTGCGGGCCGGCCCGGCGGACGAGTGTGGCCGGGGAAGAGGCCTCTTGGCCGGGGTGAATATGTTGGAACGCGGCGCGAGTAAATAGAAGCGGCTGGAGGTACCGGGGGCGAAGCCCGCCCCGGCCCGGAGGCCGAGTTAAAAAAAATAATAATCCCCGTTCAGTCTCAATGGCGGGGTGCGGGCCGGCCCGGCGGCGAGTGCGGCGGGCAGCAGGCCTCTTGGACAGGTTGAGAGATAAAAAAATAATAATTCCCGTGCAGTCTCAATGGCGGGGTGCGGGCCGGCCCGGCGGCGAGTGCGGCGGGCAGCAGGCCTCTTGGATGGGTTGAGAGATAAAAAAATAATAATCCCCGTTCAGTCTCAATGGCAGGGTGCGGGCCGGCCCGGCGGCGATTGCGGCGGGCAGCAGGCCTCTTGGACAGGTTGAGAGATAAAAAAATAATAATTCCCATGCAGTCTCAATGGCGGGGTGCGGGCCGGGGAATAGGCCTCTTGGCCGGGGTGAATAGTGTTGGAACACGGCCCGCGGAAATAGTAGCGGCTGGAGGTACCGGGGGCGATGCCCGCCCCGGGCCGGCGGCCAAGTTAAAAAAATAAATAATCCCCGTTCAGTCTCAATGGCAGGGTGCGGGCCGGCCCGGCGGCGATTGCGGCGGGCAGCAGGCCTCTTGGACAGGTTGAGAGATATAATAATAATAATTCCCGTGCAGTCTCAATGGCGGGGTGCGGGCCGGCCCGGCGGACGAGTGTGGCCGGGGAAGAGGCCTCTTGGCCGGGGTGAATATGTTGGAACGCGGCGCGCGTAAATAGAAGCGGCTGGAGGTACCGGGGGCGAAGCCCGCCCCGGCCCGGAGGCCGAGTTAAAAAAATAAATAATCCCCGTTCAGTCTCAATGGCAGGGTGCGGGCCGGCCCGGCGGCGAGGGCGGCGGGCAGCAGGCCTCTTGGACAGGTTGAGAGATAAAAAAATAATAATTCCCGTTCAGTCTCAATGGCAGGGTGCGGGCCGGCCCGGCGGCGATTGCGGCGGGCAGCAGGCCTCTTGGACAGGTTGAGAGATAAAAAAATAATAATTCCCATGCAGTCTCAATGGCGGGGTGCGGGCCGGGGAATAGGCCTCTTGGCCGGGGTGAATATGTTGGAACGCGGCGCGCGTAAATAGAAGCGGCTGGAGGTACCGGGGGCGAAGCCCGCCCCGGCCCGGAGGCCGAGTTAAAAAAAATAATAATCCCCGTTTAGTCTCAATGGCGGGGTGCGGGCCGGCCCGGCGGCGAGTGCGGCGGTCAGCAGGCCTCTTGGACAGGTTGAGAGATAAAAAAATAATAATTCCCGTGCAGTCTCAATGGCGGGGTGCGGGCCGGGGAATAGGCCTCTTGGCCGGGGTGAATATGTTGGAACGCGGCGCGCGTAAATAGAAGCGGCTGGAGGTACCGGGGGCGAAGCCCGCCCCGGCCCGGAGGCCGAGTTAAAAAAAATAATAATCCCCGTTCAGTCTCAATGGCGGGGTGCGGGCCGGCCCGGCGGCGAGTGCGGCGGGCAGCAGGCCTCTTGGACAGGTTGAGAGATAAAAAAATAATAATTCCCGTGCAGTCTCAATGGCGGGGTGCGGGCCGGGGAATAGGCTTCTTGGCCGGGGTGAATAGTGTTGGAACACGGCCCGCGGAAATAGTAGCGGCTGGAGGTACCGGGGGCGATGCCCGCCCCGGCCCGGCGGCCAAGTTAAAAAAATAAATAATCCCCGTTCAGTCTCAATGGCAGGGTGCGGGCCGGCCCGGCGGCGATTGCGGCGGGCAGCAGGCCTCTTGGACAGGTTGAGAGATAAAAAAATAATAATTCCCATGCAGTCTCAATGGCGGGGTGCGGGCCGGGGAATAGGCCTCTTGGCCGGGGTGAATAGTGTTGGAACACGGCCCGCGGAAATAGTAGCGGCTGGAGGTACCGGGGGCGATGCCCGCCCCGGCCCGGCGGCCAAGTTAAAAAAATAAATAATCCCGTTCAGTCTCAATGGCAGGGTGCGGGCCGGCCCGGCGGCGAGTGCGGCGGGCAGCAGGCCTCTTGGACAGGTTGAGAGATAAAAAAATAATAATTCCCGTTCAGTCTCAATGGCAGGGTGCGGGCCGGCCCGGCGGCGATTGCGGCGGGCAGCAGGCCTCTTGGACAGGTTGAGAGATAAAAAAATAATAATTCCCATGCAGTCTCAATGGCGGGGTGCGGGCCGGGGAATAGGCCTCTTGGCCGGGGTGAATATGTTGGAACGCGGCGCGCGTAAATAGAAGCGGCTGGAGGTACCGGGGGCGAAGCCCGCCCCGGCCCGGAGGCCGAGTTAAAAAAAATAATAATCCCCGTTCAGTTTCAATGGCGGGGTGCGGGCCGGCCCGGCGGCGAGTGCGGCGGGCAGCAGGCCTCTTGGACAGGTTGAGAGATAAAAAAATAAAAATTCCCGTTCAGTCTCAATGGCAGTGTGCGGGCCGGCCCGGCGGCGATTGCGGCGGGCAGCAGGCCTCTTGGACAGGTTGAGAGATAAAAAAATAATAATTCCCATGCAGTCTCAATGGCGGGGTGCGGGCCGGGGAATAGGCCTCTTGGCCGGGGTGAATATGTTGGAACGCGGCGCGCGTAAATAGAAGCGGCTGGAGGTACCGGGGGCGAAGCCCGCCCCGGCCCGGAGGCCGAGTTAAAAAAAATAATAATCCCCGTTCAGTCTCAATGGCGGGGTGCGGGCCGGCCCGGCGGCGAGTGCGGCGGGCAGCAGGCCTCTTGGACAGGTTGAGAGATAAAAAAATAATAATTCCCGTGCAGTCTCAATGGCGGGGTGCGGGCCGGGGAATAGGCCTCTTGGCCGGGGTGAATAGTGTTGGAACACGGCCCGCGGAAATAGTAGCGGCTGGAGGTACCGGGGGCGATGCCCGCCCCGGCCCGGCGGCCAAGTTAAAAAAATAAATAATCCCCGTTCAGTCTCAATGGCAGGGTGCGGGCCGGCCCGGCGGCGATTGCGGCGGGCAGCAGGCCTCTTGGACAGGTTGAGAGATAAAAAAATAATAATTCCCATGCAGTCTCAATGGCGGGGTGCGGGCCGGGGAATAGGCCTCTTGGCCGGGGTGAATAGTGTTGGAACACGGCCCGCGGAAATAGTAGCGGCTGGAGGTACCGGGGCGATGCCCGCCCCGGCCCGGCGGCCAAGTTAAAAAAATAAATAATCCCCGTTCAGTCTCAATGGCAGGGTGCGGGCCGGCCCGGCGGCGATTGCGGCGGGCAGCAGGCCTCTTGGACAGGTTGAGAGATAAAAAAATAATAATTCCCATGCAGTCTCAATGGCGGGGTGCGGGCCGGGGAATAGGCCTCTTGGCCGGGGTGAATAGTGTTGGAACACGGCCCGCGGAAATAGTAGCGGCTGGAGGTACCGGGGGCGATGCCCGCCCCGGGCCGCGGCCAAGTTAAAAAAATAAATAATCCCCGTTCAGTCTCAATGGCAGGGTGCGGGCCGGCCCGGCGGCGATTGCGGCGGGCAGCAGGCCTCTTGGACAGGTTGAGAGATATAAAAATAATAATTCCCGTGCAGTCTCAATGGCGGGGTGCGGGCCGGCCCGGCGGACGAGTGTGGCCGGGGAAGAGGCCTCTTGGCCGGGGTGAATATGTTGGAACGCGGCGCGAGTAAATAGAAGCGGCTGGAGGTACCGGGGGCGAAGCCCGCCCCGGCCCGGAGGCCGAGTTAAAAAAAATAATAATCCCCGTTCAGTCTCAATGGCGGGGTGCGGGCCGGCCCGGCGGCGAGTGCGGCGGGCAGCAGGCCTCTTGGACAGGTTGAGAGATAAAAAAATAATAATTCCCGTGCAGTCTCAATGGCGGGGTGCGGGCCGGCCCGGCGGCGAGTGCGGCGGGCAGCAGGCCTCTTGGATGGGTTGAGAGATAAAAAAATAATAATCCCCGTTCAGTCTCAATGGCAGGGTGCGGGCCGGCCCGGCGGCGATTGCGGCGGGCAGCAGGCCTCTTGGACAGGTTGAGAGATAAAAAAATAATAATTCCCATGCAGTCTCAATGGCGGGGTGCGGGCCGGGGAATAGGCCTCTTGGCCGGGGTGAATATGTTGGAACGCGGCGCGCGTAAATAGAAGCGGCTGGAGGTACCGGGGGCGAAGCCCGCCCCGGCCCGGAGGCCGAGTTAAAAAAAATAATAATCCCCGTTTAGTCTCAATGGCGGGGTGCGGGCCGGCCCGGCGGCGAGTGCGGCGGTCAGCAGGCCTCTTGGACAGGTTGAGAGATAAAAAAATAATAATTCCCGTGCAGTCTCAATGGCGGGGTGCGGGCCGGGGAATAGGCCTCTTGGCCGGGGTGAATATGTTGGAACGCGGCGCGCGTAAATAGAAGCGGCTGGAGGTACCGGGGGCGAAGCCCGCCCCGGCCCGGAGGCCGAGTTAAAAAAAATAATAATCCCCGTTCAGTCTCAATGGCGGGGTGCGGGCCGGCCCGGCGGCGAGTGCGGCGGGCAGCAGGCCTCTTGGACAGGTTGAGAGATAAAAAAATAATAATTCCCGTGCAGTCTCAATGGCGGGGTGCGGGCCGGGGAATAGGCCTCTTGGCCGGGGTGAATAGTGTTGGAACACGGCCCGCGGAAATAGTAGCGGCTGGAGGTACCGGGGGCGATGCCCGCCCCGGCCCGGCGGCCAAGTTAAAAAAATAAATAATCTACGTTCAGTCTCAATGGCAGGGTGCGGGCCGGCCCGGCGGCGATTGCGGCGGGCAGCAGGCCTCTTGGACAGGTTGAGAGATAAAAAAATAATAATTCCCATGCAGTCTCAATGGCGGGGTGCGGGCCGGGGAATAGGCCTCTTGGCCGGGGTGAATAGTGTTGGAACACGGCCCGCGGAAATAGTAGCGGCTGGAGGTACCGGGGGCGATGCCCGCCCCGGCCCGGCGGCCAAGTTAAAAAAATAAATAATCCCCGTTCAGTCTCAATGGCAGGGTGCGGGCCGGCCCGGCGGCGAGTGCGGCGGGCAGCAGGCCTCTTGGACAGGTTGAGAGATAAAAAAATAATAATTCCCGTTCAGTCTCAATGGCAGGGTGCGGGCCGGCCCGGCGGCGATTGCGGCGGGCAGCAGGCCTCTTGGACAGGTTGAGAGATAAAAAAATAATAATTCCCATGCAGTCTCAATGGCGGGGTGCGGGCCGGGGAATAGGCCTCTTGGCCGGGGTGAATATGTTGGAACGCGGCGCGCGTAAATAGAAGCGGCTGGAGGTACCGGGGGCGAAGCCCGCCCCGGCCCGGAGGCCGAGTTAAAAAAAATAATAATCCCCGTTCAGTTTCAATGGCGGGGTGCGGGCCGGCCCGGCGGCGAGTGCGGCGGGCAGCAGGCCTCTTGGACAGGTTGAGAGATAAAAAAATAATAATTCCCGTTCAGTCTCAATGGCAGGGTGCGGGCCGGCCCGGCGGCGATTGCGGCGGGCAGCAGGCCTCTTGGACAGGTTGAGAGATAAAAAAATAATAATTCCCATGCAGTCTCAATGGCGGGGTGCGGGCCGGGGAATAGGCCTCTTGGCCGGGGTGAATATGTTGGAACGCGGCGCGCGTAAATAGAAGCGGCTGGAGGTACCGGGGGCGAAGCCCGCCCCGGCCCGGAGGCCGAGTTAAAAAAAATAATAATCCCCGTTCAGTCTCAATGGCGGGGTGCGGGCCGGCCCGGCGGCGAGTGCGGCGGGCAGCAGGCCTCTTGGACAGGTTGAGATATAAAAAAATAATAATTCCCATGCAGTCTCAATGGCGGGGTGCGGGCCGGGGAATAGGCCTCTTGGCCGGGGTGAATAGTGTTGGAACACGGCCCGCGGAAATAGTAGCGGCTGGAGGTACCGGGGCGATGCCCGCCCCGGCCCGGCGGCCAAGTTAAAAAAATAAATAATCCCGTTCAGTCTCAATGGCAGGGTGCGGGCCGGCCCGGCGGCGATTGCGGCGGGCAGCAGGCCTCTTGGACAGGTTGAGAGATAAAAAAATAATAATTCCCATGCAGTCTCAATGGCGGGGTGCGGGCCGGGGAATAGGCCTCTTGGCCGGGGTGAATAGTGTTGGAACACGGCCCGCGGAAATAGTAGCGGTGGAGGTACCGGGGGCGATGCCCGCCCCGGGCCGGCGGCCAAGTTAAAAAAATAAATAATCCCCGTTCAGTCTCAATGGCAGGGTGCGGGCCGGCCCGGCGGCGATTGCGGCGGGCAGCAGGCCTCTTGGACAGGTTGAGAGATATAAAAATAATAATTCCCGTGCAGTCTCAATGGCGGGGTGCGGGCCGGCCCGGCGGACGAGTGTGGCCGGGGAAGAGGCCTCTTGGCCGGGGTGAATATGTTGGAACGCGGCGCGAGTAAATAGAAGCGGCTGGAGGTACCGGGGGCGAAGCCCGCCCCGGCCCGGAGGCCGAGTTAAAAAAAATAATAATCCCCGTTCAGTCTCAATGGCGGGGTGCGGGCCGGCCCGGCGGCGAGTGCGGCGGGCAGCAGGCCTCTTGGACAGGTTGAGAGATAAAAAAATAATAATTCCCGTGCAGTCTCAATGGCGGGGTGCGGGCCGGCCCGGCGGCGAGTGCGGCGGGCAGCAGGCCTCTTGGACAGGTTGAGAGATAAAAAAATAATAATCCCCGTTCAGTCTCAATGGCGGGGTGCGGGCCGGCCCGGCGGCGAGTGCGGCGGGCAGCAGGCCACTTGGACAGGTTGAGAGATAAAAAAATAATAATTCCCGTGCAGTCTCAATGGCGGGGTGCGGGCCGGGGAATAGGCCTCTTGGCCGGGGTGAATAGTGTTGGAACACGCCCGCGGAAATAGTAGCGGCTGGAGGTACCGGGGGCGATGCCCGCCCCGGCCCGGCGGCCAAGTTAAAAAAATAAATAATCCCGTTCAGTCTCAATGGCAGGGTGCGGGCCGGCCCGGCGGCGATTGCGGCGGGCAGCAGGCCTCTTGGACAGGTTGAGAGATAAAAAAATAATAATTCCCATGCAGTCTCAATGGCGGGGTGCGGGCCGGGGAATAGGCCTCTTGGCCGGGGTGAATATGCTGGAACGCGGCGCGCGTGAATAGAAGCGGCTGGAGGTACCGGGGGCGAAGCCCGCCCCGGCCCGGAGGCCGAGTTAAAAAAAATAATAATCCCCGTTCAGTCTCAATGGCGGGGTGCGGGCCGGCCCGGCGGCGAGTGCGGCGGGCAGCAGGCCTCTTGGACAGGTTGAGAGATAAAAAAATAATAATTCCCGTGCAGTCTCAATGGCGGGGTGCGGGCCGGGGAATAGGCCCCTTGGCCGGGGTGAATAGTGTTGGAACACGGCCCGCGGAAATAGTAGCGGCTGGAGGTACCGGGGGCGATGCCCGCCCCGGCCCGGCGGCCAAGTTAAAAAAATAAATAATCCCCGTTCAGTCTCAATGGCAGGGTGCGGGCCGGCCCGGCGGCGATTGCGGCGGGCAGCAGGCCTCTTGGACAGGTTGAGAGATAAAAAAATAATAATTCCCATGCAGTCTCAATGGCGGGGTGCGGGCCGGGGAATAGGCCTCTTGGCCGGGGTGAATAGTGTTGGAACACGGCCCGCGGAAATAGTAGCGGCTGGAGGTACCGGGGGCGATGCCCGCCCCGGCCCGGCGGCCAAGTTAAAAAAATAAATAATCCCCGTTCAGTCTCAATGGCAGGGTGCGGGCCGGCCCGGCGGCGAGTGCGGCGGGCAGCAGGCCTCTTGGACAGGTTGAGAGATAAAAAAATAATAATTCCCGTTCAGTCTCAATGGCAGGGTGCGGGCCGGCCCGGCGGCGATTGCGGCGGGCAGCAGGCCTCTTGGACAGGTTGAGAGATAAAAAAATAATAATTCCCATGCAGTCTCAATGGCGGGGTGCGGGCCGGGGAATAGGCCTCTTGGCCGGGGTGAATAGTGTTGGAACGCGGCGCGCGTAAATAGTAGCGGCTGGAGGTACCGGGGGCGTAGCCCGCCCCGGCCCGGAGGCCGAGTTAAAAAAAATAATAATCCCCGTTCAGTCTCAATGGCGGGGTGCGGGCCGGCCCGGCGGCGATTGCGGCGGGCAGCAGGCCTCTTGGACAGGTTGAGAGATATAAAAATAATAATTCCCGTGCAGTCTCAATGGCGGGGTGCGGGCCGGCCCGGCGGCGATTGCGGCGGGCAGCAGGCCTCTTGGACAGGTTGAGAGATAAAAAAATAATAACTCCCATGCAGTCTCAATGGCGGGGTGCGGGCCGGGGAATAGGCCTCTTGGCCGGGGTGAATAGTGTTGGAACACGGCCCGCGGAAATAGTAGCGGCTGGAGGTACCGGGGGCGATGCCCGCCCCGGGCCGGCGGCCAAGTTAAAAAAATAAATAATCCCCGTTCAGTCTCAATGGCAGGGTGCGGGCCGGCCCGGCGGCGATTGCGGCGGGCAGCAGGCCTCTTGGACAGGTTGAGAGATATAAAAATAATAATTCCCGTGCAGTCTCAATGGCGGGGTGCGGGCCGGCCCGGCGGACGAGTGTGGCCGGGGAAGAGGCCTCTTGGCCGGGGTGAATATGTTGGAACGCGGCGCGCGTAAATAGAAGCGGCTGGAGGTACCGGGGGCGAAGCCCGCCCCGGCCCGGAGGCCGAGTTAAAAAAAATAATAATCCCCGTTCAGTCTCAATGGCGGGGTGCGGGCCGGCCCGGCGGCGAGAGCGGCGGGCAGCAGGCCTCTTGGACAGGTTGAGAGATAAAACAATAATAATTCCCGTGCAGTCTCAATGGCGGGGTGCGGGCCGGCCCGGCGGACGAGTGTGGCCGGGGAAGAGGCCTCTTGGCCGGGGTGAATATGTTGGAACGCGGCGCGCGTAAATAGAAGCGGCTGGAGGTACCGGGGGCGAAGCCCGCCCCGGCCCGGAGGCCGAGTTAAAAAAAAAAATAATCCCCGTTCAGTCTCAATGGCAGGGTGCGGGCCGGCCCGGCGGCGATTGCGGCGGGCAGCAGGCCTCTTGGACAGGTTGAGAGATAAAAAAATAATAATTCCCATGCAGTCTCAATGGCGGGGTGCGGGCCGGGGAATAGGCCTCTTGGCCGGGGTGAATATGTTGGAACGCGGCGCGCGTAAATAGAAGCGGCTGGAGGTACCGGGGGCGAAGCCCGCCCCGGCCCGGAGGCCGAGTTAAAAAAAATAATAATCCCCGTTCAGTCTCAATGGCGGGGTGCGGGCCGGCCCGGCGGCGAGTGCGGCGGGCAGCAGGCCTCTTGGACAGGTTGAGAGATAAAAAAATAATAATTCCCGTGCAGTCTCAATGGCGGGGTGCGGGCCGGGGAATAGGCCTCTTGGCCGGGGTGAATAGTGTTGGAACACGGCCCGCGGAAATAGTAGCGGCTGGAGGTACCGGGGGCGATGCCCGCCCCGGCCCGGCGGCCAAGTTAAAAAAATAAATAATCCCCGTTCAGTCTCAATGGCAGGGTGCGGGCCGGCCCGGCGGCGATTGCGGCGGGCAGCAGGCCTCTTGGACAGGTTGAGAGATAAAAAAATAATAATTCCCATGCAGTCTCAATGGCGGGGTGCGGGCCGGCCCGGCGGCGAGTGCGACGGGCAGCAGGCCTCTTGGACAGGTTGAGAGATAAAAAAATAATAATTCCCGTTCAGTCTCAATGGCGGGGTGCGGGCCGGCCCGGCGGACGAGTGTGGCCGGGGAAGAGGCCTCTTGGCCGGGGTGAATATGTTGGAACGCGGCGCGCGTAAATAGAAGCGGCTGGAGGTACCGGGGGCGATGCCCGCCCCGGCCCGGCGGCCAAGTTAAAAAAATAAATAATCCCCGTTCAGTCTCAATGGCAGGGTGCGGGCCGGCCCGGCGGCGATTGCGGCGGGCAGCAGGCCTCTTGGACAGGTTGAGAGATAAAAAAATAATAATTCCCATGCAGTCTCAATGGCGGGGTGCGGGCCGGGGAATAGGCCTCTTGGCCGGGGTGAATAGTGTTGGAACACGGCCCGCGGAAATAGTAGCGGCTGGAGGTACCGGGGGCGATGCCCGCCCCGGCCCGGCGGCCAAGTTAAAAAAATAAATAATCCCCGTTCAGTCTCAATGGCAGGGTGCGGGCCGGCCCGGCGGCGATTACGGCGGGCAGCAGGCCTCTTGGACAGGTTGAGAGATAAAAAAATAATAATTCCCGTGTAGTCTCAATGGCGGGGTGCGGGCCGGCCCGGCGGACGAGTGTGGCCGGGGAAGAGGCCTCTTGGCCGGGGTGAATATGTTGGAACGCGGCGCGCGTAAATAGAAGCGGCTGGAGGTACCGGGGGCGAAGCCCGCCCCGGCCCGGAGGCCGAGTTAAAAAAAATAATAATCCCGTTCAGTCTCAATGGCGGGGTGCGGGCCGGCCCGGCGGCGATTGTGGCGGGCAGCAGGCCTCTTGGACAGGTTGAGAGATAAAAAATTTATAATTCCCATGCAGTCTCAATGGCGGGGTGCGGGCCGGGGAATAGGCCTCTTGGCCGGGGTGAATAGTGTTGGAACACGGCCCGCGGAAATAGTAGCGGCTGGAGGTACCGGGGGCGATGCCCGCCCCGGCCCGGCGGCCAAGTTAAAAAAATAAATAATCCCCGTTCAGTCTCAATGGCAGGGTGCGGGCCGGCCCGGCGGCGATTGCGGCGGGCAGCAGGCCTCTTGGACAGGTTGAGAGATAAAAAAATAATAATTCCCATGCAGTCTCAATGGCGGGGTGCGGGCCGGGGAATAGGCCTCTTGGCCGGGGTGAATAGTGTTGGAACACGGCCCGCGGAAATAGTAGCGGCTGGAGGTACCGGGGGCGATGCCCGCCCCGGCCCGGCGGCCAAGTTAAAAAAATAAATAATCCCGTTCAGTCTCAATGGCAGGGTGCGGGCCGGCCCGGCGGCGATTGCGGCGGGCAGCAGGCCTCTTGGACAGGTTGAGAGATAAAAAAAATAATAATTCCCGTGCAGTCTCAATGGCGGGGTGCGGGCCGGCCCGGCGGACGAGTGTGGCCGGGGAAGAGGCCTCTTGGCCGGGGTGAATATGTTGGAACGCGGCGCGCGTAAATAGAAGCGGCTGGAGGTACCGTTGTCGAAGCCCGCCCCGGCCCGGAGGCCGAGTTAAAAAAAATAATAATCCCCGTTCAGTCTCAATGGCAGGGTGCGGATCGGCCCGGCGGCGAGTGCGGCGGGCAGCAGGCCTCTTGGACAGGTTGAGAGATAAAAAAATAATAATTCCCGTGCAGTCTCAATGACGGGGTGCGGGCCGGGGAATAGGCCTCTTGGCCGGGGTGAATAGTGTTGGAACACGGCCCGCGGAAATAGTAGCGGCTGGAGGTACCGGGGGCGATGCCCGCCCCAGCCCGGAGGCCAAGTTAAAAAAATAAATAATCCCCGTTCAGTCTCAATGGCAGGGTGCGGGCCGGCCCGGCGGCGATTGCGGCGGGCAGCAGGCCTCTTGGACAGGTTGAGAGATAAAAAAATAATAATTCCCATGCAGTCTCAATGGCGGGGTGCGGGCCGGGGAATAGGCCTCTTGGCCGGGGTGAATAGTGTTGGAACACGGCCCGCGGAAATAGTAGCGGCTGGAGGTACCGGGGGCGATGCCCGCCCCGGGCCGGCGGCCAAGTTAAAAAAATAAATAATCCCCGTTCAGTCTCAATGGCAGGGTGCGGGCCGGCCCGGCGGCGATTGCGGCGGGCAGCAGGCCTCTTGGACAGGTTGAGAGATAAAAAAATAATAATTCCCATGCAGTCTCAATGGCGGGGAACGGGCAGGGGAATAGGCCTCTTGGCCGGGGTGAATAGTGTTGGAACACGGCCCGCGGAAATAGTAGCGGCTGGAGGTACCGGGGGCGATGCCCGCCCCGGCCCGGCGGCCAAGTTAAAAAAATAAATAATCCCCGTTCAGTCTCAATGGCAGGGTGCGGGCCGGCCCGGCGGCGATTGCGGCGGGCAGCAGGCCTCTTGGACAGGTTGAGAGATAAAAAAATAATAATTCCCATGCAGTCTCAATGGCGGGGTGCGGGCCGGGGAATAGGCCTCTTGGCCGGGGTGAATAGTGTTGGAACACGGCCCGCGGAAATAGTAGCGGCTGGAGGTACCGGGGGCGCTGCCCGCCCCGGGCCGGCGGCCAAGTTAAAAAAATAAATAATCCCCGTTCAGTCTCAATGGCAGGGTGCGGGCCGGCCCGGCGGCGATTGCGGCGGGCAGCAGGCCTCTTGGACAGGTTGAGAGATAAAAAAATAATAATTCCCATGCAGTCTCAATGGCGGGGTGCGGGCCGGGGAATAGGCCTCTTGGCCGGGGTGAATAGTGTTGGAACACGGCCCGCGGAAATTGTAGCGGCTGGAGGTACCGGGGGCGATGCCCGCCCCGGTCCGGCGGCCAAGTTAAAAAAATAAATAATCCCCGTTCAGTCTCAATGGCAGGGTGCGGGCCGGCCCGGCGGCGATTGCGGCGGGCAGCAGGCCTCTTGGACAGAATAATTCCCATGCAGTCTCAATGGCGGGGTGCGGGCCGGGGAATAGGCCTCTTGGCCGGGGTGAATAGTGTTGGAACACGGCCCGCGGAAATAGTAGCGGCTGGAGGTACCGGGGGCGATGCCCGCCCCGGCCCGGCGGCCAAGTTAAAAAAATAAATAATCCCGTTCAGTCTCAATGGCAGGGTGCGGGCCGGCCCGGCGGCGAGTGCGGCGGGCAGCAGGCCTCTTGGACAGGTTGAGAGATAAAAAAATAATAATTCCCATGCAGTCTCAATGGCGGGGTGCGGGCCGGGGAATAGGCCTCTTGGCCGGGGTGAATATGTTGGAACGCGGCGCGCGTAAATAGAAGCGGCTGGAGGTACCGGGGGCGAAGCCCGCCCCGGCCCGGAGGCCGAGTTAAAAAAAATAATAATCCCCGTTCAGTCTCAATGGCGGGGTGCGGGCCGGCCCGGCGGCGAGTGCGGCGGGCAGCAGGCCTCTTGGACAGGTTGAGAGATAAAAAAAATAATAATTCCCGTGCAGTCTCAATGGCGGGGTGCGGGCCGGGGAATAGGCCTCTTGGCGGGGGTGAATAGTGTTGGAACACGGCCCGCGGAAATAGTAGCGGCTGTAGGTACCGGGGGTGATGCCCGCCCCGGCCCGGCGGCCAAGTTAAAAAAATAAATAATCCCTGTTCAGTCTCAATGGCAGGGTGCGGGCCGGCCCGGCGGCGAGTGCGGCGGGCAGCAGGCCTCTTGGACAGGTTGAGAGATAAAAAAATAATAATTCCCGTTCAGTCTCAATGGCAGGGTGCGGGCCGGCCCGGCGGCGATTGCGGCGGGCAGCAGGCCTCTTGGACAGGTTGAGAGATAAAAAAATAATAATTCCCATGCAGTCTCAATGGCGGGGTGCGGGCCGGGGAATAGGCCTCTTGGCCGGGGTGAATATGTTGGAACGCGGCGCGCGTAAATAGAAGCGGCTGGAGGTACCGGGGGCGAAGCCCGCCCCGGCCCGGAGGCCGAGTTAAAAAAAATAATAATCCCCGTTCAGTCTCAATGGCGGGGTGCGGGCCGGCCCGGCGGCGAGTGCGGCGGGCAGCAGGCCTCTTGGACAGGTTGAGAGATAAAAAAATAATAATTCCCGTTCAGTCTCAATGGCAGGGTGCGGGCCGGCCCGGCGGCGATTGCGGCGGGCAGCAGGCCTCTTGGACAGGTTGAGAGATAAAAAAATAATAATTCCCATGCAGTCTCAATGGCGGGGTGCGGGCCGGGGAATAGGCCTCTTGGCCGGGGTGAATATGTTGGAACGCAGCGCGCGTAAATAGAAGCGGCTGGAGGTACCGGGGGCGAAGCCCGCCCCGGCCCGGAGGCCGAGTTAAAAAAAATAATAATCCCCGTTCAGTCTCAATGGCGGGGTGCAGGCCGGCCCGGCGGCGATTGCGGCGGGCAGCAGGCCTCTTGGACAGGTTGAGAGATAAAAAAATAATAATTCCCATGCAGTCTCAATGGCGGGGTGCGGGCCGGGGAATAGGCCTCTTGGCCGGGGTGAATATGTTGGAACGCAGCGCGCGTAAATAGAAGCGGCTGGAGGTACCGGGGGCGAAGCCCGCCCCGGCCCGGAGGCCGAGTTAAAAAAAATAATAATCCCCGTTCAGTCTCAATGGCGGGGTGCGGGCCGGCCCGGCGGCGATTGCGGCGGGCAGCAGGCCTCTTGGACAGGTTGAGAGATAAAAAAATAATAATTCCCATGCAGTCTCAATGGCGGGGTGCGGGCCGGGGAATAGGCCTCTTGGCCGGGGTGAATATGTTGGAACGCGGCGCGCGTAAATAGAAGCGGCTGGAGGTACCGGGGGCGAAGCCCGCCCCGGCCCGGAGGCCGAGTTAAAAAAAATAATAATCCCCGTTCAGTCTCAATGGCGGGGTGCGGGCCGGCCCGGCGGCGAGTGCGGCGGGCAGCAGGCCTCTTGGACAGGTTGAGAGATAAAAAAATAATAATTCCCGTGCAGTCTCAATGGCGGGGTGCGGGCCGGGGAATAGGCCTCTTGGCCGGGGTGAATATGTTGGAACGCGGCGCGCGTAAATAGAAGCGGCTGGAGGTACAGGGGGCGAAGCCCGCCCCGGCCCGGAGGCCGAGTTAAAAAAAATAATAATCCCCGTTCAGTCTCAATGGCGGGGTGCGGGCCGGCCCGGCGGCGAGTGCGGCGGGCAGCAGGCCTCTTGGACAGGTTGAGAGATAAAAAAATAATAATTCCCGTGCAGTCTCAATGGCGGGGTGCGGGCCGGGGAATAGGCCCCTTGGCCGGGGTGAATAGTGTTGGAACACGGCCCGCGGAAATAGTAGCGGCTGGAGGTACCGGGGGCGATGCCCGCCCCGGCCCGGCGGCCAAGTTAAAAAAATAAATAATCCCCGTTCAGTCTCAATGGCAGGGTGCGGGCCGGCCCGGCGGCGATTGCGGCGGGCAGCAGGCCTCTTGGACAGGTTGAGAGATAAAAAAATAATAATTCCCATGCAGTCTCAATGGCGGGGTGCGGGCCGGGGAATAGGCCTCTTGGCCGGGGTGAATAGTGTTGGAACACGGCCCGCGGAAATAGTAGCGGCTGGAGGTACCGGGGGCGATGCCCGCCCCGGCCCGGCGGCCAAGTTAAAAAAATAAATAATCCCCGTTCAGTCTCAATGGCAGGGTGCGGGCCGGCCCGGCGGCGAGTGCGGCGGGCAGCAGGCCTCTTGGACAGGTTGAGAGATAAAAAAATAATAATTCCCGTTCAGTCTCAATGGCAGGGTGCGGGCCGGCCCGGCGGCGATTGCGGCGGGCAGCAGGCCTCTTGGACAGGTTGAGAGATAAAAAAATAATAATTCCCATGCAGTCTCAATGGCGGGGTGCGGGCCGGGGAATAGGCCTCTTGGCCGGGGTGAATATGTTGGAACGCGGCGCGCGTAAATAGAAGCGGCTGGAGGTACCGGGGGCGAAGCCCGCCCCGGCCCGGAGGCCGAGTTAAAAAAAATAATAATCCCCGTTCAGTCTCAATGGCGGGGTGCGGGCCGGCCCGGCGGCGAGTGCGGCGGGCAGCAGGCCTCTTGGACAGGTTGAGAGATAAAAAAATAATAATTCCCGTTCAGTCTCAATGGCAGGGTGCGGGCCGGCCCGGCGGCGATTGCGGCGGGCAGCAGGCCTCTTGGACAGGTTGAGAGATAAAAAAATAATAATTCCCGTGCAGTCTCAATGGCGGGGTGCGGGCCGGGGAATAGGCCTCTTGGCCGGGGTGAATATGTTGGAACGCGGCGCGCGTAAATAGAAGCGGCTGGAGGTACAGGGGGCGAAGCCCGCCCCGGCCCGGAGGCCGAGTTAAAAAAAATAATAATCCCCGTTCAGTCTCAATGGCGGGGTGCGGGCCGGCCCGGCGGCGAGTGCGGCGGGCAGCAGGCCTCTTGGACAGGTTGAGAGATAAAAAAATAATAATTCCCGTGCAGTCTCAATGGCGGGGTGCGGGCCGGGGAATAGGCCTCTTGGCCGGGGTGAATATGTTGGAACAAGGCCCGCGGAAATAGTAGCGGCTGGAGGTACCGGGGGCGATGCCCGCCCCGGCCAGGCGGCCAAGTTAAAAAAATAAATAATCCCCGTTCAGTCTCAATGGCAGGGTGCGGGCCGGCCCGGCGGCGATTGCGGCGGGCAGCAGGCCTCTTGGACAGGTTGAGAGATATAAAAATAATAATTCCCGTGCAGTCTCAATGGCGGGGTGCGGGCCGGCCCGGCGGACGAGTGTGGCCGGGGAAGAGGCCTCTTGGCCGGGGTGAATATGTTGGAACGCGGCGCGCGTAAATAGAAGCGGCTGGAGGTACCGGGGGCGAAGCCCGCCCCGGCCCGGAGGCCGAGTTAAAAAAAATAATAATCCCCGTTCATTCTCAATGGCGGGGTGCGGGCCGGCCCGGCGGCGAGTGCGGCGGGCAGCAGGCCTCTTGGACAGGTTGAGAGATAAAAAAATAATAATTCCCATGCAGTCTCAATGGCGGGGTGCGGGCCGGGGAATAGGCCTCTTGGCCGGGGTGAATAGTGTTGGAACAAGGCCCGCGGAAATAGTAGCGGCTGGAGGTACCGGGGGCGATGCCCGCCCCGGCCAGGTGGCCAAGTTAAAAAAATAAATAATCCCCGTTCAGTCTCAATGGCAGGGTGCGGGCCGGCCCGGCGGCGATTGAGGCGGGCAGCAGGCCTCTTGGACAGGTTGAGAGATATAAAAATAATAATTCCCGTGCAGTCTCAATGGCGGGGTGCGGGCCGGCCCGGCGGACGAGTGTGGCCGGGGAAGAGGCCTCTTGGCCGGGGTGAATATGTTGGAACGCGGCGCGCGTAAATAGAAGCGGCTGGAGGTACCGGGGGCGAAGCCCGCCCCGGCCCGGAGGCCGAGTTAAAAAAAATAATAATCCCCGTTCAGTCTCAATGGCGGGGTGCGGGCCGGCCCGGCGGCGAGTGCGGCGGGCAGCAGGCCTCTTGGACAGGTTGAGAGATAAAAAAATAATAATTCCCGTGCAGTCTCAATGGCGGGGTGCGGGCCGGGGAATAGGCCTCTTGGCCGGGGTGAATAGTGTTGGAACACGGCCCGCGGAAATAGTAGCGGCTGGAGGTACCGGGGGCGATGCCCGCCCCGGCCCGGCGGCCAAGTTAAAAAAATAAATAATCCCCGTTCAGTCTCAATGGCAGGGTGCGGGCCGGCCCGGCGGCGAGTGCGGCGGGCAGCAGGCCTCTTGGACAGGTTGAGAGATAAAAAAATAATAATTCCCGTTCAGTCTCAATGGCAGGGTGCGGGCCGGCCCGGCGGCGATTGCGGCGGGCAGCAGGCCTCTTGGACAGGTTGAGAGATAAAAAAATAATAATTCCCATGCAGTCTCAATGGCGGGGTGCGGGCCGGGGAATAGGCCTCTTGGCCGGGGTGAATATGTTGGAACGCGGCGCGCGTAAATAGAAGCGGCTGGAGGTACCGGGGGCGAAGCCCGCCCCGGCCCGGAGGCCGAGTTAAAAAAAATAATAATCCCCGTTCAGTCTCAATGGCGGGGTGCGGGCCGGCCCGGCGGCGAGTGCGGCGGGCAGCAGGCCTCTTGGACAGGTTGAGAGATAAAAAAATAATAATTCCCGTTCAGTCTCAATGGCAGGGTGCGGGCCGGCCCGGCGGCGATTGCGGCGGGCAGCAGGCCTCTTGGACAGGTTGAGAGATAAAAAAATAATAATTCCCATGCAGTCTCAATGGCGGGTGCGGGCCGGGGAATAGGCCTCTTGGCCGGGGTGAATATGTTGGAACGCAGCGCGCGTAAATAGAAGCGGCTGGAGGTACCGGGGGCGAAGCCCGCCCCGGCCCGGAGGCCGAGTTAAAAAAAATAATAATCCCCGTTCAGTCTCAATGGCGGGGTGCGGGCCGGCCCGGCGGCGATTGCGGCGGGCAGCAGGCCTCTTGGACAGGTTGAGAGATAAAAAAATAATAATTCCCATGCAGTCTCAATGGCGGGGTGCGGGCCGGGGAATAGGCCTCTTGGCCGGGGTGAATATGTTGGAACGCGGCGCGCGTAAATAGAAGCGGCTGGAGGTACCGGGGGCGAAGCCCGCCCCGGCCCGGAGGCCGAGTTAAAAAAAATAATAATCCCCGTTCAGTCTCAATGGCGGGGTGCGGGCCGGCCCGGCGGCGATTGCGGCGGGCAGCAGGCCTCTTGGACAGGTTGAGAGATAAAAAAATAATAATTCCCATGCAGTCTCAATGGCGGGGTGCGGGCCGGGGAATAGGCCTCTTGGCCGGGGTGAATATGTTGGAACGCGGCGCGCGTAAATAGAAGCGGCTGGAGGTACCGGGGGCGAAGCCCGCCCCGGCCCGGAGGCCGAGTTAAAAAAAATAATAATCCCCGTTCAGTCTCAATGGCGGGGTGCGGGCCGGCCCGGCGGCGAGTGCGGCGGGCAGCAGGCCTCTTGGACAGGTTGAGAGATAAAAAAATAATAATTCCCGTGCAGTCTCAATGGCGGGGTGCGGGCCGGGGAATAGGCCTCTTGGCCGGGGTGAATATGTTGGAACGCGGCGCGCGTAAATAGAAGCGGCTGGAGGTACCGGGGGCGAAGCCCGCCCCGGCCCGGAGGCCGAGTTAAAAAAAATAATAATCCCCGTTCAGTCTCAATGGCGGGGTGCGGGCCGGCCCGGCGGCGAGTGCGGCGGGCAGCAGGCCTCTTGGACAGGTTGAGAGATAAAAAAATAATAATTCCCGTGCAGTCTCAATGGCGGGGTGCGGGCCGGGGAATAGGCCCCTTGGCCGGGGTGAATAGTGTTGGAACACGGCCCGCGGAAATAGTAGCGGCTGGAGGTACCGGGGGCGATGCCCGCCCCGGCCCGGCGGCCAAGTTAAAAAAATAAATAATCCCCGTTCAGTCTCAATGGCAGGGTGCGGGCCGGCCCGGCGGCGATTGCGGCGGGCAGCAGGCCTCTTGGACAGGTTGAGAGATAAAAAAATAATAATTCCCATGCAGTCTCAATGGCGGGGTGCGGGCCGGGGAATAGGCCTCTTGGCCGGGGTGAATAGTGTTGGAACACGGCCCGCGGAAATAGTAGCGGCTGGAGGTACCGGGGGCGATGCCCGCCCCGGCCCGGCGGCCAAGTTAAAAAAATAAATAATCCCCGTTCAGTCTCAATGGCAGGGTGCAGGCCGGCCCGGCGGCGAGTGCGGCGGGCAGCAGGCCTCTTGGACAGGTTGAGAGATAAAAAAATAATAATTCCCGTTCAGTCTCAATGGCAGGGTGCGGGCCGGCCCGGCGGCGATTGCGGCGGGCAGCAGGCCTCTTGGACAGGTTGAGAGATAAAAAAATAATAATTCCCATGCAGTCTCAATGGCGGGGTGCGGGCCGGGGAATAGGCCTCGTGGCCGGGGTGAATATGTTGGAACGCGGCGCGCGTAAATAGAAGCGGCTGGAGGTACCGGGGGCGAAGCCCGCCCCGGCCCGGAGGCCGAGTTAAAAAAAATAATAATCCCCGTTCAGTCTCAATGGCGGGGTGCGGGCCGGCCCGGCGGCGAGTGCGGCGGGCAGCAGGCCTCTTGGACAGGTTGAGAGATAAAAAAATAATAATTCCCGTTCAGTCTCAATGGCAGGGTGCGGGCCGGCCCGGCGGCGATTGCGGCGGGCAGCAGGCCTCTTGGACAGGTTGAGAGATAAAAAAATAATAATTCCCGTTCAGTCTCAATGGCAGGGTGCGGGCCGGCCCGGCGGCGATTGCGGCGGGCAGCAGGCCTCTTGGACAGGTTGAGAGATAAAAAAATAATAATTCCCATGCAGTCTCAATGGCGGGGTGCGGGCCGGGGAATAGGCCTCTTGGCCGGGGTGAATAGTGTTGGAACACGGCCCGCGGAAATAGTAGCGGCTGGAGGTACCGGGGGCGATGCCCGCCCCGGCCCGGAGGCCGAGTTAAAAAAAATAATAATCCCCGTTCAGTCTCAATGGCGGGGTGCGGGCCGGCCCGGCGGCGAGTGCGGCGGGCAGCAGGCCTCTTGGACAGGTTGAGAGATAAAAAAATAATAATTCCCGTTCAGTCTCAATGGCAGGGTGCGGGCCGGCCCGGCGGCGATTGCGGCGGGCAGCAGGCCTCTTGGACAGGTTGAGAGATAAAAAAATAATAATTCCCATGCAGTCTCAATGGCGGGGTGCGGGCCGGGGAATAGGCCTCTTGGCCGGGGTGAATATGTTGGAACGCGGCGCGCGTAAATAGAAGCGGCTGGAGGTACCGGGGGCGAAGCCCGCCCCGGCCCGGAGGCCGAGTTAAAAAAAATAATAATCCCCGTTCAGTCTCAATGGCGGGGTGCGGGCCGGCCCGGCGGCGAGTGCGGCGGGCAGCAGGCCTCTTGGACAGGTTGAGAGATAAAAAAACAATAATTCCCGTGCAGTCTCAATGGCGGGGTGCGGGCCGGGGAATAGGCCTCTTGGCCGGGGTTAATAGTGTTGGAACACGGCCCGCGGAAATAGTAGCGGCTGGAGGTACCGGGGGCGATGCCCGCCCCGGCCCGGCGGCCAAGTTAAAAAAATAAATAATCCCCGTTCAGTCTCAATGGCAGGGTGCGGGCCGGCCCGGCGGCGATTGCGGCGGGCAGCAGGCCTCTTGGACAGGTTGAGAGATAAAAAAATAATAATTCCCATGCAGTCTCAATGGCGGGGTGCGGGCCGGGGAATAGGCCTCTTGGCCGGGGTGAATAGTGTTGGAACACGGCCCGCGGAAATAGTAGCGGCTGGAGGTACCGGGGGCGATGCCCGCCCCGGCCCGGCGGCCAAGTTAAAAAAATAAATAATCCCCGTTCAGTCTCAATGGCAGGGTGCGGGCCGGCCCGGCGGCGAGTGCGGCGGGCAGCAGGCCTCTTGGACAGGATGAGAGATAAAAAAATAATAATTCCCGTGCAGTCTCAATGGCGGGGTGCGGGCCGGGGAATAGGCCTCTTGGCCGGGGTGAATATGTTGGAACGCGGCGCGCGTAAATAGAAGCGGCTGGAGGTACCGGGGGCGAAGCCCGCCCCGGCCCGGAGGCCGAGTTAAAAAAAATAATAATCCCCGTTCAGTCTCAATGGCGGGGTGCGGGCCGGCCCGGCGGCGAGTGCGGCGGGCAGCAGGCCTCTTGGACAGGTTGAGAGATAAAAAAATAATAATTCCCGTGCAGTCTCAATGGCGGGGTGCGGGCCGGGGAATAGGCCTCTTGGCCGGGGTGAATAGTGTTGGAACACGGCCCGCGGAAATAGTAGCGGCTGGAGGTACCGGGGGCGATGCCCGCCCCGGCCCGGCGGCCAAGTTAAAAAAATAAATAATCCCTGTTCAGTCTCAATGGCAGGGTGCGGGCCGGCCCGGCGGCGATTGCGGCGGGCAGCAGGCCTCTTGGACAGGTTGAGAGATAAAAAAATAATAATTCCCATGCAGTCTCAATGGCGGGGTGCGGGCCGGGGAATAGGCCTCTTGGCCGGGGTGAATATGTTGGAACGCGGCGCGCGTAAATAGAAGCGGCTGGAGGTACCGGGGGCGAAGCCCGCCCCGGCCCGGAGGCCGAGTTAAAAAAAATAATAATCCCCGTTCAGTCTCAATGGCGGGGTGCGGGCCGGCCCGGCGGCGAGTGCGGCGGGCAGCAGGCCTCTTGGACAGGTTGAGAGATAAAAAAATAATAATTCCCGTTCAGTCTCAATGGCAGGGTGCGGGCCGGCCCGGCGGCGATTGCGGCGGGCAGCAGGCCTCTTGAACAGGTTGAGAGATAAAAAAATAATAATTCCCATGCAGTCTCAATGGCGGGGTGCGGGCCGGGGAATAGGCCTCTTGGCCGGGGTGAATATGTTGGAACGCAGCGCGCGTAAATAGAAGCGGCTGGAGGTACCGGGGGCGAAGCCCGCCCCGGCCCGGAGGCCGAGTTAAAAAAAATAATAATCCCCGTTCAGTCTCAATGGCGGGGTGCGGGCCGGCCCGGCGGCGATTGCGGCGGGCAGCAGGCCTCTTGGACAGGTTGAGAGATAAAAAAATAATAATTCCCATGCAGTCTCAATGGCGGGGTGCGGGCCGGGGAATAGGCCTCTTGGCCGGGGTGAATATGTTGGAACGCGGCGCGCGTAAATAGAAGCGGCTGGAGGTACCGGGGGCGAAGCCCGCCCCGGCCCGGAGGCCGAGTTAAAAAAAATAATAATCCCCGTTCAGTCTCAATGGCGGGGTGCGGGCCGGCCCGGCGGCGAGTGCGGCGGGCAGCAGGCCTCTTGGACAGGTTGAGAGATAAAAAAAATAATAATTCCCGTGCAGTCTCAATGGCGGGGTGCGGGCCGGGGAATAGGCCCCTTGGCCGGGGTGAATAGTGTTGGAACACGGCCCGCGGAAATAGTAGCGGCTGGAGGTACCGGGGGCGATGCCCGCCCCGGCCCGGCGGCCAAGTTAAAAAAATAAATAATCCCCGTTCAGTCTCAATGGCAGGGTGCGGGCCGGCCCGGCGGCGATTGCGGCGGGCAGCAGGCCTCTTGGACAGGTTGAGAGATATAAAAATAATAATTCCCGTTCAGTCTCAATGGCGGGGTGCGGGCCGGCCGGCGGACGAGTGTGGCCGGGGAAGAGGCCTCTTGGCCGGGGTGAATATGTTGGAACGCGGCGCGCGTAAATAGAAGCGGCTGGAGGTACCGGGGGCGAAGCCCGCCCCGGCCCGGAGGCCGAGTTAAAAAAATAAATAATCCCCGTTCAATCTCAATGGCAGGGTGCGGGCCGGCCCGGCGGCGAGGGCGGCGGGCAGCAGGCCTCTTGGACAGGTTGAGAGATAAAAAAATAATAATTCCCGTTCAGTCTCAATGGCGGGGTGCGGGCCGGCCGGGCGGCGAGTGCGGCGGGCAGCAGGCCTCTTGGACAGGTTGAGAGATAAAAAAATAATAATTCCCGTGCAGTCTCAATGGCGGGGTGCGGGCCGGGGAATAGGCCTCTTGGCCGGGGTGAATATGTTGGAACGCAGCGCGCGTAAATAGAAGCGGCTGGAGGTACCGGGGCCGAAGCCCGCCCCGGCCCGGAGGCCGAGTTAAAAAAAATAATAATCCCCGTTCAGTCTCAATGGCGGGGTGCGGGCCGGCCCGGCGGCGAGTGCGGCGGGCAGCAGGCCTCTTGGACAGGCTGAGAGATAAAAAAATAATAATTCCCGTGCAGTCTCAATGGCGGGGTGCGGGCCGGGGAATAGGCCCCTTGGCCGGGGTGAATAGTGTTGGAACACGGCCCGCGGAAATAGTAGCGGCTGGAGGTACCGGGGGCGATGCCCGCCCCGGCCCGGCGGCCAAGTTAAAAAAATAAATAATCCCCGTTCAGTCTCAATGGCAGGGTGCGGGCCGGCCCGGCGGCGAGTGCGGCGGGCAGCAGGCCTCTTGGACAGGTTGAGAGATAAAAAAATAATAATTCCCGTTCAGTCTCAATGGCAGGGTGCGGGCCGGCCCGGCGGCGATTGCGGCGGGCAGCAGGCCTCTTGGACAGGTTGAGAGATAAAAAAATAATAATTCCCATGCAGTCTCAATGGCGGGGTGCGGGCCGGGGAATAGGCCTCTTGGCCGGGGTGAATATGTTGGAACGCGGCGCGCGTAAATAGAAGCGGCTGGAGGTACCGGGGGCGAAGCCCGCCCCGGCCCGGAGGCCGAGTTAAAAAAAATAATAATCCCCGTTCAGTCTCAATGGCGGGGTGCGGGCCGGCCCGGCGGCGAGTGCGGCGGGCAGCAGGCCTCTTGGACAGGTTGAGAGATAAAAAAATAATAATTCCCGTTCAGTCTCAATGGCAGGGTGCGGGCCGGCCCGGCGGCGATTGCGGCGGGCAGCAGGCCTCTTGGACAGGTTGAGAGATAAAAAAATAATAATTCCCATGCAGTCTCAATGGCGGGGTGCGGGCCGGGGAATAGGCCTCTTGGCCGGGGTGAATATGTTGGAACGCGGCGCGCGTAAATAGAAGCGGCTGGAGGTACCGGGGGCGAAGCCCGCCCCGGCCGGAGGCCGAGTTAAAAAAAATAATAATCCCCGTTCAGTCTCAATGGCGGGGTGCGGGCCGGCCCGGCGGCGAGTGCGGCGGGCAGCAGGCCTCTTGGACAGGTTGAGAGATAAAAAAATAATAATTCCCGTGCAGTCTCAATGGCGGGGTGCGGGCCGGGGAATAGGCCTCTTGGCCGGGGTTAATAGTGTTGGAACACGGCCCGCGGAAATAGTAGCGGCTGGAGGTACCGGGGGCGATGCCCGCCCCGGCCCGGCGGCCAAGTTAAAAAAATAAATAATCCCCGTTCAGTCTCAATGGCAGGGTGCGGGCCGGCCCGGCGGCGATTGCGGCGGGCAGCAGGCCTCTTGGACAGGTTGAGAGATAAAAAAATAATAATTCCCATGCAGTCTCAATGGCGGGGTGCGGGCCGGGGAATAGGCCTCTTGGCCGGGGTGAATAGTGTTGGAACACGGCCCGCGGAAATAGTAGCGGCTGGAGGTACCGGGGGCGATGCCCGCCCCGGCCCGGCGGCCAAGTTAAAAAAATAAATAATCCCCGTTCAGTCTCAATGGCAGGGTGCGGGCCGGCCCGGCGGCGAGTGCGGCGGGCAGCAGGCCTCTTGGACAGGTTGAGAGATAAAAAAATAATAATTCCCATGCAGTCTCAATGGCGGGGTGCGGGCCGGGGAATAGGCCTCTTGGCCGGGGTGAATATGTAGGAACGCGGCGCGCGTAAATAGAAGCGGCTGGAGGTACCGGGGGCGAAGCCCGCCCCGGCCCGGAGGCCGAGTTAAAAAAAATAATAATCCCCGTTCAGTCTCAATGGCGGGGTGCGGGCCGGCCCGGCGGCGAGTGCGGCGGGCAGCAGGCCTCTTGGACAGGCTGAGAGATAAAAAAATAATAATTCCCGTGCAGTCTCAATGGCGGGGTGCGGGCCGGGGAATAGGCCTCTTGGCCGGGGTTAATAGTGTTGGAACACGGCCCGCGGAAATAGTAGCGGCTGGAGGTACCGGGGGCGATGCCCGCCCCGGCCCGGCGGCCAAGTTAAAAAAATAAATAATCCCCGTTCAGTCTCAATGGCAGGGTGCGGGCCGGCCCGGCGGCGATTGCGGCGGGCAGCAGGCCTCTTGGACAGGTTGAGAGATAAAAAAATAATAATTCCCATGCAGTCTCAATGGCGGGGTGCGGGCCGGGGAATAGGCCTCTTGGCCGGGGTGAATAGTGTTGGAACACGGCCCGCGGAAATAGTAGCGGCTGGAGGTACCGGGGGCGATGCCCGCCCCGGCCCGGCGGCCAAGTTAAAAAAATAAATAATCCCCGTTCAGTCTCAATGGCAGGGTGCGGGCCGGCCCGGCGGCGAGTGCGGCGGGCAGCAGGCCTCTTGGACAGGTTGAGAGATAAAAAAATAATAATTCCCATGCAGTCTCAATGGCGGGGTGCGGGCCGGGGAATAGGCCTCTTGGCCGGGGTGAATATGTAGGAACGCGGCGCGCGTAAATAGAAGCGGCTGGAGGTACCGGGGGCGTAGCCCGCCCCGGCCCGGAGGCCGAGTTAAAAAAAATAATAATCCCCGTTCAGTCTCAATGGCGGGGTGCGGGCCGGCCCGGCGGCGAGTGCGGCGGGCAGCAGGCCTCTTGGACAGGCTGAGAGATAAAAAAATAATAATTCCCGTGCAGTCTCAATGGCGGGGTGCGGGCCGGGGAATAGGCCTCTTGGCCGGGGTGAATATGTTGGAACGCGGCGCGCGTAAATAGAAGCGGCTGGAGGTACCGGGGGCGAAGCCCGCCCCGGCCCGGAGGCCGAGTTAAAAAAAATAATAATCCCCGTTCAGTCTCAATGGCGGGGTGCGGGCCGGCCCGGCGGCGAGTGCGGCGGGCAGCAGGCCTCTTGGACAGGTTGAGAGATAAAAAAATAATAATTCCCGTGCAGTCTCAATGGCGGGGTGCGGGCCGGGGAATAGGCCTCTTGGCCGGGGTTAATAGTGTTGGAACACGGCCCGCGGAAATAGTAGCGGCTGGAGGTACCGGGGGCGATGCCCGCCCCGGCCCGGCGGCCAAGTTAAAAAAATAAATAATCCCCGTTCAGTCTCAATGGCAGGGTGCGGGCCGGCCCGGCGGCGATTGCGGCGGGCAGCAGGCCTCTTGGACAGGTTGAGAGATAAAAAAATAATAATTCCCATGCAGTCTCAATGGCGGGGTGCGGGCCGGGGAATAGGCCTCTTGGCCGGGGTGAATAGTGTTGGAACACGGCCCGCGGAAATAGTAGCGGCTGGAGGTACCGGGGGCGATGCCCGCCCCGGCCCGGCGGCCAAGTTAAAAAAATAAATAATCCCCGTTCAGTCTCAATGGCAGGGTGCGGGCCGGCCCGGCGGCGAGTGCGGCGGGCAGCAGGCCTCTTGGACAGGTTGAGAGATAAAAAAATAATAATTCCCATGCAGTCTCAATGGCGGGGTGCGGGCCGGGGAATAGGCCTCTTGGCCGGGGTGAATATGTAGGAACGCGGCGCGCGTAAATAGAAGCGGCTGGAGGTACCGGGGGCGAAGCCCGCCCCGGCCCGGAGGCCGAGTTAAAAAAAATAATAATCCCCGTTCAGTCTCAATGGCGGGGTGCGGGCCGGCCCGGCGGCGAGTGCGGCGGGCAGCAGGCCTCTTGGACAGGCTGAGAGATAAAAAAATAATAATTCCCGTGCAGTCTCAATGGCGGGGTGCGGGCCGGGGAATAGGCCCCTTGGCCGGGGTGAATAGTGTTGGAACACGGCCCGCGGAAATAGTAGCGGCTGGAGGTACCGGGGGCGATGCCCGCCCCGGCCCGGCGGCCAAGTTAAAAAAATAAATAATCCCCGTTCAGTCTCAATGGCAGGGTGCGGGCCGGCCCGGCGGCGAGTGCGGCGGGCAGCAGGCCTCTTGGACAGGTTGAGAGATAAAAAAATAATAATTCCCGTTCAGTCTCAATGGCAGGGTGCGGGCCGGCCCGGCGGCGATTGCAGCGGGCAGCAGGCCTCTTGGACAGGTTGAGAGATAAAAAAATAATAATTCCCATGCAGTCTCAATGGCGGGGTGCGGGCCGGGGAATAGGCCTCTTGGCCGGGGTGAATATGTTGGAACGCGGCGCGCGTAAATAGAAGCGGCTGGAGGTACCGGGGGCGAAGCCCGCCCCGGCCCGGAGGCCGAGTTAAAAAAAATAATAATCCCCGTTCAGTCTCAATGGCGGGGTGCGGGCCGGCCCGGCGGCGAGTGCGGCGGGCAGCAGGCCTCTTGGACAGGTTGAGAGATAAAAAAATAATAATTCCCGTTCAGTCTCAATGGCAGGGTGCGGGCCGGCCCGGCGGCGATTGCGGCGGGCAGCAGGCCTCTTGGACAGGTTGAGAGATAAAAAAATAATAATTCCCATGCAGTCTCAATGGCGGGGTGCGGGCCGGGGAATAGGCCTCTTGGCCGGGGTGAATATGTTGGAACGCGGCGCGCGTAAATAGAAGCGGCTGGAGGTACCGGTGGCGAAGCCCGCCCCGGCCCGGAGGCCGAGTTAAAAAAAATAATAATCCCCGTTCAGTCTCAATGGCGGGGTGCGGGCCGGCCCGGCGGCGAGTGCGGCGGGCAGCAGGCCTCTTGGACAGGTTGAGAGATAAAAAAATAATAATTCCCGTGCAGTCTCAATGGCGGGGTGCGGGCCGGGGAATAGGCCTCTTGGCCGGGGTTAATAGTGTTGGAACACGGCCCGCGGAAATAGTAGCGGCTGGAGGTACCGGGGGCGATGCCCGCCCCGGCCCGGCGGCCAAGTTAAAAAAATAAATAATCCCCGTTCAGTCTCAATGGCAGGGTGCGGGCCGGGGAATAGGCCTCTTGGCCGGGGTGAATATGTTGGAACGCGGCGCGCGTAAATAGAAGCGGCTGGAGGTACCGGGGGCGAAGCCCGCCCCGGCCCGGAGGCCGAGTTAAAAAAAATAATAATCCCCGTTCAGTCTCAATGGCGGGGTGCGGGCCGGCCCGGCGGCGAGTGCGGCGGGCAGCAGGCCTCTTGGACAGGTTGAGAGATAAAAAAATAATAATTCCCGTTCAGTCTCAATGGCAGGGTGCGGGCCGGCCCGGCGGCGATTGCGGCGGGCAGCAGGCCTCTTGGACAGGTTGAGAGATAAAAAAATAATAATTCCCATGCAGTCTCAATGGCGGGGTGCGGGCCGGGGAATAGGCCTCTTGGCCGGGGTGAATATGTTGGAACGCGGCGCGCGTAAATAGAAGCGGCTGGAGGTACCGGGGGCGAAGCCCGCCCCGGCCCGGAGGCCGAGTTAAAAAAAATAATAATCCCCGTTCAGTCTCAATGGCGGGGTGCGGGCCGGCCCGGCGGCGAGTGCGGCGGGCAGCAGGCCTCTTGGACAGGTTGAGAGATAAAAAAATAATAATTCCCGTGCAGTCTCAATGGCGGGGTGCGGGCCGGGGAATAGGCCTCTTGGCCGGGGTTAATAGTGTTGGAACACGGCCCGCGGAAATAGTAGCGGCTGGAGGTACCGGGGGCGATGCCCGCCCCGGCCCGGCGGCCAAGTTAAAAAAATAAATAATCCCCGTTCAGTCTCAATGGCAGGGTGCGGGCCGGCCCGGCGGCGATTGCGGCGGGCAGCAGGCCTCTTGGACAGGTTGAGAGATAAAAAAATAATAATTCCCATGCAGTCTCAATGGCGGGGTGCGGGCCGGGGAATAGGCCTCTTGGCCGGGGTGAATATGTTGGAACGCGGCGCGCGTAAATAGAAGCGGCTGGAGGTACCGGGGGCGAAGCCCGCCCCGGCCCGGAGGCCGAGTTAAAAAAAATAATAATCCCCGTTCAGTCTCAATGGCGGGGTGCGGGCCGGCCCGGCGGCGAGTGCGGCGGGCAGCAGGCCTCTTGGACAGGTTGAGAG
The DNA here is from genome assembly GCF_025434085.1 of Hippocampus zosterae. NCBI lineage: Eukaryota > Metazoa > Chordata > Actinopteri > Syngnathiformes > Syngnathidae > Hippocampus > Hippocampus zosterae. The sequence continues at coordinate 12,419,535 of NC_067469.1, forward strand.
ATAAAAAAATAATAATTCCCGTGCAGTCTCAATGGCGGGGTGCGGGCCGGGGAATAGGCCTCTTGGCCGGGGTGAATATGTTGGAACAAGGCCCGCGGAAATAGTAGCGGCTGGAGGTACCGGGGGCGATGCCCGCCCCGGCCAGGCGGCCAAGTTAAAAAAATAAATAATCCCCGTTCAGTCTCAATGGCAGGGTGCGGGCCGGCCCGGCGGCGATTGCGGCGGGCAGCAGGCCTCTTGGACAGGTTGAGAGATATAAAAATAATAATTCCCGTGCAGTCTCAATGGCGGGGTGCGGGCCGGCCCGGCGGACGAGTGTGGCCGGGGAAGAGGCCTCTTGGCCGGGGTGAATATGTTGGAACGCGGCGCGCGTAAATAGAAGCGGCTGGAGGTACCGGGGGCGAAGCCCGCCCCGGCCCGGAGGCCGAGTTAAAAAAAATAATAATCCCCGTTCATTCTCAATGGCGGGGTGCGGGCCGGCCCGGCGGCGAGTGCGGCGGGCAGCAGGCCTCTTGGACAGGTTGAGAGATAAAAAAATAATAATTCCCATGCAGTCTCAATGGCGGGGTGCGGGCCGGGGAATAGGCCTCTTGGCCGGGGTGAATAGTGTTGGAACAAGGCCCGCGGAAATAGTAGCGGCTGGAGGTACCGGGGGCGATGCCCGCCCCGGCCAGGCGGCCAAGTTAAAAAAATAAATAATCCCCGTTCAGTCTCAATGGCAGGGTGCGGGCCGGCCCGGCGGCGATTGCGGCGGGCAGCAGGCCTCTTGGACAGGTTGAGAGATATAAAAATAATAATTCCCGTGCAGTCTCAATGGCGGGGTGCGGGCCGGCCCGGCGGACGAGTGTGGCCGGGGAAGAGGCCTCTTGGCCGGGGTGAATATGTTGGAACGCGGCGCGCGTAAATAGAAGCGGCTGGAGGTACCGGGGGCGAAGCCCGCCCCGGCCCGGAGGCCGAGTTAAAAAAAATAATAATCCCCGTTCAGTCTCAATGGCGGGGTGCGGGCCGGCCCGGCGGCGAGTGCGGCGGGCAGCAGGCCTCTTGGACAGGTTGAGAGATAAAAAAATAATAATTCCCGTGCAGTCTCAATGGCGGGGTGCGGGCCGGGGAATAGGCCTCTTGGCCGGGGTGAATAGTGTTGGAACACGGCCCGCGGAAATAGTAGCGGCTGGAGGTACCGGGGGCGATGCCCGCCCCGGCCCGGCGGCCAAGTTAAAAAAATAAATAATCCCCGTTCAGTCTCAATGGCAGGGTGCGGGCCGGCCCGGCGGCGAGTGCGGCGGGCAGCAGGCCTCTTGGACAGGTTGAGAGATAAAAAAATAATAATTCCCGTTCAGTCTCAATGGCAGGGTGCGGGCCGGCCCGGCGGCGATTGCGGCGGGCAGCAGGCCTCTTGGACAGGTTGAGAGATAAAAAAATAATAATTCCCATGCAGTCTCAATGGCGGGGTGCGGGCCGGGGAATAGGCCTCTTGGCCGGGGTGAATATGTTGGAACGCGGCGCGCGTAAATAGAAGCGGCTGGAGGTACCGGGGGCGAAGCCCGCCCCGGCCCGGAGGCCGAGTTAAAAAAAATAATAATCCCCGTTCAGTCTCAATGGCGGGGTGCGGGCCGGCCCGGCGGCGAGTGCGGCGGGCAGCAGGCCTCTTGGACAGGTTGAGAGATAAAAAAATAATAATTCCCGTTCAGTCTCAATGGCAGGGTGCGGGCCGGCCCGGCGGCGATTGCGGCGGGCAGCAGGCCTCTTGGACAGGTTGAGAGATAAAAAAATAATAATTCCCATGCAGTCTCAATGGCGGGTGCGGGCCGGGGAATAGGCCTCTTGGCCGGGGTGAATATGTTGGAACGCAGCGCGCGTAAATAGAAGCGGCTGGAGGTACCGGGGGCGAAGCCCGCCCCGGCCCGGAGGCCGAGTTAAAAAAAATAATAATCCCCGTTCAGTCTCAATGGCGGGGTGCGGGCCGGCCCGGCGGCGATTGCGGCGGGCAGCAGGCCTCTTGGACAGGTTGAGAGATAAAAAAATAATAATTCCCATGCAGTCTCAATGGCGGGGTGCGGGCCGGGGAATAGGCCTCTTGGCCGGGGTGAATATGTTGGAACGCGGCGCGCGTAAATAGAAGCGGCTGGAGGTACCGGGGGCGAAGCCCGCCCCGGCCCGGAGGCCGAGTTAAAAAAAATAATAATCCCCGTTCAGTCTCAATGGCGGGGTGCGGGCCGGCCCGGCGGCGATTGCGGCGGGCAGCAGGCCTCTTGGACAGGTTGAGAGATAAAAAAATAATAATTCCCATGCAGTCTCAATGGCGGGGTGCGGGCCGGGGAATAGGCCTCTTGGCCGGGGTGAATATGTTGGAACGCGGCGCGCGTAAATAGAAGCGGCTGGAGGTACCGGGGGCGAAGCCCGCCCCGGCCCGGAGGCCGAGTTAAAAAAAATAATAATCCCCGTTCAGTCTCAATGGCGGGGTGCGGGCCGGCCCGGCGGCGAGTGCGGCGGGCAGCAGGCCTCTTGGACAGGTTGAGAGATAAAAAAATAATAATTCCCGTGCAGTCTCAATGGCGGGGTGCGGGCCGGGGAATAGGCCTCTTGGCCGGGGTGAATATGTTGGAACGCGGCGCGCGTAAATAGAAGCGGCTGGAGGTACCGGGGGCGAAGCCCGCCCCGGCCCGGAGGCCGAGTTAAAAAAAATAATAATCCCCGTTCAGTCTCAATGGCGGGGTGCGGGCCGGCCCGGCGGCGAGTGCGGCGGGCAGCAGGCCTCTTGGACAGGTTGAGAGATAAAAAAATAATAATTCCCGTGCAGTCTCAATGGCGGGGTGCGGGCCGGGGAATAGGCCCCTTGGCCGGGGTGAATAGTGTTGGAACACGGCCCGCGGAAATAGTAGCGGCTGGAGGTACCGGGGGCGATGCCCGCCCCGGCCCGGCGGCCAAGTTAAAAAAATAAATAATCCCCGTTCAGTCTCAATGGCAGGGTGCGGGCCGGCCCGGCGGCGATTGCGGCGGGCAGCAGGCCTCTTGGACAGGTTGAGAGATAAAAAAATAATAATTCCCATGCAGTCTCAATGGCGGGGTGCGGGCCGGGGAATAGGCCTCTTGGCCGGGGTGAATAGTGTTGGAACACGGCCCGCGGAAATAGTAGCGGCTGGAGGTACCGGGGGCGATGCCCGCCCCGGCCCGGCGGCCAAGTTAAAAAAATAAATAATCCCCGTTCAGTCTCAATGGCAGGGTGCAGGCCGGCCCGGCGGCGAGTGCGGCGGGCAGCAGGCCTCTTGGACAGGTTGAGAGATAAAAAAATAATAATTCCCGTTCAGTCTCAATGGCAGGGTGCGGGCCGGCCCGGCGGCGATTGCGGCGGGCAGCAGGCCTCTTGGACAGGTTGAGAGATAAAAAAATAATAATTCCCATGCAGTCTCAATGGCGGGGTGCGGGCCGGGGAATAGGCCTCGTGGCCGGGGTGAATATGTTGGAACGCGGCGCGCGTAAATAGAAGCGGCTGGAGGTACCGGGGGCGAAGCCCGCCCCGGCCCGGAGGCCGAGTTAAAAAAAATAATAATCCCCGTTCAGTCTCAATGGCGGGGTGCGGGCCGGCCCGGCGGCGAGTGCGGCGGGCAGCAGGCCTCTTGGACAGGTTGAGAGATAAAAAAATAATAATTCCCGTTCAGTCTCAATGGCAGGGTGCGGGCCGGCCCGGCGGCGATTGCGGCGGGCAGCAGGCCTCTTGGACAGGTTGAGAGATAAAAAAATAATAATTCCCGTTCAGTCTCAATGGCAGGGTGCGGGCCGGCCCGGCGGCGATTGCGGCGGGCAGCAGGCCTCTTGGACAGGTTGAGAGATAAAAAAATAATAATTCCCATGCAGTCTCAATGGCGGGGTGCGGGCCGGGGAATAGGCCTCTTGGCCGGGGTGAATAGTGTTGGAACACGGCCCGCGGAAATAGTAGCGGCTGGAGGTACCGGGGGCGATGCCCGCCCCGGCCCGGCGGCCAAGTTAAAAAAATAAATAATCCCCGTTCAGTCTCAATGGCAGGGTGCGGGCCGGCCCGGCGGCGATTGCGGCGGGCAGCAGGCCTCTTGGACAGGTTGAGAGATAAAAAAATAATAATTCCCATGCAGTCTCAATGGCGGGGTGCGGGCCGGGGAATAGGCCTCTTGGCCGGGGTGAATAGTGTTGGAACACGGCCCGCGGAAATAGTAGCGGCTGGAGGTACCGGGGGCGATGCCCGCCCCGGCCCGGCGGCCAAGTTAAAAAAATAAATAATCCCCGTTCAGTCTCAATGGCAGGGTGCGGGCCGGCCCGGCGGCGAGTGCGGCGGGCAGCAGGCCTCTTGGACAGGTTGAGAGATAAAAAAATAATAATTCCCGTTCAGTCTCAATGGCAGGGTGCGGGCCGGCCCGGCGGCGATTGCGGCGGGCAGCAGGCCTCTTGGACAGGTTGAGAGATAAAAAAATAATAATTCCCATGCAGTCTCAATGGCGGGGTGCGGGCCGGGGAATAGGCCAATTGGCCGGGGTGAATATGTTGGAACGCGGCACGCGTAAATAGAAGCGGCTGGAGGTACCGGGGGCGAAGCCCGCCCCGGCCCGGAGGCCGAGTTAAAAAAAATAATAATCCCCGTTCAGTCTCAATGGCGGGGTGCGGGCCGGCCCGGCGGCGAGTGCGGCGGGCAGCAGGCCTCTTGGACAGGTTGAGAGATAAAAAAATAATAATTCCCGTTCAGTCTCAATGGCAGGGTGCGGGCCGGCCCGGCGGCGATTGCGGCGGGCAGCAGGCCTCTTGGACAGGTTGAGAGATAAAAAAATAATAATTCCCATGCAGTCTCAATGGCGGGGTGCGGGCCGGGGAATAGGCCTCTTGGCCGGGGTGATTAGTGTTGGAACACGGCCCGCGGAAATAGTAGCGGCTAGAGGTACCGGGGGCGATGCCCGCCCCGGCCCGGCGGCCAAGTTAAAAAAATAAATAATCCCCGTTCAGTCTCAATGGCAGGGTGCGGGCCGGCCCGGCGGCGAGTGCGGCGGGCAGCAGGCCTCTTGGACAGGTTGAGAGATAAAAAAATAATAATTCCCGTTCAGTCTCAATGGCAGGGTGCGGGCCGGCCCGGCGGCGATTGCGGCGGGCAGCAGGCCTCTTGGACAGGTTGAGAGATAAAAAAATAATAATTCCCATGCAGTCTCAATGGCGGGGTGCGGGCCGGGGAATAGGCCTCTTGGCCGGGGTGAATATGTTGGAACGCGGCGCGCGTAAATAGAAGCGGCTGGAGGTACCGGGGGCGAAGCCCGCCCCGGCCCGGAGGCCGAGTTAAAAAAAATAATAATCCCCGTTCAGTCTCAATGGCGGGGTGCGGGCCGGCCCGGCGGCGAGTGCGGCGGGCAGCAGGCCTCTTGGACAGGTTGAGAGATAAAAAAATAATAATTCCCGTTCAGTCTCAATGGCAGGGTGCGGGCCGGCCCGGCGGCGATTGCGGCGGGCAGCAGGCCTCTTGGACAGGTTGAGAGATAAAAAAATAATAATTCCCATGCAGTCTCAATGGCGGGGTGCGGGCCGGGGAATAGGCCTCTTGGCCGGGGTGAATATGTTGGAACGCGGCGCGCGTAAATAGAAGCGGCTGGAGGTACCGGGGGCGAAGCCCGCCCCGGCCCGGAGGCCGAGTTAAAAAAAATACTAATCCCCGTTCAGTCTCAATGGCGGGGTGCGGGCCGGCCCGGCGGCGAGTGCGGCGGGCAGCAGGCCTCTTGGACAGGTTGAGAGATAAAAAAATAATAATTCCCGTGCAGTCTCAATGGCGGGGTGCGGGCCGGGGAATAGGCCTCTTGGCCGGGGTGAATAGTGTTGGAACACGGCCCGCGGAAATAGTAGCGGCTGGAGGTACCGGGGGCGATGCCCGCCCCGGCCCGGCGGCCAAGTTAAAAAAATAAATAATCCCTGTTCAGTCTCAATGGCAGGGTGCGGGCCGGCCCGGCGGCGATTGCGGCGGGCAGCAGGCCTCTTGGACAGGTTGAGAGATAAAAAAATAATAATTCCCATGCAGTCTCAATGGCGGGGTGCGGGCCGGGGAATAGGCCTCTTGGCCGGGGTGAATAGTGTTGGAACACGGCCCGCGGAAATAGTAGCGGCTGGAGGTACCGGGGGCGATGCCCGCCCCGGCCCGGCGGCCAAGTTAAAAAAATAAATAATCCCCGTTCAGTCTCAATGGCAGGGTGCGGGCCGGCCCGGCGGCGAGTGCGGCGGGCAGCAGGCCTCTTGGACAGGTTGAGAGATAAAAAAATAATAATTCCCGTTCAGTCTCAATGGCAGGGTGCGGGCCGGCCCGGCGGCGATTGCGGCGGGCAGCAGGCCTCTTGGACAGGTTGAGAGATAAAAAAATAATAATTCCCATGCAGTCTCAATGGCGGGGTGCGGGCCGGGGAATAGGCCTCTTGGCCGGGGTGAATAGTGTTGGAACACGGCCCGCGGAAATAGTAGCGGCTGGAGGTACCGGGGGCGATGCCCGCCCCGGCCCGGCGGCCAAGTTAAAAAAATAAATAATCCCCGTTCAGTCTCAATGGCAGGGTGCGGGCCGGCCCGGCGGCGATTGCGGCGGGCAGCAGGCCTCTTGGACAGGTTGAGAGATATAAAAATAATAATTCCCGTGCAGTCTCAATGGCGGGGTGCGGGCCGGCCCGGCGGACGAGTGTGGCCGGGGAAGAGGCCTCTTGGCCGGGGTGAATATGTTGGAACGCGGCGCGCGTAAATAGAAGCGGCTGGAGGTACCGGGGGCGAAGCCCGCCCCGGCCCGGAGGCCGAGTTAAAAAAAATAATAATCCCCGTTCAGTCTCAATGGCGGGGTGCGGGCCGGCCCGGCGGCGAGTGCGGCGGGCAGCAGGCCTCTTGGACAGGTTGAGAGATAAAAAAATAATAATTCCCGTGCAGTCTCAATGGCGGGGTGCGGGCCGGGGAATAGGCCTCTTGGCCGGGGTGAATAGTGTTGGAACACGGCCCGCGGAAATAGTAGCGGCTGGAGGTACCGGGGGCGATGCCCGCCCCGGCCCGGCGGCCAAGTTAAAAAAATAAATAATCCCCGTTCAGTCTCAATGGCAGGGTGCGGGCCGGCCCGGCGGCGAGTGCGGCGGGCAGCAGGCCTCTTGGACAGGTTGAGAGATAAAAAAATAATAATTCCCGTTCAGTCTCAATGGCAGGGTGCGGGCCGGCCCGGCGGCGATTGCGGCGGGCAGCAGGCCTCTTGGACAGGTTGAGAGATAAAAAAATAATAATTCCCATGCAGTCTCAATGGCGGGGTGCGGGCCGGGGAATAGGCCTCTTGGCCGGGGTGAATATGTTGGAACGCGGCGCGCGTAAATAGAAGCGGCTGGAGGTACCGGGGGCGAAGCCCGCCCCGGCCCGGAGGCCGAGTTAAAAAAAATAATAATCCCCGTTCAGTCTCAATGGCGGGGTGCGGGCCGGCCCGGCGGCGAGTGCGGCGGGCAGCAGGCCTCTTGGACAGGTTGAGAGATAAAAAAATAATAATTCCCGTTCAGTCTCAATGGCAGGGTGCGGGCCGGCCCGGCGGCGATTGCGGCGGGCAGCAGGCCTCTTGGACAGGTTGAGAGATAAAAAAATAATAATTCCCATGCAGTCTCAATGGCGGGGTGCGGGCCGGGGAATAGGCCTCTTGGCCGGGGTGAATATGTTGGAACGCAGCGCGCGTAAATAGAAGCGGCTGGAGGTACCGGGGGCGAAGCCCGCCCCGGCCCGGAGGCCGAGTTAAAAAAAATAATAATCCCCGTTCAGTCTCAATGGCGGGGTGCGGGCCGGCCCGGCGGCGAGTGCGGCGGGCAGCAGGCCTCTTGGACAGGTTGAGAGATAAAAAAATAATAATTCCCGTTCAGTCTCAATGGCAGGGTGCGGGCCGGCCCGGCGGCGATTGCGGCGGGCAGCAGGCCTCTTGGACAGGTTGAGAGATAAAAAAATAATAATTCCCATGCAGTCTCAATGGCGGGGTGCGGGCCGGGGAATAGGCCTCTTGGCCGGGGTGAATATGTTGGAACGCAGCGCGCGTAAATAGAAGCGGCTGGAGGTACCGGGGGCGAAGCCCGCCCCGGCCCGGAGGCCGAGTTAAAAAAAAATAATAATCCCCGTTCAGTCTCAATGGCGGGGTGCGGGCCGGCCCGGCGGCGATTGCGGCGGGCAGCAGGCCTCTTGGACAGGTTGAGAGATAAAAAAATAATAATTCCCATGCAGTCTCAATGGCGGGGTGCGGGCCGGGGAATAGGCCTCTTGGCCGGGGTGAATATGTTGGAACGCGGCGCGCGTAAATAGAAGCGGCTGGAGGTACCGGGGGCGAAGCCCGCCCCGGCCCGGAGGCCGAGTTAAAAAAAATAATAATCCCGTTCAGTCTCAATGGCGGGGTGCGGGCCGGCCCGGCGGCGAGTGCGGCGGGCAGCAGGCCTCTTGGACAGGTTGAGAGATAAAAAAATAATAATTCCCGTGCAGTCTCAATGGCGGGGTGCGGGCCGGGGAATAGGCCTCTTGGCCGGGGTGAATATGTTGGAACGCGGCGCGCGTAAATAGAAGCGGCTGGAGGTACAGGGGGCGAAGCCCGCCCCGGCCCGGAGGCCGAGTTAAAAAAAATAATAATCCCCGTTCAGTCTCAATGGCGGGGTGCGGGCCGGCCCGGCGGCGAGTGCGGCGGGCAGCAGGCCTCTTGGACAGGTTGAGAGATAAAAAAATAATAATTCCCGTGCAGTCTCAATGGCGGGGTGCGGGCCGGGGAATAGGCCCCTTGGCCGGGGTGAATAGTGTTGGAACACGGCCCGCGGAAATAGTAGCGGCTGGAGGTACCGGGGGCGATGCCCGCCCCGGCCCGGCGGCCAAGTTAAAAAAATAAATAATCCCCGTTCAGTCTCAATGGCAGGGTGCGGGCCGGCCCGGCGGCGATTGCGGCGGGCAGCAGGCCTCTTGGACAGGTTGAGAGATAAAAAAATAATAATTCCCATGCAGTCTCAATGGCGGGGTGCGGGCCGGGGAATAGGCCTCTTGGCCGGGGTGAATAGTGTTGGAACACGGCCCGCGGAAATAGTAGCGGCTGGAGGTACCGGGGGCGATGCCCGCCCCGGCCCGGCGGCCAAGTTAAAAAAATAAATAATCCCGTTCAGTCTCAATGGCAGGGTGCGGGCCGGCCCGGCGGCGAGTGCGGCGGGCAGCAGGCCTCTTGGACAGGTTGAGAGATAAAAAAATAATAATTCCCGTTCAGTCTCAATGGCAGGGTGCGGGCCGGCCCGGCGGCGATTGCGGCGGGCAGCAGGCCTCTTGGACAGGTTGAGAGATAAAAAAATAATAATTCCCATGCAGTCTCAATGGCGGGGTGCGGGCCGGGGAATAGGCCTCTTGGCCGGGGTGAATATGTTGGAACGCGGCGCGCGTAAATAGAAGCGGCTGGAGGTACCGGGGGGCGAAGCCCGCCCCGGCCCGGAGGCCGAGTTAAAAAAAATAATAATCCCCGTTCAGTCTCAATGGCGGGGTGCGGGCCGGCCCGGCGGCGATTGCGGCGGGCAGCAGGCCTCTTGGACAGGTTGAGAGATAAAAAAATAGTAATTCCCATGCAGTCTCAATGGCGGGGTGCGGGCCGGGGAATAGGCCTCTTGGCCGGGGTGAATATGTTGGAACGCGGCGCGCGTAAATAGAAGCGGCTGGAGGTACCGGGGGCGAAGCCCGCCCCGGCCCGGAGGCCGAGTTAAAAAAAATAATAATCCCCGTGCAGTCTCAATGGCGGGGTGCGGGCCGGCCCGGCGGCGAGTGCGGCGGGCAGCAGGCCTCTTGGACAGGTTGAGTGATAAAAAAAATAATAATTCCCGTGCAGTCTCAATGGCGGGGTGCGGGCCGGGGAATAGGCCTCTTGGCCGGGGTTAATAGTGTTGGAACACGGCCCGCGGAAATAGTAGCGGCTGGAGGTACCGGGGGCGATGCCCGCCCCGGCCCGGCGGCCAAGTTAAAAAAATAAATAATCCCCGTTCAGTCTCAATGGCAGGGTGCGGGCCGGCCCGGCGGCGATTGCGGCGGGCAGCAGGCCTCTTGGACAGGTTGAGAGATAAAAAAATAATAATTCCCATGCAGTCTCAATGGCGGGGTGCGGGCCGGGGAATAGGCCTCTTGGCCGGGGTGAATAGTGTTGGAACACGGCCCGCGGAAATAGTAGCGGATGGAGGTACCGGGGGCGATGCCCGCCCCGGCCCGGCGGCCAAGTTAAAAAAATAAATAATCCCCGTTCAGTCTCAATGGCAGGGTGCGGGCCGGCCCGGCGGCGAGTGCGGCGGGCAGCAGGCCTTTTGGACAGGTTGAGAGATAAAAAAATAATAATTCCCATGCAGTCTCAATGGCGGGGTGCGGGCCGGGGAATAGGCCTCTTGGCCGGGGTGAATATGTTGGAACGCGGCGCGCGTAAATAGAAGCGGCTGGAGGTACCGGGGGCGAAGCCCGCCCCGGCCCGGAGGCCGAGTTAAAAAAAATAATAATCCCCGTTCAGTCTCAATGGCGGGGTGCGGGCCGGCCCGGCGGCGAGTGCGGCGGGCAGCAGGCCTCTTGGACAGGTTGAGAGATAAAAAAATAATAATTCCCGTGCAGTCTCAATGGCGGGGTGCGGGCCGGGGAATAGGCCTCTTGGCCGGGGTGAATAGTGTTGGAACACGGCCCGCGGAAATAGTAGCGGCTGGAGGTACCGGGGGCGATGCCCGCCCCGGCCCGGCGGCCAAGTTAAAAAAATAAATAATCCCGTTCAGTCTCAATGGCAGGGTGCGGGCCGGCCCGGCGGCGATTGCGGCGGGCAGCAGGCCTCTTGGACAGGTTGAGAGATAAAAAAATAATAATTCCCATGCAGTCTCAATGGCGGGGTGCGGGCCGGGGAATAGGCCTCTTGGCCGGGGTGAATATGTTGGAACGCGGCGCGCGTAAATAGAAGCGGCTGGAGGTACCGGGGGCGAAGCCCGCCCCGGCCCGGAGGCCGAGTTAAAAAAAATAATAATCCCCGTTCAGTCTCAATGGCGGGGTGCGGGCCGGCCCGGCGGCGAGTGCGGCGGGCAGCAGGCCTCTTGGACAGGTTGAGAGATAAAAAAATAATAATTCCCGTTCAGTCTCAATGGCAGGGTGCGGGCCGGCCCGGCGGCGATTGCGGCGGGCAGCAGGCCTCTTGGACAGGTTGAGAGATAAAAAAATAATAATTCCCATGCAGTCTCAATGGCGGGGTGCGGGCCGGGGAATAGGCCTCTTGGCCGGGGTGAATATGTTGGAACGCGGCGCGCGTAAATAGAAGCGGCTGGAGGTACCGGGGGCGAAGCCCGCCCCGGCCCGGAGGCCGAGTTAAAAAAAATAATAATCCCCGTTCAGTCTCAATGGCGGGGTGCGGGCCGGCCCGGCGGCGAGTGCGGCGGGCAGCAGGCCTCTTGGACAGGTTGAGAGATAAAAAAAATAATAATTCCCGTGCAGTCTCAATGGCGGGGTGCGGGCCGGGGAATAGGCCTCTTGGCCGGGGTTAATAGTGTTGGAACACGGCCCGCGGAAATAGTAGCGGCTGGAGGTACCGGGGGCGATGCCCGCCCCGGCCCGGCGGCCGAGTTAAAAAAATAAATAATCCCCGTTCAGTCTCAATGGCAGGGTGCGGGCCGGCCCGGCGGCGATTGCGGCGGGCAGCAGGCCTCTTGGACAGGTTGAGAGATAAAAAAATAATAATTCCCATGCAGTCTCAATGGCGGGGTGCGGGCCGGGGAATAGGCCTCTTGGCCGGGGTGAATAGTGTTGGAACACGGCCCGCGGAAATAGTAGCGGCTGGAGGTACCGGGGGCGATGCCCGCCCCGGCCCGGCGGCCAAGTTAAAAAAATAAATAATCCCCGTTCAGTCTCAATGGCAGGGTGCGGGCCGGCCCGGCGGCGAGTGCGGCGGGCAGCAGGCCTTTTGGACAGGTTGAGAGATAAAAAAATAATAATTCCCATGCAGTCTCAATGGCGGGGTGCGGGCCGGGGAATAGGCCTCTTGGCCGGGGTGAATATGTTGGAACGCGGCTCGCGTAAATAGAAGCGGCTGGAGGTACCGGGGGCGAAGCCCGCCCCGGCCCGGAGGCCGAGTTAAAAAAAATAATAATCCCCGTTCAGTCTCAATGGCGGGGTGCGGGCCGGCCCGGCGGCGAGTGCGGCGGGCAGCAGGCCTCTTGGACAGGTTGAGAGATAAAAAAATAATAATTCCCGTGCAGTCTCAATGGCGGGGTGCGGGCCGGGGAATAGGCCTCTTGGCCGGGGTGAATAGTGTTGGAACACGGCCCGCGGAAATAGTAGCGGCTGGAGGTACCGGGGGCGAAGCCCGCCCCGGCCCGGAGGCCGAGTTAAAAAAAATAATAATCCCCGTTCAGTCTCAATGGCGGGGTGCGGGCCGGCCCGGCGGCGAGTGCGGCGGGCAGCAGGCCTCTTGGACAGGTTGAGAGATAAAAAAATAATAATTCCCGTGCAGTCTCAATGGCGGGATGCGGGCCGGCCCGGCGGCGAGTGCGGCGGGCAGCAGGCCTCTTGGACAGGTTGAGAGATAAAAAAATAATAATCCCCGTTCAGTCTCAATGGCGGGGTGCGGGCCGGCCCGGCGGCGAGTGCGGCGGGCAGCAGGCCACTTGGACAGGTTGAGAGATAAAAAAATAATAATTCCCGTGCAGTCTCAATGGCGGGGTGCGGGCCGGGGAATAGGCCTCTTGGCCGGGGTGAATAGTGTTGGAACACGGCCCGCGGAAATAGTAGCGGCTGGAGGTACCGGGGGCGATGCCCGCCCCGGCCCGGCGGCCAAGTTAAAAAAATAAATAATCCCGTTCAGTCTCAATGGCAGGGTGCGGGCCGGCCCGGCGGCGATTGCGGCGGGCAGCAGGCCTCTTGGACAGGTTGAGAGATAAAAAAATAATAATTCCCATGCAGTCTCAATGGCGGGGTGCGGGCCGGGGAATAGGCCTCTTGGCCGGGGTGAATAGTGTTGGAACACGGCCCGCGGAAATAGTAGCGGCTGGAGGTACCGGGGGCGATGCCCGCCCCGGCCCGGCGGCCAAGTTAAAAAAATAAATAATCCCCGTTCAGTCTCAATGGCAGGGTGCGGGCCGGCCCGGCGGCAATTGCGGCGGGCAGCAGGCCTCTTGGACAGGTTGAGAGATAAAAAAATAATAATTCCCATGCAGTCACAATGGCGGGGTGCGGGCCGGGGAATAGGCCTCTTGGCCGGGGTGAATATGTTGGAACGCGGCGAGCGTAAATAGAAGCGGCTGGAGGTACCGGGGGCGAAGCCCGCCCCGGCCCGGAGGCCGAGTTAAAAAAAATAATAATCCCCGTTCAGTCTCAATGGCGGGGTGCGGGCCGGCCCGGCGGCGAGTGCGGCGGGCAGCAGGCCTCTTGGACAGGTTGAGAGATAAAAAAATAATAATTCCCGTGCAGTCTCAATGGCGGGGTGCGGGCCGGGGAATAGGCCTCTTGGCCGGGGTGAATATGTTGGAACGCGGCGCGCGTAATTAGAAGCGGCTGGAGGTACCGGGGGCGAAGCCCGCCCCGGCCCGGAGGCCGAGTTAAAAAAAATAATAATCCCCGTTCAGTCTCAATGGCGGGGTGCGGGCCGGCCCGGCGGCGAGTGCGGCGGGCAGCAGGCCTCTTGGACAGGTTGAGAGATAAAAAAATAATAATTCCCGTGCAGTCTCAATGGCGGGGTGCGGGCCGGGGAATAGGCCTCTTGGCCGGGGTGAATAGTGTTGGAACACGGCCCGCGGAAATAGTAGCGGCTGGAGGTACCGGGGGCGATGCCCGCCCCGGCCCGGCGGCCAAGTTAAAAAAATAAATAATCCCGTTCAGTCTCAATGGCAGGGTGCGGGCCGGCCCGGCGGCGATTGCGGCGGGCAGCAGGCCTCTTGGACAGGTTGAGAGATAAAAAAATAATAATTCCCATGCAGTCTCAATGGCGGGGTGCGGGCCGGGGAATAGGCCTCTTGGCCGGGGTGAATATGTTGGAACGCGGCGCGCGTAAATAGAAGCGGCTGGAGGTACCGGGGGCGAAGCCCGCCCCGGCCCGGAGGCCGAGTTAAAAAAAATAATAATCCCCGTTCAGTCTCAATGGCGGGGTGCGGGCCGGCCCGGCGGCGAGTGCGGCGGGCAGCAGGCCTCTTGGACAGGTTGAGAGATAAAAAAATAATAATTCCCGTGCAGTCTCAATGGCGGGGTGCGGGCCGGGGAATAGGCCTCTTGGCCGGGGTGAATAGTGTTGGAACACGGCCCGCGGAAATAGTAGCGGCTGGAGGTACCGGGGGCGATGCCCGCCCCGGCCCGGCGGCCAAGTTAAAAAAATAAATAATCCCGTTCAGTCTCAATGGCAGGGTGCGGGCCGGCCCGGCGGCGATTGCGGCGGGCAGCAGGCCTCTTGGACAGGTTGAGAGATAAAAAAATAATAATTCCCATGCAGTCTCAATGGCGGGGTGCGGGCCGGGGAATAGGCCTCTTGGCCGGGGTGAATATGTTGGAACGCGGCGCGCGTAAATAGAAGCGGCTGGAGGTACCGGGGGCGAAGCCCGCCCCGGCCCGGAGGCCGAGTTAAAAAAAATAATAATCCCCGTTCAGTCTCAATGGCGGGGTGCGGGCCGGCCCGGCGGCGAGTGCGGCGGGCAGCAGGCCTCTTGGACAGGTTGAGAGATAAAAAAATAATAATTCCCGTTCAGTCTCAATGGCAGGGTGCGGGCCGGCCCGGCGGACGAGTGTGGCCGGGGAAGAGGCCTCTTGGCCGGGGTGAATATGTTGGAACGCGGTGCGCGTAAATAGAAGCGGCTGGAGGTACCGGGGGCGAAGCCCGCCCCGGCCCGGAGGCCGAGTTAAAAAAAATAATAATCCCCGTTCAGTCTCAATGGCGGGGTGCGGGCCGGCCCGGCGGCGAGTGCGGCGGGCAGCAGGCCTCTTGGACAGGTTGAGAGATAAAAAAATAATAATTCCCATGCAGTCTCAATGGCGGGGTGCGGGCCGGGGAATAGGCCTCTTGGCCGGGGTGAATATGTTGGAACGCGGCGCGCGTAAATAGAAGCGGCTGGAGGTACCGGGGGCGAAGCCCGCCCCGGCCCGGAGGCCGAGTTAAAAAAAATAATAATCCCCGTTCAGTCTCAATGGCGGGGTGCGGGCCGGCCCGGCGGCGAGTGCGGCGGGCAGCAGGCCTCTTGGACAGGTTGAGAGATAAAAAAATAATAATTCCCGTTCAGTCTCAATGGCAGGTTGCGGGCCGGCCCGGCGGACGAGTGTGGCCGGGGAAGAGGCCTCTTGGCCGGGGTGAATATGTTGGAACGCGGTGCGCGTAAATAGAAGCGGCTGGAGGTACCGGGGGCGAAGCCCGCCCCGGCCCGGAGGCCGAGTTAAAAAAAATAATAATCCCCGTTCAGTCTCAATGGCGGGGTGCGGGCCGGCCCGGCGGCGAGTGCGGCGGGCAGCAGGCCTCTTGGACAGGTTGAGAGATAAAAAAATAATAATTCCCGTGCAGTCTCAATGGCGGGGTGCGGGCCGGCCCGGCGGACGAGTGTGGCCGGGGAAGAGGCCTCTTGGCCGGGGTGAATATGTTGGAACGCGGCGCGCGTAAATAGAAGCGGCTGGAGGTACCGGGGGCGAAGCCCGCCCCGGCCCGGAGGCCGAGTTAAAAAAATAAATAATCCCCGTTCAGTCTCAATGGCAGGGTGCGGGCCGGCCCGGCGGCGAGGGCGGCGGGCAGCAGGCCTCTTGGACAGGTTGAGAGATAAAAAAATAATAATTCCCGTTCAGTCTCAATGGCAGGGTGCGGGCCGGCCCGGCGGCGATTGCGGCGGGCAGCAGGCCTCTTGGACAGGTTGAGAGATAAAAAAATAATAATTCCCGTGCAGTCTCAATGGCGGGGTGCAGGCCGGCCCGGCGGCGAGTGCGGCGGGCAGCAGGCCTCTTGGACAGGTTGAGAGATAAAAAAATAATAATCCCCGTTCAGTCTCAATGGCGGGGTGCGGGCCGGCCCGGCGGCGAGTGCGGCGGGCAGCAGGCCACTTGGACAGGTTGAGAGATAAAAAAATAATAATTCCTGTGCAGTCTCAATGGCGGGGTGCGGGCCGGGGAATAGGCCTCTTGGCCGGGGTGAATAGTGTTGGAACACGGCCCGCGGAAAAAGTAGCGGCTGGAGGTACCGGGGGCGATGCCCGCCCCGGCCCGGCGGCCAAGTTAAAAAAATAAATAATCCCGTTCAGTCTCAATGGCAGGGTGCGGGCCGGCCCGGCGGCGATTGCGGCGGGCAGCAGGCCTCTTGGACAGGTTGAGAGATAAAAAAATAATAATTCCCATGCAGTCTCAATGGCGGGGTGCGGGCCGGGGAATAGGCCTCTTGGCCGGGGTGAATATGTTGGAACGCGGCGCGGGTAAATAGAAGCGGCTGGAGGTACCGGGGGCGATGCCCGCCCCGGCCCGGCGGCCAAGTTAAAAAAATAAATAATCCCCGTTCAGTCTCAATGGCAGGGTGCGGGCCGGCCCGGCGGCGATTGCGGCGGGCAGCAGGCCTCTTGGACAGGTTGAGAGATAAAAAAATAATAATTCCCATGCAGTCTCAATGGCGGGGTGCGGGCCGGGGAATAGGCCTCTTGGCCTGGGTGAATAGTGTTGGAACACGGCCCGCGGAAATAGTAGCGGCTGGAGGTACCGGGGGCGATGCCCGCCCCGGCCCGGCGGCCAAGTTAAAAAAATAAATAATCCCCGTTCAGTCTCAATGGCAGGGTGCGGGCCGGCCCGGCGGCAATTGCGGCGGGCAGCAGGCCTCTTGGACAGGTTGAGAGATAAAAAAATAATAATTCCCATGCAGTCACAATGGCGGGGTGCGGGCCGGGGAATAGGCCTCTTGGCCGGGGTGAATATGTTGGAACGTGGCGCGCGTAAATAGAAGCGGCTGGAGGTACCGGGGGCGAAGCCCGCCCCGGCCCGGAGGCCGAGTTAAAAAAAATAATAATCCCCGTTCAGTCTCAATGGCGGGGTGCGGGCCGGCCCGGCGGCGAGTGCGGCGGGCAGCAGGCCTCTTGGACAGGTTGAGAGATAAAAAAATAATAATTCCCGTGCAGTCTCAATGGCGGGGTGCGGGCCGGGGAATAGGCCTCTTGGCCGGGGTGAATATGTTGGAACGCGGCGCGCGTAATTAGAAGCGGCTGGAGGTACCGGGGGCGAAGCCCGCCCCGGCCCGGAGGCCGAGTTAAAAAAAATAATAATCCCCGTTCAGTCTCAATGGCGGGGTGCGGGCCGGCCCGGCGGCGAGTGCGGCGGGCAGCAGGCCTCTTGGACAGGTTGAGAGATAAAAAAATAATAATTCCCGTGCAGTCTCAATGGCGGGGTGCGGGCCGGGGAATAGGCCTCTTGGCCGGGGTGAATAGTGTTGGAACACGGCCCGCGGAAATAGTAGCGGCTGGAGGTACCGGGGGCGATGCCCGCCCCGGCCCGGCGGCCAAGTTAAAAAAATAAATAATCCCGTTCAGTCTCAATGGCAGGGTGCGGGCCGGCCCGGCGGCGATTGCGGCGGGCAGCAGGCCTCTTGGACAGGTTGAGAGATAAAAAAATAATAATTCCCATGCAGTCTCAATGGCGGGGTGCGGGCCGGGGAATAGGCCTCTTGGCCGGGGTGAATATGTTGGAACGCGGCGCGCGTAAATAGAAGCGGCTGGAGGTACCGGGGGCGAAGCCCGCCCCGGCCCGGAGGCCGAGTTAAAAAAAATAATAATCCCCGTTCAGTCTCAATGGCGGGGTGCGGGCCGGCCCGGCGGCGAGTGCGGCGGGCAGCAGGCCTCTTGGACAGGTTGAGAGATAAAAAAATAATAATTCCCGTTCAGTCTCAATGGCAGGGTGCGGGCCGGCCCGGCGGCGATTGCGGCGGGCAGCAGGCCTCTTGGACAGGTTGAGAGATAAAAAAATAATAATTCCCATGCAGTCTCAATGGCGGGGTGCGGGCCGGGGAATAGGCCTCTTGGCCGGGGTGAATATGTTGGAACGCGGCGCGCGTAAATAGAAGCGGCTGGAGGTACCGGGGGCGAAGCCCGCCCCGGCCCGGAGGCCGAGTTAAAAAAAATAATAATCCCCGTTCAGTCTCAATGGCGGGGTGCGGGCCGGCCCGGCGGCGAGTGCGGCGGGCAGCAGGCCTCTTGGACAGGTTGAGAGATAAAATAATAATAATTCCCGTGCAGTCTCAATGGCGGGGTGCGGGCCGGGGAATAGGCCTCTTGGCCGGGGTGAATATGTTGGAACGCGGCGCGCGTAAATAGAAGCGGCTGGAGGTACCGGGGGCGAAGCCCGCCCCGGCCCGGAGGCCGAGTTAAAAAAATAAATAATCCCCGTTCAGTCTCAATGGCGGGGTGCGGGCCGGCCCGGCGGCGAGTGCGGCGGGCAGCAGGCCTCTTGGACAGGTTGAGAGATAAAAAAATAATAATTCCCGTGCAGTCTCAATGGCGGGGTGCGGGCCGGGGAATAGGCCTCTTGGCCGGGGTGAATAGTGTTGGAACACGGCCCGCGGAAATAGTAGCGGCTGGAGGTACCGGGGGCGATGCCCGCCCCGGCCCGGCGGCCAAGTTAAAAAAATAAATAATCCCCGTTCAGTCTCAATGGCAGGGTGCGGGCCGGCCCGGCGGCGATTGCGGCGGGCAGCAGGCCTCTTGGACAGGTTGAGAGATAAAAAAATAATAATTCCCATGCAGTCTCAATGGCGGGGTGCGGGCCGGGGAATAGGCCTCTTGGCCGGGGTGAATAGTGTTGGAACACGGCCCGCGGAAATAGTAGCGGCTGGAGGTACCGGGGGCGATGCCCGCCCCGGCCCGGCGGCCAAGTTAAAAAAATAAATAATCCCCGTTCAGTCTCAATGGCAGGGTGCGGGCCGGCCCGGCGGCGAGTGCGGCGGGCAGCAGGCCTCTTGGACAGGTTGAGAGATAAAAAAATAATAATTCCCATGCAGTCTCAATGGCGGGGTGCGGGCCGGGGAATAGGCCTCTTGGCCGGGGTGAATATGTTGGAACGCGGCGCGCGTAAATAGAAGCGGCTGGAGGTACCGGGGGCGAAGCCCGCCCCGGCCCGGAGGCCGAGTTAAAAAAAATAATAATCCCCGTTCAGTCTCAATGGCGGGGTGCGGGCCGGCCCGGCGGCGAGTGCGGCGGGCAGCAGGCCTCTTGGACAGGTTGAGAGATAAAAAAATAATAATTCCCGTGCAGTCTCAATGGCGGGGTGCGGGCCGGGGAATAGGCCTCTTGGCCGGGGTGAATATGTTGGAACGCGGCGCGCGTAATTAGAAGCGGCTGGAGGTACCGGGGGCGAAGCCCGCCCCGGCCCGGAGGCCGAGTTAAAAAAAATAATAATCCCCGTTCAGTCTCAATGGCGGGGTGCGGGCCGGCCCGGCGGCTAGTGCGGCGGGCAGCAGGCCTCTTGGACAGGTTGAGAGATAAAAAAATAATAATTCCCGTGCAGTCTCAATGGCGGGGTGCGGGCCGGGGAACAGGCCTCTTGGCCGGGGTGAATAGTGTTGGAACACGGCCCGCGGAAATAGTAGCGGCTGGAGGTACCGGGGGCGATGCCCGCCCCGGCCCGGCGGCCAAGTTAAAAAAATAAATAATCCCGTTCAGTCTCAATGGCAGGGTGCGGGCCGGCCCGGCGGCGATTGCGGCGGGCAGCAGGCCTCTTGGACAGGTTGAGAGATAAAAAAATAATAATTCCCATGCAGTCTCAATGGCGGGGTGCGGGCCGGGGAATAGGCCTCTTGGCCGGGGTGAATATGTTGGAACGCGGCGCGCGTAAATAGAAGCGGCTGGAGGTACCGGGGGCGAAGCCCGCCCCGGCCCGGAGGCCGAGTTAAAAAAAATAATAATCCCCGTTCAGTCTCAATGGCGGGGTGCGGGCCGGCCCGGCGGCGAGTGCGGCGGGCAGCAGGCCTCTTGGACAGGTTGAGAGATAAAAAAATAATAATTCCCGTGCAGTCTCAATGGCGGGGTGCGGGCCGGGGAATAGGCCTCTTGGCCGGGGTGAATAGTGTTGGAACACGGCCCGCGGAAATAGTAGCGGCTGGAGGTACCGGGGGCGATGCCCGCCCCGGCCCGGCGGCCAAGTTAAAAAAATAAATAATCCCCGTTCAGTCTCAATGGCAGGGTGCGGGCCGCCCGGCGGCGATTGCGGCGGGCAGCAGGCCTCTTGGACAGGTTGAGAGATAAAAAAATAATAATTCCCATGCAGTCTCAATGGCGGGGTGCGGGCCGGGGAATAGGCCTCTTGGCCGGGGTGAATATGTTGGAACGCGGCGCGCGTAAATAGAAGCGGCTGGAGGTACCGGGGGCGAAGCCCGCCCCGGCCCGGAGGCCGAGTTAAAAAAATAAATAATCCCCGTTCAGTCTCAATGGCAGGGTGCGGGCCGGCCCGGCGGCGAGTGCGGCGGGCAGCAGGCCTCTTGGACAGGTTGAGAGATAAAAAAATAATAATTCCCGTTCAGTCTCAATGGCAGGGTGCGGGCCGGCCCGGCGGCGATTGCGGCGGGCAGCAGGCCTCTTGGACAGGTTGAGAGATAAAAAAATAATAATTCCCATGCAGTCTCAATGGCGGGGTGCGGGCCGGGGAATAGGCCTCTTGGCCGGGGTGAATATGTTGGAACGCGGCGCGCGTAAATAGAAGCGGCTGGAGGTACCGGGGGCGAAGCCCGCCCCGGCCCGGAGGCCGAGTTAAAAAAAATAATAATCCCCGTTCAGTCTCAATGGCGGGGTGCGGGCCGGCCCGGCGGCGAGTGCGGCGGGCAGCAGGCCTCTTGGACAGGTTGAGAGATAAAAAAATAATAATTCCCGTTCAGTCTCAATGGCAGGGTGCGGGCCGGCCCGGCGGACGAGTGTGGCCGGGGAAGAGGCCTCTTGGCCGGGGTGAATATGTTGGAACGCGGTGCGCGTAAATAGAAGCGGCTGGAGGTACCGGGGGCGAAGCCCGCCCCGGCCCGGAGGCCGAGTTAAAAAAAATAATAATCCCCGTTCAGTCTCAATGGCGGGGTGCGGGCCGGCCCGGCGGCGAGTGCGGCGGGCAGCAGGCCTCTTGGACAGGTTGAGAGATAAAAAAATAATAATTCCCGTGCAGTCTCAATGGCGGGGTGCGGGCCGGCCCGGCGGACGAGTGTGGCCGGGGAAGAGGCCTCTTGGCCGGGGTGAATATGTTGGAACGCGGCGCGCGTAAATAGAAGCGGCTGGAGGTACCGGGGGCGAAGCCCGCCCCGGCCCGGAGGCCGAGTTAAAAAAATAAATAATCCCCGTTCAGTCTCAATGGCAGGGTGCGGGCCGGCCCGGCGGCGAGGGCGGCGGGCAGCAGGCCTCTTGGACAGGTTGAGAGATAAAAAAATAATAATTCCCGTTCAGTCTCAATGGCAGGGTGCGGGCCGGCCCGGCGGCGATTGCGGCGGGCAGCAGGCCTCTTGGACAGGTTGAGAGATAAAAAAATAATAATTCCCGTGCAGTCTCAATGGCGGGGTGCGGGCCAGCCCGGCGGCGAGTGCGGCGGGCAGCAGGCCTCTTGGACAGGTTGAGAGATAAAAAAATAATAATCCCCGTTCAGTCTCAATGGCGGGGTGCGGGCCGGCCCGGCGGCGAGTGCGGCGGGCAGCAGGCCACTTGGACAGGTTGAGAGATAAAAAAATAATAATTCCCGTGCAGTCTCAATGGCGGGGTGCGGGCCGGGGAATAGGCCTCTTGGCCGGGGTGAATAGTGTTGGAACACGGCCCGCGGAAATAGTAGCGGCTGGAGGTACCGGGGGCGATGCCCGCCCCGGCCCGGCGGCCAAGTTAAAAAAATAAATAATCCCGTTCAGTCTCAATGGCAGGGTGCGGGCCGGCCCGGCGGCGATTGCGGCGGGCAGCAGGCCTCTTGGACAGGTTGAGAGATAAAAAAATAATAATTCCCATGCAGTCTCAATGGCGGGGTGCGGGCCGGGGAATAGGCCTCTTGGCCGGGGTGAATATGTTGGAACGCGGCGCGGGTAAATAGAAGCGGCTGGAGGTACCGGGGGCGATGCCCGCCCCGGCCCGGCGGCCAAGTTAAAAAAATAAATAATCCCCGTTCAGTCTCAATGGCAGGGTGCGGGCCGGCCCGGCGGCGATTGCGGCGGGCAGCAGGCCTCTTGGACAGGTTGAGAGATAAAAAAATAATAATTCCCATGCAGTCTCAATGGCGGGGTGCGGGCCGGGGAATAGGCCTCTTGGCCGGGGTGAATAGTGTTGGAACACGGCCCGCGGAAATAGTAGCGGCTGGAGGTACCGGGGGCGATGCCCGCCCCGGCCCGGCGGCCAAGTTAAAAAAATAAATAATCCCGTTCAGTCTCAATGGCAGGGTGCGGGCCGGCCCGGCGGCAATTGCGGCGGGCAGCAGGCCTCTTGGACAGGTTGAGAGATAAAAAAATAATAATTCCCATGCAGTCACAATGGCGGGGTGCGGGCCGGGGAATAGGCCTCTTGGCCGGGGTGAATATGTTGGAACGCGGCGCGCGTAAATAGAAGCGGCTGGAGGTACCGGGGGCGAAGCCCGCCCCGGCCCGGAGGCCGAGTTAAAAAAAATAATAATCCCCGTTCAGTCTCAATGGCGGGGTGCGGGCCGGCCCGGCGGCGAGTGCGGCGGGCAGCAGGCCTCTTGGACAGGTTGAGAGATAAAAAAATAATAATTCCCGTGCAGTCTCAATGGCGGGGTGCGGGCCGGGGAATAGGCCTCTTGGCCGGGGTGAATAGTGTTGGAACACGGCCCGCGGAAATAGTAGCGGCTGGAGGTACCGGGGGCGATGCCCGCCCCGGCCCGGCGGCCAAGTTAAAAAAATAAATAATCCCGTTCAGTCTCAATGGCAGGGTGCGGGCCGGCCCGGCGGCGATTGCGGCGGGCAGCAGGCCTCTTGGACAGGTTGAGAGATAAAAAAATAATAATCCCCGTTCAATCTCAATGGCGGGGTGCGGGCCGGCCCGGCGGCGAGTGCGGCGGGCAGCAGGCCACTTGGACAGGTTGAGAGATAAAAAAATAATAATTCCCGTGCAGTCTCAATGGCGGGGTGCGGGCCGGGGAATAGGCCTCTTGGCCGGGGTGAATAGTGTTGGAACACGGCCCGCGGAAATAGTAGCGGCTGGAGGTACCGGGGGCGATGCCCGCCCCGGCCCGGCGGCCAAGTTAAAAAAATAAATAATCCCGTTCAGTCTCAATGGCAGGGTGCGGGCCGGCCCGGCGGCGATTGCGGCGGGCAGCAGGCCTCTTGGACAGGTTGAGAGATAAAAAAATAATAATTCCCATGCAGTCTCAATGGCGGGGTGCGGGCCGGGGAATAGGCCTCTTGGCCGGGGTGAATATGTTGGAACGCGGCGCGGGTAAATAGAAGCGGCTGGAGGTACCGGGGGCGATGCCCGCCCCGGCCCGGCGGCCAAGTTAAAAAAATAAATAATCCCCGTTCAGTCTCAATGGCAGGGTGCGGGCCGGCCCGGCGGCGATTGCGGCGGGCAGCAGGCCTCTTGGACAGGTTGAGAGATAAAAAAATAATAATTCCCATGCAGTCTCAATGGCGGGGTGCGGGCCGGGGAATAGGCCTCTTGGCCGGGGTGAATAGTGTTGGAACACGGCCCGCGGAAATAGTAGCGGCTGGAGGTACCGGGGGCGATGCCCGCCCCGGCCCGGCGGCCAAGTTAAAAAAATAAATAATCCCCGTTCAGTCTCAATGGCAGGGTGCGGGCCGGCCCGGCGGCAATTGCGGCGGGCAGCAGGCCTCTTGGACAGGTTGAGAGATAAAAAAATAATAATTCCCATGCAGTCACAATGGCGGGGTGCGGGCCGGGGAATAGGCCTCTTGGCCGGGGTGAATATGTTGGAACGCGGCGCGCGTAAATAGAAGCGGCTGGAGGTACCGGGGGCGAAGCCCGCCCCGGCCCGGAGGCCGAGTTAAAAAAAATAATAATCCCCGTTCAGTCTCAATGGCGGGGTGCGGGCCGGCCCGGCGGCGAGTGCGGCGGGCAGCAGGCCTCTTGGACAGGTTGAGAGATAAAAAAATAATAATTCCCGTGCAGTCTCAATGGCGGGGTGCGGGCCGGGGAATAGGCCTCTTGGCCGGGGTGAATAGTGTTGGAACACGGCCCGCGGAAATAGTAGCGGCTGGAGGTACCGGGGGCGATGCCCGCCCCGGCCCGGCGGCCAAGTTAAAAAAATAAATAATCCCGTTCAGTCTCAATGGCAGGGTGCGGGCCGGCCCGGCGGCGATTGCGGCGGGCAGCAGGCCTCTTGGACAGGTTGAGAGATAAAAAAATAATAATTCCCATGCAGTCTCAATGGCGGGGTGCGGGCCGGGGAATAGGCCTCTTGGCCGGGGTGAATATGTTGGAACGCGGCGCGGGTAAATAGAAGCGGCTGGAGGTACCGGGGGCGATGCCCGCCCCGGCCCGGCGGCCAAGTTAAAAAAATAAATAATCCCCGTTCAGTCTCAATGGCAGGGTGCGGGCCGGCCCGGCGGCGATTGCGGCGGGCAGCAGGCCTCTTGGACAGGTTGAGAGATAAAAAAATAATAATTCCCATGCAGTCTCAATGGCGGGGTGCGGGCCGGGGAATAGGCCTCTTGGCCGGGGTGAATAGTGTTGGAACACGGCCCGCGGAAATAGTAGCGGCTGGAGGTACCGGGGGCGATGCCCGCCCCGGCCCGGCGGCCAAGTTAAAAAAATAAATAATCCCCGTTCAGTCTCAATGGCAGGGTGCGGGCCGGTCCGGCGGCAATTGCGGCGGGCAGCAGGCCTCTTGGACAGGTTGAGAGATAAAAAAATAATAATTCCCATGCAGTCACAATGGCGGGGTGCGGGCCGGGGAATAGGCCTCTTGGCCGGGGTGAATATGTTGGAACGCGGCGCGCGTAAATAGAAGCGGCTGGAGGTACCGGGGGCGAAGCCCGCCCCGGCCCGGAGGCCGAGTTAAAAAAAATAATAATCCCCGTTCAGTCTCAATGGCGGGGTGCGGGCCGGCCCGGCGGCGAGTGCGGCGGGCAGCAGGCCTCTTGGACAGGTTGAGAGATAAAAAAATAATAATTCCCGTGCAGTCTCAATGGCGGGGTGCGGGCCGGGGAATAGGCCTCTTGGCCGGGGTGAATATGTTGGAACGCGGCGCGCGTAATTAGAAGCGGCTGGAGGTACCGGGGGCGAAGCCCGCCCCGGCCCGGAGGCCGAGTTAAAAAAAATAATAATCCCCGTTCAGTCTCAATGGCGGGGTGCGGGCCGGCCCGGCGGCGAGTGCGGCGGGCAGCAGGCCTCTTGGACAGGTTGAGAGATAAAAAAATAATAATTCCCGTGCAGTCTCAATGGCGGGGTGCGGGCCGGGGAATAGGCCTCTTGGCCGGGGTGAATATGTTGGAACGCGGCGCGCGTAAATAGAAGCGGCTGGAGGTACCGGGGGCGAAGCCCGCCCCGGTCCGGAGGCCGAGTTAAAAAAATAAATAATCCCCGTTCAGTCTCAATGGCAGGGTGCGGGCCGGCCCGGCGGCGAGGGCGGCGGGCAGCAGGCCTCTTGGACAGGTTGAGAGATAAAAAAATAATAATTCCCGTTCAGTCTCAATGGCGGGGTGCGGGCCGGCCGGGCGGCGAGTGCGGCGGGCAGCAGGCCTCTTGGACAGGTTGAGAGATAAAAAAATAATAATTCCCGTGCAGTCTCAATGGCGGGGTGCGGGCCGGGGAATAGGCCTCTTGGCCGGGGTGAATATGTTGGAACGCGGCGCGCGTAAATAGAAGCGGCTGGAGGTACCGGGGGCGAAGCCCGCCCCGGCCGGAGGCCGAGTTAAAAAAAATAATAATCCCCGTTCAGTCTCAATGGCGGGGTGCGGGCCGGCCCGGCGGCGATTGCGGCGGGCAGCAGGCCTCTTGGACAGGTTGAGAGATAAAAAAAATAATAATTCCCATGCAGTCTCAATGGCGGGGTGCGGGCCGGGGAATAGGCCTCTTGGCCGGGGTGAATATGTTGGAACGCGGCGCGCGTAAATAGAAGCGGCTGGAGGTACCGGGGGCGAAGCCCGCCCCGGCCCGGAGGCCGAGTTAAAAAAAATAATAATCCCCGTTCAGTCTCAATGGCGGGGTGCGGGCCGGCCCGGCGGCGAGTGCGGCGGGCAGCAGGCCTCTTGGACAGGTTGAGAGATAAAAAAATAATAATTCCCGTTCAGTCTCAATGGCAGGGTGCGGGCCGGCCCGGCGGCGATTGCGGCGGGCAGCAGGCCTCTTGGACAGGTTGAGAGATAAAAAAATAATAATTCCCATGCAGTCTCAATGGCGGGGTGCGGGCCGGGGAATAGGCCTCTTGGCCGGGGTGAATATGTTGGAACGCGGCGCGCGTAAATAGAAGCGGCTGGAGGTACCGGGGGCGAAGCCCGCCCCGGCCCGGAGGCCGAGTTAAAAAAAATAATAATCCCCGTTCAGTCTCAATGGCGGGGTGCGGGCCGGCCCGGCGGCGAGTGCGGCGGGCAGCAGGCCTCTTGGACAGGTTGAGAGATAAAAAAATAATAATTCCCGTGCAGTCTCAATGGCGGGGTGCGGGCCGGGGAATAGGCCTCTTGGCCGGGGTTAATAGTGTTGGAACACGGCCCGCGGAAATAGTAGCGGCTGGAGGTACCGGGGGCGATGCCCGCCCCGGCCCGGCGGCCAAGTTAAAAAAATAAATAATCCCCGTTCAGTCTCAATGGCAGGGTGCGGGCCGGCCCGGCGGCGATTGCGGCGGGCAGCAGGCCTCTTGGACAGGTTGAGAGATAAAAAAATAATAATTCCCATGCAGTCTCAATGGCGGGGTGCGGGCCGGGGAATAGGCCTCTTGGCCGGGGTGAATAGTGTTGGAACACGGCCCGCGGAAATAGTAGCGGCTGGAGGTACCGGGGGCGATGCCCGCCCCGGCCCGGCGGCCAAGTTAAAAAAATAAATAATCCCCGTTCAGTCTCAATGGCAGGGTGCGGGCCGGCCCGGCGGCGAGTGCGGCGGGCAGCAGGCCTCTTGGACAGGTTGAGAGATAAAAAAATAATAATTCCCATGCAGTCTCAATGGCGGGGTGCGGGCCGGGGAATAGGCCTCTTGGCCGGGGTGAATATGTTGGAACGCGGCGCGCGTAAATAGAAGCGGCTGGAGGTACCGGGGGCGAAGCCCGCTCCGGCCCGGAGGCCGAGTTAAAAAAAATAATAATCCCCGTTCAGTCTCAATGGCGGGGTGCGGGCCGGCCCGGCGGCGAGTGCGGCGGGCAGCAGGCCTCTTGGACAGGTTGAGAGATAAAAAAATAATAATTCCCGTGCAGTCTCAATGGCGGGGTGCGGGCCGGGGAATAGGCCTCTTGGCCGGGGTGAATAGTGTTGGAACACGGCCCGCGGAAATAGTAGCGGCTGGAGGTACCGGGGGCGATGCCCGCCCCGGCCCGGCGGCCAAGTTAAAAAAATAAATAATCCCTGTTCAGTCTCAATGGCAGGGTGCGGGCCGGCCCGGCGGCGATTGCGGCGGGCAGCAGGCCTCTTGGACAGGTTGAGAGATAAAAAAATAATAATTCCCATGCAGTCTCAATGGCGGGGTGCGGGCCGGGGAATAGGCCTCTTGGCCGGGGTGAATAGTGTTGGAACACGGCCCGCGGAAATAGTAGCGGCTGGAGGTACCGGGGGCGATGCCCGCCCCGGCCCGGCGGCCAAGTTAAAAAAATAAATAATCCCCGTTCAGTCTCAATGGCAGGGTGCGGGCCGGCCCGGCGGCGAGTGCGGCGGGCAGCAGGCCTCTTGGACAGGTTGAGAGATAAAAAAATAATAATTCCCGTTCAGTCTCAATGGCAGGGTGCGGGCCGGCCCGGCGGCGATTGCGGCGGGCAGCAGGCCTCTTGGACAGGTTGAGAGATAAAAAAATAATAATTCCCATGCAGTCTCAATGGCGGGGTGCGGGCCGGGGAATAGGCCTCTTGGCCGGGGTGAATATGTTGGAACGCGGCGCGCGTAAATAGAAGCGGCTGGAGGTACCGGGGGCGAAGCCCGCCCCGGCCCGGAGGCCGAGTTAAAAAAAATAATAATCCCCGTTCAGTCTCAATGGCGGGGTGCGGGCCGGCCCGGCGGCGAGTGCGGCGGGCAGCAGGCCTCTTGGACAGGTTGAGAGATAAAAAAATAATAATTCCCGTTCAGTCTCAATGGCAGGGTGCGGGCCGGCCCGGCGGCGATTGCGGCGGGCAGCAGGCCTCTTGAACAGGTTGAGAGATAAAAAAATAATAATTCCCATGCAGTCTCAATGGCGGGGTGCGGGCCGGGGAATAGGCCTCTTGGCCGGGGTGAATATGTTGGAACGCAGCGCGCGTAAATAGAAGCGGCTGGAGGTACCGGGGGCGAAGCCCGCCCCGGCCCGGAGGCCGAGTTAAAAAAAATAATAATCCCCGTTCAGTCTCAATGGCGGGGTGCGGGCCGGCCCGGCGGCGATTGCGGCGGGCAGCAGGCCTCTTGGACAGGTTGAGAGATAAAAAAATAATAATTCCCATGCAGTCTCAATGGCGGGGTGCGGGCCGGGGAATAGGCCTCTTGGCCGGGGTGAATATGTTGGAACGCGGCGCGCGTAAATAGAAGCGGCTGGAGGTACCGGGGGCGAAGCCCGCCCCGGCCCGGAGGCCGAGTTAAAAAAAATAATAATCCCCGTTCAGTCTCAATGGCGGGGTGCGGGCCGGCCCGGCGGCGAGTGCGGCGGGCAGCAGGCCTCTTGGACAGGTTGAGAGATAAAAAAATAATAATTCCCGTGCAGTCTCAATGGCGGGGTGCGGGCCGGGGAATAGGCCCCTTGGCCGGGGTGAATAGTGTTGGAACACGGCCCGCGGAAATAGTAGCGGCTGGAGGTACCGGGGGCGATGCCCGCCCCGGCCCGGCGGCCAAGTTAAAAAAATAAATAATCCCGTTCAGTCTCAATGGCAGGGTGCGGGCCGGCCCGGCGGCGATTGCGGCGGGCAGCAGGCCTCTTGGACAGGTTGAGAGATATAAAAATAATAATTCCCGTGCAGTCTCAATGGCGGGGTGCGGGCCGGCCCGGCGGACGAGTGTGGCCGGGGAAGAGGCCTCTTGGCCGGGGTGAATATGTTGGAACGCGGCGCGCGTAAATAGAAGCGGCTGGAGGTACCGGGGGCGAAGCCCGCCCCGGCCCGGAGGCCGAGTTAAAAAAATAAATAATCCCCGTTCAGTCTCAATGGCAGGGTGCGGGCCGGCCCGGCGGCGAGGGCGGCGGGCAGCAGGCCTCTTGGACAGGTTGAGAGATAAAAAAATAATAATTCCCGTTCAGTCTCAATGGCAGGGTGCGGGCCGGCCCGGCGGCGATTGCGGCGGGCAGCAGGCCTCTTGGACAGGTTGAGAGATAAAAAAATAATAATTCCCATGCAGTCACAATGGCGGGGTGCGGGCCGGGGAATAGGCCTCTTGGCCGGGGTGAATATGTTGGAACGCGGCGCGCGTAAATAGAAGCGGCTGGAGGTACCGGGGGCGAAGCCCGCCCCGGCCCGGAGGCCGAGTTAAAAAAAATAATAATCCCCGTTCAGTCTCAATGGCGGGGTGCGGGCCGGCCCGGCGGCGAGTGCGGCGGGCAGCAGGCCTCTTGGACAGGTTGAGAGATAAAAAAATAATAATTCCCGTGCAGTCTCAATGGCGGGGTGCGGGCCGGGGAATAGGCCCCTTGGCCGGGGTGAATAGTGTTGGAACACGGCCCGCGGAAATAGTAGCGGCTGGAGGTACCGGGGGCGATGCCCGCCCCGGCCCGGCGGCCAAGTTAAAAAAATAAATAATCCCGTTCAGTCTCAATGGCAGGGTGCGGGCCGGCCCGGCGGCGATTGCGGCGGGCAGCAGGCCTCTTGGACAGGTTGAGAGATATAAAAATAATAATTCCCGTGCAGTCTCAATGGCGGGGTGCGGGCCGGCCCGGCGGACGAGTGTGGCCGGGGAAGAGGCCTCTTGGCCGGGGTGAATATGTTGGAACGCGGCGCGCGTAAATAGAAGCGGCTGGAGGTACCGGGGGCGAAGCCCGCCCCGGCCCGGAGGCCGAGTTAAAAAAATAAATAATCCCCGTTCAGTCTCAATGGCAGGGTGCGGGCCGGCCCGGCGGCGAGGGCGGCGGGCAGCAGGCCTCTTGGACAGGTTGAGAGATAAAAAAATAATAATTCCCGTTCAGTCTCAATGGCAGGGTGCGGGCCGGCCCGGCGGCGATTGCGGCGGGCAGCAGGCCTCTTGGACAGGTTGAGAGATAAAAAAATAATAATTCCCATGCAGTCACAATGGCGGGGTGCGGGCCGGGGAATAGGCCTCTTGGCCGGGGTGAATATGTTGGAACGCGGCGCGCGTAAATAGAAGCGGCTGGAGGTACCGGGGGCGAAGCCCGCCCCGGCCCGGAGGCCGAGTTAAAAAAAATAATAATCCCCGTTCAGTCTCAATGGCGGGGTGCGGGCCGGCCCGGCGGCGAGTGCGGCGGGCAGCAGGCCTCTTGGACAGGTTGAGAGATAAAAAAATAATAATTCCCGTGCAGTCTCAATGGCGGGGTGCGGGCCGGGGAATAGGCCTCTTGGCCGGGGTGAATAGTGTTGGAACACGGCCCGCGGAAATAGTAGCGGCTGGAGGTACCGGGGGCGATGCCCGCCCCGGCCCGGCGGCCAAGTTAAAAAAATAAATAATCCCCGTTCAGTCTCAATGGCAGGGTGCGGGCCGGCCCGGCGGCGATTGCGGCGGGCAGCAGGCCTCTTGGACAGGTTGAGAGATAAAAAAATAATAATTCCCATGCAGTCTCAATGGCGGGGTGCGGGCCGGGGAATAGGCCTCTTGGCCGGGGTGAATAGTGTTGGAACACGGCCCGCGGAAATAGTAGCGGCTGGAGGTACCGGGGGCGATGCCCGCCCCGGGCCGGCGGCCAAGTTAAAAAAATAAATAATCCCCGTTCAGTCTCAATGGCAGGGTGCGGGCCGGCCCGGCGGCGATTGCGGCGGGCAGCAGGCCTCTTGGACAGGTTGAGAGATATAAAAATAATAATTCCCGTGCAGTCTCAATGGCGGGGTGCGGGCCGGCCCGGCGGACGAGTGTGGCCGGGGAAGAGGCCTCTTGGCCGGGGTGAATATGTTGGAACGCGGCGCGCGTAAATAGAAGCGGCTGGAGGTACCGGGGGCGAAGCCCGCCCCGGCCCGGAGGCCGAGTTAAAAAAAATAATAATCCCCGTTCAGTCTCAATGGCGGGGTGCGGGCCGGCCCGGCGGCGAGTGCGGCGGGCAGCAGGCCTCTTGGACAGGTTGAGAGATAAAAAAATAATAATTCCCGTGCAGTCTCAATGGCGGGGTGCGGGCCGGGGAATAGGCCTCTTGGCCGGGGTGAATATGTTGGAACGCGGCGCGGGTAAATAGAAGCGGCTGGAGGTACCGGGGGCGATGCCCGCCCCGGCCCGGCGGCCAAGTTAAAAAAATAAATAATCCCCGTTCAGTCTCAATGGCAGGGTGCGGGCCGGCCCGGCGGCGATTGCGGCGGGCAGCAGGCCTCTTGGACAGGTTGAGAGATAAAAAAATAATAATTCCCATGCAGTCTCAATGGCGGGGTGCGGGCCGGGGAATAGGCCTCTTGGCCGGGGTGAATAGTGTTGGAACACGGCCCGCGGAAATAGTAGCGGCTGGAGGTACCGGGGGCGATGCCCGCCCCGGCCCGGCGGCCAAGTTAAAAAAATAAATAATCCCCGTTCAGTCTCAATGGCAGGGTGCGGGCCGGCCCGGCGGCAATTGCGGCGGGCAGCAGGCCTCTTGGACAGGTTGAGAGATAAAAAAATAATAATTCCCGTTCAGTCTCAATGGCAGGGTGCGGGCCGGCCCGGCGGCGATTGCGGCGGGCAGCAGGCCTCTTGGACAGGTTGAGAGATAAAAAAATAATAATTCCCATGCAGTCTCAATGGCGGGGTGCGGGCCGGGGAATAGGCCTCTTGGCCGGGGTGAATATGTTGGAACGCGGCGCGCGTAAATAGAAGCGGCTGGAGGTACCGGGGGCGAAGCCCGCCCCGGCCCGGAGGCCGAGTTAAAAAAAATAATAATCCCCGTTCAGTCTCAATGGCGGGGTGCGGGCCGGCCCGGCGGCGAGTGCGGCGGGCAGCAGGCCTCTTGGACAGGTTGAGAGATAAAAAAATAATAATTCCCGTGCAGTCTCAATGGCGGGGTGCGGGCCGGGGAATAGGCCTCTTGGCCGGGGTGAATATGTTGGAACGCGGCGCGCGTAAATAGAAGCGGCTGGAGGTACCGGGGGCGAAGCCCGCCCCGGCCCGGAGGCCGAGTTAAAAAAAATAATAATCCCCGTTCAGTCTCAATGGCGGGGTGCGGGCCGGCCCGGCGGCGAGTGCGGCGGGCAGCAGGCCTCTTGGACAGGTTGAGAGATAAAAAAATAATAATTCCCGTGCAGTCTCAATGGCGGGGTGCGGGCCGGGGAATAGGCCTCTTGGCCGGGGTGAATAGTGTTGGAACACGGCCCGCGGAAATAGTAGCGGCTGGAGGTACCGGGGGCGATGCCCGCCCCGGCCCGGCGGCCAAGTTAAAAAAAATAATAATCCCCGTTCAGTCTCAATGGCGGGGTGCGGGCCGGCCCGGCGGCGAGTGCGGCGGGCAGCAGGCCTCTTGGACAGGTTGAGAGATAAAAAAATAATAATTCCCATGCAGTCTCAATGGCGGGGTGCGGACCGGGGAATAGGCCTCTTGGCCGGGGTGAATATGTTGGAACGCGGCGCGCGTAAATAGAAGCGGCTGGAGGTACCGGGGGCGAAGCCCGCCCCGGCCCGGAGGCCGAGTTAAAAAAAATAATAATCCCCGTTCAGTCTCAATGGCGGGGTGCGGGCCGGCCCGGCGGCGAGTGCGGCGGGCAGCAGGCCTCTTGGACAGGTTGAGAGATAAAAAAATAATAATTCCCGTGAAGTCTCAATGGCGGGGTGCGGGCCGGGGAATAGGCCTCTTGGCCGGGGTGAATAGTGTTGGAACACGGCCCGCGGAAATAGTAGCGGCTGGAGGTACCGGGGGCGATGCCCGCCTCGGCCCGGCGGCCAAGTTAAAAAAATAAATAATCCCCGTTCAGTCTCAATGGCAGGGTGCGGGCCGGCCCGGCGGCGATTGCGGCGGGCAGCAGGCCTCTTGGACAGGTTGAGAGATAAAAAAATAATAATTCCCATGCAGTCTCAATGGCGGGGTGCGGGCCGGGGAATAGGCCTCTTGGCCGGGGTGAATAGTGTTGGAACACGGCCCGCGGAAATAGTAGCGGCTGGAGGTACCGGGGGCGATGCCCGCCCCGGCCCGGCGGCCAAGTTAAAAAAATAAATAATCCCCGTTCAGTCTCAATGGCAGGGTGCGGGCCGGCCCGGCGGCGAGTGCGGCGGGCAGCAGGCCTCTTGGACAGGTTGAGAGATAAAAAAATAATAATTCCCATGCAGTCTCAATGGCGGGGTGCGGGCCGGGGAATAGGCCTCTTGGCCGGGGTGAATATGTTGGAACGCGGCGCGCGTAAATAGAAGCGGCTGGAGGTACCGGGGGCGAAGCCCGCCCCGGCCCGGAGGCCGAGTTAAAAAAAATAATAATCCCCGTTCAGTCTCAATGGCGGGGTGCGGGCCGGCCCGGCGGCGAGTGCGGCGGGCAGCAGGCCTCTTGGACAGGTTGAGAGATAAAAAAATAATAATTCCCGTGCAGTCTCAATGGCGGGGTGCGGGCCGGGGAATAGGCCTCTTGGCCGGGGTGAATAGTGTTGGAACACGGCCCGCGGAAATAGTAGCGGCTGGAGGTACCGGGGGCGATGCCCGCCCCGGCCTGGCGGCCAAGTTAAAAAAATAAATAATCCCCGTTCAGTCTCAATGGCAGGGTGCGGGCCGGCCCGGCGGCGAGTGCGGCGGGCAGCAGGCCTCTTGGACAGGTTGAGAGATAAAAAAATAATAATTCCCGTTCAGTCTCAATGGCAGGGTGCGGGCCGGCCCGGCGGCGATTGCGGCGGGCAGCAGGCCTCTTGGACAGGTTGAGAGATAAAAAAATAATAATTCCCATGCAGTCTCAATGGCGGGGTGCGGGCCGGGGAATAGGCCTCTTGGCCGGGGTGAATATGTTGGAACGCGGCGCGCGTAAATAGAAGCGGCTGGAGGTACCGGGGGCGAAGCCCGCCCCGGCCCGGAGGCCGAGTTAAAAAAAATAATAATCCCCGTTCAGTCTCAATGGCGGGGTGCGGGCCGGCCCGGCGGCGAGTGCGGCGGGCAGCAGGCCTCTTGGACAGGTTGAGAGATAAAAAAATAATAATTCCCGTTCAGTCTCAATGGCAGGGTGCGGGCCGGCCCGGCGGCGATTGCGGCGGGCAGCAGGCCTCTTGGACAGGTTGAGAGATAAAAAAATAATAATTCCCATGCAGTCTCAATGGCGGGGTGCGGGCCGGGGAATAGGCCTCTTGGCCGGGGTGAATATGTTGGAACGCGGCGCGCGTAAATAGAAGCGGCTGGAGGTACCGGGGGCGAAGCCCGCCCCGGCCCGGAGGCCGAGTTAAAAAAAATAATAATCCCCGTTCAGTCTCAATGGCGGGGTGCGGGCCGGCCCGGCGGCGAGTGCGGCGGGCAGCAGGCCTCTTGGACAGGTTGAGAGATAAAAAAAATAATAATTCCCGTGCAGTCTCAATGGCGGGGTGCGGGCCGGGGAATAGGCCTCTTGGCCGGGGTTAATAGTGTTGGAACACGGCCCGCGGAAATAGTAGCGGCTGGAGGTACCGGGGGCGATGCCCGCCCCGGCCCGGCGGCCAAGTTAAAAAAATAAATAATCCCCGTTCAGTCTCAATGGCAGGGTGCGGGCCGGCCCGGCGGCGATTGCGGCAGGCAGCAGGCCTCTTGGACAGGTTGAGAGATAAAAAAAATAATAATCCCCGTTCAGTCTCAATGGCGGGGTGCGGGCCGGCCCGGCGGCGAGTGCGGCGGGCAGCAGGCCTCTTGGACAGGTTGAGAGATAAAAAAATAATAATTCCCGTTCAGTCTCAATGGCAGGGTGCGGGCCGGCCCGGCGGCGATTGCGGCGGGCAGCAGGCCTCTTGGACAGGTTGAGAGATAAAAAAATAATAATTCCCATGCAGTCTCAATGGCGGGGTGCGGGCCGGGGAATAGGCCTCTTGGCCGGGGTGAATATGTTGGAACGCGGCGCGCGTAAATAGAAGCGGCTGGAGGTACCGGGGGCGAAGCCCGCCCCGGCCCGGAGGCCGAGTTAAAAAAAATAATAATCCCCGTTCAGTCTCAATGGCGGGGTGCGGGCCGGCCCGGCGGCGAGTGCGGCGGGCAGCAGGCCTCTTGGACAGGTTGAGAGATAAAAAAATAATAATTCCCGTGCAGTCTCAATGGCGGGGTGCGGGCCGGGGAATAGGCCTCTTGGCCGGGGTTAATAGTGTTGGAACACGGCCCGCGGAAATAGTAGCGGCTGGAGGTACCGGGGGCGATGCCCGCCCCGGCCCGGCGGCCAAGTTAAAAAAATAAATAATCCCCGTTCAGTCTCAATGGCAGGGTGCGGGCCGGCCCGGCGGCGATTGCGGCGGGCAGCAGGCCTCTTGGACAGGTTGAGAGATAAAAAAATAATAATTCCCATGCAGTCTCAATGGCGGGGTGCGGGCCGGGGAATAGGCCTCTTGGCCGGGGTGAATAGTGTTGGAACACGGCCCGCGGAAATAGTAGCGGCTGGAGGTACCGGGGGCGATGCCCGCCCCGGCCCGGCGGCCAAGTTAAAAAAATAAATAATCCCCGTTCAGTCTCAATGGCAGGGTGCGGGCCGGCCCGGCGGCGAGTGCGGCGGGCAGCAGGCCTCTTGGACAGGTTGAGAGATAAAAAAATAATAATTCCCATGCAGTCTCAATGGCGGGGTGCGGGCCGGGGAATAGGCCTCTTGGCCGGGGTGAATATGTTGGAACGCGGCGCGCGTAAATAGAAGCGGCTGGAGGTACCGGGGGCGAAGCCCGCCCCGGCCCGGAGGCCGAGTTAAAAAAAATAATAATCCCCGTTCAGTCTCAATGGCGGGGTGCGGGCCGGCCCGGCGGCGAGTGCGGCGGGCAGCAGGCCTCTTGGACAGGTTGAGAGATAAAAAAATAATAATTCCCGTGCAGTCTCAATGGCGGGGTGCGGGCCGGGGAATAGGCCTCTTGGCCGGGGTGAATAGTGTTGGAACACGGCCCGCGGAAATAGTAGCGGCTGGAGGTACCGGGGGCGATGCCCGCCCCGGCCCGGCGGCCAAGTTAAAAAAATAAATAATCCCTGTTCAGTCTCAATGGCAGGGTGCGGGCCGGCCCGGCGGCGATTGCGGCGGGCAGCAGGCCTCTTGGACAGGTTGAGAGATAAAAAAATAATAATTCCCATGCAGTCTCAATGGCGGGGTGCGGGCCGGGGAATAGGCCTCTTGGCCGGGGTGAATAGTGTTGGAACACGGCCCGCGGAAATAGTAGCGGCTGGAGGTACCGGGGGCGATGCCCGCCCCGGCCCGGCGGCCAAGTTAAAAAAATAAATAATCCCCGTTCAGTCTCAATGGCAGGGTGCGGGCCGGCCCGGCGGCGAGTGCGGCGGGCAGCAGGCCTCTTGGACAGGTTGAGAGATAAAAAAATAATAATTCCCGTTCAGTCTCAATGGCAGGGTGCGGGCCGGCCCGGCGGCGATTGCGGCGGGCAGCAGGCCTCTTGGACAGGTTGAGAGATAAAAAAATAATAATTCCCATGCAGTCTCAATGGCGGGGTGCGGGCCGGGGAATAGGCCTCTTGGCCGGGGTGAATATGTTGGAACGCGGCGCGCGTAAATAGAAGCGGCTGGAGGTACCGGGGGCGAAGCCCGCCCCGGCCCGGAGGCCGAGTTAAAAAAAATAATAATCCCCGTTCAGTCTCAATGGCGGGGTGCGGGCCGGCCCGGCGGCGAGTGCGGCGGGCAGCAGGCCTCTTGGACAGGTTGAGAGATAAAAAAATAATAATTCCCGTTCAGTCTCAATGGCAGGGTGCGGGCCGGCCCGGCGGCGATTGCGGCGGGCAGCAGGCCTCTTGAACAGGTTGAGAGATAAAAAAATAATAATTCCCATGCAGTCTCAATGGCGGGGTGCGGGCCGGGGAATAGGCCTCTTGGCCGGGGTGAATATGTTGGAACGCAGCGCGCGTAAATAGAAGCGGCTGGAGGTACCGGGGGCGAAGCCTGCCCCGGCCCGGAGGCCGAGTTAAAAAAAATAATAATCCCCGTTCAGTCTCAATGGCGGGGTGCGGGCCGGCCCGGCGGCGATTGCGGCGGGCAGCAGGCCTCTTGGACAGGTTGAGAGATAAAAAAATAATAATTCCCATGCAGTCTCAATGGCGGGGTGCGGGGCGGGGAATAGGCCTCTTGGCCGGGGTGAATATGTTGGAACGCGGCGCGCGTAAATAGAAGCGGCTGGAGGTACCGGGGGCGAAGCCCGCCCCGGCCCGGAGGCCGAGTTAAAAAAAATAATAATCCCCGTTCAGTCTCAATGGCGGGGTGCGGGCCGGCCCGGCGGCGAGTGCGGCGGGCAGCAGGCCTCTTGGACAGGTTGAGAGATAAAAAAATATTAATTCCCGTGCAGTCTCAATGGCGGGGTGCGGGCCGGGGAATAGGCCCCTTGGCCGGGGTGAATAATGTTGGAACACGGCCCGCGGAAATAGTAGCGGCTGGAGGTACCGGGGGCGATGCCCGCCCCGGCCCGGCGGCCAAGTTAAAAAAATAAATAATCCCGTTCAGTCTCAATGGCAGGGTGCGGGCCGGCCCGGCGGCGATTGCGGCGGGCAGCAGGCCTCTTGGACAGGTTGAGAGATATAAAAATAATAATTCCCGTGCAGTCTCAATGGCGGGGTGCGGGCCGGCCCGGCGGACGAGTGTGGCCGGGGAAGAGGCCTCTTGGCCGGGGTGAATATGTTGGAACGCGGCGCGCGTAAATAGAAGCGGCTGGAGGTACCGGGGGCGAAGCCCGCCCCGGCCCGGAGGCCGAGTTAAAAAAATAAATAATCCCCGTTCAGTCTCAATGGCAGGGTGCGGGCCGGCCCGGCGGCGAGGGCGGCGGGCAGCAGGCCTCTTGGACAGGTTGAGAGATAAAAAAATAATAATTCCCGTTCAGTCTCAATGGCAGGGTGCGGGCCGGCCCGGCGGCGATTGCGGCGGGCAGCAGGCCTCTTGGACAGGTTGAGAGATAAAAAAATAATAATTCCCATGCAGTCACAATGGCGGGGTGCGGGCCGGGGAATAGGCCTCTTGGCCGGGGTGAATATGTTGGAACGCGGCGCGCGTAAATAGAAGCGGCTGGAGGTACCGGGGGCGAAGCCCGCCCCGGCCCGGAGGCCGAGTTAAAAAAAATAATAATCCCCGTTCAGTCTCAATGGCGGGGTGCGGGCCGGCCCGGCGGCGAGTGCGGCGGGCAGCAGGCCTCTTGGACAGGTTGAGAGATAAAAAAATAATAATTCCCGTGCAGTCTCAATGGCGGGGTGCGGGCCGGGGAATAGGCCTCTTGGCCGGGGTGAATAGTGTTGGAACACGGCCCGCGGAAATAGTAGCGGCTGGAGGTACCGGGGGCGATGCCCGCCCCGGCCCGGCGGCCAAGTTAAAAAAATAAATAATCCCCGTTCAGTCTCAATGGCAGGGTGCGGGCCGGCCCGGCGGCGATTGCGGCGGGCAGCAGGCCTCTTGGACAGGTTGAGAGATAAAAAAATAATAATTCCCATGCAGTCTCAATGGCGGGGTGCGGGCCGGGGAATAGGCCTCTTGGCCGGGGTGAATAGTGTTGGAACACGGCCCGCGGAAATAGTAGCGGCTGGAGGTACCGGGGGCGATGCCCGCCCCGGCCCGGCGGCCAAGTTAAAAAAATAAATAATCCCCGTTCAGTCTCAATGGCAGGGTGCGGGCCGGCCCGGCGGCGATTGCGGCGGGCAGCAGGCCTCTTGGACAGGTTGAGAGATAAAAAAATAATAATTCCCATGCAGTCTCAATGGCGGGGTGCGGGCCGGGGAATAGGCCTCTTGGCCGGGGTGAATAGTGTTGGAACACGGCCCGCGGAAATAGTAGCGGCTGGAGGTACCGGGGGCGATGCCCGCCCCGGGCCGGCGGCCAAGTTAAAAAAATAAATAATCCCCGTTCAGTCTCAATGGCAGGGTGCAGGCCGGCCCGGCGGCGATTGCGGCGGGCAGCAGGCCTCTTGGACAGGTTGAGAGATATAAAAATAATAATTCCCGTGCAGTCTCAATGGCGGGGTGCGGGCCGGCCCGGCGGACGAGTGTGGCCGGGGAAGAGGCCTCTTGGCCGGGGTGAATATGTTGGAACGCGGCGCGCGTAAATAGAAGCGGCTGGAGGTACCGGGGGCGAAGCCCGCCCCGGCCCGGAGGCCGAGTTAAAAAAAATAATAATCCCCGTTCAGTCTCAATGGCGGGGTGCGGGCCGGCCCGGCGGCGAGTGCGGCGGGCAGCAGGCCTCTTGGACAGGTTGAGAGATAAAAAAATAATAATTCCCGTGCAGTCTCAATGGCGGGGTGCGGGCCGGGGAATAGGCCTCTTGGCCGGGGTGAATATGTTGGAACGCGGCGCGGGTAAATAGAAGCGGCTGGAGGTACCGGGGGCGATGCCCGCCCCGGCCCGGCGGCCAAGTTAAAAAAATAAATAATCCCCGTTCAGTCTCAATGGCAGGGTGCGGGCCGGCCCGGCGGCGATTGCGGCGGGCAGCAGGCCTCTTGGACAGGTTGAGAGATAAAAAAATAATAATTCCCATGCAGTCTCAATGGCGGGGTGCGGGCCGGGGAATAGGCCTCTTGGCCGGGGTGAATAGTGTTGGAACACGGCCCGCGGAAATAGTAGCGGCTGGAGGTACCGGGGGCGATGCCCGCCCCGGCCCGGCGGCCAAGTTAAAAAAATAAATAATCCCCGTTCAGTCTCAATGGCAGGGTGCGGGCCGGCCCGGCGGCAATTGCGGCGGGCAGCAGGCCTCTTGGACAGGTTGAGAGATAAAAAAATAATAATTCCCGTTCAGTCTCAATGGCAGGGTGCGGGCCGGCCCGGCGGCGATTGCGGCGGGCAGCAGGCCTCTTGGACAGGTTGAGAGATAAAAAAATAATAATTCCCATGCAGTCTCAATGGCGGGGTGCGGGCCGGGGAATAGGCCTCTTGGCCGGGGTGAATATGTTGGAACGCGGCGCGCGTAAATAGAAGCGGCTGGAGGTACCGGGGGCGAAGCCCGCCCCGGCCCGGAGGCCGAGTTAAAAAAAATAATAATCCCCGTTCAGTCTCAATGGCGGGGTGCGGGCCGGCCCGGCGGCGAGTGCGGCGGGCAGCAGGCCTCTTGGACAGGTTGAGAGATAAAAAAATAATAATTCCCGTGCAGTCTCAATGGCGGGGTGCGGGCCGGGGAATAGGCCTCTTGGCCGGGGTGAATATGTTGGAACGCGGCGCGCGTAAATAGAAGCGGCTGGAGGTACCGGGGGCGAAGCCCGCCCCGGCCCGGAGGCCGAGTTAAAAAAAATAATAATCCCCGTTCAGTCTCAATGGCGGGGTGCGGGCCGGCCCGGCGGCGAGTGCGGCGGGCAGCAGGCCTCTTGGACAGGTTGAGAGATAAAAAAATAATAATTCCCGTGCAGTCTCAATGGCGGGGTGCGGGCCGGGGAATAGGCCTCTTGGCCGGGGTGAATAGTGTTGGAACACGGCCCGCGGAAATAGTAGCGGCTGGAGGTACCGGGGGCGATGCCCGCCCCGGCCCGGCGGCCAAGTTAAAAAAATAAATAATCCCCGTTCAGTCTCAATGGCAGGGTGCGGGCCGGCCCGGCGGCGATTGCGGCGGGCAGCAGGCCTCTTGGACAGGTTGAGAGATAAAAAAATAATAATTCCCATGCAGTCTCAATGGCGGGGTGCGGGCCGGGGAATAGGCCTCTTGGCCGGGGTGAATAGTGTTGGAACACGGCCCGCGGAAATAGTAGCGGCTGGAGGTACCGGGGGCGATGCCCGCCCCGGCCCGGCGGCCAAGTTAAAAAAATAAATAATCCCCGTTCAGTCTCAATGGCAGGGTGCGGGCCGGCCCGGCGGCGAGTGCGGCGGGCAGCAGGCCTCTTGGACAGGTTGAGAGATAAAAAAATAATAATTCCCATGCAGTCTCAATGGCGGGGTGCGGGCCGGGGAATAGGCCTCTTGGCCGGGGTGAATATGTTGGAACGCGGCGCGCGTAAATAGAAGCGGCTGGAGGTACCGGGGGCGAAGCCCGCCCCGGCCCGGAGGCCGAGTTAAAAAAAATAATAATCCCCGTTCAGTCTCAATGGCGGGGTGCGGGCCGGCCCGGCGGCGAGTGCGGCGGGCAGCAGGCCTCTTGGACAGGTTGAGAGATAAAAAAATAATAATTCCCGTGCAGTCTCAATGGCGGGGTGCGGGCCGGGGAATAGGCCTCTTGGCCGGGGTGAATATGTTGGAACGCGGCGCGCGTAATTAGAAGCGGCTGGAGGTACCGGGGGCGAAGCCCGCCCCGGCCCGGAGGCCGAGTTAAAAAAAATAATAATCCCCGTTCAGTCTCAATGGCGGGGTGCGGGCCGGCCCGGCGGCTAGTGCGGCGGGCAGCAGGCCTCTTGGACAGGTTGAGAGATAAAAAAATAATAATTCCCGTGCAGTCTCAATGGCGGGGTGCGGGCCGGGGAACAGGCCTCTTGGCCGGGGTGAATAGTGTTGGAACACGGCCCGCGGAAATAGTAGCGGCTGGAGGTACCGGGGGCGATGCCCGCCCCGGCCCGGCGGCCAAGTTAAAAAAATAAATAATCCCGTTCAGTCTCAATGGCAGGGTGCGGGCCGGCCCGGCGGCGATTGCGGCGGGCAGCAGGCCTCTTGGACAGGTTGAGAGATAAAAAAATAATAATTCCCATGCAGTCTCAATGGCGGGGTGCGGGCCGGGGAATAGGCCTCTTGGCCGGGGTGAATATGTTGGAACGCGGCGCGCGTAAATAGAAGCGGCTGGAGGTACCGGGGGCGAAGCCCGCCCCGGCCCGGAGGCCGAGTTAAAAAAAATAATAATCCCCGTTCAGTCTCAATGGCGGGGTGCGGGCCGGCCCGGCGGCGAGTGCGGCGGGCAGCAGGCCTCTTGGACAGGTTGAGAGATAAAAAAATAATAATTCCCGTGCAGTCTCAATGGCGGGGTGCGGGCCGGGGAATAGGCCTCTTGGCCGGGGTGAATAGTGTTGGAACACGGCCCGCGGAAATAGTAGCGGCTGGAGGTACCGGGGGCGATGCCCGCCCCGGCCCGGCGGCCAAGTTAAAAAAATAAATAATCCCCGTTCAGTCTCAATGGCAGGGTGCGGGCCGCCCGGCGGCGATTGCGGCGGGCAGCAGGCCTCTTGGACAGGTTGAGAGATAAAAAAATAATAATTCCCATGCAGTCTCAATGGCGGGGTGCGGGCCGGGGAATAGGCCTCTTGGCCGGGGTGAATATGTTGGAACGCGGCGCGCGTAAATAGAAGCGGCTGGAGGTACCGGGG
Source organism: Hippocampus zosterae (assembly GCF_025434085.1). NCBI lineage: Eukaryota > Metazoa > Chordata > Actinopteri > Syngnathiformes > Syngnathidae > Hippocampus > Hippocampus zosterae. Next base: position 12,461,963 of record NC_067469.1, read on the forward strand.
GCGAAGCCCGCCCCGGCCCGGAGGCCGAGTTAAAAAAATAAATAATCCCCGTTCAGTCTCAATGGCAGGGTGCGGGCCGGCCCGGCGGCGAGTGCGGCGGGCAGCAGGCCTCTTGGACAGGTTGAGAGATAAAAAAATAATAATTCCCGTTCAGTCTCAATGGCAGGGTGCGGGCCGGCCCGGCGGCGATTGCGGCGGGCAGCAGGCCTCTTGGACAGGTTGAGAGATAAAAAAATAATAATTCCCATGCAGTCTCAATGGCGGGGTGCGGGCCGGGGAATAGGCCTCTTGGCCGGGGTGAATATGTTGGAACGCGGCGCGCGTAAATAGAAGCGGCTGGAGGTACCGGGGGCGAAGCCCGCCCCGGCCCGGAGGCCGAGTTAAAAAAAATAATAATCCCCGTTCAGTCTCAATGGCGGGGTGCGGGCCGGCCCGGCGGCGAGTGCGGCGGGCAGCAGGCCTCTTGGACAGGTTGAGAGATAAAAAAATAATAATTCCCGTTCAGTCTCAATGGCAGGGTGCGGGCCGGCCCGGCGGACGAGTGTGGCCGGGGAAGAGGCCTCTTGGCCGGGGTGAATATGTTGGAACGCGGTGCGCGTAAATAGAAGCGGCTGGAGGTACCGGGGGCGAAGCCCGCCCCGGCCCGGAGGCCGAGTTAAAAAAAATAATAATCCCCGTTCAGTCTCAATGGCGGGGTGCGGGCCGGCCCGGCGGCGAGTGCGGCGGGCAGCAGGCCTCTTGGACAGGTTGAGAGATAAAAAAATAATAATTCCCGTGCAGTCTCAATGGCGGGGTGCGGGCCGGCCCGGCGGACGAGTGTGGCCGGGGAAGAGGCCTCTTGGCCGGGGTGAATATGTTGGAACGCGGCGCGCGTAAATAGAAGCGGCTGGAGGTACCGGGGGCGAAGCCCGCCCCGGCCCGGAGGCCGAGTTAAAAAAATAAATAATCCCCGTTCAGTCTCAATGGCAGGGTGCGGGCCGGCCCGGCGGCGAGGGCGGCGGGCAGCAGGCCTCTTGGACAGGTTGAGAGATAAAAAAATAATAATTCCCGTTCAGTCTCAATGGCAGGGTGCGGGCCGGCCCGGCGGCGATTGCGGCGGGCAGCAGGCCTCTTGGACAGGTTGAGAGATAAAAAAATAATAATTCCCGTGCAGTCTCAATGGCGGGGTGCGGGCCAGCCCGGCGGCGAGTGCGGCGGGCAGCAGGCCTCTTGGACAGGTTGAGAGATAAAAAAATAATAATCCCCGTTCAGTCTCAATGGCGGGGTGCGGGCCGGCCCGGCGGCGAGTGCGGCGGGCAGCAGGCCACTTGGACAGGTTGAGAGATAAAAAAATAATAATTCCCGTGCAGTCTCAATGGCGGGGTGCGGGCCGGGGAATAGGCCTCTTGGCCGGGGTGAATAGTGTTGGAACACGGCCCGCGGAAATAGTAGCGGCTGGAGGTACCGGGGGCGATGCCCGCCCCGGCCCGGCGGCCAAGTTAAAAAAATAAATAATCCCGTTCAGTCTCAATGGCAGGGTGCGGGCCGGCCCGGCGGCGATTGCGGCGGGCAGCAGGCCTCTTGGACAGGTTGAGAGATAAAAAAATAATAATTCCCATGCAGTCTCAATGGCGGGGTGCGGGCCGGGGAATAGGCCTCTTGGCCGGGGTGAATATGTTGGAACGCGGCGCGGGTAAATAGAAGCGGCTGGAGGTACCGGGGGCGATGCCCGCCCCGGCCCGGCGGCCAAGTTAAAAAAATAAATAATCCCCGTTCAGTCTCAATGGCAGGGTGCGGGCCGGCCCGGCGGCGATTGCGGCGGGCAGCAGGCCTCTTGGACAGGTTGAGAGATAAAAAAATAATAATTCCCATGCAGTCTCAATGGCGGGGTGCGGGCCGGGGAATAGGCCTCTTGGCCGGGGTGAATAGTGTTGGAACACGGCCCGCGGAAATAGTAGCGGCTGGAGGTACCGGGGGCGATGCCCGCCCCGGCCCGGCGGCCAAGTTAAAAAAATAAATAATCCCCGTTCAGTCTCAATGGCAGGGTGCGGGCCGGCCCGGCGGCAATTGCGGCGGGCAGCAGGCCTCTTGGACAGGTTGAGAGATAAAAAAATAATAATTCCCATGCAGTCACAATGGCGGGGTGCGGGCCGGGGAATAGGCCTCTTGGCCGGGGTGAATATGTTGGAACGCGGCGCGCGTAAATAGAAGCGGCTGGAGGTACCGGGGGCGAAGCCCGCCCCGGCCCGGAGGCCGAGTTAAAAAAAATAATAATCCCCGTTCAGTCTCAATGGCGGGGTGCGGGCCGGCCCGGCGGCGAGTGCGGCGGGCAGCAGGCCTCTTGGACAGGTTGAGAGATAAAAAAATAATAATTCCCGTGCAGTCTCAATGGCGGGGTGCGGGCCGGGGAATAGGCCTCTTGGCCGGGGTGAATAGTGTTGGAACACGGCCCGCGGAAATAGTAGCGGCTGGAGGTACCGGGGGCGATGCCCGCCCCGGCCCGGCGGCCAAGTTAAAAAAATAAATAATCCCGTTCAGTCTCAATGGCAGGGTGCGGGCCGGCCCGGCGGCGATTGCGGCGGGCAGCAGGCCTCTTGGACAGGTTGAGAGATAAAAAAATAATAATCCCCGTTCAATCTCAATGGCGGGGTGCGGGCCGGCCCGGCGGCGAGTGCGGCGGGCAGCAGGCCACTTGGACAGGTTGAGAGATAAAAAAATAATAATTCCCGTGCAGTCTCAATGGCGGGGTGCGGGCCGGGGAATAGGCCTCTTGGCCGGGGTGAATAGTGTTGGAACACGGCCCGCGGAAATAGTAGCGGCTGGAGGTACCGGGGGCGATGCCCGCCCCGGCCCGGCGGCCAAGTTAAAAAAATAAATAATCCCGTTCAGTCTCAATGGCAGGGTGCGGGCCGGCCCGGCGGCGATTGCGGCGGGCAGCAGGCCTCTTGGACAGGTTGAGAGATAAAAAAATAATAATTCCCATGCAGTCTCAATGGCGGGGTGCGGGCCGGGGAATAGGCCTCTTGGCCGGGGTGAATATGTTGGAACGCGGCGCGGGTAAATAGAAGCGGCTGGAGGTACCGGGGGCGATGCCCGCCCCGGCCCGGCGGCCAAGTTAAAAAAATAAATAATCCCCGTTCAGTCTCAATGGCAGGGTGCGGGCCGGCCCGGCGGCGATTGCGGCGGGCAGCAGGCCTCTTGGACAGGTTGAGAGATAAAAAAATAATAATTCCCATGCAGTCTCAATGGCGGGGTGCGGGCCGGGGAATAGGCCTCTTGGCCGGGGTGAATAGTGTTGGAACACGGCCCGCGGAAATAGTAGCGGCTGGAGGTACCGGGGGCGATGCCCGCCCCGGCCCGGCGGCCAAGTTAAAAAAATAAATAATCCCCGTTCAGTCTCAATGGCAGGGTGCGGGCCGGCCCGGCGGCAATTGCGGCGGGCAGCAGGCCTCTTGGACAGGTTGAGAGATAAAAAAATAATAATTCCCATGCAGTCACAATGGCGGGGTGCGGGCCGGGGAATAGGCCTCTTGGCCGGGGTGAATATGTTGGAACGCGGCGCGCGTAAATAGAAGCGGCTGGAGGTACCGGGGGCGAAGCCCGCCCCGGCCCGGAGGCCGAGTTAAAAAAAATAATAATCCCCGTTCAGTCTCAATGGCGGGGTGCGGGCCGGCCCGGCGGCGAGTGCGGCGGGCAGCAGGCCTCTTGGACAGGTTGAGAGATAAAAAAATAATAATTCCCGTGCAGTCTCAATGGCGGGGTGCGGGCCGGGGAATAGGCCTCTTGGCCGGGGTTAATAGTGTTGGAACACGGCCCGCGGAAATAGTAGCGGCTGGAGGTACCGGGGGCGATGCCCGCCCCGGCCCGGCGGCCAAGTTAAAAAAATAAATAATCCCCGTTCAGTCTCAATGGCAGGGTGCGGGCCGGCCCGGCGGCGATTGCGGCGGGCAGCAGGCCTCTTGGACAGGTTGAGAGATAAAAAAATAATAATTCCCATGCAGTCTCAATGGCGGGGTGCGGGCCGGGGAATAGGCCTCTTGGCCGGGGTGAATAGTGTTGGAACACGGCCCGCGGAAATAGTAGCGGCTGGAGGTACCGGGGGCGATGCCCGCCCCGGCCCGGCGGCCAAGTTAAAAAAATAAATAATCCCCGTTCAGTCTCAATGGCAGGGTGCGGGCCGGCCCGGCGGCGAGTGCGGCGGGCAGCAGGCCTCTTGGACAGGTTGAGAGATAAAAAAATAATAATTCCCATGCAGTCTCAATGGCGGGGTGCGGGCCGGGGAATAGGCCTCTTGGCCGGGGTGAATATGTTGGAACGCGGCGCGCGTAAATAGAAGCGGCTGGAGGTACCGGGGGCGAAGCCCGCCCCGGCCCGGAGGCCGAGTTAAAAAAAATAATAATCCCCGTTCAGTCTCAATGGCGGGGTGCGGGCCGGCCCGGCGGCGAGTGCGGCGGGCAGCAGGCCTCTTGGACAGGTTGAGAGATAAAAAAATAATAATTCCCGTGCAGTCTCAATGGCGGGGTGCGGGCCGGGGAATAGGCCTCTTGGCCGGGGTGAATAGTGTTGGAACACGGCCCGCGGAAATAGTAGCGGCTGGAGGTACCGGGGGCGATGCCCGCCCCGGCCCGGCGGCCAAGTTAAAAAAATAAATAATCCCTGTTCAGTCTCAATGGCAGGGTGCGGGCCGGCCCGGCGGCGATTGCGGCGGGCAGCAGGCCTCTTGGACAGGTTGAGAGATAAAAAAATAATAATTCCCATGCAGTCTCAATGGCGGGGTGCGGGCCGGGGAATAGGCCTCTTGGCCGGGGTGAATAGTGTTGGAACACGGCCCGCGGAAATAGTAGCGGCTGGAGGTACCGGGGGCGATGCCCGCCCCGGCCCGGCGGCCAAGTTAAAAAAATAAATAATCCCCGTTCAGTCTCAATGGCAGGGTGCGGGCCGGCCCGGCGGCGAGTGCGGCGGGCAGCAGGCCTCTTGGACAGGTTGAGAGATAAAAAAATAATAATTCCCGTTCATTCTCAATGGCAGGGTGCGGGCCGGCCCGGCGGCGATTGCGGCGGGCAGCAGGCCTCTTGGACAGGTTGAGAGATAAAAAAATAATAATTCCCATGCAGTCTCAATGGCGGGGTGCGGGCCGGGGAATAGGCCTCTTGGCCGGGGTGAATATGTTGGAACGCGGCGCGCGTAAATAGAAGCGGCTGGAGGTACCGGGGGCGAAGCCCGCCCCGGCCCGGAGGCCGAGTTAAAAAAAATAATAATCCCCGTTCAGTCTCAATGGCGGGGTGCGGGCCGGCCCGGCGGCGAGTGCGGCGGGCAGCAGGCCTCTTGGACAGGTTGAGAGATAAAAAAATAATAATTCCCGTTCAGTCTCAATGGCAGGGTGCGGGCCGGCCCGGCGGCGATTGCGGCGGGCAGCAGGCCTCTTGAACAGGTTGAGAGATAAAAAAATAATAATTCCCATGCAGTCTCAATGGCGGGGTGCGGGCCGGGGAATAGGCCTCTTGGCCGGGGTGAATATGTTGGAACGCAGCGCGCGTAAATAGAAGCGGCTGGAGGTACCGGGGGCGAAGCCCGCCCCGGCCCGGAGGCCGAGTTAAAAAAAATAATAATCCCCGTTCAGTCTCAATGGCGGGGTGCGGGCCGGCCCGGCGGCGATTGCGGCGGGCAGCAGGCCTCTTGGACAGGTTGAGAGATAAAAAAATAATAATTCCCATGCAGTCTCAATGGCGGGGTGCGGGCCGGGGAATAGGCCTCTTGGCCGGGGTGAATATGTTGGAACGCGGCGCGCGTAAATAGAAGCGGCTGGAGGTACCGGGGGCGAAGCCCGCCCCGGCCCGGAGGCCGAGTTAAAAAAAATAATAATCCCCGTTCAGTCTCAATGGCGGGGTGCGGGCCGGCCCGGCGGCGAGTGCGGCGGGCAGCAGGCCTCTTGGACAGGTTGAGAGATAAAAAAATAATAATTCCCGTGCAGTCTCAATGGCGGGGTGCGGGCCGGGGAATAGGCCCCTTGGCCGGGGTGAATAGTGTTGGAACACGGCCCGCGGAAATAGTAGCGGCTGGAGGTACCGGGGGCGATGCCCGCCCCGGCCCGGCGGCCAAGTTAAAAAAATAAATAATCCCGTTCAGTCTCAATGGCAGGGTGCGGGCCGGCCCGGCGGCGATTGCGGCGGGCAGCAGGCCTCTTGGACAGGTTGAGAGATATAAAAATAATAATTCCCGTGCAGTCTCAATGGCGGGGTGCGGGCCGGCCCGGCGGACGAGTGTGGCCGGGGAAGAGGCCTCTTGGCCGGGGTGAATATGTTGGAACGCGGCGCGCGTAAATAGAAGCGGCTGGAGGTACCGGGGGCGAAGCCCGCCCCGGCCCGGAGGCCGAGTTAAAAAAATAAATAATCCCCGTTCAGTCTCAATGGCAGGGTGCGGGCCGGCCCGGCGGCGAGGGCGGCGGGCAGCAGGCCTCTTGGACAGGTTGAGAGATAAAAAAATAATAATTCCCGTTCAGTCTCAATGGCAGGGTGCGGGCCGGCCCGGCGGCAATTGCGGCGGGCAGCAGGCCTCTTGGACAGGTTGAGAGATAAAAAAATAATAATTCCCATGCAGTCACAATGGCGGGGTGCGGGCCGGGGAATAGGCCTCTTGGCCGGGGTGAATATGTTGGAACGCGGCGCGCGTAAATAGAAGCGGCTGGAGGTACCGGGGGCGAAGCCCGCCCCGGCCCGGAGGCCGAGTTAAAAAAAATAATAATCCCCGTTCAGTCTCAATGGCGGGGTGCGGGCCGGCCCGGCGGCGAGTGCGGCGGGCAGCAGGCCTCTTGGACAGGTTGAGAGATAAAAAAATAATAATTCCCGTGCAGTCTCAATGGCGGGGTGCGGGCCGGGGAATAGGCCTCTTGGCCGGGGTGAATAGTGTTGGAACACGGCCCGCGGAAATAGTAGCGGCTGGAGGTACCGGGGGCGATGCCCGCCCCGGCCCGGCGGCCAAGTTAAAAAAATAAATAATCCCCGTTCAGTCTCAATGGCAGGGTGCGGGCCGGCCCGGCGGCGATTGCGGCGGGCAGCAGGCCTCTTGGACAGGTTGAGAGATAAAAAAATAATAATTCCCATGCAGTCTCAATGGCGGGGTGCGGGCCGGGGAATAGGCCTCTTGGCCGGGGTGAATAGTGTTGGAACACGGCCCGCGGAAATAGTAGCGGCTGGAGGTACCGGGGGCGATGCCCGCCCCGGCCCGGCGGCCAAGTTAAAAAAATAAATAATCCCCGTTCAGTCTCAATGGCAGGGTGCGGGCCGGCCCGGCGGCGATTGCGGCGGGCAGCAGGCCTCTTGGACAGGTTGAGAGATAAAAAAATAATAATTCCCATGCAGTCTCAATGGCGGGGTGCGGGCCGGGGAATAGGCCTCTTGGCCGGGGTGAATAGTGTTGGAACACGGCCCGCGGAAATAGTAGCGGCTGGAGGTACCGGGGGCGATGCCCGCCCCGGGCCGGCGGCCAAGTTAAAAAAATAAATAATCCCCGTTCAGTCTCAATGGCAGGGTGCGGGCCGGCCCGGCGGCGATTGCGGCGGGCAGCAGGCCTCTTGGACAGGTTGAGAGATATAAAAATAATAATTCCCGTGCAGTCTCAATGGCGGGGTGCGGGCCGGCCCGGCGGACGAGTGTGGCCGGGGAAGAGGCCTCTTGGCCGGGGTGAATATGTTGGAACGCGGCGCGCGTAAATAGAAGCGGCTGGAGGTACCGGGGGCGAAGCCCGCCCCGGCCCGGAGGCCGAGTTAAAAAAAATAATAATCCCCGTTCAGTCTCAATGGCGGGGTGCGGGCCGGCCCGGCGGCGAGTGCGGCGGGCAGCAGGCCTCTTGGACAGGTTGAGAGATAAAAAAATAATAATTCCCGTGCAGTCTCAATGGCGGGGTGCGGGCCGGGGAATAGGCCTCTTGGCCGGGGTGAATATGTTGGAACGCGGCGCGGGTAAATAGAAGCGGCTGGAGGTACCGGGGGCGATGCCCGCCCCGGCCCGGCGGCCAAGTTAAAAAAATAAATAATCCCCGTTCAGTCTCAATGGCAGGGTGCGGGCCGGCCCGGCGGCGATTGCGGCGGGCAGCAGGCCTCTTGGACAGGTTGAGAGATAAAAAAATAATAATTCCCATGCAGTCTCAATGGCGGGGTGCGGGCCGGGGAATAGGCCTCTTGGCCGGGGTGAATAGTGTTGGAACACGGCCCGCGGAAATAGTAGCGGCTGGAGGTACCGGGGGCGATGCCCGCCCCGGCCGGCGGCCAAGTTAAAAAAATAAATAATCCCCGTTCAGTCTCAATGGCAGGGTGCGGGCCGGCCCGGCGGCAATTGCGGCGGGCAGCAGGCCTCTTGGACAGGTTGAGAGATAAAAAAATAATAATTCCCGTTCAGTCTCAATGGCAGGGTGCGGGCCGGCCCGGCGGCGATTGCGGCGGGCAGCAGGCCTCTTGGACAGGTTGAGAGATAAAAAAATAATAATTCCCATGCAGTCTCAATGGCGGGGTGCGGGCCGGGGAATAGGCCTCTTGGCCGGGGTGAATATGTTGGAACGCGGCGCGCGTAAATAGAAGCGGCTGGAGGTACCGGGGGCGAAGCCCGCCCCGGCCCGGAGGCCGAGTTAAAAAAAATAATAATCCCCGTTCAGTCTCAATGGCGGGGTGCGGGCCGGCCCGGCGGCGAGTGCGGCGGGCAGCAGGCCTCTTGGACAGGTTGAGAGATAAAAAAATAATAATTCCCGTGCAGTCTCAATGGCGGGGTGCGGGCCGGGGAATAGGCCTCTTGGCCGGGGTGAATATGTTGGAACGCGGCGCGCGTAAATAGAAGCGGCTGGAGGTACCGGGGGCGAAGCCCGCCCCGGCCCGGAGGCCGAGTTAAAAAAAATAATAATCCCCGTTCAGTCTCAATGGCGGGGTGCGGGCCGGCCCGGCGGCGAGTGCGGCGGGCAGCAGGCCTCTTGGACAGGTTGAGAGATAAAAAAATAATAATTCCCGTGCAGTCTCAATGGCGGGGTGCGGGCCGGGGAATAGGCCTCTTGGCCGGGGTGAATAGTGTTGGAACACGGCCCGCGGAAATAGTAGCGGCTGGAGGTACCGGGGGCGATGCCCGCCCCGGCCCGGCGGCCAAGTTAAAAAAAATAATAATCCCCGTTCAGTCTCAATGGCGGGGTGCGGGCCGGCCCGGCGGCGAGTGCGGCGGGCAGCAGGCCTCTTGGACAGGTTGAGAGATAAAAAAATAATAATTCCCATGCAGTCTCAATGGCGGGGTGCGGGCCGGGGAATAGGCCTCTTGGCCGGGGTGAATATGTTGGAACGCGGCGCGCGTAAATAGAAGCGGCTGGAGGTACCGGGGGCGAAGCCCGCCCCGGCCCGGAGGCCGAGTTAAAAAAAATAATAATCCCCGTTCAGTCTCAATGGCGGGGTGCGGGCCGGCCCGGCGGCGAGTGCGGCGGGCAGCAGGCCTCTTGGACAGGTTGAGAGATAAAAAAATAATAATTCCCGTGAAGTCTCAATGGCGGGGTGCGGGCCGGGGAATAGGCCTCTTGGCCGGGGTGAATAGTGTTGGAACACGGCCCGCGGAAATAGTAGCGGCTGGAGGTACCGGGGGCGATGCCCGCCCCGGCCCGGCGGCCAAGTTAAAAAAATAAATAATCCCCGTTCAGTCTCAATGGCAGGGTGCGGGCCGGCCCGGCGGCGATTGCGGCGGGCAGCAGGCCTCTTGGACAGGTTGAGAGATAAAAAAATAATAATTCCCATGCAGTCTCAATGGCGGGGTGCGGGCCAGGGAATAGGCCTCTTGGCCGGGGTGAATATGTTGGAACGCGGCGCGCGTAAATAGAAGCGGCTGGAGGTACCGGGGGCGAAGCCCGCCCCGGCCCGGAGGCCGAGTTAAAAAAATAAATAATCCCCGTTCAGTCTCAATGGCAGGGTGCGGGCCGGCCCGGCGGCGAGTGCGGCGGGCAGCAGGCCTCTTGGACAGGTTGAGAGATAAAAAAATAATAATTCCCGTTCAGTCTCAATGGCAGGGTGCGGGCCGGCCCGGCGGCGATTGCGGCGGGCAGCAGGCCTCTTGGACAGGTTGAGAGATAAAAAAATAATAATTCCCATGCAGTCTCAATGGCGGGGTGCGGGCCGGGGAATAGGCCTCTTGGCCGGGGTGAATATGTTGGAACGCGGCGCGCGTAAATAGAAGCGGCTGGAGGTACCGGGGGCGAAGCCCGCCCCGGCCCGGAGGCCGAGTTAAAAAAAATAATAATCCCCGTTCAGTCTCAATGGCGGGGTGCGGGCCGGCCCGGCGGCGAGTGCGGCGGGCAGCAGGCCTCTTGGACAGGTTGAGAGATAAAAAAATAATAATTCCCGTTCAGTCTCAATGGCAGGGTGCGGGCCGGCCCGGCGGACGAGTGTGGCCGGGGAAGAGGCCTCTTGGCCGGGGTGAATATGTTGGAACGCGGTGCGCGTAAATAGAAGCGGCTGGAGGTACCGGGGGCGAAGCCCGCCCCGGCCCGGAGGCCGAGTTAAAAAAAATAATAATCCCCGTTCAGTCTCAATGGCGGGGTGCGGGCCGGCCCGGCGGCGAGTGCGGCGGGCAGCAGGCCTCTTGGACAGGTTGAGAGATAAAAAAATAATAATTCCCGTGCAGTCTCAATGGCGGGGTGCGGGCCGGCCCGGCGGACGAGTGTGGCCGGGGAAGAGGCCTCTTGGCCGGGGTGAATATGTTGGAACGCGGCGCGCGTAAATAGAAGCGGCTGGAGGTACCGGGGGCGAAGCCCGCCCCGGCCCGGAGGCCGAGTTAAAAAAATAAATAATCCCCGTTCAGTCTCAATGGCAGGGTGCGGGCCGGCCCGGCGGCGAGGGCGGCGGGCAGCAGGCCTCTTGGACAGGTTGAGAGATAAAAAAATAATAATTCCCGTTCAGTCTCAATGGCAGGGTGCGGGCCGGCCCGGCGGCGATTGCGGCGGGCAGCAGGCCTCTTGGACAGGTTGAGAGATAAAAAAATAATAATTCCCGTGCAGTCTCAATGGCGGGGTGCGGGCCAGCCCGGCGGCGAGTGCGGCGGGCAGCAGGCCTCTTGGACAGGTTGAGAGATAAAAAAATAATAATCCCCGTTCAGTCTCAATGGCGGGGTGCGGGCCGGCCCGGCGGCGAGTGCGGCGGGCAGCAGGCCACTTGGACAGGTTGAGAGATAAAAAAATAATAATTCCCGTGCAGTCTCAATGGCGGGGTGCGGGCCGGGGAATAGGCCTCTTGGCCGGGGTGAATAGTGTTGGAACACGGCCCGCGGAAATAGTAGCGGCTGGAGGTACCGGGGGCGATGCCCGCCCCGGCCCGGCGGCCAAGTTAAAAAAATAAATAATCCCGTTCAGTCTCAATGGCAGGGTGCGGGCCGGCCCGGCGGCGATTGCGGCGGGCAGCAGGCCTCTTGGACAGGTTGAGAGATAAAAAAATAATAATTCCCATGCAGTCTCAATGGCGGGGTGCGGGCCGGGGAATAGGCCTCTTGGCCGGGGTGAATATGTTGGAACGCGGCGCGGGTAAATAGAAGCGGCTGGAGGTACCGGGGGCGATGCCCGCCCCGGCCCGGCGGCCAAGTTAAAAAAATAAATAATCCCCGTTCAGTCTCAATGGCAGGGTGCGGGCCGGCCCGGCGGCGATTGCGGCGGGCAGCAGGCCTCTTGGACAGGTTGAGAGATAAAAAAATAATAATTCCCATGCAGTCTCAATGGCGGGGTGCGGGCCGGGGAATAGGCCTCTTGGCCGGGGTGAATAGTGTTGGAACACGGCCCGCGGAAATAGTAGCGGCTGGAGGTACCGGGGGCGATGCCCGCCCCGGCCCGGCGGCCAAGTTAAAAAAATAAATAATCCCCGTTCAGTCTCAATGGCAGGGTGCGGGCCGGCCCGGCGGCAATTGCGGCGGGCAGCAGGCCTCTTGGACAGGTTGAGAGATAAAAAAATAATAATTCCCATGCAGTCACAATGGCGGGGTGCGGGCCGGGGAATAGGCCTCTTGGCCGGGGTGAATATGTTGGAACGCGGCGCGCGTAAATAGAAGCGGCTGGAGGTACCGGGGGCGAAGCCCGCCCCGGCCCGGAGGCCGAGTTAAAAAAAATAATAATCCCCGTTCAGTCTCAATGGCGGGGTGCGGGCCGGCCCGGCGGCGAGTGCGGCGGGCAGCAGGCCTCTTGGACAGGTTGAGAGATAAAAAAATAATAATTCCCGTGCAGTCTCAATGGCGGGGTGCGGGCCGGGGAATAGGCCTCTTGGCCGGGGTGAATAGTGTTGGAACACGGCCCGCGGAAATAGTAGCGGCTGGAGGTACCGGGGGCGATGCCCGCCCCGGCCCGGCGGCCAAGTTAAAAAAATAAATAATCCCGTTCAGTCTCAATGGCAGGGTGCGGGCCGGCCCGGCGGCGATTGCGGCGGGCAGCAGGCCTCTTGGACAGGTTGAGAGATAAAAAAATAATAATCCCCGTTCAATCTCAATGGCGGGGTGCGGGCCGGCCCGGCGGCGAGTGCGGCGGGCAGCAGGCCACTTGGACAGGTTGAGAGATAAAAAAATAATAATTCCCGTGCAGTCTCAATGGCGGGGTGCGGGCCGGGGAATAGGCCTCTTGGCCGGGGTGAATAGTGTTGGAACACGGCCCGCGGAAATAGTAGCGGCTGGAGGTACCGGGGGCGATGCCCGCCCCGGCCCGGCGGCCAAGTTAAAAAAATAAATAATCCCGTTCAGTCTCAATGGCAGGGTGCGGGCCGGCCCGGCGGCGATTGCGGCGGGCAGCAGGCCTCTTGGACAGGTTGAGAGATAAAAAAATAATAATTCCCATGCAGTCTCAATGGCGGGGTGCGGGCCGGGGAATAGGCCTCTTGGCCGGGGTGAATATGTTGGAACGCGGCGCGGGTAAATAGAAGCGGCTGGAGGTACCGGGGGCGATGCCCGCCCCGGCCCGGCGGCCAAGTTAAAAAAATAAATAATCCCCGTTCAGTCTCAATGGCAGGGTGCGGGCCGGCCCGGCGGCGATTGCGGCGGGCAGCAGGCCTCTTGGACAGGTTGAGAGATAAAAAAATAATAATTCCCATGCAGTCTCAATGGCGGGGTGCGGGCCGGGGAATAGGCCTCTTGGCCGGGGTGAATAGTGTTGGAACACGGCCCGCGGAAATAGTAGCGGCTGGAGGTACCGGGGGCGATGCCCGCCCCGGCCCGGCGGCCAAGTTAAAAAAATAAATAATCCCCGTTCAGTCTCAATGGCAGGGTGCGGGCCGGCCCGGCGGCAATTGCGGCGGGCAGCAGGCCTCTTGGACAGGTTGAGAGATAAAAAAATAATAATTCCCATGCAGTCACAATGGCGGGGTGCGGGCCGGGGAATAGGCCTCTTGGCCGGGGTGAATATGTTGGAACGCGGCGCGCGTAAATAGAAGCGGCTGGAGGTACCGGGGGCGAAGCCCGCCCCGGCCCGGAGGCCGAGTTAAAAAAAATAATAATCCCCGTTCAGTCTCAATGGCGGGGTGCGGGCCGGCCCGGCGGCGAGTGCGGCGGGCAGCAGGCCTCTTGGACAGGTTGAGAGATAAAAAAATAATAATTCCCGTGCAGTCTCAATGGCGGGGTGCGGGCCGGGGAATAGGCCTCTTGGCCGGGGTTAATAGTGTTGGAACACGGCCCGCGGAAATAGTAGCGGCTGGAGGTACCGGGGGCGATGCCCGCCCCGGCCCGGCGGCCAAGTTAAAAAAATAAATAATCCCCGTTCAGTCTCAATGGCAGGGTGCGGGCCGGCCCGGCGGCGATTGCGGCGGGCAGCAGGCCTCTTGGACAGGTTGAGAGATAAAAAAATAATAATTCCCATGCAGTCTCAATGGCGGGGTGCGGGCCGGGGAATAGGCCTCTTGGCCGGGGTGAATAGTGTTGGAACACGGCCCGCGGAAATAGTAGCGGCTGGAGGTACCGGGGGCGATGCCCGCCCCGGCCCGGCGGCCAAGTTAAAAAAATAAATAATCCCCGTTCAGTCTCAATGGCAGGGTGCGGGCCGGCCCGGCGGCGAGTGCGGCGGGCAGCAGGCCTCTTGGACAGGTTGAGAGATAAAAAAATAATAATTCCCATGCAGTCTCAATGGCGGGGTGCGGGCCGGGGAATAGGCCTCTTGGCCGGGGTGAATATGTTGGAACGCGGCGCGCGTAAATAGAAGCGGCTGGAGGTACCGGGGGCGAAGCCCGCCCCGGCCCGGAGGCCGAGTTAAAAAAAATAATAATCCCCGTTCAGTCTCAATGGCGGGGTGCGGGCCGGCCCGGCGGCGAGTGCGGCGGGCAGCAGGCCTCTTGGACAGGTTGAGAGATAAAAAAATAATAATTCCCGTGCAGTCTCAATGGCGGGGTGCGGGCCGGGGAATAGGCCTCTTGGCCGGGGTGAATAGTGTTGGAACACGGCCCGCGGAAATAGTAGCGGCTGGAGGTACCGGGGGCGATGCCCGCCCCGGCCCGGCGGCCAAGTTAAAAAAATAAATAATCCCTGTTCAGTCTCAATGGCAGGGTGCGGGCCGGCCCGGCGGCGATTGCGGCGGGCAGCAGGCCTCTTGGACAGGTTGAGAGATAAAAAAATAATAATTCCCATGCAGTCTCAATGGCGGGGTGCGGGCCGGGGAATAGGCCTCTTGGCCGGGGTGAATAGTGTTGGAACACGGCCCGCGGAAATAGTAGCGGCTGGAGGTACCGGGGGCGATGCCCGCCCCGGCCCGGCGGCCAAGTTAAAAAAATAAATAATCCCCGTTCAGTCTCAATGGCAGGGTGCGGGCCGGCCCGGCGGCGAGTGCGGCGGGCAGCAGGCCTCTTGGACAGGTTGAGAGATAAAAAAATAATAATTCCCGTTCATTCTCAATGGCAGGGTGCGGGCCGGCCCGGCGGCGATTGCGGCGGGCAGCAGGCCTCTTGGACAGGTTGAGAGATAAAAAAATAATAATTCCCATGCAGTCTCAATGGCGGGGTGCGGGCCGGGGAATAGGCCTCTTGGCCGGGGTGAATATGTTGGAACGCGGCGCGCGTAAATAGAAGCGGCTGGAGGTACCGGGGGCGAAGCCCGCCCCGGCCCGGAGGCCGAGTTAAAAAAAATAATAATCCCCGTTCAGTCTCAATGGCGGGGTGCGGGCCGGCCCGGCGGCGAGTGCGGCGGGCAGCAGGCCTCTTGGACAGGTTGAGAGATAAAAAAATAATAATTCCCGTTCAGTCTCAATGGCAGGGTGCGGGCCGGCCCGGCGGCGATTGCGGCGGGCAGCAGGCCTCTTGAACAGGTTGAGAGATAAAAAAATAATAATTCCCATGCAGTCTCAATGGCGGGGTGCGGGCCGGGGAATAGGCCTCTTGGCCGGGGTGAATATGTTGGAACGCAGCGCGCGTAAATAGAAGCGGCTGGAGGTACCGGGGGCGAAGCCCGCCCCGGCCCGGAGGCCGAGTTAAAAAAAATAATAATCCCCGTTCAGTCTCAATGGCGGGGTGCGGGCCGGCCCGGCGGCGATTGCGGCGGGCAGCAGGCCTCTTGGACAGGTTGAGAGATAAAAAAATAATAATTCCCATGCAGTCTCAATGGCGGGGTGCGGGCCGGGGAATAGGCCTCTTGGCCGGGGTGAATATGTTGGAACGCGGCGCGCGTAAATAGAAGCGGCTGGAGGTACCGGGGGCGAAGCCCGCCCCGGCCCGGAGGCCGAGTTAAAAAAAATAATAATCCCCGTTCAGTCTCAATGGCGGGGTGCGGGCCGGCCCGGCGGCGAGTGCGGCGGGCAGCAGGCCTCTTGGACAGGTTGAGAGATAAAAAAATAATAATTCCCGTGCAGTCTCAATGGCGGGGTGCGGGCCGGGGAATAGGCCCCTTGGCCGGGGTGAATAGTGTTGGAACACGGCCCGCGGAAATAGTAGCGGCTGGAGGTACCGGGGGCGATGCCCGCCCCGGCCCGGCGGCCAAGTTAAAAAAATAAATAATCCCGTTCAGTCTCAATGGCAGGGTGCGGGCCGGCCCGGCGGCGATTGCGGCGGGCAGCAGGCCTCTTGGACAGGTTGAGAGATATAAAAATAATAATTCCCGTGCAGTCTCAATGGCGGGGTGCGGGCCGGCCCGGCGGACGAGTGTGGCCGGGGAAGAGGCCTCTTGGCCGGGGTGAATATGTTGGAACGCGGCGCGCGTAAATAGAAGCGGCTGGAGGTACCGGGGGCGAAGCCCGCCCCGGCCCGGAGGCCGAGTTAAAAAAATAAATAATCCCCGTTCAGTCTCAATGGCAGGGTGCGGGCCGGCCCGGCGGCGAGGGCGGCGGGCAGCAGGCCTCTTGGACAGGTTGAGAGATAAAAAAATAATAATTCCCGTTCAGTCTCAATGGCAGGGTGCGGGCCGGCCCGGCGGCAATTGCGGCGGGCAGCAGGCCTCTTGGACAGGTTGAGAGATAAAAAAATAATAATTCCCATGCAGTCACAATGGCGGGGTGCGGGCCGGGGAATAGGCCTCTTGGCCGGGGTGAATATGTTGGAACGCGGCGCGCGTAAATAGAAGCGGCTGGAGGTACCGGGGGCGAAGCCCGCCCCGGCCCGGAGGCCGAGTTAAAAAAAATAATAATCCCCGTTCAGTCTCAATGGCGGGGTGCGGGCCGGCCCGGCGGCGAGTGCGGCGGGCAGCAGGCCTCTTGGACAGGTTGAGAGATAAAAAAATAATAATTCCCGTGCAGTCTCAATGGCGGGGTGCGGGCCGGGGAATAGGCCTCTTGGCCGGGGTGAATAGTGTTGGAACACGGCCCGCGGAAATAGTAGCGGCTGGAGGTACCGGGGGCGATGCCCGCCCCGGCCCGGCGGCCAAGTTAAAAAAATAAATAATCCCCGTTCAGTCTCAATGGCAGGGTGCGGGCCGGCCCGGCGGCGATTGCGGCGGGCAGCAGGCCTCTTGGACAGGTTGAGAGATAAAAAAATAATAATTCCCATGCAGTCTCAATGGCGGGGTGCGGGCCGGGGAATAGGCCTCTTGGCCGGGGTGAATAGTGTTGGAACACGGCCCGCGGAAATAGTAGCGGCTGGAGGTACCGGGGGCGATGCCCGCCCCGGCCCGGCGGCCAAGTTAAAAAAATAAATAATCCCCGTTCAGTCTCAATGGCAGGGTGCGGGCCGGCCCGGCGGCGATTGCGGCGGGCAGCAGGCCTCTTGGACAGGTTGAGAGATAAAAAAATAATAATTCCCATGCAGTCTCAATGGCGGGGTGCGGGCCGGGGAATAGGCCTCTTGGCCGGGGTGAATAGTGTTGGAACACGGCCCGCGGAAATAGTAGCGGCTGGAGGTACCGGGGGCGATGCCCGCCCCGGGCCGGCGGCCAAGTTAAAAAAATAAATAATCCCCGTTCAGTCTCAATGGCAGGGTGCGGGCCGGCCCGGCGGCGATTGCGGCGGGCAGCAGGCCTCTTGGACAGGTTGAGAGATATAAAAATAATAATTCCCGTGCAGTCTCAATGGCGGGGTGCGGGCCGGCCCGGCGGACGAGTGTGGCCGGGGAAGAGGCCTCTTGGCCGGGGTGAATATGTTGGAACGCGGCGCGCGTAAATAGAAGCGGCTGGAGGTACCGGGGGCGAAGCCCGCCCCGGCCCGGAGGCCGAGTTAAAAAAAATAATAATCCCCGTTCAGTCTCAATGGCGGGGTGCGGGCCGGCCCGGCGGCGAGTGCGGCGGGCAGCAGGCCTCTTGGACAGGTTGAGAGATAAAAAAATAATAATTCCCGTGCAGTCTCAATGGCGGGGTGCGGGCCGGGGAATAGGCCTCTTGGCCGGGGTGAATATGTTGGAACGCGGCGCGGGTAAATAGAAGCGGCTGGAGGTACCGGGGGCGATGCCCGCCCCGGCCCGGCGGCCAAGTTAAAAAAATAAATAATCCCCGTTCAGTCTCAATGGCAGGGTGCGGGCCGGCCCGGCGGCGATTGCGGCGGGCAGCAGGCCTCTTGGACAGGTTGAGAGATAAAAAAATAATAATTCCCATGCAGTCTCAATGGCGGGGTGCGGGCCGGGGAATAGGCCTCTTGGCCGGGGTGAATAGTGTTGGAACACGGCCCGCGGAAATAGTAGCGGCTGGAGGTACCGGGGGCGATGCCCGCCCCGGCCGGCGGCCAAGTTAAAAAAATAAATAATCCCCGTTCAGTCTCAATGGCAGGGTGCGGGCCGGCCCGGCGGCAATTGCGGCGGGCAGCAGGCCTCTTGGACAGGTTGAGAGATAAAAAAATAATAATTCCCGTTCAGTCTCAATGGCAGGGTGCGGGCCGGCCCGGCGGCGATTGCGGCGGGCAGCAGGCCTCTTGGACAGGTTGAGAGATAAAAAAATAATAATTCCCATGCAGTCTCAATGGCGGGGTGCGGGCCGGGGAATAGGCCTCTTGGCCGGGGTGAATATGTTGGAACGCGGCGCGCGTAAATAGAAGCGGCTGGAGGTACCGGGGGCGAAGCCCGCCCCGGCCCGGAGGCCGAGTTAAAAAAAATAATAATCCCCGTTCAGTCTCAATGGCGGGGTGCGGGCCGGCCCGGCGGCGAGTGCGGCGGGCAGCAGGCCTCTTGGACAGGTTGAGAGATAAAAAAATAATAATTCCCGTGCAGTCTCAATGGCGGGGTGCGGGCCGGGGAATAGGCCTCTTGGCCGGGGTGAATATGTTGGAACGCGGCGCGCGTAAATAGAAGCGGCTGGAGGTACCGGGGGCGAAGCCCGCCCCGGCCCGGAGGCCGAGTTAAAAAAAATAATAATCCCCGTTCAGTCTCAATGGCGGGGTGCGGGCCGGCCCGGCGGCGAGTGCGGCGGGCAGCAGGCCTCTTGGACAGGTTGAGAGATAAAAAAATAATAATTCCCGTGCAGTCTCAATGGCGGGGTGCGGGCCGGGGAATAGGCCTCTTGGCCGGGGTGAATAGTGTTGGAACACGGCCCGCGGAAATAGTAGCGGCTGGAGGTACCGGGGGCGATGCCCGCCCCGGCCCGGCGGCCAAGTTAAAAAAAATAATAATCCCCGTTCAGTCTCAATGGCGGGGTGCGGGCCGGCCCGGCGGCGAGTGCGGCGGGCAGCAGGCCTCTTGGACAGGTTGAGAGATAAAAAAATAATAATTCCCATGCAGTCTCAATGGCGGGGTGCGGGCCGGGGAATAGGCCTCTTGGCCGGGGTGAATATGTTGGAACGCGGCGCGCGTAAATAGAAGCGGCTGGAGGTACCGGGGGCGAAGCCCGCCCCGGCCCGGAGGCCGAGTTAAAAAAAATAATAATCCCCGTTCAGTCTCAATGGCGGGGTGCGGGCCGGCCCGGCGGCGAGTGCGGCGGGCAGCAGGCCTCTTGGACAGGTTGAGAGATAAAAAAATAATAATTCCCGTGAAGTCTCAATGGCGGGGTGCGGGCCGGGGAATAGGCCTCTTGGCCGGGGTGAATAGTGTTGGAACACGGCCCGCGGAAATAGTAGCGGCTGGAGGTACCGGGGGCGATGCCCGCCCCGGCCCGGCGGCCAAGTTAAAAAAATAAATAATCCCCGTTCAGTCTCAATGGCAGGGTGCGGGCCGGCCCGGCGGCGATTGCGGCGGGCAGCAGGCCTCTTGGACAGGTTGAGAGATAAAAAAATAATAATTCCCATGCAGTCTCAATGGCGGGGTGCGGGCCGGGGAATAGGCCTCTTGGCCGGGGTGAATAGTGTTGGAACACGGCCCGCGGAAATAGTAGCGGCTGGAGGTACCGGCGGCGATGCCCGCCCCGGCCCGGCGGCCAAGTTAAAAAAATAAATAATCCCCGTTCAGTCTCAATGGCAGGGTGCGGGCCGGCCCGGCGGCGATTGCGGCGGGCAGCAGGCCTCTTGGACAGGTTGAGAGATAAAAAAATAATAATTCCCATGCAGTCTCAATGGCGGGGTGCGGGCCGGGGAATAGGCCTCTTGGCCGGGGTGAATATGTTGGAACGCGGCGCGCGTAAATAGAAGCGGCTGGAGGTACCGGGGGCGAAGCCCGCCCCGGCCCGGAGGCCGAGTTAAAAAAAATAATAATCCCCGTTCAGTCTCAATGGCGGGGTGCGGGCCGGCCCGGCGGCGAGTGCGGCGGGCAGCAGGCCTCTTGGACAGGTTGAGAGATAAAAAAATAATAATTCCCGTGCAGTCTCAATGGCGGGGTGCGGGCCGGGGAATAGGCCTCTTGGCCGGGGTGAAAAGTGTTGGAACACGGCCCGCGGAAATAGTAGCGGCTGGAGGTACCGGGGGCGATGCCCGCCCCGGCCCGGCGGCCAAGTTAAAAAAATAAATAATCCCCGTTCAGTCTCAATGGCAGGGTGCGGGCCGGCCCGGCGGCGAGTGCGGCGGGCAGCAGGCCTCTTGGACAGGTTGAGAGATAAAAAAATAATAATTCCCGTTCAGTCTCAATGGCAGGGTGCGGGCCGGCCCGGCGGCGATTGCGGCGGGCAGCAGGCCTCTTGGACAGGTTGAGAGATAAAAAAATAATAATTCCCATGCAGTCTCAATGGCGGGGTGCGGGCCGGGGAATAGGCCTCTTGGCCGGGGTGAATATGTTGGAACGCGGCGCGCGTAAATAGAAGCGGCTGGAGGTACCGGGGGCGAAGCCCGCCCCGGCCCGGAGGCCGAGTTAAAAAAAATAATAATCCCCGTTCAGTCTCAATGGCGGGGTGCGGGCCGGCCCGGCGGCGAGTGCGGCGGGCAGCAGGCCTCTTGGACAGGTTGAGAGATAAAAAAATAATAATTCCCGTTCAGTCTCAATGGCAGGGTGCGGGCCGGCCCGGCGGCGATTGCGGCGGGCAGCAGGCCTCTTGGACAGGTTGAGAGATAAAAAAATAATAATTCCCATGCAGTCTCAATGGCGGGGTGCGGGCCGGGGAATAGGCCTCTTGGCCGGGGTGAATATGTTGGAACGCGGCGCGCGTAAATAGAAGCGGCTGGAGGTACCGGGGGCGAAGCCCGCCCCGGCCCGGAGGCCGAGTTAAAAAAAATAATAATCCCCGTTCAGTCTCAATGGCGGGGTGCGGGCCGGCCCGGCGGCGAGTGCGGCGGGCAGCAGGCCTCTTGGACAGGTTGAGAGATAAAAAAAATAATAATTCCCGTGCAGTCTCAATGGCGGGGTGCGGGCCGGGGAATAGGCCTCTTGGCCGGGGTTAATAGTGTTGGAACACGGCCCGCGGAAATAGTAGCGGCTGGAGGTACCGGCGGCCAAGTTAAAAAAATAAATAATCCCCGTTCAGTCTCAATGGCAGGGTGCGGGCCGGCCCGGCGGCGATTGCGGCGGGCAGCAGGCCTCTTGGACAGGTTGAGAGATAAAAAAAATAATAATCCCCGTTCAGTCTCAATGGCGGGGTGCGGGCCGGCCCGGCGGCGAGTGCGGCGGGCAGCAGGCCTCTTGGACAGGTTGAGAGATAAAAAAATAATAATTCCCGTTCAGTCTCAATGGCAGGGTGCGGGCCGGCCCGGCGGCGATTGCGGCGGGCAGCAGGCCTCTTGGACAGGTTGAGAGATAAAAAAATAATAATTCCCATGCAGTCTCAATGGCGGGGTGCGGGCCGGGGAATAGGCCTCTTGGCCGGGGTGAATATGTTGGAACGCGGCGCGCGTAAATAGAAGCGGCTGGAGGTACCGGGGGCGAAGCCCGCCCCGGCCCGGAGGCCGAGTTAAAAAAAATAATAATCCCCGTTCAGTCTCAATGGCGGGGTGCGGGCCGGCCCGGCGGCGAGTGCGGCGGGCAGCAGGCCTCTTGGACAGGTTGAGAGATAAAAAAATAATAATTCCCGTGCAGTCTCAATGGCGGGGTGCGGGCCGGGGAATAGGCCTCTTGGCCGGGGTTAATAGTGTTGGAACACGGCCCGCGGAAATAGTAGCGGCTGGAGGTACCGGGGGCGATGCCCGCCCCGGCCCGGCGGCCAAGTTAAAAAAATAAATAATCCCCGTTCAGTCTCAATGGCAGGGTGCGGGCCGGCCCGGCGGCGATTGCGGCGGGCAGCAGGCCTCTTGGACAGGTTGAGAGATAAAAAAATAATAATTCCCATGCAGTCTCAATGGCGGGGTGCGGGCCGGGGAATAGGCCTCTTGGCCGGGGTGAATAGTGTTGGAACACGGCCCGCGGAAATAGTAGCGGCTGGAGGTACCGGGGGCGATGCCCGCCCCGGCCCGGCGGCCAAGTTAAAAAAATAAATAATCCCCGTTCAGTCTCAATGGCAGGGTGCGGGCCGGCCCGGCGGCGAGTGCGGCGGGCAGCAGGCCTCTTGGACAGGTTGAGAGATAAAAAAATAATAATTCCCATGCAGTCTCAATGGCGGGGTGCGGGCCGGGGAATAGGCCTCTTGGCCGGGGTGAATATGTTGGAACGCGGCGCGCGTAAATAGAAGCGGCTGGAGGTACCGGGGGCGAAGCCCGCCCCGGCCCGGAGGCCGAGTTAAAAAAAATAATAATCCCCGTTCAGTCTCAATGGCGGGGTGCGGGCCGGCCCGGCGGCGAGTGCGGCGGGCAGCAGGCCTCTTGGACAGGTTGAGAGATAAAAAAATAATAATTCCCGTGCAGTCTCAATGGCGGGGTGCGGGCCGGGGAATAGGCCTCTTGGCCGGGGTGAATAGTGTTGGAACACGGCCCGCGGAAATAGTAGCGGCTGGAGGTACCGGGGGCGATGCCCGCCCCGGCCCGGCGGCCAAGTTAAAAAAATAAATAATCCCTGTTCAGTCTCAATGGCAGGGTGCGGGCCGGCCCGGCGGCGATTGCGGCGGGCAGCAGGCCTCTTGGACAGGTTGAGAGATAAAAAAATAATAATTCCCATGCAGTCTCAATGGCGGGGTGCGGGCCGGGGAATAGGCCTCTTGGCCGGGGTGAATAGTGTTGGAACACGGCCCGCGGAAATAGTAGCGGCTGGAGGTACCGGGGGCGATGCCCGCCCCGGCCCGGCGGCCAAGTTAAAAAAATAAATAATCCCCGTTCAGTCTCAATGGCAGGGTGCGGGCCGGCCCGGCGGCGAGTGCGGCGGGCAGCAGGCCTCTTGGACAGGTTGAGAGATAAAAAAATAATAATTCCCGTTCAGTCTCAATGGCAGGGTGCGGGCCGGCCCGGCGGCGATTGCGGCGGGCAGCAGGCCTCTTGGACAGGTTGAGAGATAAAAAAATAATAATTCCCATGCAGTCTCAATGGCGGGGTGCGGGCCGGGGAATAGGCCTCTTGGCCGGGGTGAATATGTTGGAACGCGGCGCGCGTAAATAGAAGCGGCTGGAGGTACCGGGGGCGAAGCCCGCCCCGGCCCGGAGGCCGAGTTAAAAAAAATAATAATCCCCGTTCAGTCTCAATGGCGGGGTGCGGGCCGGCCCGGCGGCGAGTGCGGCGGGCAGCAGGCCTCTTGGACAGGTTGAGAGATAAAAAAATAATAATTCCCGTTCAGTCTCAATGGCAGGGTGCGGGCCGGCCCGGCGGCGATTGCGGCGGGCAGCAGGCCTCTTGAACAGGTTGAGAGATAAAAAAATAATAATTCCCATGCAGTCTCAATGGCGGGGTGCGGGCCGGGGAATAGGCCTCTTGGCCGGGGTGAATATGTTGGAACGCAGCGCGCGTAAATAGAAGCGGCTGGAGGTACCGGGGGCGAAGCCTGCCCCGGCCCGGAGGCCGAGTTAAAAAAAATAATAATCCCCGTTCAGTCTCAATGGCGGGGTGCGGGCCGGCCCGGCGGCGATTGCGGCGGGCAGCAGGCCTCTTGGACAGGTTGAGAGATAAAAAAATAATAATTCCCATGCAGTCTCAATGGCGGGGTGCGGGGCGGGGAATAGGCCTCTTGGCCGGGGTGAATATGTTGGAACGCGGCGCGCGTAAATAGAAGCGGCTGGAGGTACCGGGGGCGAAGCCCGCCCCGGCCCGGAGGCCGAGTTAAAAAAAAAAATAATCCCGTTCAGTCTCAATGGCGGGGTGCGGGCCGGCCCGGCGGCGAGTGCGGCGGGCAGCAGGCCTCTTGGACAGGTTGAGAGATAAAAAAATATTAATTCCCGTGCAGTCTCAATGGCGGGGTGCGGGCCGGGGAATAGGCCCCTTGGCCGGGGTGAATAGTGTTGGAACACGGCCCGCGGAAATAGTAGCGGCTGGAGGTACCGGGGGCGATGCCCGCCCCGGCCCGGCGGCCAAGTTAAAAAAATAAATAATCCCGTTCAGTCTCAATGGCAGGGTGCGGGCCGGCCCGGCGGCGATTGCGGCGGGCAGCAGGCCTCTTGGACAGGTTGAGAGATATAAAAATAATAATTCCCGTGCAGTCTCAATGGCGGGGTGCGGGCCGGCCCGGCGGACGAGTGTGGCCGGGGAAGAGGCCTCTTGGCCGGGGTGAATATGTTGGAACGCGGCGCGCGTAAATAGAAGCGGCTGGAGGTACCGGGGGCGAAGCCCGCCCCGGCCCGGAGGCCGAGTTAAAAAAATAAATAATCCCCGTTCAGTCTCAATGGCAGGGTGCGGGCCGGCCCGGCGGCGAGGGCGGCGGGCAGCAGGCCTCTTGGACAGGTTGAGAGATAAAAAAATAATAATTCCCGTTCAGTCTCAATGGCAGGGTGCGGGCCGGCCCGGCGGCGATTGCGGCGGGCAGCAGGCCTCTTGGACAGGTTGAGAGATAAAAAAATAATAATTCCCATGCAGTCACAATGGCGGGGTGCGGGCCGGGGAATAGGCCTCTTGGCCGGGGTGAATATGTTGGAACGCGGCGCGCGTAAATAGAAGCGGCTGGAGGTACCGGGGGCGAAGCCCGCCCCGGCCCGGAGGCCGAGTTAAAAAAAATAATAATCCCCGTTCAGTCTCAATGGCGGGGTGCGGGCCGGCCCGGCGGCGAGTGCGGCGGGCAGCAGGCCTCTTGGACAGGTTGAGAGATAAAAAAATAATAATTCCCGTGCAGTCTCAATGGCGGGGTGCGGGCCGGGGAATAGGCCTCTTGGCCGGGGTGAATAGTGTTGGAACACGGCCCGCGGAAATAGTAGCGGCTGGAGGTACCGGGGGCGATGCCCGCCCCGGCCCGGCGGCCAAGTTAAAAAAATAAATAATCCCCGTTCAGTCTCAATGGCAGGGTGCGGGCCGGCCCGGCGGCGATTGCGGCGGGCAGCAGGCCTCTTGGACAGGTTGAGAGATAAAAAAATAATAATTCCCATGCAGTCTCAATGGCGGGGTGCGGGCCGGGGAATAGGCCTCTTGGCCGGGGTGAATAGTGTTGGAACACGGCCCGCGGAAATAGTAGCGGCTGGAGGTACCGGGGGCGATGCCCGCCCCGGCCCGGCGGCCAAGTTAAAAAAATAAATAATCCCCGTTCAGTCTCAATGGCAGGGTGCGGGCCGGCCCGGCGGCGATTGCGGCGGGCAGCAGGCCTCTTGGACAGGTTGAGAGATAAAAAAATAATAATTCCCATGCAGTCTCAATGGCGGGGTGCGGGCCGGGGAATAGGCCTCTTGGCCGGGGTGAATAGTGTTGGAACACGGCCCGCGGAAATAGAAGCGGCTGGAGGTACCGGGGGCGAAGCCCGCCCCGGCCCGGAGGCCGAGTTAAAAAAAATAATAATCCCCGTTCAGTCTCAATGGCGGGGTGCGGGCCGGCCCGGCGGCGAGTGCGGCGGGCAGCAGGCCTCTTGGACAGGTTGAGAGATAAAAAAAATAATAATTCCCGTGCAGTCTCAATGGCGGGGTGCGGGCCGGGGAATAGGCCTCTTGGCCGGGGTGAATAGTGTTGGAACGCGGCGCGCGTAAATAGAAGCGGCTGGAGGTACCGGGGGCGAAGCCCGCCCCGGCCCGGAGGCCGAGTTAAAAAAAATAATAATCCCCGTTCAGTCTCAATGGCGGGGTGCGGGCCGGCCCGGCGGCGATTGCGGCGGGCAGCAGGCCTCTTGGACAGGTTGAGAGATAAAAAAATAATAATTCCCATGCAGTCTCAATGGCGGGGTGCGGGCCGGGGAATAGGCCTCTTGGCCGGGGTGAATATGTTGGAACGCGGCGCGTAAATAGAAGCGGCTGGAGGTACCGGGGGCGAAGCCCGCCCCGGCCCGGAGGCCGAGTTAAAAAAAATAATAATCCCCGTTCAGTCTCAATGGCGGGGTGCGGACTCGCCGCCGGGCCAGCAGGCCTCTTGGACAGGTTGAGAGATAAAAAAATAATAATTCCCGTGCAGTCTCAATGGCGGGGTGCGGGCCGGGGAATAGGCCTCTTGGCCGGGGTGAATATGTTGGAACGCGGCGCGTAAATAGAAGCGGCTGGAGGTACAGGGGGCGAAGCCCGCCCCGGCCCGGAGGCCGAGTTAAAAAAAATAATAATCCCCGTTCAGTCTCAATGGCGGGGTGCGGGCCGGCCCGGCGGCGAGTGCGGCGGGCAGCAGGCCTCTTGGACAGGTTGAGAGATAAAAAAATAATAATTCCCGTGCAGTCTCAATGGCGGGGTGCGGGCCGGGGAATAGGCCCCTTGGCCGGGGTGAATAGTGTTGGAACACGGCCCGCGGAAATAGTAGCGGCTGGAGGTACCGGGGGCGATGCCCGCCCCGGCCCGGCGGCCAAGTTAAAAAAATAAATAATCCCCGTTCAGTCTCAATGGCAGGGTGCGGGCCGGCCCGGCGGCGATTGCGGCGGGCAGCAGGCCTCTTGGACAGGTTGAGAGATAAAAAAATAATAATTCCCATGCAGTCTCAATGGCGGGGTGCGGGCCGGGGAATAGGCCTCTTGGCCGGGGTGAATAGTGTTGGAACACGGCCCGCGGAAATAGTAGCGGCTGGAGGTACCTGGGGCGATGCCCGCCCCGGCCCGGCGGCCAAGTTAAAAAAATAAATAATCCCCGTTCAGTCTCAATGGCAGGGTGCGGGCCGGCCCGGCGGCGAGTGCGGCGGGCAGCAGGCCTCTTGGACAGGTTGAGAGATAAAAAAATAATAATTCCCGTTCAGTCTCAATGGCAGGGTGCGGGCCGGCCCGGCGGCGATTGCGGCGGGCAGCAGGCCTCTTGGACAGGTTGAGAGATAAAAAAATAATAATTCCCATGCAGTCTCAATGGCGGGGTGCGGGCCGGGGAATAGGCCTCTTGGCCGGGGTGAATATGTTGGAACGCGGCGCGCGTAAATAGAAGCGGCTGGAGGTACCGGGGGCGAAGCCCGCCCCGGCCCGGAGGCCGAGTTAAAAAAAATAATAATCCCCGTTCAGTCTCAATGGCGGGGTGCGGGCCGGCCCGGCGGCGAGTGCGGCGGGCAGCAGGCCTCTTGGACAGGTTGAGAGATAAAAAAATAATAATTCCCGTTCAGTCTCAATGGCAGGGTGCGGGCCGGCCCGGCGGCGATTGCGGCGGGCAGCAGGCCTCTTGGACAGGTTGAGAGATAAAAAAATAATAATTCCCATGCAGTCTCAATGGCGGGGTGCGGGCCGGGGAATAGGCCTCTTGGCCGGGGTGAATATGTTGGAACGCGGCGCGCGTAAATAGAAGCGGCTGGAGGTACCGGGGGCGAAGCCCGCCCCGGCCCGGAGGCCGAGTTAAAAAAAATAATAATCCCCGTTCAGTCTCAATGGCAGGGTGCGGGCCGGCCCGGCGGCGATTGCGGCGGGCAGCAGGCCTCTTGGACAGGTTGAGAGATATAAAAATAATAATTCCCGTGCAGTCTCAATGGCGGGGTGCGGGCCGGCCCGGCGGACGAGTGTGGCCGGGGAAGAGGCCTCTTGGCCGGGGTGAATATGTTGGAACGCGGCGCGCGTAAATAGAAGCGGCTGGAGGTACCGGGGGCGAAGCCCGCCCCGGCCCGGAGGCCGAGTTAAAAAAATAAATAATCCCCGTTCAGTCTCAATGGCAGGGTGCGGGCCGGCCCGGCGGCGAGGGCGGCGGGCAGCAGGCCTCTTGGACAGGTTGAGAGATAAAAAAATAATAATTCCCGTTCAGTCTCAATGGCAGGGTGCGGGCCGGCCCGGCGGCGATTGCGGCGGGCAGCAGGCCTCTTGGACAGGTTGAGAGATAAAAAAATAATAATTCCCATGCAGTCACAATGGCGGGGTGCGGGCCGGGGAATAGGCCTCTTGGCCGGGGTGAATATGTTGGAACGCGGCGCGCGTAAATAGAAGCGGCTGGAGGTACCGGGGGCGAAGCCCGCCCCGGCCCGGAGGCCGAGTTAAAAAAAATAATAATCCCCGTTCAGTCTCAATGGCGGGGTGCGGGCCGGCCCGGCGGCGAGTGCGGCGGGCAGCAGGCCTCTTGGACAGGTTGAGAGATAAAAAAATAATAATTCCCGTGCAGTCTCAATGGCGGGGTGCGGGCCGGGGAATAGGCCTCTTGGCCGGGGTGAATAGTGTTGGAACACGGCCCGCGGAAATAGTAGCGGCTGGAGGTACCGGGGGCGATGCCCGCCCCGGCCCGGCGGCCAAGTTAAAAAAATAAATAATCCCCGTTCAGTCTCAATGGCAGGGTGCGGGCCGGCCCGGCGGCGATTGCGGCGGGCAGCAGGCCTCTTGGACAGGTTGAGAGATAAAAAAATAATAATTCCCATGCAGTCTCAATGGCGGGGTGCGGGCCGGGGAATAGGCCTCTTGGCCGGGGTGAATAGTGTTGGAACACGGCCCGCGGAAATAGTAGCGGCTGGAGGTACCGGGGGCGATGCCCGCCCCGGCCCGGCGGCCAAGTTAAAAAAATAAATAATCCCCGTTCAGTCTCAATGGCAGGGTGCGGGCCGGCCCGGCGGCGATTGCGGCGGGCAGCAGGCCTCTTGGACAGGTTGAGAGATAAAAAAATAATAATTCCCATGCAGTCTCAATGGCGGGGTGCGGGCCGGGGAATAGGCCTCTTGGCCGGGGTGAATAGTGTTGGAACACGGCCCGCGGAAATAGAAGCGGCTGGAGGTACCGGGGGCGAAGCCCGCCCCGGCCCGGAGGCCGAGTTAAAAAAAATAATAATCCCCGTTCAGTCTCAATGGCGGGGTGCGGGCCGGCCCGGCGGCGAGTGCGGCGGGCAGCAGGCCTCTTGGACAGGTTGAGAGATAAAAAAAATAATAATTCCCGTGCAGTCTCAATGGCGGGGTGCGGGCCGGGGAATAGGCCTCTTGGCCGGGGTGAATAGTGTTGGAACGCGGCGCGCGTAAATAGAAGCGGCTGGAGGTACCGGGGGCGAAGCCCGCCCCGGCCCGGAGGCCGAGTTAAAAAAAATAATAATCCCCGTTCAGTCTCAATGGCGGGGTGCGGGCCGGCCCGGCGGCGATTGCGGCGGGCAGCAGGCCTCTTGGACAGGTTGAGAGATAAAAAAATAATAATTCCCATGCAGTCTCAATGGCGGGGTGCGGGCCGGGGAATAGGCCTCTTGGCCGGGGTGAATATGTTGGAACGCGGCGCGCGTAAATAGAAGCGGCTGGAGGTACCGGGGGCGAAGCCCGCCCCGGCCCGGAGGCCGAGTTAAAAAAAATAATAATCCCCGTTCAGTCTCAATGGCGGGGTGCGGACTCGCCGCCGGGCCAGCAGGCCTCTTGGACAGGTTGAGAGATAAAAAAATAATAATTCCCGTGCAGTCTCAATGGCGGGGTGCGGGCCGGGGAATAGGCCTCTTGGCCGGGGTGAATATGTTGGAACGCGGCGCGTAAATAGAAGCGGCTGGAGGTACAGGGGGCGAAGCCCGCCCCGGCCCGGAGGCCGAGTTAAAAAAAATAATAATCCCCGTTCAGTCTCAATGGCGGGGTGCGGGCCGGCCCGGCGGCGAGTGCGGCGGGCAGCAGGCCTCTTGGACAGGTTGAGAGATAAAAAAATAATAATTCCCGTGCAGTCTCAATGGCGGGGTGCGGGCCGGGGAATAGGCCCCTTGGCCGGGGTGAATAGTGTTGGAACACGGCCCGCGGAAATAGTAGCGGCTGGAGGTACCGGGGGCGATGCCCGCCCCGGCCCGGCGGCCAAGTTAAAAAAATAAATAATCCCCGTTCAGTCTCAATGGCAGGGTGCGGGCCGGCCCGGCGGCGATTGCGGCGGGCAGCAGGCCTCTTGGACAGGTTGAGAGATAAAAAAATAATAATTCCCATGCAGTCTCAATGGCGGGGTGCGGGCCGGGGAATAGGCCTCTTGGCCGGGGTGAATAGTGTTGGAACACGGCCCGCGGAAATAGTAGCGGCTGGAGGTACCTGGGGCGATGCCCGCCCCGGCCCGGCGGCCAAGTTAAAAAAATAAATAATCCCCGTTCAGTCTCAATGGCAGGGTGCGGGCCGGCCCGGCGGCGAGTGCGGCGGGCAGCAGGCCTCTTGGACAGGTTGAGAGATAAAAAAATAATAATTCCCGTTCAGTCTCAATGGCAGGGTGCGGGCCGGCCCGGCGGCGATTGCGGCGGGCAGCAGGCCTCTTGGACAGGTTGAGAGATAAAAAAATAATAATTCCCATGCAGTCTCAATGGCGGGGTGCGGGCCGGGGAATAGGCCTCTTGGCCGGGGTGAATATGTTGGAACGCGGCGCGCGTAAATAGAAGCGGCTGGAGGTACCGGGGGCGAAGCCCGCCCCGGCCCGGAGGCCGAGTTAAAAAAAATAATAATCCCCGTTCAGTCTCAATGGCGGGGTGCGGGCCGGCCCGGCGGCGAGTGCGGCGGGCAGCAGGCCTCTTGGACAGGTTGAGAGATAAAAAAATAATAATTCCCGTTCAGTCTCAATGGCAGGGTGCGGGCCGGCCCGGCGGCGATTGCGGCGGGCAGCAGGCCTCTTGGACAGGTTGAGAGATAAAAAAATAATAATTCCCATGCAGTCTCAATGGCGGGGTGCGGGCCGGGGAATAGGCCTCTTGGCCGGGGTGAATATGTTGGAACGCGGCGCGCGTAAATAGAAGCGGCTGGAGGTACCGGGGGCGAAGCCCGCCCCGGCCCGGAGGCCGAGTTAAAAAAAATAATAATCCCCGTTCAGTCTCAATGGCGGGGTGCGGGCCGGCCCGGCGGCGAGTGCGGCGGGCAGCAGGCCTCTTGGACAGGTTGAGAGATAAAAAAATAATAATTCCCGTGCAGTCTCAATGGCGGGGTGCGGGCCGGGGAATAGGCCTCTTGGCCGGGGTGAATAGTGTTGGAACACGGCCCGCGGAAATAGTAGCGGCTGGAGGTACCGGGGGCGATGCCCGCCCCGGCCCGGCGGCCAAGTTAAAAAAATAAATAATCCCCGTTCAGTCTCAATGGCAGGGTGCGGGCCGGCCCGGCGGCGAGTGCGGCGGGCAGCAGGCCTCTTGGACAGGTTGAGAGATAAAAAAATAATAATTCCCATGCAGTCTCAATGGCGGGGTGCGGGCCGGGGAATAGGCCTCTTGGCCGGGGTGAATATGTTGGAACGCGGCGCGCGTAAATAGAAGCGGCTGGAGGTACCGGGGGCGAAGCCCGCCCCGGCCCGGAGGCCGAGTTAAAAAAAATAATAATCCCCGTTCAGTCTCAATGGCGGGGTGCGGGCCGGCCCGGCGGCGAGTGCGGCGGGCAGCAGGCCTCTTGGACAGGTTGAGAGATAAAAAAATAATAATTCCCATGCAGTCTCAATGGCGGGGTGCGGGCCGGGGAATAGGCCTCTTGGCCGGGGTGAATATGTTGGAACGCGGCGCGGGTAAATAGAAGCGGCTGGAGGTACCGGGGGCGATGCCCGCCCCGGCCCGGCGGCCAAGTTAAAAAAATAAATAATCCCGTTCAGTCTCAATGGCAGGGTGCGGGCCGGCCCGGCGGCGATTGCGGCGGGCAGCAGGCCTCTTGGACAGGTTGAGAGATAAAAAAATAATAATTCCCATGCAGTCTCAATGGCGGGGTGCGGGCCGGGGAATAGGCCTCTTGGCCGGGGTGAATATGTTGGAACGCGGCGCGGGTAATTAGAAGCGGCTGGAGGTACCGGGGGCGAAGCCCGCCCCGGCCCGGAGGCCGAGTTAAAAAAAATAATAATCCCCGTTCAGTCTCAATGGCAGGGTGCGGGCCGGCCCGGCGGCGATTGCGGCGGGCAGCAGGCCTCTTGGACAGGTTGAGAGATAAAAAAATAATAATTCCCATGCAGTCTCAATGGCGGGGTGCGGGCCGGGGAATAGGCCTCTTGGCCGGGGTGAATATGTTGGAACGCGGCGCGGGTAAATAGAAGCGGCTGGAGGTACCGGGGGCGATGCCCGCCCCGGCCCGGCGGCCAAGTTAAAAAAATAATAATCCCCGTTCAGTCTCAATGGCGGGGTGCGGGCCGGCCCGGCGGCGAGTGCGGCGGGCAGCAGGCCTCTTGGACAGGTTGAGAGATAAAAAAATAATAATTCCCGTGCAGTCTCAATGGCGGGGTGCGGGCCGGGGAATAGGCCTCTTGGCCGGGGTGAATATGTTGGAACGCGGCGCGCGTAATTAGAAGCGGCTGGAGGTACCGGGGGCGAAGCCCGCCCCGGCCCGGAGGCCGAGTTAAAAAAAATAATAATCCCCGTTCAGTCTCAATGGCGGGGTGCGGGCCGGCCCGGCGGCGAGTGCGGCGGGCAGCAGGCCTCTTGGACAGGTTGAGAGATAAAAAAATAATAATTCCCGTGCAGTCTCAATGGCGGGGTGCGGGCCGGGGAATAGGCCTCTTGGCCGGGGTGAATAGTGTTGGAACACGGCCCGCGGAAATAGTAGCGGCTGGAGGTACCGGGGGCGATGCCCGCCCCGGCCCGGCGGCCAAGTTAAAAAAATAAATAATCCCGTTCAGTCTCAATGGCAGGGTGCGGGCCGGCCCGGCGGCGATTGCGGCGGGCAGCAGGCCTCTTGGACAGGTTGAGAGATAAAAAAATAATAATTCCCATGCAGTCTCAATGGCGGGGTGCGGGCCGGGGAATAGGCCTCTTGGCCGGGGTGAATATGTTGGAACGCGGCGCGCGTAAATAGAAGCGGCTGGAGGTACCGGGGGCGAAGCCCGCCCCGGCCCGGAGGCCGAGTTAAAAAAAATAATAATCCCCGTTCAGTCTCAATGGCGGGGTGCGGGCCGGCCCGGCGGCGAGTGCGGCGGGCAGCAGGCCTCTTGGACAGGTTGAGAGATAAAAAAATAATAATTCCCGTGCAGTCTCAATGGCGGGGTGCGGGCCGGGGAATAGGCCTCTTGGCCGGGGTGAATATGTTGGAACGCGGCGCGCGTAATTAGAAGCGGCTGGAGGTACCGGGGGCGAAGCCCGCCCCGGCCCGGAGGCCGAGTTAAAAAAAATAATAATCCCCGTTCAGTCTCAATGGCGGGGTGCGGGCCGGCCCGGCGGCGAGTGCGGCGGGCAGCAGGCCTCTTGGACAGGTTGAGAGATAAAAAAATAATAATTCCCGTGCAGTCTCAATGGCGGGGTGCGGGCCGGCCCGGCGGCGAGTGCGGCGGGCAGCAGGCCTCTTGGACAGGTTGAGAGATAAAAAAATAATAATCCCCGTTCAGTCTCAATGGCGGGGTGCGGGCCGGTCCGGCGGCGAGTGCGGCGGGCAGCAGGCCACTTGGACAGGTTGAGAGATAAAAAAATAATAATTCCCGTGCAGTCTCAATGGCGGGGTGCGGGCCGGGGAATAGGCCTCTTGGCCGGGGTGAATAGTGTTGGAACACGGCCCGCGGAAATAGTAGCGGCTGGAGGTACCGGGGGCGATGCCCGCCCCGGCCCGGCGGCCAAGTTAAAAAAATAAATAATCCCGTTCAGTCTCAATGGCAGGGTGCGGGCCGGCCCTGCGGCGATTGCGGCGGGCAGCAGGCCTCTTGGACAGGTTGAGAGATAAAAAAATAATAATTCCCATGCAGTCTCAATGGCGGGGTGCGGGCCGGGGAATAGGCCTCTTGGCCGGGGTGAATATGTTGGAACGCGGCGAGCGTAAATAGAAGCGGCTGGAGGTACCGGGGGCGATGCCCGCCCCGGCCCGGCGGCCAAGTTAAAAAAATAAATAATCCCCGTTCAGTCTCAATGGCAGGGTGCGGGCCGGCCCGGCGGCGATTGCGGCGGGCAGCAGGCCTCTTGGACAGGTTGAGAGATAAAAAAATAATAATTCCCATGCAGTCTCAATGGCGGGGTGCGGGCCGGGGAATAGGCCTCTTGGCCGGGGTGAATAGTGTTGGAACACGGCCCGCGGAAATAGTAGCGGCTGGAGGTACCGGGGGCGATGCCCGCCCCGGCCCGGCGGCCAAGTTAAAAAAATAAATAATCCCCGTTCAGTCTCAATGGCAGGGTGCGGGCCGGCCCGGCGGCAATTGCGGCGGGCAGCAGGCCTCTTGGACAGGTTGAGAAATAAAAAAATAATAATTCCCATGCAGTCACAATGGCGGGGTGCGGGCCGGGGAATAGGCCTCTTGGCCGGGGTGAATATGTTGGAACGCGGCGCGCGTAAATAGAAGCGGCTGGAGGTACCGGGGGCGAAGCCCGCCCCGGCCCGGAGGCCGAGTTAAAAAAAATAATAATCCACGTTCAGTCTCAATGGCGGGGTGCGGGCCGGCCCGGCGGCGAGTGCGGCGGGCAGCAGGCCTCTTGGACAGGTTGAGAGATAAAAAAATAATAATTCCCGTGCAGTCTCAATGGCGGGGTGCGGGCCGGGGAATAGGCCTCTTGGCCGGGGTGAATATGTTGGAACGCGGCGCGCGTAATTAGAAGCGGCTGGAGGTACCGGGGGCGAAGCCCGCCCCGGCCCGGAGGCCGAGTTAGAAAAAATAATAATCCCCGTTCAGTCTCAATGGCGGGGTGCGGGCCGGCCCGGCGGCGAGTGCGGCGGGCAGCAGGCCTCTTGGACAGGTTGAGAGATAAAAAAATAATAATTCCCGTGCAGTCTCAATGGCGGGGTGCGGGCCGGGGAATAGGCCTCTTGGCCGGGGTGAATAGTGTTGGAACACGGCCCGCGGAAATAGTAGCGGCTGGAGGTACCGGGGGCGATGCCCGCCCCGGCCCGGCGGCCAAGTTAAAAAAATAAATAATCCCGTTCAGTCTCAATGGCAGGGTGCGGGCCGGCCCGGCGGCGATTGCGGCGGGCAGCAGGCCTCTTGGACAGGTTGAGAGATAAAAAAATAATAATTCCCATGCAGTCTCAATGGCGGGGTGCGGGCCGGGGAATAGGCCTCTTGGCCGGGGTGAATATGTTGGAACGCGGCGCGCGTAAATAGAAGCGGCTGGAGGTACCGGGGGCGAAGCCCGCCCCGGCCCGGAGGCCGAGTTAAAAAAAATAATAATCCCCGTTCAGTCTCAATGGCGGGGTGCGGGCCGGCCCGGCGGCGAGTGCGGCGGGCAGCAGGCCTCTTGGACAGGTTGAGAGATAAAAAAATAATAATTCCCGTGCAGTCTCAATGGCGGGGTGCGGGCCGGGGAATAGGCCTCTTGGCCGGGGTGAATAGTGTTGGAACACGGCCCGCGGAAATAGTAGCGGCTGGAGGTACCGGGGGCGATGCCCGCCCCGGCCCGGCGGCCAAGTTAAAAAAATAAATAATCCCCGTTCAGTCTCAATGGCAGGGTGCGGGCCGGCCCGGCGGCGATTGCGGCGGGCAGCAGGCCTCTTGGACAGGTTGAGAGATAAAAAAATAATAATTCCCATCAGTCTCAATGGCGGGGTGCGGGCCGGGGAATAGGCCTCTTGGCCGGGGTGAATATGTTGGAACGCGGCGCGCGTAAATAGAAGCGGCTGGAGGTACCGGGGGCGAAGCCCGCCCCGGCCCGGAGGCCGAGTTAAAAAAAATAATAATCCCCGTTCAGTCTCAATGGCGGGGTGCGGGCCGGCCCGGCGGCGAGTGCGGCGGGCAGCAGGCCTCTTGGACAGGTTGAGAGATAAAAAAATAATAATTCCCGTTCAGTCTCAATGGCAGGGTGCGGGCCGGCCCGGCGGACGAGTGTGGCCGGGGAAGAGGCCTCTTGGCCGGGGTGAATATGTTGGAACGCGGTGCGCGTAAATAGAAGCGGCTGGAGGTACCGGGGGGCGAAGCCCGCCCCGGCCCGGAGGCCGAGTTAAAAAAAATAATAATCCCCGTTCAGTCTCAATGGCGGGGTGCGGGCCGGCCCGGCGGCGAGTGCGGCGGGCAGCAGGCCTCTTGGACCGGTTGAGAGATAAAAAAATAATAATTCCCGTGCAGTCTCAATGGCGGGGTGCGGGCCGGCCCGGCGGACGAGTGTGGCCGGGGAAGAGGCCTCTTGGCCGGGGTGAATATGTTGGAACGCGGCGCGCGTAAATAGAAGCGGCTGGAGGTACCGGGGGCGAAGCCCGCCCCGGCCCGGAGGCCGAGTTAAAAAAATAAATAATCCCCGTTCAGTCTCAATGGCAGGGTGCGGGCCGGCCCGGCGGCGAGGGCGGCGGGCAGCAGGCCTCTTGGACAGGTTGAGAGATAAAAAAATAATAATTCCCGTTCAGTCTCAATGGCAGGGTGCGGGCCGGCCCGGCGGCGATTGCGGCGGGCAGCAGGCCTCTTGGACAGGTTGAGAGATAAAAAAATAATAATTCCCATGCAGTCTCAATGGCGGGGTGCGGGCCGGGGAATAGGCCTCTTGGCCGGGGTGAATATGTTGGAACGCGGCGCGCGTAAATAGAAGCGGCTGGAGGTACCGGGGGCGAAGCCCGCCCCGGCCCGGAGGCCGAGTTAAAAAAAATAATAATCCCCGTTCAGTCTCAATGGCGGGGTGCGGGCCGGCCCGGCGGCGAGTGCGGCGGGCAGCAGGCCTCTTGGACAGGTTGAGAGATAAAAAAATAATAATTCCCGTGCAGTCTCAATGGCGGGGTGCGGGCCGGGGAATAGGCCTCTTGGCCGGGGTGAATATGTTGGAACGCGGCGCGCGTAAATAGAAGCGGCTGGAGGTACCGGGGGCGAAGCCCGCCCCGGCCCGGAGGCCGAGTTAAAAAAAATAATAATCCCCGTGCAGTCTCAATGGCGGGGTGCGGGCCGGCCCGGCGGCGAGTGCGGCGGGCAGCAGGCCTCTTGGACAGGTTGAGAGATAAAAAAATAATAATTCCCGTGCAGTCTCAATGGCGGGGTGCGGGCCGGGGAATAGGCCTCTTGGCCGGGGTGAATAGTGTTGGAACACGGCCCGCGGAAATAGTAGCGGCTGGAGGTACCGGGGGCGATGCCCGCCCCGGCCCGGCGGCCAAGTTAAAAAAATAAATAATCCCCGTTCAGTCTCAATGGCAGGGTGCGGGCCGGCCCGGCGGCGATTGCGGCGGGCAGCAGGCCTCTTGGACAGGTTGAGAGATAAAAAAATAATAATTCCCATGCAGTCTCAATGGCGGGGTGCGGGCCGGGGAATAGGCCTCTTGGCCGGGGTGAATAGTGTTGGAACACGGCCCGCGGAAATAGTAGCGGCTGGAGGTACCGGGGGCGATGCCCGCCCCGGGCCGGCGGCCAAATTAAAAAAATAAATAATCCCCGTTCAGTCTCAATGGTAGGGTGCGGGCCGGCCCGGCGGCGATTGCGGCGGGCAGCAGGCCTCTTGGACAGGTTGAGAGATAAAAAAATAATAATTCCCATGCAGTCTCAATGGCGGGGTGCGGGCCGGGGAATAGGCCTCTTGGCCGGGGTGAATAGTGTTGGAACACGGCCCGCGGAAATAGTAGCGGCTGGAGGTACCGGGGGCGATTCCCGCCCCGGGCCGGCGGCCAAGTTAAAAAAATAAATAATCCCCGTTCAGTCTCAATGGCAGGGTGCGGGCCGGCCCGGCGGCGATTGCGGCGGGCAGCAGGCCTCTTGGACAGGTTGAGAGATATAAAAATAATAATTCCCGTGCAGTCTCAATGGCGGGGTGCGGGCCGGCCCGGCGGACGAGTGTGGCCGGGGAAGAGGCCTCTTGGCCGGGGTGAATATGTTGGAACGCGGCGCGCGTAAATAGAAGCGGCTGGAGGTACCGGGGGCGAAGCCCGCCCCGGCCCGGAGGCCGAGTTAAAAAAATAAATAATCCCCGTTTAGTCTCAATGGCAGGGTGCGGGCCGGCCCGGCGGCGAGTGCGGCGGGCAGCAGGCCTCTTGGACAG
Organism: Hippocampus zosterae; assembly: GCF_025434085.1. Classification (NCBI taxonomy): domain Eukaryota; kingdom Metazoa; phylum Chordata; class Actinopteri; order Syngnathiformes; family Syngnathidae; genus Hippocampus; species Hippocampus zosterae. The sequence goes on from NC_067469.1 coordinate 12,499,753, forward strand.
GTTGAGAGATAAAAAAATAATAATTCCCGTTCAGTCTCAATGGCAGGGTGCGGGCCGGCCCGGCGGCGATTGCGGCGGGCAGCAGGCCTCTTGGACAGGTTGAGAGATAAAAAAATAATAATTCCCATGCAGTCTCAATGGCGGGGTGCGGGCCGGGGAATAGGCCTCTTGGCCGGGGTGACTATGTTGGAACGCGGCGCGCGTAAATAGAAGCGGCTGGAGGTACCGGGGGCGAAGCCCGCCCCGGCCCGGAGGCCGAGTTAAAAAAAATAATAATCCCCGTTCAGTCTCAATGGCGGGGTGCGGGCCGGCCCGGCGGCGAGTGCGGCGGGCAGCAGGCCTCTTGGACAGGTTGAGAGATAAAAAAATAATAATTCCCATGCAGTCTCAATGGCGGGGTGCGGGCCGGGGAATAGGCCTCTTGGCCGGGGTGAATATGTTGGAACGCGGCGCGCGTAAATAGAAGCGGCTGGAGGTACCGGGGGCGAAGCCCGCCCCGGCCCGGAGGCCGAGTTAAAAAAAATAATAATCCCCGTTCAGTCTCAATGGCGGGGTGCGGGCCGGCCCGGCGGCGAGTGCGGCGGGCAGCAGGCCTCTTGGACAGGTTGAGAGATAAAAAAATAATAATTCCCATGCAGTCTCAATGGCGGGGTGCGGGCCGGGGAATAGGCCTCTTGGCCGGGGTGAATATGTTGGAACGCGGCGCGCGTAAATAGAAGCGGCTGGAGGTACCGGGGGCGAAGCCCGCCCCGGCCCGGAGGCCGAGTTAAAAAAAATAATAATCCCCGTTCAGTCTCAATGGCGGGGTGCGGGCCGGCCCGGCGGCGAGTGCGGCGGGCAGCAGGCCTCTTGGACAGGTTGAGAGATAAAAAAATAATAATTCCCGTGCAGTCTCAATGGCGGGGTGCGGGCCGGGGAATAGGCCTCTTGGCCGGGGTGAATAGTGTTGCAACACGGCCCGCGGAAATAGTAGCGGCTGGAGGTACCGGGGGCGATGCCCGCCCCGGCCCGGCGGCCAAGTTAAAAAAATAAATAATCCCCGTTCAGTCTCAATGGCAGGGTGCGGGCCGGCCCGGCGGCGAGTGCGGCGGGCAGCAGGCCTCTTGGACAGGTTGAGAGATAAAAAAATAATAATTCCCGTTCAGTCTCAATGGCAGGGTGCGGGCCGGCCCGGCGGCGATTGCGGCGGGCAGCAGGCCTCTTGGACAGGTTGAGAGATAAAAAAATAATAATTCCCATGCAGTCTCAATGGCGGGGTGCGGGCCGGGGAATAGGCCTCTTGGCCGGGGTGAATATGTTGGAACGCGGCGCGCGTAAATAGAAGCGGCTGGAGGTACCGGGGGCGAAGCCCGCCCCGGCCCGGAGGCCGAGTTAAAAAAAATAATAATCCCCGTTCAGTCTCAATGGCGGGGTGCGGGCCGGCCCGGCGGCGAGTGCGGCGGGCAGCAGGCCTCTTGGACAGGTTGAGAGATAAAAAAATAATAATTCCCGTTCAGTCTCAATGGCAGGGTGCGGGCCGGCCCGGCGGTGATTGCGGCGGGCAGCAGGCCTCTTGGACAGGTTGAGAGATAAAAAAATAATAATTCCCATGCAGTCTCAATGGCGGGGTGCGGGCCGGGGAATAGGCCTCTTGGCCGGGGTGAATATGTTGGAACGCAGCGCGCGTAAACAGAAGCGGCTGGAGGTACCGGGGGCGAAGCCCGCCCCGGCCCGGAGGCCGAGTTAAAAAAAATAATAATCCCCGTTCAGTCTCAATGGCGGGGTGCGGGCCGGCCCGGCGGCGATTGCGGCGGGCAGCAGGCCTCTTGGACAGGTTGAGAGATAAAAAAATAATAATTCCCATGCAGTCTCAATGGCGGGGTGCGGGCCGGGGAATAGGCCTCTTGGCCGGGGTGACTATGTTGGAACGCGGCGCGCGTAAATAGAAGCGGCTGGAGGTACCGGGGGCGAAGCCCGCCCCGGCCCGGAGGCCGAGTTAAAAAAAATAATAATCCCCGTTCAGTCTCAATGGCGGGGTGCGGGCCGGCCCGGCGGCGAGTGCGGCGGGCAGCAGGCCTCTTGGACAGGTTGAGAGATAAAAAAATAATAATTCCCGTGCAGTCTCAATGGCGGGGTGCGGGCCGGGGAATAGGCCTCTTGGCCGGGGTGAATATGTTGGAACGCGGCGCGCGTAAATAGAAGCGGCTGGAGGTACCGGGGGCGAAGCCCGCCCCGGCCCGGAGGCCGAGTTAAAAAAAATAATAATCCCCGTGCAGTCTCAATGGCGGGGTGCGGGCCGGCCCGGCGGCGAGTGCGGCGGGCAGCAGGCCTCTTGGACAGGTTGAGAGATAAAAAAATAATAATTCCCGTGCAGTCTCAATGGCGGGGTGCGGGCCGGGGAATAGGCCTCTTGGCCGGGGTGAATAGTGTTGGAACACGGCCCGCGGAAATAGTAGCGGCTGGAGGTACCGGGGGCGATGCCCGCCCCGGCCCGGCGGCCAAGTTAAAAAAATAAATAATCCCCGTTCAGTCTCAATGGCAGGGTGCGGGCCGGCCCGGCGGCGATTGCGGCGGGCAGCAGGCCTCTTGGACAGGTTGAGAGATAAAAAAATAATAATTCCCATGCAGTCTCAATGGCGGGGTGCGGGCCGGGGAATAGGCCTCTTGGCCGGGGTGAATAGTGTTGGAACACGGCCCGCGGAAATAGTAGCGGCTGGAGGTACCGGGGGCGATGCCCGCCCCGGGCCGGCGGCCAAATTAAAAAAATAAATAATCCCCGTTCAGTCTCAATGGTAGGGTGCGGGCCGGCCCGGCGGCGATTGCGGCGGGCAGCAGGCCTCTTGGACAGGTTGAGAGATAAAAAAATAATAATTCCCATGCAGTCTCAATGGCGGGGTGCGGGCCGGGGAATAGGCCTCTTGGCCGGGGTGAATAGTGTTGGAACACGGCCCGCGGAAATAGTAGCGGCTGGAGGTACCGGGGGCGATTCCCGCCCCGGGCCGGCGGCCAAGTTAAAAAAATAAATAATCCCCGTTCAGTCTCAATGGCAGGGTGCGGGCCGGCCCGGCGGCGATTGCGGCGGGCAGCAGGCCTCTTGGACAGGTTGAGAGATATAAAAATAATAATTCCCGTGCAGTCTCAATGGCGGGGTGCGGGCCGGCCCGGCGGACGAGTGTGGCCGGGGAAGAGGCCTCTTGGCCGGGGTGAATATGTTGGAACGCGGCGCGCGTAAATAGAAGCGGCTGGAGGTACCGGGGGCGAAGCCCGCCCCGGCCCGGAGGCCGAGTTAAAAAAATAAATAATCCCCGTTTAGTCTCAATGGCAGGGTGCGGGCCGGCCCGGCGGCGAGTGCGGCGGGCAGCAGGCCTCTTGGACAGGTTGAGAGATAAAAAAATAATAATTCCCGTTCAGTCTCAATGGCAGGGTGCGGGCCGGCCCGGCGGCGATTGCGGCGGGCAGCAGGCCTCTTGGACAGGTTGAGAGATAAAAAAATAATAATTCCCATGCAGTCTCAATGGCGGGGTGCGGGCCGGGGAATAGGCCTCTTGGCCGGGGTGAATATGTTGGAACGCGGCGCGCGTAAATAGAAGCGGCTGGAGGTACCGGGGGCGAAGCCCGCCCCGGCCCGGAGGCCGAGTTAAAAAAAATAATAATCCCCGTTCAGTCTCAATGGCGGGGTGCGGGCCGGCCCGGCGGCGAGTGCGGCGGGCAGCAGGCCTCTTGGACAGGTTGAGAGATAAAAAAATAAAAATTCCCGTGCAGTCTCAATGGCGGGGTGCGGGCCGGGGAATAGGCCTCTTGGCCGGGGTGAATATGTTGGAACGCGGCGCGCGTAAATAGAAGCGGCTGGAGGTACCGGGGGCGAAGCCCGCCCCGGCCCGGAGGCCGAGTTAAAAAAAAAAATAATCCCCGTTCAGTCTCAATGGCGGGGTGCGGGCCGGCCCGGCGGCGAGTGCGGCGGGCAGCAGGCCTCTTGGACAGGTTGAGAGATAAAAAAATAATAATTCCCGTGCAGTCTCAATGGCGGGGTGCGGGCCGGGGAATAGGCCTCTTGGCCGGGGTGAATAGTGTTGGAACACGGCCCGCGGAAATAGTAGCGGCTGGAGGTACCGGGGGCGATGCCCGCCCCGGCCCGGCGGCCAAGTTAAAAAAATAAATAATCCCCGTTCAGTCTCAATGGCAGGGTGCGGGCCGGCCCGGCGGCGATTGCGGCGGGCAGCAGGCCTCTTGGACAGGTTGAGAGATAAAAAAATAATAATTCCCATGCAGTCTCAATGGCGGGGTGCGGGCCGGGGAATAGGCCTCTTGGCCGGGGTGAATAGTGTTGGAACACGGCCCGCGGAAATAGTAGCGGCTGGAGGTACCGGGGGCGATGCCCGCCCCGGCCCGGCGGCCAAGTTAAAAAAATAAATAATCCCCGTTCAGTCTCAATGGCAGGGTGCGGGCCGGCCCGGCGGCGAGTGCGGCGGGCAGCAGGCCTCTTGGACAGGTTGAGAGATAAAAAAATAATAATTCCCATGCAGTCTCAATGGCGGGGTGCGGGCCGGGGAATAGGCCTCTTGGCCGGGGTGAATATGTTGGAACGCGGCGCGCGTAAATAGAAGCGGCTGGAGGTACCGGGGGCGAAGCCCGCCCCGGCCCGGAGGCCGAGTTAAAAAAAATAATAATCCCCGTTCAGTCTCAATGGCGGGGTGCGGGCCGGCCCGGCGGCGAGTGCGGCGGGCAGCAGGCCTCTTGGACAGGTTGAGAGATAAAAAAATAATAATTCCCATGCAGTCTCAATGGCGGGGTGCGGGCCGGGGAATAGGCCTCTTGGCCGGGGTGAATATGTTGGAACGCGGCGCGCGTAAATAGAAGCGGCTGGAGGTACCGGGGGCGAAGCCCGCCCCGGCCCGGAGGCCGAGTTAAAAAAAATAATAATCCCCGTTCAGTCTCAATGGCGGGGTGCGGGCCGGCCCGGCGGCGAGTGCGGCGGGCAGCAGGCCTCTTGGACAGGTTGAGAGATAAAAAAATAATAATTCCCGTGCAGTCTCAATGGCGGGGTGCGGGCCGGGGAATAGGCCTCTTGGCCGGGGTGAATAGTGTTGCAACACGGCCCGCGGAAATAGTAGCGGCTGGAGGTACCGGGGGCGATGCCCGCCCCGGCCCGGCGGCCAAGTTAAAAAAATAAATAATCCCCGTTCAGTCTCAATGGCAGGGTGCGGGCCGGCCCGGCGGCGAGTGCGGCGGGCAGCAGGCCTCTTGGACAGGTTGAGAGATAAAAAAATAATAATTCCCGTTCAGTCTCAATGGCAGGGTGCGGGCCGGCCCGGCGGCGATTGCGGCGGGCAGCAGGCCTCTTGGACAGGTTGAGAGATAAAAAAATAATAATTCCCATGCAGTCTCAATGGCGGGGTGCGGGCCGGGGAATAGGCCTCTTGGCCGGGGTGAATATGTTGGAACGCGGCGCGCGTAAATAGAAGCGGCTGGAGGTACCGGGGGCGAAGCCCGCCCCGGCCCGGAGGCCGAGTTAAAAAAAATAATAATCCCCGTTCAGTCTCAATGGCGGGGTGCGGGCCGGCCCGGCGGCGAGTGCGGCGGGCAGCAGGCCTCTTGGACAGGTTGAGAGATAAAAAAATATTAATTCCCATGCAGTCTCAATGGCGGGGTGCGGGCCGGGGAATAGGCCTCTTGGCCGGGGTGAATATGTTGGAACGCGGCGCGCGTAAATAGAAGCGGCTGGAGGTACCGGGGGCGAAGCCCGCCCCGGCCCGGAGGCCGAGTTAAAAAAAATAATAATCCCCGTTCAGTCTCAATGGCGGGGTGCGGGCCGGCCCGGCGGCGAGTGCGGCGGGCAGCAGGCCTCTTGGACAGGTTGAGAGATAAAAAAATAATAATTCCCGTTCAGTCTCAATGGCAGGGTGCGGGCCGGCCCGGCGGTGATTGCGGCGGGCAGCAGGCCTCTTGGACAGGTTGAGAGATAAAAAAATAATAATTCCCATGCAGTCTCAATGGCGGGGTGCGGGCCGGGGAATAGGCCTCTTGGCCGGGGTGAATATGTTGGAACGCAGCGCGCGTAAATAGAAGCGGCTGGAGGTACCGGGGGCGAAGCCCGCCCCGGCCCGGAGGCCGAGTTAAAAAAAATAATAATCCCCGTTCAGTCTCAATGGCGGGGTGCGGGCCGGCCCGGCGGCGATTGCGGCGGGCAGCAGGCCTCTTGGACAGGTTGAGAGATAAAAAAATAATAATTCCCATGCAGTCTCAATGGCGGGGTGCGGGCCGGGGAATAGGCCTCTTGGCCGGGGTGACTATGTTGGAACGCGGCGCGCGTAAATAGAAGCGGCTGGAGGTACCGGGGGCGAAGCCCGCCCCGGCCCGGAGGCCGAGTTAAAAAAAATAATAATCCCCGTTCAGTCTCAATGGCGGGGTGCGGACTCGCCGCCGGGCCAGCAGGCCTCTTGGACAGGTTGAGAGATAAAAAAATAATAATTCCCGTGCAGTCTCAATGGCGTGGTGCGGGCCGGGGAATAGGCCTCTTGGCCGGGGTGAATATGTTGGAACGCGGCGCGTAAATAGAAGCGGCTGGAGGTACAGGGGGCGAAGCCCGCCCCGGCCCGGAGGCCGAGTTAAAAAAAATAATAATCCCCGTTCAGTCTCAATGGCGGGGTGCGGGCCGGCCCGGCGGCGAGTGCGGCGGGCAGCAGGCCTTTTGGACAGGTTGAGAGATAAAAAAATAATAATTCCCGTGCAGTCTCAATGGCGGGGTGCGGGCCGGGGAATAGGCCCCTTGGCCGGGGTGAATAGTGTTGGAACACGGCCCGCGGAAATAGTAGCGGCTGGAGGTACCGGGGGCGATGCCCGCCCCGGCCCGGCGGCCAAGTTAAAAAAATAAATAATCCCCGTTCAGTCTCAATGGCAGGGTGCGGGCCGGCCCGGCGGCGATTGCGGCGGGCAGCAGGCCTCTTGGACAGGTTGAGAGATAAAAAAATAATAATTCCCATGCAGTCTCAATGGCGGGGTGCGGGCCGGGGAATAGGCCTCTTGGCCGGGGTGAATAGTGTTGGAACACGGCCCGCGGAAATAGTAGCGGCTGGAGGTACCTGGGGCGATGCCCGCCCCGGCCCGGCGGCCAAGTTAAAAAAATAAATAATCCCCGTTCAGTCTCAATGGCAGGGTGCGGGCCGGCCCGGCGGCGAGTGCGGCGGGCAGCAGGCCTCTTGGACAGGTTGAGAGATAAAAAAATAATAATTCCCGTTCAGTCTCAATGGCAGGGTGCGGGCCGGCCCGGCGGCGATTGCGGCGGGCAGCAGGCCTCTTGGACAGGTTGAGAGATAAAAAAATAATAATTCCCATGCAGTCTCAATGGCGGGGTGCGGGCCGGGGAATAGGCCTCTTGGCCGGGGTGAATATGTTGGAACGCGGCGCGCGTAAATAGAAGCGGCTGGAGGTACCGGGGGCGAAGCCCGCCCCGGCCCGGAGGCCGAGTTAAAAAAAATAATAATCCCCGTTCAGTCTCAATGGCGGGGTGCGGGCCGGCCCGGCGGCGAGTGCGGCGGGCAGCAGGCCTCTTGGACAGGTTGAGAGATAAAAAAATAATAATTCCCGTTCAGTCTCAATGGCAGGGTGCGGGCCGGCCCGGCGGCGATTGCGGCGGGCAGCAGGCCTCTTGGACAGGTTGAGAGATAAAAAAATAATAATTCCCATGCAGTCTCAATGGCGGGGTGCGGGCCGGGGAATAGGCCTCTTGGCCGGGGTGAATATGTTGGAACGCGGCGCGGGTAAATAGAAGCGGCTGGAGGTACCGGGGGCGAAGCCCGCCCCGGCCCGGAGGCCGAGTTAAAAAAAATAATAATCCCCGTTCAGTCTCAATGGCGGGGTGCGGGCCGGCCCGGCGGCGAGTGCGGCGGGCAGCAGGCCTCTTGGACAGGTTGAGAGATAAAAAAATAATAATTCCCGTGCAGTCTCAATGGCGGGGTGCGGGCCGGGGAATAGGCCTCTTGGCCGGGGTGAATAGTGTTGGAACACGGCCCGCGGAAATAGTAGCGGCTGGAGGTACCGGGGGCGATGCCCGCCCCGGCCCGGCGGCCAAGTTAAAAAAATAAATAATCCCCGTTCAGTCTCAATGGCAGGGTGCGGGCCGGCCCGGCGGCGAGTGCGGCGGGCAGCAGGCCTCTTGGACAGGTTGAGAGATAAAAAAATAATAATTCCCATGCAGTCTCAATGGCGGGGTGCGGGCCGGGGAATAGGCCTCTTGGCCGGGGTGAATATGTTGGAACGCGGCGCGCGTAAATAGAAGCGGCTGGAGGTACCGGGGGCGAAGCCCGCCCCGGCCCGGAGGCCGAGTTAAAAAAAATAATAATCCCCGTTCAGTCTCAATGGCGGGGTGCGGGCCGGCCCGGCGGCGAGTGCGGCGGGCAGCAGGCCTCTTGGACAGGTTGAGAGATAAAAAAATAATAATTCCCGTGCAGTCTCAATGGCGGGGTGCGGGCCGGGGAATAGGCCTCTTGGCCGGGGTGAATAGTGTTGGAACACGGCCCGCGGAAATAGTAGCGGCTGGAGGTACCGGGGGCGATGCCCGCCCCGGCCCGGCGGCCAAGTTAAAAAAATAAATAATCCCTGTTCAGTCTCAATGGCAGGGTGCGGGCCGGCCCGGCGGCGATTGCGGCGGGCAGCAGGCCTCTTGGACAGGTTGAGAGATAAAAAAATAATAATTCCCATGCAGTCTCAATGGCGGGGTGCGGGCCGGGGAATAGGCCTCTTGGCCGGGGTGAATAGTGTTGGAACACGGCCCGCGGAAATAGTAGCGGCTGGAGGTACCGGGGGCGATGCCCGCCCCGGCCCGGCGGCCAAGTTAAAAAAATAAATAATCCCCGTTCAGTCTCAATGGCAGGGTGCGGGCCGGCCCGGCGGCGATTGCGGCGGGCAGCAGGCCTCTTGGACAGGTTGAGAGATAAAAAAATAATAATTCCCGTTCAGTCTCAATGGCAGGGTGCGGGCCGGCCCGGCGGCGATTGCGGCGGGCAGCAGGCCTCTTGGACAGGTTGAGAGATAAAAAAATAATAATTCCCATGCAGTCTCAATGGCGGGGTGCGGGCCGGGGAATAGGCCTCTTGGCCGGGGTGAATATGTTGGAACGCGGCGCGCGTAAATAGAAGCGGCTGGAGGTACCGGGGGCGAAGCCCGCCCCGGCCCGGAGGCCGAGTTAAAAAAAATAATAATCCCCGTTCAGTCTCAATGGCGGGGTGCGGGCCGGCCCGGCGGCGAGTGCGGCGGGCAGCAGGCCTCTTGGACAGGTTGAGAGATAAAAAAATAATAATTCCCGTTCAGTCTCAATGGCAGGGTGCGGGCCGGCCCGGCGGCGATTGCGGCGGGCAGCAGGCCTCTTGGACAGGTTGAGAGATAAAAAAATAATAATTCCCATGCAGTCTCAATGGCGGGGTGCGGGCCGGGGAATAGGCCTCTTGGCCGGGGTGAATATGTTGGAACGCGGCGCGCGTAAATAGAAGCGGCTGGAGGTACCGGGGGCGAAGCCCGCCCCGGCCCGGAGGCCGAGTTAAAAAAAATAATAATCCCCGTTCAGTCTCAATGGCGGGGTGCGGGCCGGCCCGGCGGCGAGTGCGGCGGGCAGCAGGCGTCTTGGACAGGTTGAGAGATAAAAAAATAATAATTCCCATGCAGTCACAATGGCGGGGTGCGGGCCGGGGAATAGGCCTCTTGGCCGGGGTGAATAGTGTTGGAACACGGCCCGCGGAAATAGTAGCGGCTGGAGGTACCGGGGGCGATGCCCGCCCCGGCCCGGCGGCCAAGTTAAAAAAATAAATAATCCCCGTTCAGTCTCAATGGCAGGGTGCGGGCCGGCCCGGCGGCGATTGCGGCGGGCAGCAGGCCTCTTGGACAGGTTGAGAGATAAAAAAATAATAATTCCCATGCAGTCTCAATGGCGGGGTGCGGGCCGGGGAATAGGCCTCTTGGCCGGGGTGAATAGTGTTGGAACACGGCCCGCGGAAATAGAAGCGGCTGGAGGTACCGGGGGCGAAGCCCGCCCCGGCCCGAAGGCCGAGTTAAAAAAAATAATAATCCCCGTTCAGTCTCAATGGCGGGGTGCGGGCCGGCCCGGCGGCGAGTGCGGCGGGCAGCAGGCCTCTTGGACAGGTTGAGAGATAAAAAAATAATAATTCCCGTGCAGTCTCAATGGCGGGGTGCGGGCCGGGGAATAGGCCTCTTGGCCGGGGTGAATAGTGTTGGAACGCGGCGCGCGTAAATAGAAGCGGCTGGAGGTACCGGGGGCGAAGCCCGCCCCGGCCCGGAGGCCGAGTTAAAAAAAATAATAATCCCCGTTCAGTCTCAATGGCGGGGTGCGGGCCGGCCCGGCGGCGATTGCGGCGGGCAGCAGGCCTCTTGGACAGGTTGAGAGATAAAAAAATAATAATTCCCATGCAGTCTCAATGGCGGGGTGCGGGCCGGGGAATAGGCCTCTTGGCCGGGGTGAATATGTTGGAACGCGGCGCGCGTAAATAGAAGCGGCTGGAGGTACCGGGGGCGAAGCCCGCCCCGGCCCGGAGGCCGAGTTAAAAAAAATAATAATCCCCGTTCAGTCTCAATGGCGGGGTGCGGACTCGCCGCCGGGCCAGCAGGCCTCTTGGACAGGTTGAGAGATAAAAAAATAATAATTCCCGTGCAGTCTCAATGGCGGGGTGCGGGCCGGGGAATAGGCCTCTTGGCCGGGGTGAATATGTTGGAACGCGGCGCGTAAATAGAAGCGGCTGGAGGTACAGGGGGCGAAGCCCGCCCCGGCCCGGAGGCCGAGTTAAAAAAAATAATAATCCCCGTTCAGTCTCAATGGCGGGGTGCGGGCCGGCCCGGCGGCGAGTGCGGCGGGCAGCAGGCCTCTTGGACAGGTTGAGAGATAAAAAAATAATAATTCCCGTGCAGTCTCAATGGCGGGGTGCGGGCCGGGGAATAGGCCCCTTGGCCGGGGTGAATAGTGTTGGAACACGGCCCGCGGAAATAGTAGCGGCTGGAGGTACCGGGGGCGATGCCCGCCCCGGCCCGGCGGCCAAGTTAAAAAAATAAATAATCCCCGTTCAGTCTCAATGGCAGGGTGCGGGCCGGCCCGGCGGCGATTGCGGCGGGCAGCAGGCCTCTTGGACAGGTTGAGAGATAAAAAAATAATAATTCCCATGCAGTCTCAATGGCGGGGTGCGGGCCGGGGAATAGGCCTCTTGGCCGGGGTGAATAGTGTTGGAACACGGCCCGCGGAAATAGTAGCGGCTGGAGGTACCTGGGGCGATGCCCGCCCCGGCCCGGCGGCCAAGTTAAAAAAATAAATAATCCCCGTTCAGTCTCAATGGCAGGGTGCGGGCCGGCCCGGCGGCGAGTGCGGCGGGCAGCAGGCCTCTTGGACAGGTTGAGAGATAAAAAAATAATAATTCCCGTTCAGTCTCAATGGCAGGGTGCGGGCCGGCCCGGCGGCGATTGCGGCGGGCAGCAGGCCTCTTGGACAGGTTGAGAGATAAAAAAATAATAATTCCCATGCAGTCTCAATGGCGGGGTGCGGGCCGGGGAATAGGCCTCTTGGCCGGGGTGAATATGTTGGAACGCGGCGCGCGTAAATAGAAGCGGCTGGAGGTACCGGGGGCGAAGCCCGCCCCGGCCCGGAGGCCGAGTTAAAAAAAATAATAATCCCCGTTCAGTCTCAATGGCGGGGTGCGGGCCGGCCCGGCGGCGAGTGCGGCGGGCAGCAGGCCTCTTGGACAGGTTGAGAGATAAAAAAATAATAATTCCCGTTCAGTCTCAATGGCAGGGTGCGGGCCGGCCCGGCGGCGATTGCGGCGGGCAGCAGGCCTCTTGGACAGGTTGAGAGATAAAAAAATAATAATTCCCATGCAGTCTCAATGGCGGGGTGCGGGCCGGGGAATAGGCCTCTTGGCCGGGGTGAATATGTTGGAACGCGGCGCGCGTAAATAGAAGCGGCTGGAGGTAGCGGGGGCGAAGCCCGCCCCGGCCCGGAGGCCGAGTTAAAAAAAATAATAATCCCCGTTCAGTCTCAATGGCGGGGTGCGGGCCGGCCCGGCGGCGAGTGCGGCGGGCAGCAGGCCTCTTGGACAGGTTGAGAGATAAAAAAATAATAATTCCCATGCAGTCTCAATGGCGGGGTGCGGGCCGGGGAATAGGCCTCTTGGCCGGGGTGAATAGTGTTGGAACACGGCCCGCGGAAATAGTAGCGGCTGGAGGTACCGGGGGCGATGCCCGCCCCGGGCCGGCGGCCAAATTAAAAAAATAAATAATCCCCGTTCAGTCTCAATGGTAGGGTGCGGGCCGGCCCGGCGGCGATTGCGGCGGGCAGCAGGCCTCTTGGACAGGTTGAGAGATAAAAAAATAATAATTCCCATGCAGTCTCAATGGCGGGGTGCGGGCCGGGGAATAGGCCTCTTGGCCGGGGTGAATAGTGTTGGAACACGGCCCGCGGAAATAGTAGCGGCTGGAGGTACCGGGGGCGATTCCCGCCCCGGGCCGGCGGCCAAGTTAAAAAAATAAATAATCCCCGTTCAGTCTCAATGGCAGGGTGCGGGCCGGCCCGGCGGCGATTGCGGCGGGCAGCAGGCCTCTTGGACAGGTTGAGAGATATAAAAATAATAATTCCCGTGCAGTCTCAATGGCGGGGTGCGGGCCGGCCCGGCGGACGAGTGTGGCCGGGGAAGAGGCCTCTTGGCCGGGGTGAATATGTTGGAACGCGGCGCGCGTAAATAGAAGCGGCTGGAGGTACCGGGGGCGAAGCCCGCCCCGGCCCGGAGGCCGAGTTAAAAAAATAAATAATCCCCGTTTAGTCTCAATGGCAGGGTGCGGGCCGGCCCGGCGGCGAGTGCGGCGGGCAGCAGGCCTCTTGGACAGGTTGAGAGATAAAAAAATAATAATTCCCGTTCAGTCTCAATGGCAGGGTGCGGGCCGGCCCGGCGGCGATTGCGGCGGGCAGCAGGCCTCTTGGACAGGTTGAGAGATAAAAAAATAATAATTCCCATGCAGTCTCAATGGCGGGGTGCGGGCCGGGGAATAGGCCTCTTGGCCGGGGTGAATATGTTGGAACGCGGCGCGCGTAAATAGAAGCGGCTGGAGGTACCGGGGGCGAAGCCCGCCCCGGCCCGGAGGCCGAGTTAAAAAAAATAATAATCCCCGTTCAGTCTCAATGGCGGGGTGCGGGCCGGCCCGGCGGCGAGTGCGGCGGGCAGCAGGCCTCTTGGACAGGTTGAGAGATAAAAAAATAAAAATTCCCGTGCAGTCTCAATGGCGGGGTGCGGGCCGGGGAATAGGCCTCTTGGCCGGGGTGAATATGTTGGAACGCGGCGCGCGTAAATAGAAGCGGCTGGAGGTACCGGGGGCGAAGCCCGCCCCGGCCCGGAGGCCGAGTTAAAAAAAAAAATAATCCCCGTTCAGTCTCAATGGCGGGGTGCGGGCCGGCCCGGCGGCGAGTGCGGCGGGCAGCAGGCCTCTTGGACAGGTTGAGAGATAAAAAAATAATAATTCCCGTGCAGTCTCAATGGCGGGGTGCGGGCCGGGGAATAGGCCTCTTGGCCGGGGTGAATAGTGTTGGAACACGGCCCGCGGAAATAGTAGCGGCTGGAGGTACCGGGGGCGATGCCCGCCCCGGCCCGGCGGCCAAGTTAAAAAAATAAATAATCCCCGTTCAGTCTCAATGGCAGGGTGCGGGCCGGCCCGGCGGCGATTGCGGCGGGCAGCAGGCCTCTTGGACAGGTTGAGAGATAAAAAAATAATAATTCCCATGCAGTCTCAATGGCGGGGTGCGGGCCGGGGAATAGGCCTCTTGGCCGGGGTGAATAGTGTTGGAACACGGCCCGCGGAAATAGTAGCGGCTGGAGGTACCGGGGGCGATGCCCGCCCCGGCCCGGCGGCCAAGTTAAAAAAATAAATAATCCCCGTTCAGTCTCAATGGCAGGGTGCGGGCCGGCCCGGCGGCGAGTGCGGCGGGCAGCAGGCCTCTTGGACAGGTTGAGAGATAAAAAAATAATAATTCCCATGCAGTCTCAATGGCGGGGTGCGGGCCGGGGAATAGGCCTCTTGGCCGGGGTGAATATGTTGGAACGCGGCGCGCGTAAATAGAAGCGGCTGGAGGTACCGGGGGCGAAGCCCGCCCCGGCCCGGAGGCCGAGTTAAAAAAAATAATAATCCCCGTTCAGTCTCAATGGCGGGGTGCGGGCCGGCCCGGCGGCGAGTGCGGCGGGCAGCAGGCCTCTTGGACAGGTTGAGAGATAAAAAAATAATAATTCCCATGCAGTCTCAATGGCGGGGTGCGGGCCGGGGAATAGGCCTCTTGGCCGGGGTGAATATGTTGGAACGCGGCGCGCGTAAATAGAAGCGGCTGGAGGTACCGGGGGCGAAGCCCGCCCCGGCCCGGAGGCCGAGTTAAAAAAAATAATAATCCCCGTTCAGTCTCAATGGCGGGGTGCGGGCCGGCCCGGCGGCGAGTGCGGCGGGCAGCAGGCCTCTTGGACAGGTTGAGAGATAAAAAAATAATAATTCCCGTGCAGTCTCAATGGCGGGGTGCGGGCCGGGGAATAGGCCTCTTGGCCGGGGTGAATAGTGTTGCAACACGGCCCGCGGAAATAGTAGCGGCTGGAGGTACCGGGGGCGATGCCCGCCCCGGCCCGGCGGCCAAGTTAAAAAAATAAATAATCCCCGTTCAGTCTCAATGGCAGGGTGCGGGCCGGCCCGGCGGCGAGTGCGGCGGGCAGCAGGCCTCTTGGACAGGTTGAGAGATAAAAAAATAATAATTCCCGTTCAGTCTCAATGGCAGGGTGCGGGCCGGCCCGGCGGCGATTGCGGCGGGCAGCAGGCCTCTTGGACAGGTTGAGAGATAAAAAAATAATAATTCCCATGCAGTCTCAATGGCGGGGTGCGGGCCGGGGAATAGGCCTCTTGGCCGGGGTGAATATGTTGGAACGCGGCGCGCGTAAATAGAAGCGGCTGGAGGTACCGGGGGCGAAGCCCGCCCCGGCCCGGAGGCCGAGTTAAAAAAAATAATAATCCCCGTTCAGTCTCAATGGCGGGGTGCGGGCCGGCCCGGCGGCGAGTGCGGCGGGCAGCAGGCCTCTTGGACAGGTTGAGAGATAAAAAAATAATAATTCCCGTTCAGTCTCAATGGCAGGGTGCGGGCCGGCCCGGCGGTGATTGCGGCGGGCAGCAGGCCTCTTGGACAGGTTGAGAGATAAAAAAATAATAATTCCCATGCAGTCTCAATGGCGGGGTGCGGGCCGGGGAATAGGCCTCTTGGCCGGGGTGAATATGTTGGAACGCAGCGCGCGTAAATAGAAGCGGCTGGAGGTACCGGGGGCGAAGCCCGCCCCGGCCCGGAGGCCGAGTTAAAAAAAATAATAATCCCCGTTCAGTCTCAATGGCGGGGTGCGGGCCGGCCCGGCGGCGATTGCGGCGGGCAGCAGGCCTCTTGGACAGGTTGAGAGATAAAAAAATAATAATTCCCATGCAGTCTCAATGGCGGGGTGCGGGCCGGGGAATAGGCCTCTTGGCCGGGGTGACTATGTTGGAACGCGGCGCGCGTAAATAGAAGCGGCTGGAGGTACCGGGGGCGAAGCCCGCCCCGGCCCGGAGGCCGAGTTAAAAAAAATAATAATCCCCGTTCAGTCTCAATGGCGGGGTGCGGACTCGCCGCCGGGCCAGCAGGCCTCTTGGACAGGTTGAGAGATAAAAAAATAATAATTCCCGTGCAGTCTCAATGGCGTGGTGCGGGCCGGGGAATAGGCCTCTTGGCCGGGGTGAATATGTTGGAACGCGGCGCGTAAATAGAAGCGGCTGGAGGTACAGGGGGCGAAGCCCGCCCCGGCCCGGAGGCCGAGTTAAAAAAAATAATAATCCCCGTTCAGTCTCAATGGCGGGGTGCGGGCCGGCCCGGCGGCGAGTGCGGCGGGCAGCAGGCCTCTTGGACAGGTTGAGAGATAAAAAAATAATAATTCCCGTGCAGTCTCAATGGCGGGGTGCGGGCCGGGGAATAGGCCCCTTGGCCGGGGTGAATAGTGTTGGAACACGGCCCGCGGAAATAGTAGCGGCTGGAGGTACCGGGGGCGATGCCCGCCCCGGCCCGGCGGCCAAGTTAAAAAAATAAATAATCCCCGTTCAGTCTCAATGGCAGGGTGCGGGCCGGCCCGGCGGCGATTGCGGCGGGCAGCAGGCCTCTTGGACAGGTTGAGAGATAAAAAAATAATAATTCCCATGCAGTCTCAATGGCGGGGTGCGGGCCGGGGAATAGGCCTCTTGGCCGGGGTGAATAGTGTTGGAACACGGCCCGCGGAAATAGTAGCGGCTGGAGGTACCTGGGGCGATGCCCGCCCCGGCCCGGCGGCCAAGTTAAAAAAATAAATAATCCCCGTTCAGTCTCAATGGCAGGGTGCGGGCCGGCCCGGCGGCGAGTGCGGCGGGCAGCAGGCCTCTTGGACAGGTTGAGAGATAAAAAAATAATAATTCCCGTTCAGTCTCAATGGCAGGGTGCGGGCCGGCCCGGCGGCGATTGCGGCGGGCAGCAGGCCTCTTGGACAGGTTGAGAGATAAAAAAATAATAATTCCCATGCAGTCTCAATGGCGGGGTGCGGGCCGGGGAATAGGCCTCTTGGCCGGGGTGAATATGTTGGAACGCGGCGCGCGTAAATAGAAGCGGCTGGAGGTACCGGGGGCGAAGCCCGCCCCGGCCCGGAGGCCGAGTTAAAAAAAATAATAATCCCCGTTCAGTCTCAATGGCGGGGTGCGGGCCGGCCCGGCGGCGAGTGCGGCGGGCAGCAGGCCTCTTGGACAGGTTGAGAGATAAAAAAATAATAATTCCCGTTCAGTCTCAATGGCAGGGTGCGGGCCGGCCCGGCGGCGATTGCGGCGGGCAGCAGGCCTCTTGGACAGGTTGAGAGATAAAAAAATAATAATTCCCATGCAGTCTCAATGGCGGGGTGCGGGCCGGGGAATAGGCCTCTTGGCCGGGGTGAATATGTTGGAACGCGGCGCGCGTAAATAGAAGCGGCTGGAGGTACCGGGGGCGAAGCCCGCCCCGGCCCGGAGGCCGAGTTAAAAAAAATAATAATCCCCGTTCAGTCTCAATGGCGGGGTGCGGGCCGGCCCGGCGGCGAGTGCGGCGGGCAGCAGGCCTCTTGGACAGGTTGAGAGATAAAAAAATAATAATTCCCGTGCAGTCTCAATGGCGGGGTGCGGGCCGGGGAATAGGCCTCTTGGCCGGGGTGAATAGTGTTGGAACACGGCCCGCGGAAATAGTAGCGGCTGGAGGTACCGGGGGCGATGCCCGCCCCGGCCCGGCGGCCAAGTTAAAAAAATAAATAATCCCCGTTCAGTCTCAATGGCAGGGTGCGGGCCGGCCCGGCGGCGAGTGCGGCGGGCAGCAGGCCTCTTGGACAGGTTGAGAGATAAAAAAATAATAATTCCCATGCAGTCTCAATGGCGGGGTGCGGGCCGGGGAATAGGCCTCTTGGCCGGGGTGAATATGTTGGAACGCGGCGCGCGTAAATAGAAGCGGCTGGAGGTACCGGGGGCGAAGCCCGCCCCGGCCCGGAGGCCGAGTTAAAAAAAATAATAATCCCCGTTCAGTCTCAATGGCGGGGTGCGGGCCGGCCCGGCGGCGAGTGCGGCGGGCAGCAGGCCTCTTGGACAGGTTGAGAGATAAAAAAATAATAATTCCCGTGCAGTCTCAATGGCGGGGTGCGGGCCGGGGAATAGGCCTCTTGGCCGGGGTGAATAGTGTTGGAACACGGCCCGCGGAAATAGTAGCGGCTGGAGGTACCGGGGGCGATGCCCGCCCCGGCCCGGCGGCCAAGTTAAAAAAATAAATAATCCCTGTTCAGTCTCAATGGCAGGGTGCGGGCCGGCCCGGCGGCGATTGCGGCGGGCAGCAGGCCTCTTGGACAGGTTGAGAGATAAAAAAATAATAATTCCCATGCAGTCTCAATGGCGGGGTGCGGGCCGGGGAATAGGCCTCTTGGCCGGGGTGAATAGTGTTGGAACACGGCCCGCGGAAATAGTAGCGGCTGGAGGTACCGGGGGCGATGCCCGCCCCGGCCCGGCGGCCAAGTTAAAAAAATAAATAATCCCCGTTCAGTCTCAATGGCAGGGTGCGGGCCGGCCCGGCGGCGAGTGCGGCGGGCAGCAGGCCTCTTGGACAGGTTGAGAGATAAAAAAATAATAATTCCCGTTCAGTCTCAATGGCAGGGTGCGGGCCGGCCCGGCGGCGATTGCGGCGGGCAGCAGGCCTCTTGGACAGGTTGAGAGATAAAAAAATAATAATTCCCATGCAGTCTCAATGGCGGGGTGCGGGCCGGGGAATAGGCCTCTTGGCCGGGGTGAATATGTTGGAACGCGGCGCGCGTAAATAGAAGCGGCTGGAGGTACCGGGGGCGAAGCCCGCCCCGGCCCGGAGGCCGAGTTAAAAAAAATAATAATCCCCGTTCAGTCTCAATGGCGGGGTGCGGGCCGGCCCGGCGGCGAGTGCGGCGGGCAGCAGGCCTCTTGGACAGGTTGAGAGATAAAAAAATAATAATTCCCGTTCAGTCTCAATGGCAGGGTGCGGGCCGGCCCGGCGGCGATTGCGGCGGGCAGCAGGCCTCTTGGACAGGTTGAGAGATAAAAAAATAATAATTCCCATGCAGTCTCAATGGCGGGGTGCGGGCCGGGGAATAGGCCTCTTGGCCGGGGTGAATATGTTGGAACGCGGCGCGCGTAAATAGAAGCGGCTGGAGGTACCGGGGGCGAAGCCCGCCCCGGCCCGGAGGCCGAGTTAAAAAAAATAATAATCCCCGTTCAGTCTCAATGGCGGGGTGCGGGCCGGCCCGGCGGCGAGTGCGGCGGGCAGCAGGCGTCTTGGACAGGTTGAGAGATAAAAAAATAATAATTCCCGTGCAGTCTCAATGGCGGGGTGCGGGCCGGGGAATAGGCCTCTTGGCCGGGGTGAATAGTGTTGGAACACGGCCCGCGGAAATAGTAGCGGCTGGAGGTACCGGGGGCGATGCCCGCCCCGGCCCGGCGGCCAAGTTAAAAAAATAAATAATCCCCGTTCAGTCTCAATGGCAGGGTGCGGGCCGGCCCGGCGGCGAGTGCGGCGGGCAGCAGGCCTCTTGGACAGGTTGAGAGATAAAAAAATAATAATTCCCATGCAGTCTCAATGGCGGGGTGCGGGCCGGGGAATAGGCCTCTTGGCCGGGGTGAATATGTTGGAACGCGGCGCGCGTAAATAGAAGCGGCTGGAGGTACCGGGGGCGAAGCCCGCCCCGGCCCGGAGGCCGAGTTAAAAAAAATAATAATCCCCGTTCAGTCTCAATGGCGGGGTGCGGGCCGGCCCGGCGGCGAGTGCGGCGGGCAGCAGGCCTCTTGGACAGGTTGAGAGATAAAAAAATAATAATTCCCGTTGAGTCTCAATGGCAGGGTGCGGGCCGGCCCGGCGGCGATTGCGGCGGGCAGCAGGCCTCTTGGACAGGTTGAGAGATAAAAAAATAATAATTCCCATGCAGTCTCAATGGCGGGGTGCGGGCCGGGGAATAGGCCTCTTGGCCGGGGTGAATATGTTGGAACGCGGCGCGCGTAAATAGAAGCGGCTGGAGGTGCCGGGGCGGGCATCGCCCCGGCCCGGAGGCCGAGTTAAAAAAAATAATAATCCCCGTTCAGTCTCAATGGCGGGGTGCGGGCCGGCCCGGCGGCGATTGCGGCGGGCAGCAGGCCTCTTGGACAGGTTGAGAGATAAAAAAATAATAATTCCCATGCAGTCTCAATGGCGGGGTGCGGGCCGGGGAATAGGCCTCTTGGCCGGGGTGAATATGTTGGAACGCGGCGCGCGTAAATAGAAGCGGCTGGAGGTACCGGGGGCGAAGCCCGCCCCGGCCCGGAGGCCGAGTTAAAAAAAATAATAATCCCGTTCAGTCTCAATGGCGGGGTGCGGGCCGGCCCGGCGGCGAGTGCGGCGGGCAGCAGGCCTCTTGGACAGGTTGAGAGATAAAAAAATAATAATTCCCGTGCAGTCTCAATGGCGGGGTGCGGGCCGGGGAATAGGCCTCTTGGCCGGGGTGAATATGTTGGAACGCGGCGCGCGTAAATAGAAGCGGCTGGAGGTACAGGGGGCGAAGCCCGCCCCGGCCCGGAGGCCGAGTTAAAAAAAATAATAATCCCCGTTCAGTCTCAATGGCGGGGTGCGGGCCGGCCCGGCGGCGAGTGCGGCGGGCAGCAGGCCTCTTGGACAGGTTGAGAGATAAAAAAATAATAATTCCCGTGCAGTCTCAATGGCGGGGTGCGGGCCGGGGAATAGGCCCCTTGGCCGGGGTGAATAGTGTTGGAACACGGCCCGCGGAAATAGTAGCGGCTGGAGGTACCGGGGGCGATGCCCGCCCCGGCCCGGCGGCCAAGTTAAAAAAATAAATAATCCCCGTTCAGTCTCAATGGCAGGGTGCGGGCCGGCCCGGCGGCGATTGCGGCGGGCAGCAGGCCTCTTGGACAGGTTGAGAGATAAAAAAATAATAATTCCCATGCAGTCTCAATGGCGGGGTGCGGGCCGGGGAATAGGCCTCTTGGCCGGGGTGAATAGTGTTGGAACACGGCCCGCGGAAATAGTAGCGGCTGGAGGTACCGGGGGCGATGCCCGCCCCGGCCCGGCGGCCAAGTTAAAAAAATAAATAATCCCCGTTCAGTCTCAATGGCAGGGTGCGGGCCGGCCCGGCGGCGAGTGCGGCGGGCAGCAGGCCTCTTGGACAGGTTGAGAGATAAAAAAATAATAATTCCCGTTCAGTCTCAATGGCAGGGTGCGGGCCGGCCCGGCGGCGATTGCGGCGGGCAGCAGGCCTCTTGGACAGGTTGAGAGATAAAAAAATAATAATTCCCATGCAGTCTCAATGGCGGGGTGCGGGCCGGGGAATAGGCCTCTTGGCCGGGGTGAATATGTTGGAACGCGGCGCGCGTAAATAGAAGCGGCTGGAGGTACCGGGGGCGAAGCCCGCCCCGGCCCGGAGGCCGAGTTAAAAAAAATAATAATCCCCGTTCAGTCTCAATGGCGGGGTGCGGGCCGGCCCGGCGGCGAGTGCGGCGGGCAGCAGGCCTCTTGGACAGGTTGAGAGATAAAAAAATAATAATTCCCGTTCAGTCTCAATGGCAGGGTGCGGGCCGGCCCGGCGGCGATTGCGGCGGGCAGCAGGCCTCTTGGACAGGTTGAGAGATAAAAAAATAATAATTCCCATATAGTCTCAATGGCGGGGTGCGGGCCGGGGAATAGGCCTCTTGGCCGGGGTGAATATGTTGGAACGCAGCGCGCGTAAATAGAAGCGGCTGGAGGTACCGGGGGCGAAGCCCGCCCCGGCCCGGAGGCCGAGTTAAAAAAAATAATAATCCCCGTTCAGTCTCAATGGCGGGGTGCGGGCCGGCCCGGCGGCGATTGCGGCGGGCAGCAGGCCTCTTGGACAGGTTGAGAGATAAAAAAATAATAATTCCCATGCAGTCTCAATGGCGGGGTGCGGGCCGGGGAATAGGCCTCTTGGCCGGGGTGAATATGTTGGAACGCGGCGCGCGTAAATAGAAGCGGCTGGAGGTACCGGGGGCGAAGCCCGCCCCGGCCCGGAGGCCGAGTTAAAAAAAATAATAATCCCGTTCAGTCTCAATGGCGGGGTGCGGGCCGGCCCGGCGGCGAGTGCGGCGGGCAGCAGGCCTCTTGGACAGGTTGAGAGATAAAAAAATAATAATTCCCGTGCAGTCTCAATGGCGGGGTGCGGGCCGGGGAATAGGCCTCTTGGCCGGGGTGAATATGTTGGAACGCGGCGCGCGTAAATAGAAGCGGCTGGAGGTACAGGGGGCGAAGCCCGCCCCGGCCCGGAGGCCGAGTTAAAAAAAATAATAATCCCCGTTCAGTCTCAATGGCGGGGTGCGGGCCGGCCCGGCGGCGAGTGCGGCGGGCAGCAGGCCTCTTGGACAGGTTGAGAGATAAAAAAATAATAATTCCCGTGCAGTCTCAATGGCGGGGTGCGGGCCGGGGAATAGGCCCCTTGGCCGGGGTGAATAGTGTTGGAACACGGCCCGCGGAAATAGTAGCGGCTGGAGGTACCGGGGGCGATGCCCGCCCCGGCCCGGCGGCCAAGTTAAAAAAATAAATAATCCCCGTTCAGTCTCAATGGCAGGGTGCGGGCCGGCCCGGCGGCGATTGCGGCGGGCAGCAGGCCTCTTGGACAGGTTGAGAGATAAAAAAATAATAATTCCCATGCAGTCTCAATGGCGGGGTGCGGGCCGGGGAATAGGCCTCTTGGCCGGGGTGAATAGTGTTGGAACACGGCCCGCGGAAATAGTAGCGGCTGGAGGTACCGGGGGCGATGCCCGCCCCGGCCCGGCGGCCAAGTTAAAAAAATAAATAATCCCCGTTCAGTCTCAATGGCAGGGTGCGGGCCGGCCCGGCGGCGAGTGCGGCGGGCAGCAGGCCTCTTGGACAGGTTGAGAGATAAAAAAATAATAATTCCCGTTCAGTCTCAATGGCAGGGTGCGGGCCGGCCCGGCGGCGATTGCGGCGGGCAGCAGGCCTCTTGGACAGGTTGAGAGATAAAAAAATAATAATTCCCATGCAGTCTCAATGGCGGGGTGCGGGCCGGGGAATAGGCCTCTTGGCCGGGGTGAATATGTTGGAACGCGGCGCGCGTAAATAGAAGCGGCTGGAGGTACCGGGGGCGAAGCCCGCCCCGGCCCGGAGGCCGAGTTAAAAAAAATAATAATCCCCGTTCAGTCTCAATGGCGGGGTGCGGGCCGGCCCGGCGGCGAGTGCGGCGGGCAGCAGGCCTCTTGGACAGGTTGAGAGATAAAAAAATAATAATTCCCGTGCAGTCTCAATGGCGGGGTGCGGGCCGGGGAATAGGCCTCTTGGCCGGGGTTAATAGTGTTGGAACACGGCCCGCGGAAATAGTAGCGGCTGGAGGTACCGGGGGCGATGCCCGCCCCGGCCCGGCGGCCAAGTTAAAAAAATAAATAATCCCCGTTCAGTCTCAATGGCAGGGTGCGGGCCGGCCCGGCGGCGAGTGCGGCGGGCAGCAGGCCTCTTGGACAGGTTGAGAGATAAAAAAATAATAATTCCCATGCAGTCTCAATGGCGGGGTGCGGGCCGGGGAATAGGCCTCTTGGCCGGGGTGAATAGTGTTGGAACACGGCCCGCGGAAATAGTAGCGGCTGGAGGTACCGGGGGCGATGCCCGCCCCGGCCCGGTGGCCAAGTTAAAAAAATAAATAATCCCCGTTCAGTCTCAATGGCAGGGTGCGGGCCGGCCCGGCGGCGAGTGCGGCGGGCAGCAGGCCTTTTGGACAGGTTGAGACATAAAAAAATAATAATTCCCGTGCAGTCTCAATGGCGGGGTGCGGGCCGGGGAATAGGCCTCTTGGCCGGGGTGAATATGTTGGAACACGGCGCGCGTAAATAGAAGCGGCTGGAGGTACCGGGGGCGAAGCCCGCCCCGGCCCGGAGGCCGAGTTAAAAAAAATAATAATCCCCGTTCAGTCTCAATGGCGGGGTGCGGGCCGGCCCGGCGGCGAGTGCGGCGGGCAGCAGGCCTCTTGGACAGGTTGAGAGATAAAAAAATAATAATTCCCGTGCAGTCTCAATGGCGGGGTGCGGGCCGGGGAATAGGCCTCTTGGCCGGGGTGAATATGTTGGAACGCGGCGCGGGTAAATAGAAGCGGCTGGAGGTACCGGGGGCGATGCCCGCCCCGGCCCGGCGGCCAAGTTAAAAAAATAAATAATCCCCGTTCAGTCTCAATGGCAGGGTGCGGGCCGGCCCGGCGGCGATTGCGGCGGGCAGCAGGCCTCTTGGACAGGTTGAGAGATAAAAAAATAATAATTCCCATGCAGTCTCAATGGCGGGGTGCGGGCCGGGGAATAGGCCTCTTGGCCGGGGTGAATAGTGTTGGAACACGGCCCGCGGAAATAGTAGCGGCTGGAGGTACCGGGGGCGATGCCCGCCCCGGCCCGGCGGCCAAGTTAAAAAAATAAATAATCCCCGTTCAGTCTCAATGGCAGGGTGCGGGCCGGCCCGGCGGCAATTGCGGCGGGCAGCAGGCCTCTTGGACAGGTTGAGAGATAAAAAAATAATAATTCCCATGCAGTCACAATGGCGGGGTGCGGGCCGGGGAATAGGCCTCTTGGCCGGGGTGAATATGTTGGAACGCGGCGAGCGTAAATAGAAGCGGCTGGAGGTACCGGGGGCGAAGCCCGCCCCGGCCCGGAGGCCGAGTTAAAAAAAATAATAATCCCCGTTCAGTCTCAATGGCGGGGTGCGGGCCGGCCCGGCGGCGAGTGCGGCGGGCAGCAGGCCTCTTGGACAGGTTGAGAGATAAAAAAATAATAATTCCCGTGCAGTCTCAATGGCGGGGTGCGGGCCGGGGAATAGGCCTCTTGGCCGGGGTGAATATGTTGGAACGCGGCGCGCGTAATTAGAAGCGGCTGGAGGTACCGGGGGCGAAGCCCGCCCCGGCCCGGAGGCCGAGTTAAAAAAAATAATAATCCCCGTTCAGTCTCAATGGCGGGGTGCGGGCCGGCCCGGCGGCGAGTGCGGCGGGCAGCAGGCCTCTTGGACAGGTTCAGAGATAAAAAAATAATAATTCCCGTGCAGTCTCAATGGCGGGGTGCGGGCCGGGGAATAGGCCTCTTGGCCGGGGTGAATAGTGTTGGAACACGGCCCGCGGAAAAAGTAGCGGCTGGAGGTACCGGGGGCGATGCCCGCCCCGGCCCGGCGGCCAAGTTAAAAAAATAAATAATCCCGGTCAGTCTCAATGGCGGGGTGCGGGCCGGCCCGGCGGCGAGTGCGGCGGGCAGCAGGCCTCTTGGACAGGTTGAGAGATAAAAAAATAATAATTCCCGTGCAGTCTCAATGGCGGGGTGCGGGCCGGGGAATAGGCCTCTTGGCCGGGGTGAATATGTTGGAAGCGGCTGGAGGTACCGGGGGCGAAGCCCGCCCCGGCCCGGAGGCCGAGTTAAAAAAAATAATAATCCCGTTCAGTCTCAATGGCGGGGTGCGGGCCGGCCCGGCGGCGAGTGCGGCGGGCAGCAGGCCTCTTGGACAGGTTGAGAGATAAAAAAATAATAATTCCCGTGCAGTCTCAATGGCGGGGTGCGGGCCGGGGAATAGGCCTCTTGGCCGGGGTGAATATGTTGGAACGCGGCGCGCGTAAATAGAAGCGGCTGGAGGTACAGGGGGCGAAGCCCGCCCCGGCCCGGAGGCCGAGTTAAAAAAAATAATAATCCCCGTTCAGTCTCAATGGCGGGGTGCGGGCCGGCCCGGCGGCGAGTGCGGCGGGCAGCAGGCCTCTTGGACAGGTTGAGAGATAAAAAAATAATAATTCCCGTGCAGTCTCAATGGCGGGGTGCGGGCCGGGGAATAGGCCCCTTGGCCGGGGTGAATAGTGTTGGAACACGGCCCGCGGAAATAGTAGCGGCTGGAGGTACCGGGGGCGATGCCCGCCCCGGCCCGGCGGCCAAGTTAAAAAAATAAATAATCCCCGTTCAGTCTCAATGGCAGGGTGCGGGCCGGCCCGGCGGCGATTGCGGCGGGCAGCAGGCCTCTTGGACAGGTTGAGAGATAAAAAAATAATAATTCCCATGCAGTCTCAATGGCGGGGTGCGGGCCGGGGAATAGGCCTCTTGGCCGGGGTGAATAGTGTTGGAACACGGCCCGCGGAAATAGTAGCGGCTGGAGGTACCGGGGGCGATGCCCGCCCCGGCCCGGCGGCCAAGTTAAAAAAATAAATAATCCCCGTTCAGTCTCAATGGCAGGGTGCGGGCCGGCCCGGCGGCGAGTGCGGCGGGCAGCAGGCCTCTTGGACAGGTTGAGAGATAAAAAAATAATAATTCCCGTTCAGTCTCAATGGCAGGGTGCGGGCCGGCCCGGCGGCGATTGCGGCGGGCAGCAGGCCTCTTGGACAGGTTGAGAGATAAAAAAATAATAATTCCCATGCAGTCTCAATGGCGGGGTGCGGGCCGGGGAATAGGCCTCTTGGCCGGGGTGAATATGTTGGAACGCGGCGCGCGTAAATAGAAGCGGCTGGAGGTACCGGGGGCGAAGCCCGCCCCGGCCCGGAGGCCGAGTTAAAAAAAATAATAATCCCCGTTCAGTCTCAATGGCGGGGTGCGGGCCGGCCCGGCGGCGAGTGCGGCGGGCAGCAGGCCTCTTGGACAGGTTGAGAGATAAAAAAATAATAATTCCCGTTCAGTCTCAATGGCAGGGTGCGGGCCGGCCCGGCGGCGATTGCGGCGGGCAGCAGGCCTCTTGGACAGGTTGAGAGATAAAAAAATAATAATTCCCATATAGTCTCAATGGCGGGGTGCGGGCCGGGGAATAGGCCTCTTGGCCGGGGTGAATATGTTGGAACGCAGCGCGCGTAAATAGAAGCGGCTGGAGGTACCGGGGGCGAAGCCCGCCCCGGCCCGGAGGCCGAGTTAAAAAAAATAATAATCCCCGTTCAGTCTCAATGGCGGGGTGCGGGCCGGCCCGGCGGCGATTGCGGCGGGCAGCAGGCCTCTTGGACAGGTTGAGAGATAA
The DNA here is from genome assembly GCF_025434085.1 of Hippocampus zosterae. Lineage (NCBI taxonomy): Eukaryota > Metazoa > Chordata > Actinopteri > Syngnathiformes > Syngnathidae > Hippocampus > Hippocampus zosterae. Next base: position 12,526,265 of record NC_067469.1, read on the forward strand.
AAAAATAATAATTCCCATGCAGTCTCAATGGCGGGGTGCGGGCCGGGGAATAGGCCTCTTGGCCGGGGTGAATATGTTGGAACGCGGCGCGCGTAAATAGAAGCGGCTGGAGGTACCGGGGGCGAAGCCCGCCCCGGCCCGGAGGCCGAGTTAAAAAAAATAATAATCCCGTTCAGTCTCAATGGCGGGGTGCGGGCCGGCCCGGCGGCGAGTGCGGCGGGCAGCAGGCCTCTTGGACAGGTTGAGAGATAAAAAAATAATAATTCCCGTGCAGTCTCAATGGCGGGGTGCGGGCCGGGGAATAGGCCTCTTGGCCGGGGTGAATATGTTGGAACGCGGCGCGCGTAAATAGAAGCGGCTGGAGGTACAGGGGGCGAAGCCCGCCCCGGCCCGGAGGCCGAGTTAAAAAAAATAATAATCCCCGTTCAGTCTCAATGGCGGGGTGCGGGCCGGCCCGGCGGCGAGTGCGGCGGGCAGCAGGCCTCTTGGACAGGTTGAGAGATAAAAAAATAATAATTCCCGTGCAGTCTCAATGGCGGGGTGCGGGCCGGGGAATAGGCCCCTTGGCCGGGGTGAATAGTGTTGGAACACGGCCCGCGGAAATAGTAGCGGCTGGAGGTACCGGGGGCGATGCCCGCCCCGGCCCGGCGGCCAAGTTAAAAAAATAAATAATCCCCGTTCAGTCTCAATGGCAGGGTGCGGGCCGGCCCGGCGGCGATTGCGGCGGGCAGCAGGCCTCTTGGACAGGTTGAGAGATAAAAAAATAATAATTCCCATGCAGTCTCAATGGCGGGGTGCGGGCCGGGGAATAGGCCTCTTGGCCGGGGTGAATAGTGTTGGAACACGGCCCGCGGAAATAGTAGCGGCTGGAGGTACCGGGGGCGATGCCCGCCCCGGCCCGGCGGCCAAGTTAAAAAAATAAATAATCCCCGTTCAGTCTCAATGGCAGGGTGCGGGCCGGCCCGGCGGCGAGTGCGGCGGGCAGCAGGCCTCTTGGACAGGTTGAGAGATAAAAAAATAATAATTCCCGTTCAGTCTCAATGGCAGGGTGCGGGCCGGCCCGGCGGCGATTGCGGCGGGCAGCAGGCCTCTTGGACAGGTTGAGAGATAAAAAAATAATAATTCCCATGCAGTCTCAATGGCGGGGTGCGGGCCGGGGAATAGGCCTCTTGGCCGGGGTGAATATGTTGGAACGCGGCGCGCGTAAATAGAAGCGGCTGGAGGTACCGGGGGCGAAGCCCGCCCCGGCCCGGAGGCCGAGTTAAAAAAAATAATAATCCCCGTTCAGTCTCAATGGCGGGGTGCGGGCCGGCCCGGCGGCGAGTGCGGCGGGCAGCAGGCCTCTTGGACAGGTTGAGAGATAAAAAAATAATAATTCCCGTGCAGTCTCAATGGCGGGGTGCGGGCCGGGGAATAGGCCTCTTGGCCGGGGTTAATAGTGTTGGAACACGGCCCGCGGAAATAGTAGCGGCTGGAGGTACCGGGGGCGATGCCCGCCCCGGCCCGGCGGCCAAGTTAAAAAAATAAATAATCCCCGTTCAGTCTCAATGGCAGGGTGCGGGCCGGCCCGGCGGCGATTGCGGCGGGCAGCAGGCCTCTTGGACAGGTTGAGAGATAAAAAAATAATAATTCCCATGCAGTCTCAATGGCGGGGTGCGGGCCGGGGAATAGGCCTCTTGGCCGGGGTGAATAGTGTTGGAACACGGCCCGCGGAAATAGTAGCGGCTGGAGGTACCGGGGGCGATGCCCGCCCCGGCCCGGTGGCCAAGTTAAAAAAATAAATAATCCCCGTTCAGTCTCAATGGCAGGGTGCGGGCCGGCCCGGCGGCGAGTGCGGCGGGCAGCAGGCCTTTTGGACAGGTTGAGACATAAAAAAATAATAATTCCCGTGCAGTCTCAATGGCGGGGTGCGGGCCGGGGAATAGGCCTCTTGGCCGGGGTGAATATGTTGGAACACGGCGCGCGTAAATAGAAGCGGCTGGAGGTACCGGGGGCGAAGCCCGCCCCGGCCCGGAGGCCGAGTTAAAAAAAATAATAATCCCCGTTCAGTCTCAATGGCGGGGTGCGGGCCGGCCCGGCGGCGAGTGCGGCGGGCAGCAGGCCTCTTGGACAGGTTGAGAGATAAAAAAATAATAATTCCCGTGCAGTCTCAATGGCGGGGTGCGGGCCGGGGAATAGGCCTCTTGGCCGGGGTGAATATGTTGGAACGCGGCGCGGGTAAATAGAAGCGGCTGGAGGTACCGGGGGCGATGCCCGCCCCGGCCCGGCGGCCAAGTTAAAAAAATAAATAATCCCCGTTCAGTCTCAATGGCAGGGTGCGGGCCGGCCCGGCGGCGATTGCGGCGGGCAGCAGGCCTCTTGGACAGGTTGAGAGATAAAAAAATAATAATTCCCATGCAGTCTCAATGGCGGGGTGCGGGCCGGGGAATAGGCCTCTTGGCCGGGGTGAATAGTGTTGGAACACGGCCCGCGGAAATAGTAGCGGCTGGAGGTACCGGGGGCGATGCCCGCCCCGGCCCGGCGGCCAAGTTAAAAAAATAAATAATCCCCGTTCAGTCTCAATGGCAGGGTGCGGGCCGGCCCGGCGGCAATTGCGGCGGGCAGCAGGCCTCTTGGACAGGTTGAGAGATAAAAAAATAATAATTCCCATGCAGTCACAATGGCGGGGTGCGGGCCGGGGAATAGGCCTCTTGGCCGGGGTGAATATGTTGGAACGCGGCGAGCGTAAATAGAAGCGGCTGGAGGTACCGGGGGCGAAGCCCGCCCCGGCCCGGAGGCCGAGTTAAAAAAAATAATAATCCCCGTTCAGTCTCAATGGCGGGGTGCGGGCCGGCCCGGCGGCGAGTGCGGCGGGCAGCAGGCCTCTTGGACAGGTTGAGAGATAAAAAAATAATAATTCCCGTGCAGTCTCAATGGCGGGGTGCGGGCCGGGGAATAGGCCTCTTGGCCGGGGTGAATATGTTGGAACGCGGCGCGCGTAATTAGAAGCGGCTGGAGGTACCGGGGGCGAAGCCCGCCCCGGCCCGGAGGCCGAGTTAAAAAAAATAATAATCCCCGTTCAGTCTCAATGGCGGGGTGCGGGCCGGCCCGGCGGCGAGTGCGGCGGGCAGCAGGCCTCTTGGACAGGTTGAGAGATAAAAAAATAATAATTCCCGTGCAGTCTCAATGGCGGGGTGCGGGCCGGGGAATAGGCCTCTTGGCCGGGGTGAATAGTGTTGGAACACGGCCCGCGGAAATAGTAGCGGCTGGAGGTACCGGGGGCGATGCCCGCCCCGGCCCGGCGGCCAAGTTAAAAAAATAAATAATCCCGGTCAGTCTCAATGGCAGGGTGCGGGCCGGCCCGGCGGCGATTGCGGCGGGCAGCAGGCCTCTTGGACAGGTTGAGAGATAAAAAAATAATAATTCCCATGCAGTCTCAATGGCGGGGTGCGGGCCGGGGAATAGGCCTCTTGGCCGGGGTGAATATGTTGGAACGCGGCGCGCGTAAATAGAAGCGGCTGGAGGTACCGGGGGCGAAGCCCGCCCCGGCCCGGAGGCCGAGTTAAAAAAAATAATAATCCCCGTTCAGTCTCAATGGCGGGGTGCGGGCCGGCCCGGCGGCGAGTGCGGCGGGCAGCAGGCCTCTTGGACAGGTTGAGAGATAAAAAAATAATAATTCCCGTGCAGTCTCAATGGCGGGGTGCGGGCCGGGGAATAGGCCTCTTGGCCGGGGTGAATAGTGTTGGAACACGGCCCGCGGAAATAGTAGCGGCTGGAGGTCCCGGGGGCGATGCCCGCCCCGGCCCGGCGGCCAAGTTAAAAAAATAAATAATCCCCGTTCAGTCTCAATGGCAGGGTGCGGGCCGGCCCGGCGGCGATTGCGGCGGGCAGCAGGCCTCTTGGACAGGTTGAGAGATAAAAAAATAATAATTCCCATGCAGTCTCAATGGCGGGGTGCGGGCCGGGGAATAGGCCTCTTGGCCGGGGTGAATATGTTGGAACGCGGCGCGCGTAAATAGAAGCGGCTGGAGGTACCGGGGGCGAAGCCCGCCCCGGCCCGGAGGCCGAGTTAAAAAAAATAATAATCCCCGTTCAGTCTCAATGGCGGGGTGCGGGCCGGCCCGGCGGCGAGTGCGGCGGGCAGCAGGCCTCTTGGACAGGTTGAGAGATAAAAAAATAATAATTCCCGTTCAGTCTCAATGGCAGGGTGCGGGCCGGCCCGGCGGACGAGTGTGGCCGGGGAAGAGGCCTCTTGGCCGGGGTGAATATGTTGGAACGCGGTGCGCGTAAATAGAAGCGGCTGGAGGTACCGGGGGCGAAGCCCGCCCCGGCCCGGAGGCCGAGTTAAAAAAAATAATAATCCCCGTTCAATCTCAATGGCGGGGTGCGGGCCGGCCCGGCGGCGAGTGCGGCGGGCAGCAGGCCTCTTGGACAGGTTGAGAGATAAAAAAATAATAATTCCCGTGCAGTCTCAATGGCGGGGTGCGGGCCGGCCCGGCGGACGAGTGTGGCCGGGGAAGAGGCCTCTTGGCCGGGGTGAATATGTTGGAACGCGGCGCGCGTAAATAGAAGCGGCTGGAGGTACCGGGGGCGAAGCCCGCCCCGGCCCGGAGGCCGAGTTAAAAAAATAAATAATCCCCGTTCAGTCTCAATGGCAGGGTGCGGGCCGGCCCGGCGGCGAGGGCGGCGGGCAGCAGGCCTCTTGGACAGGTTGAGAGATAAAAAAATAATAATTCCCGTTCAGTCTCAATGGCAGGGTGCGGGCCGGCCCGGCGGCGATTGCGGCGGGCAGCAGGCCTCTTGGACAGGTTGAGAGATAAAAAAATAATAATTCCCGTGCAGTCTCAATGGCGGGGTGCGGGCCGGCCCGGCGGCGAGTGCGGCGGGCAGCAGGCCTCTTGGACAGGTTGAGAGATAAAAAAATAATAATCCCCGTTCAGTCTCAATGGCGGGGTGCGGGCCGGCCCGGCGGCGAGTGCGGCGGGCAGCAGGCCACTTGGACAGGTTGAGAGATAAAAAAATAATAATTCCCGTGCAGTCTCAATGGCGGGGTGCGGGCCGGGGAATAGGCCTCTTGGCCGGGGTGAATAGTGTTGGAACACGGCCCGCGGAAATAGTAGCGGCTGGAGGTACCGGGGGCGATGCCCGCCCCGGCCCGGCGGCCAAGTTAAAAAAATAAATAATCCCGTTCAGTCTCAATGGCAGGGTGCGGGCCGGCCCGGCGGCGATTGCGGCGGGCAGCAGGCCTCTTGGACAGGTTGAGAGATAAAAAAATAATAATTCCCATGCAGTCTCAATGGCGGGGTGCGGGCCGGGGAATAGGCCTCTTGGCCGGGGTGAATATGTTGGAACCCGGCGCGGGTAAATAGAAGCGGCTGGAGGTACCGGGGGCGATGCCCGCCCCGGCCCGGCGGCCAAGTTAAAAAAATAAATAATCCCCGTTCAGTCTCAATGGCAGGGTGCGGGCCGGCCCGGCGGCGATTGCGGCGGGCAGCAGGCCTCTTGGACAGGTTGAGAGATAAAAAAATAATAATTCCCATGCAGTCTCAATGGCGGGGTGCGGGCCGGGGAATAGGCCTCTTGGCCGGGGTGAATAGTGTTGGAACACGGCCCGCGGAAATAGTAGCGGCTGGAGGTACCGGGGGCGATGCCCGCCCCGGCCCGGCGGCCAAGTTAAAAAAATAAATAATCCCCGTTCAGTCTCAATGGCAGGGTGCGGGCCGGCCCGGCGGCAATTGCTGCGGGCAGCAGGCCTCTTGGACAGGTCGAGAGATAAAAAAATAATAATTCCCATGCAGTCACAATGGCGGGGTGCGGGCCGGGGAATAGGCCTCTTGGCCGGGGTGAATATGTTGGAACGCGGCGCGCGTAAATAGAAGCGGCTGGAGGTACCGGGGGCGAAGCCCGCCCCGGCCCGGAGGCCGAGTTAAAAAAAATAATAATCCCCGTTCAGTCTCAATGGCGGGGTGCGGGCCGGCCCGGCGGCGAGTGCGGCGGGCAGCAGGCCTCTTGGACAGGTTGAGAGATAAAAAAATAATAATTCCCGTGCAGTCTCAATGGCGGGGTGCGGGCCGGGGAATAGGCCTCTTGGCCGGGGTGAATAGTGTTGGAACACGGCCCGCGGAAATAGTAGCGGCTGGAGGTACCGGGGGCGATGCCCGCCCCGGCCCGGCGGCCAAGTTAAAAAAATAAATAATCCCGTTCAGTCTCAATGGCAGGGTGCGGGCCGGCCCGGCGGCGATTGCGGCGGGCAGCAGGCCTCTTGGACAGGTTGAGAGATAAAAAAATAATAATTCCCATGCAGTCTCAATGGCGGGGTGCGGGCCGGGGAATAGGCCTCTTGGCCGGGGTGAATATGTTGGAACGCGGCGCGGGTAAATAGAAGCGGCTGGAGGTACCGGGGGCGAAGCCCGCCCCGGCCCGGCGGCCAAGTTAAAAAAATAAATAATCCCCGTTCAGTCTCAATGGCAGGGTGCGGGCCGGCCCGGCGGCGATTGCGGCGGGCAGCAGGCCTCTTGGACAGGTTGAGAGATAAAAAAATAATAATTCCCATGCAGTCTCAATGGCGGGGTGCGGGCCGGGGAATAGGCCTCTTGGCCGGGGTGAATAGTGTTGGAACACGGCCCGCGGAAATAGTAGCGGCTGGAGGTACCGGGGGCGATGCCCGCCCCGGCCCGGCGGCCAAGTTAAAAAAATAAATAATCCCCGTTCAGTCTCAATGGCAGGGTGCGGGCCGGCCCGGCGGCAATTGCGGCGGGCAGCAGGCCTCTTGGACAGGTTGAGAGATAAAAAAATAATAATTCCCATGCAGTCACAATGGCGGGGTGCGGGCCGGGGAATAGGCCTCTTGGCCGGGGTGAATATGTTGGAACGCGGCGCGCGTAAATAGAAGCGGCTGGAGGTACCGGGGGCGAAGCCCGCCCCGGCCCGGAGGCCGAGTTAAAAAAAATAATAATCCCCGTTCAGTCTCAATGGCGGGGTGCGGGCCGGCCCGGCGGCGAGTGCGGCGGGCAGCAGGCCTCTTGGACAGGTTGAGAGATAAAAAAATAATAATTCCCGTGCAGTCTCAATGGCGGGGTGCGGGCCGGGGAATAGGCCTCTTGGCCGGGGTGAATATGTTGGAACGTGGCGCGCGTAATTAGAAGCGGCTGGAGGTACCGGGGGCGAAGCCCGCCCCGGCCCGGAGGCCGAGTTAAAAAAAATAATAATCCCCGTTCAGTCTCAATGGCGGGGTGCGGGCCGGCCCGGCGGCGAGTGCGGCGGGCAGCAGGCCTCTTGGACAGGTTGAGAGATAAAAAAATAATAATTCCCGTGCAGTCTCAATGGCGGGGTGCGGGCCGGGGAATAGGCCTCTTGGCCGGGGTGAATAGTGTTGGAACACGGCCCGCGGAAATAGTAGCGGCTGGAGGTACCGGGGGCGATGCCCGCCCCGGCCCGGCGGCCAAGTTAAAAAAATAAATAATCCCGTTCAGTCTCAATGGCAGGGTGCGGGCCGGCCCGGCGGCGATTGCGGCGGGCAGCAGGCCTCTTGGACAGGTTGAGAGATAAAAAAATAATAATTCCCATGCAGTCTCAATGGCGGGGTGCGGGCCGGGGAATAGGCCTCTTGGCCGGGGTGAATATGTTGGAACGCGGCGCGCGTAAATAGAAGCGGCTGGAGGTACCGGGGGCGAAGCCCGCCCCGGCCCGGAGGCCGAGTTAAAAAAAATAATAATCCCCGTTCAGTCTCAATGGCGGGGTGCGGGCCGGCCCGGCGGCGAGTGCGGCGGGCAGCAGGCCTCTTGGACAGGTTGAGAGATAAAAAAATAATAATTCCCGTGCAGTCTCAATGGCGGGGTGCGGGCCGGGGAATAGGCCTCTTGGCCGGGGTGAATATGTTGGAACGCGGCGCGCGTAATTAGAAGCGGCTGGAGGTACCGGGGGCGAAGCCCGCCCCGGCCCGGAGGCCGAGTTAAAAAAAATAATAATCCCCGTTCAGTCTCAATGGCGGGGTGCGGGCCGGCCCGGCGGCGAGTGCGGCGGGCAGCAGGCCTCTTGGACAGGTTGAGAGATCAAAAAATTATAATTCCCGTGCAGTCTCAATGGCGGGGTGCGGGCCGGCCCGGCGGCGAGTGCGGCGGGCAGCAGGCCTCTTGGACAGGTTGAGAGATAAAAAAATAATAATCCCCATTCAGTCTCAATGGCGGGGTGCGGGCCGGCCCGGCGGCGAGTGCGGCGGGCAGCAGGCCACTTGGACAGGTTGAGAGATAAAAAAATAATAATTCCCGTGCAGTCTCAATGGCGGGGTGCGGGCCGGGGAATAGGCCTCTTGGCCGGGGTGAATATGTTGGAACGCGGCGCGCGTAAATAGAAGCGGCTGGAGGTACCGGGGGCGAAGCCCGCCCCGGCCCGGAGGCCGAGTTAAAAAAAATAATAATCCCCGTTCAGTCTCAATGGCGGGGTGCGGGCCGGCCCGGCGGCGAGTGCGGCGGGCAGCAGGCCTCTTGGACAGGTTGAGAGATAAAAAAATAATAATTCCCGTGCAGTCTCAATGGCGGGGTGCGGGCCGGGGAATAGGCCTCTTGGCCGGGGTGAATATGTTGGAACGCGGCGCGCGTAATTAGAAGCGGCTGGAGGTACCGGGGGCGAAGCCCGCCCCGGCCCGGAGGCCGAGTTAAAAAAAATAATAATCCCCGTTCAGTCTCAATGGCGGGGTGCGGGCCGGCCCGGCGGCGAGTGCGGCGGGCAGCAGGCCTCTTGGACAGGTTGAGAGATAAAAAAATAATAATTCCCGTGCAGTCTCAATGGCGGGGTGCGGGCCGGGGAATAGGCCTCTTGGCCGGGGTGAATAGTGTTGGAACACGGCCCGCGGAAATAGTAGCGGCTGGAGGTACCGGGGGCGATGCCCGCCCCGGCCCGGCGGCCAAGTTAAAAAAATAAATAATCCCGTTCAGTCTCAATGGCAGGGTGCGGGCCGGCCCGGCGGCGATTGCGGCGGGCAGCAGGCCTCTTGGACAGGTTGAGAGATAAAAAAATAATAATTCCCATGCAGTCTCAATGGCGGGGTGCGGGCCAGGGAATAGGCCTCTTGGCCGGGGTGAATATGTTGGAACGCGGCGCGCGTAAATAGAAGCGGCTGGAGGTACCGGGGGCGAAGCCCGCCCCGGCCCGGAGGCCGAGTTAAAAAAAATAATAATCCCCGTTCAGTCTCAATGGCGGGGTGCGGGCCGGCCCGGCGGCGAGTGCGGCGGGCAGCAGGCCTCTTGGACAGGTTGAAAGATAAAAAAATAATAATTCCCGTGCAGTCTCAATGGCGGGGTGCGGGCCGGGGAATAGGCCTCTTGGCCGGGGTGAATAGTGTTGGAACACGGCCCGCGGAAATAGTAGCGGCTGGAGGTACCGGGGGCGATGCCCGCCCCGGCCCGGCGGCCAAGTTAAAAAAATAAATAATCCCCGTTCAGTCTCAATGGCAGGGTGCGGGCCGGCCCGGCGGCGATTGCGGCGGGCAGCAGGCCTCTTGGACAGGTTGAGAGATAAAAAAATAATAATTCCCATCAGTCTCAATGGCGGGGTGCGGGCCGGGGAATAGGCCTCTTGGCCGGGGTGAATATGTTGGAACGCGGCGCGCGTAAATAGAAGCGGCTGGAGGTACCGGGGGCGAAGCCCGCCCCGGCCCGGAGGCCGAGTTAAAAAAAATAATAATCCCCGTTCAGTCTCAATGGCGGGGTGCAGGCCGGCCCTGCGGCGAGTGCGGCGGGCAGCAGGCCTCTTGGACAGGTTGAGAGATAAAAAAATAATAATTCCCGTTCAGTCTCAATGGCAGGGTGCGGGCCGGCCCGGCGGACGAGTGTGGCCGGGGAAGAGGCCTCTTGGCCGGGGTGAATATGTTGGAACGCGGTGCGCGTAAATAGAAGCGGCTGGAGGTACCGGGGGCGAAGCCCGCCCCGGCCCGGAGGCCGAGTTAAAAAAAATAATAATCCCCGTTCAGTCTCAATGCCGGGGTGCGGGCCGGCCCGGCGGCGAGTGCGGCGGGCAGCAGGCCTCTTGGACAGGTTGAGAGATAAAAAAATAATAATTCCCGTGCAGTCTCAATGGCGGGGTGCGGGCCGGCCCGGCGGACGAGTGTGGCCGGGGAAGAGGCCTCTTGGCCGGGGTGAATATGTTGGAACGCGGCGCGCGTAAATAGAAGCGGCTGGAGGTACCTGGGGCGAAGCCCGCCCCGGCCCGGAGGCCGAGTTAAAAAAATAAATAATCCCCGTTCAGTCTCAATGGCAGGGTGCGGGCCGGCCCGGCGGCGAGGGCGGCGGGCAGCAGGCCTCTTGGACAGGTTGAGAGATAAAAAAATAATAATTCCCGTTCAGTCTCAATGGCAGGGTGCGGGCCGCCCCGGCGGCGATTGCGGCGGGCAGCAGGCCTCTTGGACAGGTTGAGAGATAAAAAAATAATAATTCCCGTGCAGTCTCAATGGCGGGGTGCGGGCCGGGGAATAGGCCTCTTGGCCGGGGTGAATATGTTGGAACGCGGCGCGCGTAAATAGAAGCGGCTGGAGGTACCGGGGGCGAAGCCCGCCCCGGCCCGGAGGCCGAGTTAAAAAAAATAATAATCCCCGTGTAGTCTCAATGGCGGGGTGCGGGCCGGCCCGGCGGCGAGTGCGGCGGGCAGCAGGCCTCTTGGACAGGTTGAGAGATAAAAAAATAATAATTCCCGTGCAGTCTCAATGGCGGGGTGCGGGCCGGGGAATAGGCCTCTTGGCCGGGGTGAATAGTGTTGGAACACGGCCCGCGGAAATAGTAGCGGCTGGAGGTACCGGGGGCGATGCCCGCCCCGGCCCGGCGGCCAAGTTAAAAAAATAAATAATCCCCGTTCAGTCTCAATGGCAGGGTGCGGGCCGGCCCGGCGGCGATTGCGGCGGGCAGCAGGCCTCTTGGACAGGTTGAGAGATAAAAAAATAATAATTCCCATGCAGTCTCAATGGCGGGGTGCGGCCCGGGGAATAGGCCTCTTGGCCGGGGTGAATAGTGTTGGAACACGGCCCGCGGAAATAGTAGCGGCTGGAGGTACCGGGGGCGATGCCCGCCCCGGGCCGGCGGCCAAGTTAAAAAAATAAATAATCCCCGTTCAGTCTCAATGGCAGGGTGCGGGCCGGCCCGGCGGCGATTGCGGCGGGCAGCAGGCCTCTTGGACAGGTTGAGAGATAAAAAAATAATAATTCCCATGCAGTCTCAATGGCGGGGTGCGGGCCGGGGAATAGGCCTCTTGGCCGGGGTGAATAGTGTTGGAACACGGCCCGCGGAAATAGTAGCGGCTGGAGGTACCGGGGGCGATGCCCGCCCCGGGCCGGCGGCCAAGTTAAAAAAATAAATAATCCCCGTTCAGTCTCAATGGCAGGGTGTGGGCCGGCCCGGCGGCGATTGCGGCGGGCAGCAGGCCTCTTGGACAGGTTGAGAGATATAAAAATAATAATTCCCGTTCAGTCTCAATGGCAGGGTGCGGGCCGGCCCGGCGGACGAGTGTGGCCGGGGAAGAGGCCTCTTGGCCGGGGTGAATATGTTGGAACGCGCGCGTAAATAGAAGCGGCTGGAGGTACCGGGGGCGAAGCCCGCCCCGGCCCGGAGGCCGAGTTAAAAAAATAAATAATCCCCGTTTAGTCTCAATGGCAGGGTGCGGGCCGGCCCGGCGGCGAGTGCGGCGGGCAGCAGGCCTCTTGGACAGGTTGAGAGATAAAAAAATAATAATTCCCGTTCAGTCTCAATGGCAGGGTGCGGGCCGGCCCGGCGGCGATTGCGGCGGGCAGCAGGCCTCTTGGACAGGTTGAGAGATAAAAAAATAATAATTCCCATGCAGTCTCAATGGCGGGGTGCGGGCCGGGGAATAGGCCTCTTGGCCGGGGTGAATAGTGTTGGAACACGGCCCGCGGAAATAGCAGCGGCTGGAGGTACCGGGGGCGATGCCCGCCCCGGCCCGGCGGCCAAGTTAAAAAAATAAATAATCCCCGTTCAGTCTCAATGGCAGGGTGCGGGCCGGCCCGGCGGCGAGTGCGGCGGGCAGCAGGCCTCTTGGACAGGTTGAGAGATAAAAAAATAATAATTCCCATGCAGTCTCAATGGCGGGGTGCGGGCCGGGGAATAGGCCTCTTGGCCGGGGTGAATATGTTGGAACGCGGCGCGCGTAAATAGAAGCGGCTGGAGGTACCGGGGGCGAAGCCCGCCCCGGCCCGGAGGCCGAGTTAAAAAAAATAATAATCCCCGTTCAGTCTCAATGGCGGGGTGCGGGCCGGCCCGGCGGCGAGTGCGGCGGGCAGCAGGCCTCTTGGACAGGTTGAGAGATAAAAAAATAATAATTCCCGTGCAGTCTCAATGGCGGGGTGCGGGCCGGGGAATAGGCCTCTTGGCCGGGGTGAATAGTGTTGCAACACGGCCCGCGGAAATAGTAGCGGCTGGAGGTACCGGGGGCGATGCCCGCCCCGGCCCGGCGGCCAAGTTAAAAAAATAAATAATCCCCGTTCAGTCTCAATGGCAGGGTGCGGGCCGGCCCGGCGGCGATTGCGGCGGGCAGCAGGCCTCTTGGACAGGTTGAGAGATAAAAAAATAATAATTCCCATGCAGTCTCAATGGCGGGGTGCGGGCCGGGGAATAGGCCTCTTGGCCGGGGTGAATAGTGTTGGAACACGGCCCGCGGAAATAGTAGCGGCTGGAGGTACCGGGGGCGATGCCCGCCCCGGCCCGGCGGCCAAGTTAAAAAAATAAATAATCCCCGTTCAGTCTCAATGGCAGGGTGCGGGCCGGCCCGGCGGCGAGTGCGGCGGGCAGCAGGCCTCTTGGACAGGTTGAGAGATAAAAAAATAATAATTCCCGTTCAGTCTCAATGGCAGGGTGCGGGCCGGCCCGGCGGCGATTGCGGCGGGCAGCAGGCCTCTTGGACAGGTTGAGAGATAAAAAAATAATAATTCCCATGCAGTCTCAATGGCGGGGTGCGGGCCGGGGAATAGGCCTCTTGGCCGGGGTGAATATGTTGGAACGCGGCGCTCGTAAATAGAAGCGGCTGGAGGTACCGGGGGCGAAGCCCGCCCCGGCCCGGAGGCCGAGTTAAAAAAAATAATAATCCCCGTTCAGTCTCAATGGCGGGGTGCGGGCCGGCCCGGCGGCGAGTGCGGCGGGCAGCAGGCCTCTTGGACAGGTTGAGAGATAAAAAAATAATAATTCCCGTTCAGTCTCAATGGCAGGGTGCGGGCCGGCCCGGCTGTGATTGCGGCGGGCAGCAGGCCTCTTGGACAGGTTGAGAGATAAAAAAATAATAATTCCCATGCAGTCTCAATGGCGGGGTGCGGGCCGGGGAATAGGCCTCTTGGCCGGGGTGAATATGTTGGAACGCAGCGCGCGTAAATAGAAGCGGCTGGAGGTACCGGGGGCGAAGCCCGCCCCGGCCCGGAGGCCGAGTTAAAAAAAATAATAATCCCCGTTCAGTCTCAATGGCGGGGTGCGGGCCGGCCCGGCGGCGATTGCGGCGGGCAGCAGGCCTCTTGGACAGGTTGAGAGATAAAAAAATAATAATTCCCATGCAGTCTCAATGGCGGGGTGCGGGCCGGGGAATAGGCCTCTTGGCCGGGGTGAATATGTTGGAACGCGGCGCGCGTAAATAGAAGCGGCTGGAGGTACCGGGGGCGAAGCCCGCCCCGGCCCGGAGGCCGAGTTAAAAAAAATAATAATCCCGTTCAGTCTCAATGGCGGGGTGCGGGCCGGCCCGGCGGCGAGTGCGGCGGGCAGCAGGCCTCTTGGACAGGTTGAGAGATAAAAAAATAATAATTCCCGTGCAGTCTCAATGGCGGGGTGCGGGCCGGGGAATAGGCCTCTTGGCCGGGGTGAATATGTTGGAACGCGGCGCGTAAATAGAAGCGGCTGGAGGTACAGGGGGCGAAGCCCGCCCCGGCCCGGAGGCCGAGTTAAAAAAAATAATAATCCCCGTTCAGTCTCAATGGCGGGGTGCGGGCCGGCCCGGCGGCGAGTGCGGCGGGCAGCAGGCCTCTTGGACAGGTTGAGAGATAAAAAAATAATAATTCCCGTGCAGTCTCAATGGCGGGGTGCGGGCCGGGGAATAGGCCCCTTGGCCGGGGTGAATAGTGTTGGAACACGGCCCGCGGAAATAGTAGCGGCTGGAGGTACCGGGGGCGATGCCCGCCCCGGCCCGGCGGCCAAGTTAAAAAAATAAATAATCCCCGTTCAGTCTCAATGGCAGGGTGCGGGCCGGCCCGGCGGCGATTGCGGCGGGCAGCAGGCCTCTTGGACAGGTTGAGAGATAAAAAAATAATAATTCCCATGCAGTCTCAATGGCGGGGTGCGGGCCGGGGAATAGGCCTCTTGGCCGGGGTGAATAGTGTTGGAACACGGCCCGCGGAAATAGTAGCGGCTGGAGGTACCTGGGGCGATGCCCGCCCCGGCCCGGCGGCCAAGTTAAAAAAATAAATAATCCCCGTTCAGTCTCAATGGCAGGGTGCGGGCCGGCCCGGCGGCGAGTGCGGCGGGCAGCAGGCCTCTTGGACAGGTTGAGAGATAAAAAAATAATAATTCCCGTTCAGTCTCAATGGCAGGGTGCGGGCCGGCCCGGCGGCGATTGCGGCGGGCAGCAGGCCTCTTGGACAGGTTGAGAGATAAAAAAATAATAATTCCCATGCAGTCTCAATGGCGGGGTGCGGGCCGGGGAATAGGCCTCTTGGCCGGGGTGAATATGTTGGAACGCGGCGCGCGTAAATAGAAGCGGCTGGAGGTACCGGGGGCGAAGCCCGCCCCGGCCCGGAGGCCGAGTTAAAAAAAATAATAATCCCCGTTCAGTCTCAATGGCGGGGTGCGGGCCGGCCCGGCGGCGAGTGCGGCGGGCAGCAGGCCTCTTGGACAGGTTGAGAGATAAAAAAATAATAATTCCCGTTCAGTCTCAATGGCAGGGTGCGGGCCGGCCCGGCGGCGATTGCGGCGGGCAGCAGGCCTCTTGGACAGGTTGAGAGATAAAAAAATAATAATTCCCATGCAGTCTCAATGGCGGGGTGCGGGCCGGGGAATAGGCCTCTTGGCCGGGGTGAATATGTTGGAACGCGGCGCGCGTAAATAGAAGCGGCTGGAGGTACCGGGGGCGAAGCCTGCCCCGGCCCGGAGGCCGAGTTAAAAAAAAAAATAATCCCCGTTCAGTCTCAATGGCGGGGTGCGGGCCGGCCCGGCGGCGAGTGCGGCGGGCAGCAGGCCTCTTGGACAGGTTGAGAGATAAAAAAATAATAATTCCCGTGCAGTCTCAATGGCGGGGTGCGGGCCGGGGAATAGGCCTCTTGGCCGGGGTGAATAGTGTTGGAACACGGCCCGCGGAAATAGTAGCGGCTGGAGGTACCGGGGGCGATGCCCGCCCCGGCCCGGCGGCCAAGTTAAAAAAATAAATAATCCCCGTTCAGTCTCAATGGCAGGGTGCGGGCCGGCCCGGCGGCGATTGCGGCGGGCAGCAGGCCTCTTGGACAGGTTGAGAGATAAAAAAAATAATAATTCCCATGCAGTCTCAATGGCGGGGTGCGGGCCGGGGAATAGGCCTCTTGGCCGGGGTGAATAGTGTTGGAACACGGCCCGCGGAAATAGTAGCGGCTGGAGGTACCGGGGGCGATGCCCGCCCCGGCCCGGCGGCCAAGTTAAAAAAATAAATAATCCCCGTTCAGTCTCAATGGCAGGGTGCGGGCCGGCCCGGCGGCGAGTGCGGCGGGCAGCAGGCCTCTTGGACAGGTTGAGAGATAAAAAAATAATAATTCCCATGCAGTCTCAATGGCGGGGTGCGGGCCGGGGAATAGGCCTCTTGGCCGGGGTGAATATGTTGGAACGCGGCGCGCGTAAATAGATGCGGCTGGAGGTACCGGGGGCGAAGACCGCCCCGGCCCGGAGGCCGAGTTAAAAAAAATAATAATCCCCGTTCAGTCTCAATGGCGGGGTGCGGGCCGGCCCGGCGGCGAGTGCGGCGGGCAGCAGGCCTCTTGGACAGGTTGAGAGATAAAAAAATAATAATTCCCGTGCAGTCTCAATGGCGGGGTGCGGGCCGGGGAATAGGCCTCTTGGCCGGGGTGAATAGTGTTGGAACACGGCCCGCGGAAATAGTAGCGGCTGGAGGTACCGGGGGCGATGCCCGCCCCGGCCCGGCGGCCAAGTTAAAAAAATAAATAATCCCTGTTCAGTCTCAATGGCAGGGTGCGGGCCGGCCCGGCGGCGATTGCGGCGGGCAGCAGGCCTCTTGGACAGGTTGAGAGATAAAAAAATAATAATTCCCATGCAGTCTCAATGGCGGGGTGCGGGCCGGGGAATAGGCCTCTTGGCCGGGGTGAATAGTGTTGGAACACGGCCCGCGGAAATAGTAGCGGCTGGAGGTACCGGGGGCGATGCCCGCCCCGGCCCGGCGGCCAAGTTAAAAAAATAAATAATCCCCGTTCAGTCTCAATGGCAGGGTGCGGGCCGGCCCGGCGGCGAGTGCGGCGGGCAGCAGGCCTCTTGGACAGGTTGAGAGATAAAAAAATAATAATTCCCGTTCAGTCTCAATGGCAGGGTGCGGGCCGGCCCGGCGGCGATTGCGGCGGGCAGCAGGCCTCTTGGACAGGTTGAGAGATAAAAAAATAATAATTCCCATTTAGTCTCAATGGCGGGGTGCGGGCCGGGGAATAGGCCTCTTGGTCGGGGTGAATATGTTGGAACGCGGCGCGCGTAAATAGAAGCGGCTGGAGGTACCGGGGGCGAAGCCCGCCCCGGCCCGGAGGCCGAGTTAAAAAAAATAATAATCCCCGTTCAGTCTCAATGGCGGGGTGCGGGCCGGCCCGGCGGCGAGTGCGGCGGGCAGCAGGCCTCTTGGACAGGTTGAGAGATAAAAAAATAATAATTCCCGTTCAGTCTCAATGGCAGGGTGCGGGCCGGCCCGGTGGCGATTGCGGCGGGCAGCAGGCCTCTTGGACAGGTTGAGAGATAAAAAAATAATAATTCCCATGCAGTCTCAATGGCGGGGTGCGGGCCGGGGAATAGGCCTCTTGGCCGGGGTGAATATGTTGGAACGCAGCGCGCGTAAATAGAAGCGGCTGGAGGTACCGGGGCCGAAGCCCGCCCCGGCCCGGAGGCCGAGTAAAAAAAAATAATAATCCCCGTTCAGTCTCAATGGCGGGGTGCGGGCCGGCCCGGCGGCGATTGCGGCGGGCAGCAGGCCTCTTGGACAGGTTGAGAGATAAAAAAATAATAATTCCCATGCAGTCTCAATGGCGGGGTGCGGGCCGGGGAATAGGCCTCTTGGCCGGGGTGAATATGTTGGAACGCGGCGCGCGTAAATAGAAGCGGCTGGAGGTACCGGGGGCGAAGCCCGCCCCGGCCCGGAGGCCGAGTTAAAAAAAATAATAATCCCCGTTCAGTCTCAATGGCGGGGTGCGGGCCGGCCCGGCGGCGAGTGCGGCGGGCAGCAGGCCTCTTGGACAGGTTGAGAGATAAAAAAATAATAATTCCCGTGCAGTCTCAATGGCGGGGTGCGGGCCGGGGAATAGGCCCCTTGGCCGGGGTGAATAGTGTTGGAACACGGCCCGCGGAAATAGTAGCGGCTGGAGGTACCGGGGGCGATGCCCGCCCCGGCCCGGCGGCCAAGTTAAAAAAATAAATAATCCCCGTTCAGTCTCAATGGCGGGGTGCGGGCCGGCCCGGCGGCGAGTGCGGCGGGCAGCAGGCCTCTTGGACAGGTTGAGAGATAAAAAAATAATAATTCCCGTGCAGTCTCAATGGCGGGGTGCGGGCCGGCCCGGCGGACGAGTGTGGCCGGGGAAGAGGCCTCTTGGCCGGGGTGAATATGTTGGAACGCGGCGCGCGTAAATAGAAGCGGCTGGAGGTACCGGGGGCGAAGCCCGCCCCGGCCCGGAGGCCGAGTTAAAAAAAATAATAATCCCCGTTCAGTCTCAATGGCGGGGTGCGGGCCGGCCCGGCGGCGAGTGCGGCGGGCAGCAGGCCTCTTGGACAGGTTGAGAGATAAAAAAATAATAATTCCCGTGCAGTCTCAATGGCGGGTGCGGGCCGGCCCGGCGGCGAGTGCGGCGGGCAGCAGGCCTCTTGGACAGGTTGAGAGATAAAAAAATAATAATCCCCGTTCAGTCTCAATGGCGGGGTGCGGGCCGGGGAATAGGCCTCTTGGCCGGGGTGAATAGTGTTGGAACACGGCCCGCGGAAATAGTAGCGGCTGGAGGTACCGGGGGCGATGCCCGCCCCGGCGGCCAAGTTAAAAAAATAAATAATCCCCGTTCAGTCTCAATGGCAGGGTGCGGGCCGGCCCGGCGGCGAGTGCGGCGGGCAGCAGGCCTCTTGGACAGGTTGAGAGATAAAAAAATAATAATTCCCGTTCAGTCTCAATGGCAGGGTGCGGGCCGGCCCGGCGGCGATTGCGGCGGGCAGCAGGCCTCTTGGACAGGTTGAGAGATAAAAAAATAATAATTCCCATGCAGTCTCAATGGCGGGGTGCGGGCCGGGGAATAGGCCTCTTGGCCGGGGTGAATATGTTGGAACGCGGCGCGCGTAAATAGAAGCGGCTGGAGGTACCGGGGGCGAAGCCCGCCCCGGCCCGGAGGCCGAGTTAAAAAAAATAATAATCCCCGTTCAGTCTCAATGGCGGGGTGCGGGCCGGCCCGGCGGCGAGTGCGGCGGGCAGCAGGCCTCTTGGACAGGTTGAGAGATAAAAAAATAATAATTCCCGTGCAGTCTCAATGGCGGGGTGCGGGCCGGGGAATAGGCCTCTTGGCCGGGGTTAATAGTGTTGGAACACGGCCCGCGGAAATAGTAGCGGCTGGAGGTACCGGGGGCGATGCCCGCCCCGGCCCGGCGGCCAAGTTAAAAAAATAAATAATCCCCGTTCAGTCTCAATGGCAGGGTGCGGGCCGGCCCGGCGGCGATTGCGGCGGGCAGCAGGCCTCTTGGACAGGTTGAGAGATAAAAAAATAATAATTCCCATGCAGTCTCAATGGCGGGGTGCGGGCCGGGGAATAGGCCTCTTGGCCGGGGTGAATAGTGTTGGAACACGGCCCGCGGAAATAGTAGCGGCTGGAGGTACCGGGGGCGATGCCCGCCCCGGCCCGGTGGCCAAGTTAAAAAAATAAATAATCCCCGTTCAGTCTCAATGGCAGGGTGCGGGCCGGCCCGGCGGCGAGTGCGGCGGGCAGCAGGCCTTTTGGACAGGTTGAGACATAAAAAAATAATAATTCCCGTGCAGTCTCAATGGCGGGGTGCGGGCCGGGGAATAGGCCTCTTGGCCGGGGTGAATATGTTGGAACACGGCGCGCGTAAATAGAAGCGGCTGGAGGTACCGGGGGCGAAGCCCGCCCCGGCCCGGAGGCCGAGTTAAAAAAAATAATAATCCCCGTTCAGTCTCAATGGCGGGGTGCGGGCCGGCCCGGCGGCGAGTGCGGCGGGCAGCAGGCCTCTTGGACAGGTTGAGAGATAAAAAAATAATAATTCCCGTGCAGTCTCAATGGCGGGGTGCGGGCCGGGGAATAGGCCTCTTGGCCGGGGTGAATATGTTGGAACGCGGCGCGGGTAAATAGAAGCGGCTGGAGGTACCGGGGGCGATGCCCGCCCCGGCCCGGCGGCCAAGTTAAAAAAATAAATAATCCCCGTTCAGTCTCAATGGCAGGGTGCGGGCCGGCCCGGCGGCGATTGCGGCGGGCTGCAGGCCTCTTGGACAGGTTGAGAGATAAAAAAATAATAATTCCCATGCAGTCTCAATGGCGGGGTGCGGGCCGGGGAATAGGCCTCTTGGCCGGGGTGAATAGTGTTGGAACACGGCCCGCGGAAATAGTAGCGGCTGGAGGTACCGGGGGCGATGCCCGCCCCGGCCCGGCGGCCAAGTTAAAAAAATAAATAATCCCCGTTCAGTCTCAATGGCAGGGTGCGGGCCGGCCCGTCGGCAATTGCGGCGGGCAGCAGGCCTCTTGGACAGGTTGAGAGAAAAAAAAATAATAATTCCCATGCAGTCACAATGGCGGGGTGCGGGCCGGGGAATAGGCCTCTTGGCCGGGGTGAATATGTTGGAACGCGGCGAGCGTAAATAGAAGCGGCTGGAGGTACCGGGGGCGAAGCCCGCCCCGGCCCGGAGGCCGAGTTAAAAAAAATAATAATCCCCGTTCAGTCTCAATGGCGGGGTGCGGGCCGGCCCGGCGGCGAGTGCGGCGGGCAGCAGGCCTCTTGGACAGGTTGAGAGATAAAAAAATAATAATTCCCGTGCAGTCTCAATGGCGGGGTGCGGGCCGGGGAATAGGCCTCTTGGCCGGGGTGAATATGTTGGAACGCGGCGCGCGTAATTAGAAGCGGCTGGAGGTACCGGGGGCGAAGCCCGCCCCGGCCCGGAGGCCGAGTTAAAAAAAATAATAATCCCCGTTCAGTCTCAATGGCGGGGTGCGGGCCGGCCCGGCGGCGAGTGCGGCGGGCAGCAGGCCTCTTGGACAGGTTGAGAGATAAAAAAATAATAATTCCCGTGCAGTCTCAATGGCGGGGTGCGGGCCGGGGAATAGGCCTCTTGGCCGGGGTGAATAGTGTTGGAACACGGCCCGCGGAAATAGTAGCGGCTGGAGGTACCGGGGGCGATGCCCGCCCCGGCCCGGCGGCCAAGTTAAAAAAATAAATAATCCCGGTCAGTCTCAATGGCAGGGTGCGGGCCGGCCCGGCGGCGATTGCGGCGGGCAGCAGGCCTCTTGGACAGGTTGAGAGATAAAAAAATAATAATTCCCATGCAGTCTCAATGGCGGGGTGCGGGCCGGGGAATCGGCCTCTTGGCCGGGGTGAATATGTTGGAACGCGGCGCGCGTAAATAGAAGCGGCTGGAGGTACCGGGGGCGAAGCCCGCCCCGGCCCGGAGGCCGAGTTAAAAAAAATAATAATCCCCGTTCAGTCTCAATGGCGGGGTGCGGGCCGGCCCGGCGGCGAGTGCGGCGGGCAGCAGGCCTCTTGGACAGGTTGAGAGATAAAAAAATAATAATTCCCGTGCAGTCTCAATGGCGGGGTGCGGGCCGGGGAATAGGCCTCTTGGCCGGGGTGAATAGTGTTGGAACACGGCCCGCGGAAATAGTTGCGGCTGGAGGTACCGGGGGCGATGCCCGCCCCGGCCGGGCGGCCAAGTTAAAAAAATAAATAATCCCCGTTCAGTCTCAATGGCAGGGTGCGGGCCGGCCCGGCGGCGATTGCGGCGGGCAGCAGGCCTCTTGGACAGGTTGAGAGATAAAAAAATAATAATTCCCATGCAGTCTCAATGGCGGGGTGCGGGCCGGGGAATAGGCCTCTTGGCCGGGGTGAATATGTTGGAACGCGGCGCGCGTAAATAGAAGCGGCTGGAGGTACCGGGGGCGAAGCCCGCCCCGGCCCGGAGGCCGAGTTAAAAAAAATAATAATCCCCGTTCAGTCTCAATGGCGGGGTGCGGGCCGGCCCGGCGGCGAGTGCGGCGGGCAGCAGGCCTCTTGGACAGGTTGAGAGATAAAAAAATAATAATTCCCGTTCAGTCTCAATGGCAGGGTGCGGGCCGGCCCGGCGGACGAGTGTGGCCGGGGAAGAGGCCTCTTGGCCGGGGTGAATATGTTGGAACGCGGTGCGCGTAAATAGAAGCGGCTGGAGGTACCGGGGGCGAAGCCCGCCCCGGCCCGGAGGCCGAGTTAAAAAAAATAATAATCCCCGTTCAATCTCAATGGCGGGGTGCGGGCCGGCCCGGCGGCGAGTGCGGCGGGCAGCAGGCCTCTTGGACAGGTTGAGAGATAAAAAAATAATAATTCCCGTGCAGTCTCAATGGCGGGGTGCGGGCCGGCCCGGCGGACGAGTGTGGCCGGGGAAGAGGCCTCTTGGCCGGGGTGAATATGTTGGAACGCGGCGCGCGTAAATAGAAGCGGCTGGAGGTACCGGGGGCGAAGCCCGCCCCGGCCCGGAGGCCGAGTTAAAAAAATAAATAATCCCCGTTCAGTCTCAATGGCAGGGTGCGGGCCGGCCCGGCGGCGAGGGCGGCGGGCAGCAGGCCTCTTGGACAGGTTGAGAGATAAAAAAATAATAATTCCCGTTCAGTCTCAATGGCAGGGTGCGGGCCGGCCCGGCGGCGATTGCGGCGGGCAGCAGGCCTCTTGGACAGGTTGAGAGATAAAAAAATAATAATTCCCGTGCAGTCTCAATGGCGGGGTGCGGGCCGGCCCGGCGGCGAGTGCGGCGGGCAGCAGGCCTCTTGGACAGGTTGAGAGATAAAAAAATAATAATCCCCGTTCAGTCTCAATGGCGGGGTGCGGGCCGGCCCGGCGGCGAGTGCGGCGGGCAGCAGGCCACTTGGACAGGTTGAGAGATAAAAAAATAATAATTCCCGTGCAGTCTCAATGGCGGGGTGCGGGCCGGGGAATAGGCCTCTTGGCCGGGGTGAATAGTGTTGGAACACGGCCCGCGGAAATAGTAGCGGCTGGAGGTACCGGGGGCGATGCCCGCCCCGGCCCGGCGGCCAAGTTAAAAAAATAAATAATCCCGTTCAGTCTCAATGGCAGGGTGCGGGCCGGCCCGGCGGCGATTGCGGCGGGCAGCAGGCCTCTTGGACAGGTTGAGAGATAAAAAAATAATAATTCCCATGCAGTCTCAATGGCGGGGTGCGGGCCGGGGAATAGGCCTCTTGGCCGGGGTGAATATGTTGGAACCCGGCGCGGGTAAATAGAAGCGGCTGGAGGTACCGGGGGCGATGCCCGCCCCGGCCCGGCGGCCAAGTTAAAAAAATAAATAATCCCCGTTCAGTCTCAATGGCAGGGTGCGGGCCGGCCCGGCGGCGATTGCGGCGGGCAGCAGGCCTCTTGGACAGGTTGAGAGATAAAAAAATAATAATTCCCATGCAGTCTCAATGGCGGGGTGCGGGCCGGGGAATAGGCCTCTTGGCCGGGGTGAATAGTGTTGGAACACGGCCCGCGGAAATAGTAGCGGCTGGAGGTACCGGGGGCGATGCCCGCCCCGGCCCGGCGGCCAAGTTAAAAAAATAAATCATCCCCGTTCAGTCTCAATGGCAGGGTGCGGGCCGGCCCGGCGGCAATTGCTGCGGGCAGCAGGCCTCTTGGACAGGTCGAGAGATAAAAAAATAATAATTCCCATGCAGTCACAATGGCGGGGTGCGGGCCGGGGAATAGGCCTCTTGGCCGGGGTGAATATGTTGGAACGCGGCGCGCGTAAATAGAAGCGGCTGGAGGTACCGGGGGCGAAGCCCGCCCCGGCCCGGAGGCCGAGTTAAAAAAAATAATAATCCCCGTTCAGTCTCAATGGCGGGGTGCGGGCCGGCCCGGCGGCGAGTGCGGCGGGCAGCAGGCCTCTTGGACAGGTTGAGAGATAAAAAAATAATAATTCCCGTGCAGTCTCAATGGCGGGGTGCGGGCCGGGGAATAGGCCTCTTGGCCGGGGTGAATAGTGTTGGAACACGGCCCGCGGAAATAGTAGCGGCTGGAGGTACCGGGGGCGATGCCCGCCCCGGCCCGGCGGCCAAGTTAAAAAAATAAATAATCCCGTTCAGTCTCAATGGCAGGGTGCGGGCCGGCCCGGCGGCGATTGCGGCGGGCAGCAGGCCTCTTGGACAGGTTGAGAGATAAAAAAATAATAATTCCCATGCAGTCTCAATGGCGGGGTGCGGGCCGGGGAATAGGCCTCTTGGCCGGGGTGAATATGTTGGAACGCGGCGCGGGTAAATAGAAGCGGCTGGAGGTACCGGGGGCGATGCCCGCCCCGGCCCGGCGGCCAAGTTAAAAAAATAAATAATCCCCGTTCAGTCTCAATGGCAGGGTGCGGGCCGGCCCGGCGGCGATTGCGGCGGGCAGCAGGCCTCTTGGACAGGTTGAGAGATAAAAAAATAATAATTCCCATGCAGTCTCAATGGCGGGGTGCGGGCCGGGGAATAGGCCTCTTGGCCGGGGTGAATAGTGTTGGAACACGGCCCGCGGAAATAGTAGCGGCTGGAGGTACCGGGGGCGATGCCCGCCCCGGCCCGGCGGCCAAGTTAAAAAAATAAATAATCCCCGTTCAGTCTCAATGGCAGGGTGCGGGCCGGCCCGGCGGCAATTGCGGCGGGCAGCAGGCCTCTTGGACAGGTTGAGAGATAAAAAAATAATAATTCCCATGCAGTCACAATGGCGGGGTGCGGGCCGGGGAATAGGCCTCTTGGCCGGGGTGAATATGTTGGAACGCGGCGCGCGTAAATAGAAGCGGCTGGAGGTACCGGGGGCGAAGCCCGCCCCGGCCCGGTGGCCGAGTTAAAAAAAATAATAATCCCCGTTCAGTCTCAATGGCGGGGTGCGGGCCGGCCCGGCGGCGAGTGCGGCGGGCAGCAGGCCTCTTGGACAGGTTGAGAGATAAAAAAATAATAATTCCCGTGCAGTCTCAATGGCGGGGTGCGGGCCGGGGAATAGGCCTCTTGGCCGGGGTGAATATGTTGGAACGCGGCGCGCGTAATTAGAAGCGGCTGGAGGTACCGGGGGCGAAGCCCGCCCCGGCCCGGAGGCCGAGTTAAAAAAAATAATAATCCCCGTTCAGTCTCAATGGCGGGGTGCGGGCCGGCCCGGCGGCGAGTGCGGCGGGCAGCAGGCCTCTTGGACAGGTTGAGAGATAAAAAAATAATAATTCCCGTGCAGTCTCAATGGCGGGGTGCGGGCCGGGGAATAGGCCTCTTGGCCGGGGTGAATAGTGTTGGAACACGGCCCGCGGAAATAGTAGCGGCTGGAGGTACCGGGGGCGATGCCCGCCCCGGCCCGGCGGCCAAGTTAAAAAAATAAATAATCCCGTTCAGTCTCAATGGCAGGGTGCGGGCCGGCCCGGCGGCGATTGCGGCGGGCAGCAGGCCTCTTGGACAGGTTGAGAGATAAAAAAATAATAATTCCCATGCAGTCTCAATGGCGGGGTGCGGGCCGGGGAATAGGCCTCTTGGCCGGGGTGAATATGTTGGAACGCGGCGCGCGTAAATAGAAGCGGCTGGAGGTACCGGGGGCGAAGCCCGCCCCGGCCCGGAGGCCGAGTTAAAAAAAATAATAATCCCCGTTCAGTCTCAATGGCGGGGTGCGGGCCGGCCCGGCGGCGAGTGCGGCGGGCAGCAGGCCTCTTGGACAGGTTGAGAGATAAAAAAATAATAATTCCCGTGCAGTCTCAATGGCGGGGTGCGGGCCGGGGAATAGGCCTCTTGGCCGGGGTGAATATGTTGGAACGCGGCGCGCGTAATTAGAAGCGGCTGGAGGTACCGGGGGCGAAGCCCGCCCCGGCCCGGAGGCCGAGTTAAAAAAAATAATAATCCCCGTTCAGTCTCAATGGCGGGGTGCGGGCCGGCCCGGCGGCGAGTGCGGCGGGCAGCAGGCCTCTTGGACAGGTTGAGAGATAAAAAAATAATAATTCCCGTGCAGTCTCAATGGCGGGGTGCGGGCCGGGGAATAGGCCTCTTGGCCGGGGTGAATAGTGTTGGAACACGGCCCGCGGAAATAGTAGCGGCTGGAGGTACCGGGGGCGATGCCCGCCCCGGCCCGGCGGCCAAGTTAAAAAAATAAATAATCCCCGTTCAGTCTCAATGGCAGGGTGCGGGCCGGCCCGGCGGCAATTGCGGCGGGCAGCAGGCCTCTTGGACAGGTTGAGAGATAAAAAAATAATAATTCCCATGCAGTCACAATGGCGGGGTGCGGGCCGGGGAATAGGCCTCTTGGCCGGGGTGAATATGTTGGAACGCGGCGCGCGTAAATAGAAGCGGCTGGAGGTACCGGGGGCGAAGCCCGCCCCGGCCCGGAGGCCGAGTTAAAAAAAATAATAATCCCCGTTCAGTCTCAATGGCGGGGTGCGGGCCGGCCCGGCGGCGAGTGCGGCGGGCAGCAGGCCTCTTGGACAGGTTGAGAGATAAAAAAATAATAATTCCCGTGCAGTCTCAATGGCGGGGTGCGGGCCGGGGAATAGGCCTCTTGGCCGGGGTGAATATGTTGGAACGCGGCGCGCGTAATTAGAAGCGGCTGGAGGTACCGGGGGCGAAGCCCGCCCCGGCCCGGAGGCCGAGTTAAAAAAAATAATAATCCCCGTTCAGTCTCAATGGCGGGGTGCGGGCCGGCCCGGCGGCGAGTGCGGCGGGCAGCAGGCCTCTTGGACAGGTTGAGAGATAAAAAAATAATAATTCCCGTGCAGTCTCAATGGCGGGGTGCGGGCCGGGGAATAGGCCTCTTGGCCGGGGTGAATAGTGTTGGAACACGGCCAGCGGAAATAGTAGCGGCTGGAGGTACCGGGGGCGATGCCCGCCCCGGCCCGGCGGCCAAGTTAAAAAAATAAATAATCCCGTTCAGTCTCAATGGCAGGGTGCGGGCCGGCCCGGCGGCGATTGCGGCGGGCAGCAGGCCTCTTGGACAGGTTGAGAGATAAAAAAATAATAATTCCCATGCAGTCTCAATGGCGGGGTGCGGGCCGGGGAATAGGCCTCTTGGCCGGGGTGAATATGTTGGAACGCGGCGCGCGTAAATAGAAGCGGCTGGAGGTACCGGGGGCGAAGCCCGCCCCGGCCCGGAGGCCGAGTTAAAAAAAATAATAATCCCCGTTCAGTCTCAATGGCGGGGTGCGGGCCGGCCCGGCGGCGAGTGCGGCGGGCAGCAGGCCTCTTGGACAGGTTGAGAGATAAAAAAATAATAATTCCCGTGCAGTCTCAATGGCGGGGTGCGGGCCGGGGAATAGGCCTCTTGGCCGGGGTGAATATGTTGGAACGCGGCGCGCGTAATTAGAAGCGGCTGGAGGTACCGGGGGCGAAGCCCGCCCCGGCCCGGAGGCCGAGTTAAAAAAAATAATAATCCCCGTTCAGTCTCAATGGCGGGGTGCGGGCCGGCCCGGCGGCGAGTGCGGCGGGCAGCAGGCCTCTTGGACAGGTTGAGAGATAAAAAAATAATAATTCCCGTGCAGTCTCAATGGCGGGGTGCGGGCCGGCCCGGCGGCGAGTGCGGCGGGCAGCAGGCCTCTTGGACAGGTTGAGAGATAAAAAAATAATAATCCCCATTCAGTCTCAATGGCGGGGTGCGGGCCGGCCCGGCGGCGAGTGCGGCGGGCAGCAGGCCACTTGGACAGGTTGAGAGATAAAAAAATAATAATTCCCGTGCAGTCTCAATGGCGGGGTGCGGGCCGGGGAATAGGCCTCTTGGCCGGGGTGAATATGTTGGAACGCGGCGCGCGTAAATAGAAGCGGCTGGAGGTACCGGGGGCGAAGCCCGCCCCGGCCCGGAGGCCGAGTTAAAAAAAATAATAATCCCCGTTCAGTCTCAATGGCGGGGTGCGGGCCGGCCCGGCGGCGAGTGCGGCGGGCAGCAGGCCTCTTGGACAGGTTGAGAGATATAAAAATAATAATTCCCGTGCAGTCTCAATGGCGGGGTGCGGGCCGGGGAATAGGCCTCTTGGCCGGGGTGAATATGTTGGAACGCGGCGCGCGTAATTAGAAGCGGCTGGAGGTACCGGGGGCGAAGCCCGCCCCGGCCCGGAGGCCGAGTTAAAAAAAATAATAATCCCCGTTCAGTCTCAATGGCGGGGTGCGGGCCGGCCCGGCGGCGAGTGCGGCGGGCAGCAGGCCTCTTGGACAGGTTGAGAGATAAAAAAATAATAATTCCCGTGCAGTCTCAATGGCGGGGTGCGGGCCGGGGAATAGGCCTCTTGGCCGGGGTGAATAGTGTTGGAACACGGCCCGCGGAAATAGTAGCGGCTGGAGGTACCGGGGGCGATGCCCGCCCCGGCCCGGCGGCCAAGTTAAAAAAATAAATAATCCCGTTCAGTCTAAATGGCAGGGTGCGGGCCGGCCCGGCGGCGATTGCGGCGGGCAGCAGGCCTCTTGGACAGGTTGAGAGATAAAAAAATAATAATTCCCATGCAGTCTCAATGGCGGGGTGCGGGCCAGGGAATAGGCCTCTTGGCCGGGGTGAATATGTTGGAACGCGGCGCGCGTAAATAGAAGCGGCTGGAGGTACCGGGGGCGAAGCCCGCCCCGGCCCGGAGGCCGAGTTAAAAAAAATAATAATCCCCGTTCAGTCTCAATGGCGGGGTGCGGGCCGGCCCGGCGGCGAGTGCGGCGGGCAGCAGGCCTCTTGGACAGGTTGAAAGATAAAAAAATAATAATTCCCGTGCAGTCTCAATGGCGGGGTGCGGGCCGGGGAATAGGCCTCTTGGTGAATAGTGTTGGAACACGGCCCGCGGAAATAGTAGCGGCTGGAGGTACCGGGGGCGATGCCCGCCCCGGCCCGGCGGCCAAGTTAAAAAAATAAATAATCCCCGTTCAGTCTCAATGGCAGGGTGCGGGCCGGCCCGGCGGCGATTGCGGCGGGCAGCAGGCCTCTTGGACAGGTTGAGAGATAAAAAAATAATAATTCCCATCAGTCTCAATGGCGGGGTGCGGGCCGGGGAATAGGCCTCTTGGCCGGGGTGAATATGTTGGAACGCGGCGCGCGTAAATAGAAGCGGCTGGAGGTACCGGGGGCGAAGCCCGCCCCGGCCCGGAGGCCGAGTTAAAAAAAATAATAATCCCCGTTCAGTCTCAATGGCGGGGTGCGGGCCGGCCCTGCGGCGAGTGCGGCGGGCAGCAGGCCTCTTGGACAGGTTGAGAGATAAAAAAATAATAATTCCCGTTCAGTCTCAATGGCAGGGTGCGGGCCGGCCCGGCGGACGAGTGTGGCCGGGGAAGAGGCCTCTTGGCCGGGGTGAATATGTTGGAACGCGGTGCGCGTAAATAGAAGCGGCTGGAGGTACCGGGGGCGAAGCCCGCCCCGGCCCGGAGGCCGAGTTAAAAAAAATAATAATCCCCGTTCAGTCTCAATGCCGGGGTGCGGGCCGGCCCGGCGGCGAGTGCGGCGGGCAGCAGGCCTCTTGGACAGGTTGAGAGATAAAAAAAATAATAATTCCCGTGCAGTCTCAATGGCGGGGTGCGGGCCGGCCCGGCGGACGAGTGTGGCCGGGGAAGAGGCCTCTTGGCCGGGGTGAATATGTTGGAACGCGGCGCGCGTAAATAGAAGCGGCTGGAGGTACCGGGGGCGAAGCCCGCCCCGGCCCGGAGGCCGAGTTAAAAAAATAAATAATCCCCGTTCAGTCTCAATGGCAGGGTGCGGGCCGGCCCGGCGGCGAGGGCGGCGGGCAGCAGGCCTCTTGGACAGGTTGAGAGATAAAAAAATAATAATTCCCGTTCAGTCTCAATGGCAGGGTGCGGGCCGCCCCGGCGGCGATTGCGGCGGGCAGCAGGCCTCTTGGACAGGTTGAGAGATAAAAAAATAATAATTCCCGTGCAGTCTCAATGGCGGGGTGCGGGCCGGGGAATAGGCCTCTTGGCCGGGGTGAATATGTTGGAACGCGGCGCGCGTAAATAGAAGCGGCTGGAGGTACCGGGGGCGAAGCCCGCCCCGGCCCGGAGGCCGAGTTAAAAAAAATAATCCCCGTGTAGTCTCAATGGCGGGGTGCGGGCCGGCCCGGCGGCGAGTGCGGCGGGCAGCAGGCCTCTTGGACAGGTTGAGAGATAAAAAAATAATAATTCCCGTGCAGTCTCAATGGCGGGGTGCGGGCCGGGGAATAGGCCTCTTGGCCGGGGTGAATAGTGTTGGAACACGGCCCGCGGAAATAGTAGCGGCTGGAGGTACCGGGGGCGATGCCCGCCCCGGCCCGGCGGCCAAGTTAAAAAAATAAATAATCCCCGTTCAGTCTCAATGGCAGGGTGCGGGCCGGCCCGGCGGCGAGTGCGGCGGGCAGCAGGCCTCTTGGACAGGTTGAGAGATAAAAAAATAATAATTCCCATGCAGTCTCAATGGCGGGGTGCGGCCCGGGGAATAGGCCTCTTGGCCGGGGTGAATAGTGTTGGAACACGGCCCGCGGAAATAGTAGCGGCTGGAGGTACCGGGGGCGATGCCCGCCCCGGGCCGGCGGCCAAGTTAAAAAAATAAATAATCCCCGTTCAGTCTCAATGGCAGGGTGCGGGCCGGCCCGGCGGCGATTGCGGCGGGCAGCAGGCCTCTTGGACAGGTTGAGAGATAAAAAAATAATAATTCCCATGCAGTCTCAATGGCGGGGTGCGGGCCGGGGAATAGGCCTCTTGGCCGGGGTGAATAGTGTTGGAACACGGCCCGCGGAAATAGTAGCGGCTGGAGGTACCGGGGGCGATGCCCGCCCCGGGCCGGCGGCCAAGTTAAAAAAATAAATAATCCCCGTTCAGTCTCAATGGCAGGGTGTGGGCCGGCCCGGCGGCGATTGCGGCGGGCAGCAGGCCTCTTGGACAGGTTGAGAGATATAAAAATAATAATTCCCGTTCAGTCTCAATGGCAGGGTGCGGGCCGGCCCGGCGGACGAGTGTGGCCGGGGAAGAGGCCTCTTGGCCGGGGTGAATATGTTGGAACGCGCGCGTAAATAGAAGCGGCTGGAGGTACCGGGGGCGAAGCCCGCCCCGGCCCGGAGGCCGAGTTAAAAAAATAATAATTCCCGTTCAGTCTCAATGGCAGGGTGCGGGCCGGCCCGGCGGCGATTGCGGCGGGCAGCAGGCCTCTTGGACAGGTTGAGAGATAAAAAAATAATAATTCCCATGCAGTCTCAATGGCGGGGTGCGGGCCGGGGAATAGGCCTCTTGGCCGGGGTGAATAGTGTTGGAACACGGCCCGCGGAAATAGTAGCGGCTGGAGGTACCGGGGGCGATGCCCGCCCCGGCCCGGCGGCCAAGTTAAAAAAATAAATAATCCCCGTTCAGTCTCAATGGCAGGGTGCGGGCCGGCCCGGCGGCGAGTGCGGCGGGCAGCAGGCCTCTTGGACAGGTTGAGAGATAAAAAAATAATAATTCCCATGCAGTCTCAATGGCGGGGTGCGGGCCGGGGAATAGGCCTCTTGGCCGGGGTGAATAGTGTTGGAACACGGCCCGCGGAAATAGTAGCGGCTGGAGGTACCGGGGGCGATGCCCGCCCCGGCCCGGCGGCCAAGTTAAAAAAATAAATAATCCCCGTTCAGTCTCAATGGCAGGGTGCGGGCCGGCCCGGCGGCGAGTGCGGCGGGCAGCAGGCCTCTTGGACAGGTTGAGAGATAAAAAAATAATAATTCCCGTTCAGTCTCAATGGCAGGGTGCGGGCCGGCCCGGCGGCGATTGCGGCGGGCAGCAGGCCTCTTGGACAGGTTGAGAGATAAAAAAATAATAATTCCCATGCAGTCTCAATGGCGGGGTGCGGGCCGGGGAATAGGCCTCTTGGCCGGGGTGAATATGTTGGAACGCGGCGCGCGTAAATAGAAGCGGCTGGAGGTACCGGGGGCGAAGCCCGCCCCGGCCCGGAGGCCGAGTTAAAAAAAATAATAATCCCCGTTCAGTCTCAATGGCGGGGTGCGGGCCGGCCCGGCGGCGAGTGCGGCGGGCAGCAGGCCTCTTGGACAGGTTGAGAGATAAAAAAATAATAATTCCCGTTCAGTCTCAATGGCAGGGTGCGGGCCGGCCCGGCTGTGATTGCGGCGGGCAGCAGGCCTCTTGGACAGGTTGAGAGATAAAAAAATAATAATTCCCATGCAGTCTCAATGGCGGGGTGCGGGCCGGGGAATAGGCCTCTTGGCCGGGGTGAATATGTTGGAACGCAGCGCGCGTAAATAGAAGCGGCTGGAGGTACCGGGGGCGAAGCCCGCCCCGGCCCGGAGGCCGAGTTAAAAAAAATAATAATCCCCGTTCAGTCTCAATGGCGGGGTGCGGGCCGGCCCGGCGGCGATTGCGGCGGGCAGCAGGCCTCTTGGACAGGTTGAGAGATAAAAAAATAATAATTCCCATGCAGTCTCAATGGCGGGGTGCGGGCCGGGGAATAGGCCTCTTGGCCGGGGTGAATATGTTGGAACGCGGCGCGCGTAAATAGAAGCGGCTGGAGGTACCGGGGGCGAAGCCCGCCCCGGCCCGGAGGCCGAGTTAAAAAAAATAATAATCCCGTTCAGTCTCAATGGCGGGGTGCGGGCCGGCCCGGCGGCGAGTGCGGCGGGCAGCAGGCCTCTTGGACAGGTTGTGAGATAAAAAAATAATAATTCCCGTGCAGTCTCAATGGCGGGGTGCGGGCCGGGGAATAGGCCTCTTGGCCGGGGTGAATATGTTGGAACGCGGCGCGTAAATAGAAGCGGCTGGAGGTACAGGGGGCGAAGCCCGCCCCGGCCCGGAGGCCGAGTTAAAAAAAATAATAATCCCCGTTCAGTCTCAATGGCGGGGTGCGGGCCGGCCCGGCGGCGAGTGCGGCGGGCAGCAGGCCTCTTGGACAGGTTGAGAGATAAAAAAATAATAATTCCCGTGCAGTCTCAATGGCGGGGTGCGGGCCGGGGAATAGGCCTCTTGGCCGGGGTGAATAGTGTTGGAACACGGCCCGCGGAAATAGTAGCGGCTGGAGGTACCGGGGGCGATGCCCGCCCCGGCCCGGCGGCCAAGTTAAAAAAATAAATAATCCCGGTCAGTCTCAATGGCAGGGTGCGGGCCGGCCCGGCGGCGATTGCGGCGGGCAGCAGGCCTCTTGGACAGGTTGAGAGATAAAAAAATAATAATTCCCATGCAGTCTCAATGGCGGGGTGCGGGCCGGGGAATAGGCCTCTTGGCCGGGGTGAATATGTTGGAACGCGGCGCGCGTAAATAGAAGCGGCTGGAGGTACCGGGGGCGAAGCCCGCCCCGGCCCGGAGGCCGAGTTAAAAAAAATAATAATCCCCGTTCAGTCTCAATGGCGGGGTGCGGGCCGGCCCGGCGGCGAGTGCGGCGGGCAGCAGGCCTCTTGGACAGGTTGAGAGATAAAAAAATAATAATTCCCGTGCAGTCTCAATGGCGGGGTGCGGGCCGGGGAATAGGCCTCTTGGCCGGGGTGAATAGTGTTGGAACACGGCCCGCGGAAATAGTAGCGGCTGGAGGTACCGGGGGCGATGCCCGCCCCGGCCCGGCGGCCAAGTTAAAAAAATAAATAATCCCCGTTCAGTCTCAATGGCAGGGTGCGGGCCGGCCCGGCGGCGATTGCGGCGGGCAGCAGGCCTCTTGGACAGGTTGAGAGATAAAAAAATAATAATTCCCATGCAGTCTCAATGGCGGGGTGCGGGCCGGGGAATAGGCCTCTTGGCCGGGGTGAATATGTTGGAACGCGGCGCGCGTAAATAGAAGCGGCTGGAGGTACCGGGGGCGAAGCCCGCCCCGGCCCGGAGGCCGAGTTAAAAAAAATAATAATCCCCGTTCAGTCTCAATGGCGGGGTGCGGGCCGGCCCGGCGGCGAGTGCGGCGGGCAGCAGGCCTCTTGGACAGGTTGAGAGATAAAAAAATAATAATTCCCGTTCAGTCTCAATGGCAGGGTGCGGGCCGGCCCGGCGGACGAGTGTGGCCGGGGAAGAGGCCTCTTGGCCGGGGTGAATATGTTGGAACGCGGTGCGCGTAAATAGAAGCGGCTGGAGGTACCGGGGGCGAAGCCCGCCCCGGCCCGGAGGCCGAGTTAAAAAAAATAATAATCCCCGTTCAATCTCAATGGCGGGGTGCGGGCCGGCCCGGCGGCGAGTGCGGCGGGCAGCAGGCCTCTTGGACAGGTTGAGAGATAAAAAAATAATAATTCCCGTGCAGTCTCAATGGCGGGGTGCGGGCCGGCCCGGCGGACGAGTGTGGCCGGGGAAGAGGCCTCTTGGCCGGGGTGAATATGTTGGAACGCGGCGCGCGTAAATAGAAGCGGCTGGAGGTACCGGGGGCGAAGCCCGCCCCGGCCCGGAGGCCGAGTTAAAAAAATAAATAATCCCCGTTCAGTCTCAATGGCAGGGTGCGGGCCGGCCCGGCGGCGAGGGCGGCGGGCAGCAGGCCTCTTGGACAGGTTGAGAGATAAAAAAATAATAATTCCCGTTCAGTCTCAATGGCAGGGTGCGGGCCGGCCCGGCGGCGATTGCGGCGGGCAGCAGGCCTCTTGGACAGGTTGAGAGATAAAAAAATAATAATTCCCGTGCAGTCTCAATGGCGGGGTGCGGGCCGGCCCGGCGGCGAGTGCGGCGGGCAGCAGGCCTCTTGGACAGGTTGAGAGATAAAAAAATAATAATCCCCGTTCAGTCTCAATGGCGGGGTGCGGGCCGGCCCGGCGGCGAGTGCGGCGGGCAGCAGGCCACTTGGACAGGTTGAGAGATAAAAAAATAATAATTCCCGTGCAGTCTCAATGGCGGGGTGCGGGCCGGGGAATAGGCCTCTTGGCCGGGGTGAATAGTGTTGGAACACGGCCCGCGGAAATAGTAGCGGCTGGAGGTACCGGGGGCGATGCCCGCCCCGGCCCGGCGGCCAAGTTAAAAAAATAAATAATCCCGTTCAGTCTCAATGGCAGGGTGCGGGCCGGCCCGGCGGCGATTGCGGCGGGCAGCAGGCCTCTTGGACAGGTTGAGAGATAAAAAAATAATAATTCCCATGCAGTCTCAATGGCGGGGTGCGGGCCGGGGAATAGGCCTCTTGGCCGGGGTGAATATGTTGGAACCCGGCGCGGGTAAATAGAAGCGGCTGGAGGTACCGGGGGCGATGCCCGCCCCGGCCCGGCGGCCAAGTTAAAAAAATAAATAATCCCCGTTCAGTCTCAATGGCAGGGTGCGGGCCGGCCCGGCGGCGATTGCGGCGGGCAGCAGGCCTCTTGGACAGGTTGAGAGATAAAAAAATAATAATTCCCATGCAGTCTCAATGGCGGGGTGCGGGCCGGGGAATAGGCCTCTTGGCCGGGGTGAATAGTGTTGGAACACGGCCCGCGGAAATAGTAGCGGCTGGAGGTACCGGGGGCGATGCCCGCCCCGGCCCGGCGGCCAAGTTAAAAAAATAAATCATCCCCGTTCAGTCTCAATGGCAGGGTGCGGGCCGGCCCGGCGGCAATTGCTGCGGGCAGCAGGCCTCTTGGACAGGTCGAGAGATAAAAAAATAATAATTCCCATGCAGTCACAATGGCGGGGTGCGGGCCGGGGAATAGGCCTCTTGGCCGGGGTGAATATGTTGGAACGCGGCGCGCGTAAATAGAAGCGGCTGGAGGTACCGGGGGCGAAGCCCGCCCCGGCCCGGAGGCCGAGTTAAAAAAAATAATAATCCCCGTTCAGTCTCAATGGCGGGGTGCGGGCCGGCCCGGCGGCGAGTGCGGCGGGCAGCAGGCCTCTTGGACAGGTTGAGAGATAAAAAAATAATAATTCCCGTGCAGTCTCAATGGCGGGGTGCGGGCCGGGGAATAGGCCTCTTGGCCGGGGTGAATAGTGTTGGAACACGGCCCGCGGAAATAGTAGCGGCTGGAGGTACCGGGGGCGATGCCCGCCCCGGCCCGGCGGCCAAGTTAAAAAAATAAATAATCCCGTTCAGTCTCAATGGCAGTGTGCGGGCCGGCCCGGCGGCGATTGCGGCGGGCAGCAGGCCTCTTGGACAGGTTGAGAGATAAAAAAATAATAATTCCCATGCAGTCTCAATGGCGGGGTGCGGGCCGGGGAATAGGCCTCTTGGCCGGGGTGAATATGTTGGAACGCGGCGCGGGTAAATAGAAGCGGCTGGAGGTACCGGGGGCGATGCCCGCCCCGGCCCGGCGGCCAAGTTAAAAAAATAAATAATCCCCGTTCAGTCTCAATGGCAGGGTGCGGGCCGGCCCGGCGGCGATTGCGGCGGGCAGCAGGCCTCTTGGACAGGTTGAGAGATAAAAAAATAATAATTCCCATGCAGTCTCAATGGCGGGGTGCGGGCCGGGGAATAGGCCTCTTGGCCGGGGTGAATAGTGTTGGAACACGGCCCGCGGAAATAGTAGCGGCTGGAGGTACCGGGGGCGATGCCCGCCCCGGCCCGGCGGCCAAGTTAAAAAAATAAATAATCCCCGTTCAGTCTCAATGGCAGGGTGCGGGCCGGCCCGGCGGCAATTGCGGCGGGCAGCAGGCCTCTTGGACAGGTTGAGAGATAAAAAAATAATAATTCCCATGCAGTCACAATGGCGGGGTGCGGGCCGGGGAATAGGCCTCTTGGCCGGGGTGAATATGTTGGAACGCGGCGCGCGTAAATAGAAGCGGCTGGAGGTACCGGGGGCGAAGCCCGCACCGGCCCGGAGGCCGAGTTAAAAAAAATAATAATCCCCGTTCAGTCTCAATGGCGGGGTGCGGGCCGGCCCGGCGGCGAGTGCGGCGGGCAGCAGGCCTCTTGGACAGGTTGAGAGATAAAAAAATAATAATTCCCGTGCAGTCTCAATGGCGGGGTGCGGGCCGGGGAATAGGCCTCTTGGCCGGGGTGAATATGTTGGAACGCGGCGCGCGTAATTAGAAGCGGCTGGAGGTACCGGGGGCGAAGCCCGCCCCGGCCCGGAGGCCGAGTTAAAAAAAATAATAATCCCCGTTCAGTCTCAATGGCGGGGTGCGGGCCGGCCCGGCGGCGATTGCGGCGGGCAGCAGGCCTCTTGGACAGGTTGAGAGATAAAAAAATAATAATTCCCATGCAGTCTCAATGGCGGGGTGCGGGCCGGGGAATAGGCCTCTTGGCCGGGGTGAATATGTTGGAACGCGGCGCGCGTAAATAGAAGCGGCTGGAGGTACCGGGGGCGAAGCCCGCCCCGGCCCGGAGGCCGAGTTAAAAAAAATAATAATCCCCGTTCAGTCTCAATGGCGGGGTGCGGGCCGGCCCGGCGGCGAGTGCGGCGGGCAGCAGGCCTCTTGGACAGGTTGAGAGATAAAAAAATAATAATTCCCGTGCAGTCTCAATGGCGGGGTGCGGGCCGGGGAATAGGCCTCTTGGCCGGGGTGAATATGTTGGAACGCGGCGCGCGTAATTAGAAGCGGCTGGAGGTACCGGGGGCGAAGCCCGCCCCGGCCCGGAGGCCGAGTTAAAAAAAATAATAATCCCCGTTCAGTCTCAATGGCGGGGTGCGGGCCGGCCCGGCGGCGAGTGCGGCGGGCAGCAGGCCTCTTGGACAGGTTGAGAGATAAAAAAATAATAATTCCCGTGCAGTCTCAATGGCGGGGTGCGGGCCGGCCCGGCGGCGAGTGCGGCGGGCAGCAGGCCTCTTGGACAGGTTGAGAGATAAAAAAATAATAATCCCCATTCAGTCTCAATGGCGGGGTGCGGGCCGGCCCGGCGGCGAGTGCGGCGGGCAGCAGGCCACTTGGACAGGTTGAGAGATAAAAAAATAATAATTCCCGTGCAGTCTCAATGGCGGGGTGCGGGCCGGGGAATAGGCCTCTTGGCCGGGGTGAATATGTTGGAACGCGGCGCGCGTAAATAGAAGCGGCTGGAGGTACCGGGGGCGAAGCCCGCCCCGGCCCGGAGGCCGAGTTAAAAAAAATAATAATCCCCGTTCAGTCTCAATGGCGGGGTGCGGGCCGGCCCGGCGGCGAGTGCGGCGGGCAGCAGGCCTCTTG
This sequence comes from Hippocampus zosterae, assembly GCF_025434085.1. Taxonomy (NCBI): domain Eukaryota; kingdom Metazoa; phylum Chordata; class Actinopteri; order Syngnathiformes; family Syngnathidae; genus Hippocampus; species Hippocampus zosterae. The sequence continues at coordinate 12,563,541 of NC_067469.1, forward strand.
GACAGGTTGAGAGATATAAAAATAATAATTCCCGTGCAGTCTCAATGGCGGGGTGCGGGCCGGGGAATAGGCCTCTTGGCCGGGGTGAATATGTTGGAACGCGGCGCGCGTAATTAGAAGCGGCTGGAGGTACCGGGGGCGAAGCCCGCCCCGGCCCGGAGGCCGAGTTAAAAAAAATAATAATCCCCGTTCAGTCTCAATGGCGGGGTGCGGGCCGGCCCGGCGGCGAGTGCGGCGGGCAGCAGGCCTCTTGGACAGGTTGAGAGATAAAAAAATAATAATTCCCGTGCAGTCTCAATGGCGGGGTGCGGGCCGGGGAATAGGCCTCTTGGCCGGGGTGAATAGTGTTGGAACACGGCCCGCGGAAATAGTAGCGGCTGGAGGTACCGGGGGCGATGCCCGCCCCGGCCCGGCGGCCAAGTTAAAAAAATAAATAATCCCGTTTAGTCTCAATGGCAGGGTGCGGGCCGGCCCGGCGGCGATTGCGGCGGGCAGCAGGCCTCTTGGACAGGTTGAGAGATAAAAAAATAATAATTCCCATGCAGTCTCAATGGCGGGGTGCGGGCCAGGGAATAGGCCTCTTGGCCGGGGTGAATATGTTGGAACGCGGCGCGCGTAAATAGAAGCGGCTGGAGGTACCGGGGGCGAAGCCCGCCCCGGCCCGGAGGCCGAGTTAAAAAAAATAATAATCCCCGTTCAGTCTCAATGGCGGGGTGCGGGCCGGCCCGGCGGCGAGTGCGGCGGGCAGCAGGCCTCTTGGACAGGTTGAAAGATAAAAAAATAATAATTCCCGTGCAGTCTCAATGGCGGGGTGCGGGCCGGGGAATAGGCCTCTTGGTGAATAGTGTTGGAACACGGCCCGCGGAAATAGTAGCGGCTGGAGGTACCGGGGGCGATGCCCGCCCCGGCCCGGCGGCCAAGTTAAAAAAATAAATAATCCCCGTTCAGTCTCAATGGCAGGGTGCGGGCCGGCCCGGCGGCGATTGCGGCGGGCAGCAGGCCTCTTGGACAGGTTGAGAGATAAAAAAATAATAATTCCCATCAGTCTCAATGGCGGGGTGCGGGCCGGGGAATAGGCCTCTTGGCCGGGGTGAATATGTTGGAACGCGGCGCGCGTAAATAGAAGCGGCTGGAGGTACCGGGGGCGAAGCCCGCCCCGGCCCGGAGGCCGAGTTAAAAAAAATAATAATCCCCGTTCAGTCTCAATGGCGGGGTGCGGGCCGGCCCTGCGGCGAGTGCGGCGGGCAGCAGGCCTCTTGGACAGGTTGAGAGATAAAAAAATAATAATTCCCGTTCAGTCTCAATGGCAGGGTGCGGGCCGGCCCGGCGGACGAGTGTGGCCGGGGAAGAGGCCTCTTGGCCGGGGTGAATATGTTGGAACGCGGTGCGCGTAAATAGAAGCGGCTGGAGGTACCGGGGGCGAAGCCCGCCCCGGCCCGGAGGCCGAGTTAAAAAAAATAATAATCCCCGTTCAGTCTCAATGCCGGGGTGCGGGCCGGCCCGGCGGCGAGTGCGGCGGGCAGCAGGCCTCTTGGACAGGTTGAGAGATAAAAAAATAATAATTCCCGTGCAGTCTCAATGGCGGGGTGCGGGCCGGCCCGGCGGACGAGTGTGGCCGGGGAAGAGGCCTCTTGGCCGGGGTGAATATGTTGGAACGCGGCGCGCGTAAATAGAAGCGGCTGGAGGTACCGGGGGCGAAGCCCGCCCCGGCCCGGAGGCCGAGTTAAAAAAATAAATAATCCCCGTTCAGTCTCAATGGCAGGGTGCGGGCCGGCCCGGCGGCGAGGGCGGCGGGCAGCAGGCCTCTTGGACAGGTTGAGAGATAAAAAAATAATAATTCCCGTTCAGTCTCAATGGCAGGGTGCGGGCCGCCCCGGCGGCGATTGCGGCGGGCAGCAGGCCTCTTGGACAGGTTGAGAGATAAAAAAATAATAATTCCCGTGCAGTCTCAATGGCGGGGTGCGGGCCGGGGAATAGGCCTCTTGGCCGGGGTGAATATGTTGGAACGCGGCGCGCGTAAATAGAAGCGGCTGGAGGTACCGGGGGCGAAGCCCGCCCCGGCCCGGAGGCCGAGTTAAAAAAAATAATAATCCCCGTGTAGTCTCAATGGCGGGGTGCGGGCCGGCCCGGCGGCGAGTGCGGCGGGCAGCAGGCCTCTTGGACAGGTTGAGAGATAAAAAAATAATAATTCCCGTGCAGTCTCAATGGCGGGGTGCGGGCCGGGGAATAGGCCTCTTGGCCGGGGTGAATAGTGTTGGAACACGGCCCGCGGAAATAGTAGCGGCTGGAGGTACCGGGGGCGATGCCCGCCCCGGCCCGGCGGCCAAGTTAAAAAAATAAATAATCCCCGTTCAGTCTCAATGGCAGGGTGCGGGCCGGCCCGGCGGCGATTGCGGCGGGCAGCAGGCCTCTTGGACAGGTTGAGAGATAAAAAAATAATAATTCCCATGCAGTCTCAATGGCGGGGTGCGGCCCGGGGAATAGGCCTCTTGGCCGGGGTGAATAGTGTTGGAACACGGCCCGCGGAAATAGTAGCGGCTGGAGGTACCGGGGGCGATGCCCGCCCCGGGCCGGCGGCCAAGTTAAAAAAATAAATAATCCCCGTTCAGTCTCAATGGCAGGGTGCGGGCCGGCCCGGCGGCGATTGCGGCGGGCAGCAGGCCTCTTGGACAGGTTGAGAGATAAAAAAATAATAATTCCCATGCAGTCTCAATGGCGGGGTGCGGGCCGGGGAATAGGCCTCTTGGCCGGGGTGAATAGTGTTGGAACACGGCCCGCGGAAATAGTAGCGGCTGGAGGTACCGGGGGCGATGCCCGCCCCGGGCCGGCGGCCAAGTTAAAAAAATAAATAATCCCCGTTCAGTCTCAATGGCAGGGTGTGGGCCGGCCCGGCGGCGATTGCGGCGGGCAGCAGGCCTCTTGGACAGGTTGAGAGATATAAAAATAATAATTCCCGTTCAGTCTCAATGGCAGGGTGCGGGCCGGCCCGGCGGACGAGTGTGGCCGGGGAAGAGGCCTCTTGGCCGGGGTGAATATGTTGGAACGCGCGCGTAAATAGAAGCGGCTGGAGGTACCGGGGGCGAAGCCCGCCCCGGCCCGGAGGCCGAGTTAAAAAAATAATAATTCCCGTTCAGTCTCAATGGCAGGGTGCGGGCCGGCCCGGCGGCGATTGCGGCGGGCAGCAGGCCTCTTGGAAAGGTTGAGAGATAAAAAAATAATAATTCCCATGCAGTCTCAATGGCGGGGTGCGGGCCGGGGAATAGGCCTCTTGGCCGGGGTGAATAGTGTTGGAACACGGCCCGCGGAAATAGTAGCGGCTGGAGGTACCGGGGGCGATGCCCGCCCCGGCCCGGCGGCCAAGTTAAAAAAATAAATAATCCCCGTTCAGTCTCAATGGCAGGGTGCGGGCCGGCCCGGCGGCGAGTGCGGCGGGCAGCAGGCCTCTTGGACAGGTTGAGAGATAAAAAAATAATAATTCCCATGCAGTCTCAATGGCGGGGTGCGGGCCGGGGAATAGGCCTCTTGGCCGGGGTGAATAGTGTTGGAACACGGCCCGCGGAAATAGTAGCGGCTGGAGGTACCGGGGGCGATGCCCGCCCCGGCCCGGCGGCCAAGTTAAAAAAATAAATAATCCCCGTTCAGTCTCAATGGCAGGGTGCGGGCCGGCCCGGCGGCGAGTGCGGCGGGCAGCAGGCCTCTTGGACAGGTTGAGAGATAAAAAAATAATAATTCCCGTTCAGTCTCAATGGCAGGGTGCGGGCCGGCCCGGCGGCGATTGCGGCGGGCAGCAGGCCTCTTGGACAGGTTGAGAGATAAAAAAATAATAATTCCCATGCAGTCTCAATGGCGGGGTGCGGGCCGGGGAATAGGCCTCTTGGCCGGGGTGAATATGTTGGAACGCGGCGCGCGTAAATAGAAGCGGCTGGAGGTACCGGGGGCGAAGCCCGCCCCGGCCCGGAGGCCGAGTTAAAAAAAATAATAATCCCCGTTCAGTCTCAATGGCGGGGTGCGGGCCGGCCCGGCGGCGAGTGCGGCGGGCAGCAGGCCTCTTGGACAGGTTGAGAGATAAAAAAATAATAATTCCCGTTCAGTCTCAATGGCAGGGTGCGGGCCGGCCCGGCTGTGATTGCGGCGGGCAGCAGGCCTCTTGGACAGGTTGAGAGATAAAAAAATAATAATTCCCATGCAGTCTCAATGGCGGGGTGCGGGCCGGGGAATAGGCCTCTTGGCCGGGGTGAATATGTTGGAACGCAGCGCGCGTAAATAGAAGCGGCTGGAGGTACCGGGGGCGAAGCCCGCCCCGGCCCGGAGGCCGAGTTAAAAAAAATAATAATCCCCGTTCAGTCTCAATGGCGGGGTGCGGGCCGGCCCGGCGGCGATTGCGGCGGGCAGCAGGCCTCTTGGACAGGTTGAGAGATAAAAAAATAATAATTCCCATGCAGTCTCAATGGCGGGGTGCGGGCCGGGGAATAGGCCTCTTGGCCGGGGTGAATATGTTGGAACGCGGCGCGCGTAAATAGAAGCGGCTGGAGGTACCGGGGGCGAAGCCCGCCCCGGCCCGGAGGCCGAGTTAAAAAAAATAATAATCCCGTTCAGTCTCAATGGCGGGGTGCGGGCCGGCCCGGCGGCGAGTGCGGCGGGCAGCAGGCCTCTTGGACAGGTTGAGAGATAAAAAAATAATAATTCCCGTGCAGTCTCAATGGCGGGGTGCGGGCCGGGGAATAGGCCTCTTGGCCGGGGTGAATATGTTGGAACGCGGCGCGTAAATAGAAGCGGCTGGAGGTACAGGGGGCGAAGCCCGCCCCGGCCCGGAGGCCGAGTTAAAAAAAATAATAATCCCCGTTCAGTCTCAATGGCGGGGTGCGGGCCGGCCCGGCGGCGAGTGCGGCGGGCAGCAGGCCTCTTGGACAGGTTGAGAGATAAAAAAATAATAATTCCCGTGCAGTCTCAATGGCGGGGTGCGGGCCGGGGAATAGGCCCCTTGGCCGGGGTGAATAGTGTTGGAACACGGCCCGCGGAAATAGTAGCGGCTGGAGGTACCGGGGGCGATGCCCGCCCCGGCCCGGCGGCCAAGTTAAAAAAATAAATAATCCCCGTTCAGTCTCAATGGCAGGGTGCGGGCCGGCCCGGCGGCGATTGCGGCGGGCAGCAGGCCTCTTGGACAGGTTGAGAGATAAAAAAATAATAATTCCCATGCAGTCTCAATGGCGGGGTGCGGGCCGGGGAATAGGCCTCTTGGCCGGGGTGAATAGTGTTGGAACACGGCCCGCGGAAATAGTAGCGGCTGGAGGTACCTGGGGCGATGCCCGCCCCGGCCCGGCGGCCAAGTTAAAAAAATAAATAATCCCCGTTCAGTCTCAATGGCAGGGTGCGGGCCGGCCCGGCGGCGAGTGCGGCGGGCAGCAGGCCTCTTGGACAGGTTGAGAGATAAAAAAATAATAATTCCCGTTCAGTCTCAATGGCAGGGTGCGGGCCGGCCCGGCGGCGATTGCGGCGGGCAGCAGGCCTCTTGGACAGGTTGAGAGATAAAAAAATAATAATTCCCATGCAGTCTCAATGGCGGGGTGCGGGCCGGGGAATAGGCCTCTTGGCCGGGGTGAATATGTTGGAACGCGGCGCGCGTAAATAGAATCAGAAATCAGAATCAGAATCAGAATCATCTTTATTGGCCAAGTATGTAGAACACACAAGGAATTTGTCTCCGGTATAACACGCTGCACTAGTATCATCGTAAACAACAAAATCATTGAACCATTTTAGAGTAACCACTAGTTTTGAAGTACCATTTTGTGGTGCAAGAAGAGTGACTGTCAGTGACTGTTTAAGGAGTTAATGGCTAGAGGGAAGAAGCTGTTTAAGTGTCTACTGGATTTGGTACGCATAGATCTGTAGCGTCTGCCTGAGGGGAGTGGCTGAAAAAGGTGGTGGGCAGGGTGCGGGGGATCCAGGAGGATTTTCCGTGCCCTTGTCTTGATTCTTGCAGTGTGCAAGTCCTCAAGAGTGGGTAGGGCGATGCCAACGATTTTTTCTGCCGTCCTAACTGTCCGTTGAAGTCGGATTTTGTCCTTTTTTGTGGCGGCCCCAAACCAAACCGTGATGGAAGAACACAGGATTGATTCGATGACTGCCGTGTAGAACTGTCGTAGCACCTCCTGTGGCAAGCCATGCTTCCTCAGCAGCCTCAGGAAGTACATTCGCTGCCGGGCCCTTTTCAGGATGGAGATGGTGTTGACTTCCCACTTCATGTCCTGGGAGACTGTGATTCCCAGGAACTTGAAGGTCTCGACGGTTGACACAGGGCAGTTGGATAGTGTGAGGGGCAACTGAGGAGAAGAATGTTTCCTGAAGTCCACGATCATCTCTACAGTCTTGAGCGTGTTCAGCCCGAGGTTGTGTCGGCCGCACCAGAGCTCCAGCTGCTCCACTTGTTGGCGGTACGCAGACTCGTCGCCGTCTTTGATGAGACCGATGACCGTGGTGTCGTCTGCGAACTTTATGAGTTTGACAGCTGGATCTGTTGAGGTGCAATCGTTTGTGTAGAGAGAGAAGAGCAGTGGCGAGAGGACACATCCCTGTGGGGCTCCAGTGCTGGTGGTGCGTATTGATGATGTTGTTGCTCCCAGTCTCACCTGTTGTGTCCGTCCCGTCAGGAAGCTGAGGATCCACTGGCAGATCGCAGGAGACACACCGAGGTGGAGTAGTTTGGGGGTGAGGAGTTCTGGGATGATGGTGTTGAACGCAGAGCTGAAATCCACAAACAGAATCCTTGCGTAGGTCCCTGTGCTGTCGAGGTGCTTGAGGATGTAGTGCAGACCTATGTTGACTGCGTCTTCCACAGACCTGTTTGCCCGGTAGGCAAACTGGAGAGGGTCCAGCAGGGGTCCAGTGACGTTCTTTAGGTGGTTCAGCACAAGGCGTTCAAAGGACTTCATGACCACAGACGTCAGGGCGACAGGCCTATAGTCGTTCAGTTCCAATGTTGCCGATTTCTTGGGAACTGGGATGATGGTAGACTGTTTGAAGCAGGATGGGACCTCACACAGCTCCAGGGATCTGTTGAAGATCTGTGTGAAGACCGGAGCCAGCTGGTCAGCGCAGACTTTCAGGCAGGAGGGGGACACTTTGTCGGGCCCCGGAGCTTTCTTGATCTTTTGCTGCTTGAAGAGCCGTCTCACGTCCTGTTCGTGGATCTGTAGTGGAGAAAAAGAGGGTGGGGGGGTAGGTAGAGTGGTTTCTGGTAGAGGTGGGTGTGTGTGGGAAATGGGGGTGTCCTTTTCAAATCGGCAGAAAAACATGTTTAGTTCATCAGCAAGACCCTTATTGTTCACTGTTTGGGGGGATGGCATTCTATAGTTAGTGATTGCTTTCAGGCCATTCCATACAGATGCAGAGTCGTTAGCAGAGAACTGGTTTTTCAGCCTCTCTGCATAGCTTCTCTTTGCGATGTTAATTTCCTTCGTCAATTGGTTTCGGGCATGTTTGTACAGTGCCCGATCTCCACTTCTAAATGCGGCCTCTTTCTCTTTCCTGAGTTGCCTGAGTTTGGGAGTAAACCATGGCTTGTTATTGTTAAACGAGCGGAAGGACTTCGTTGGTACACACATGTCCTCACAGAAACTGATGTATGATGTTACAGTGTCTGTGTATTCATCCAGTGTGCCCGTTGAAGTTTCAAAGACGCCCCAATCAGTGCAGTCTAAGCAGTCTAAGAAGCGGCTGGAGGTACCGGGGGCGAAGCCCGCCCCGGCCCGGAGGCCGAGTTAAAAAAAATAATAATCCCCGTTCAGTCTCAATGGCGGGGTGCGGGCCGGCCCGGCGGCGAGTGCGGCGGGCAGCAGGCCTCTTGGACAGGTTGAGAGATAAAAAAATAATAATTCCCGTTCAGTCTCAATGGCAGGGTGCGGGCCGGCCCGGCGGACGAGTGTGGCCGGGGAAGAGGCCTCTTGGCCGGGGTGAATATGTTGGAACGCGGTGCGCGTAAATAGAAGCGGCTGGAGGTACCGGGGGCGAAGCCCGCCCCGGCCCGGAGGCCGAGTTAAAAAAAATAATAATCCCCGTTCAATCTCAATGGCGGGGTGCGGGCCGGCCCGGCGGCGAGTGCGGCGGGCAGCAGGCCTCTTGGACAGGTTGAGAGATAAAAAAATAATAATTCCCGTGCAGTCTCAATGGCGGGGTGCGGGCCGGCCCGGCGGACGAGTGTGGCCGGGGAAGAGGCCTCTTGGCCGGGGTGAATATGTTGGAACGCGGCGCGCGTAAATAGAAGCGGCTGGAGGTACCGGGGGCGAAGCCCGCCCCGGCCCGGAGGCCGAGTTAAAAAAATAAATAATCCCCGTTCAGTCTCAATGGCAGGGTGCGGGCCGGCCCGGCGGCGAGGGCGGCGGGCAGCAGGCCTCTTGGACAGGTTGAGAGATAAAAAAATAATAATTCCCGTTCAGTCTCAATGGCAGGGTGCGGGCCGGCCCGGCGGCGATTGCGGCGGGCAGCAGGCCTCTTGGACAGGTTGAGAGATAAAAAAATAATAATTCCCGTGCAGTCTCAATGGCGGGGTGCGGGCCGGCCCGGCGGCGAGTGCGGCGGGCAGCAGGCCTCTTGGACAGGTTGAGAGATAAAAAAATAATAATCCCCGTTCAGTCTCAATGGCGGGGTGCGGGCCGGCCCGGCGGCGAGTGCGGCGGGCAGCAGGCCACTTGGACAGGTTGAGAGATAAAAAAATAATAATTCCCGTGCAGTCTCAATGGCGGGGTGCGGGCCGGGGAATAGGCCTCTTGGCCGGGGTGAATAGTGTTGGAACACGGCCCGCGGAAATAGTAGCGGCTGGAGGTACCGGGGGCGATGCCCGCCCCGGCCCGGCGGCCAAGTTAAAAAAATAAATAATCCCGTTCAGTCTCAATGGCAGGGTGCGGGCCGGCCCGGCGGCGATTGCGGCGGGCAGCAGGCCTCTTGGACAGGTTGAGAGATAAAAAAATAATAATTCCCATGCAGTCTCAATGGCGGGGTGCGGGCCGGGGAATAGGCCTCTTGGCCGGGGTGAATATGTTGGAACCCGGCGCGGGTAAATAGAAGCGGCTGGAGGTACCGGGGGCGATGCCCGCCCCGGCCCGGCGGCCAAGTTAAAAAAATAAATAATCCCCGTTCAGTCTCAATGGCAGGGTGCGGGCCGGCCCGGCGGCGATTGCGGCGGGCAGCAGGCCTCTTGGACAGGTTGAGAGATAAAAAAATAATAATTCCCATGCAGTCTCAATGGCGGGGTGCGGGCCGGGGAATAGGCCTCTTGGCCGGGGTGAATAGTGTTGGAACACGGCCCGCGGAAATAGTAGCGGCTGGAGGTACCGGGGGCGATGCCCGCCCCGGCCCGGCGGCCAAGTTAAAAAAATAAATCATCCCCGTTCAGTCTCAATGGCAGGGTGCGGGCCGGCCCGGCGGCAATTGCTGCGGGCAGCAGGCCTCTTGGACAGGTCGAGAGATAAAAAAATAATAATTCCCATGCAGTCACAATGGCGGGGTGCGGGCCGGGGAATAGGCCTCTTGGCCGGGGTGAATATGTTGGAACGCGGCGCGCGTAAATAGAAGCGGCTGGAGGTACCGGGGGCGAAGCCCGCCCCGGCCCGGAGGCCGAGTTAAAAAAAATAATAATCCCCGTTCAGTCTCAATGGCGGGGTGCGGGCCGGCCCGGCGGCGAGTGCGGCGGGCAGCAGGCCTCTTGGACAGGTTGAGAGATAAAAAAATAATAATTCCCGTGCAGTCTCAATGGCGGGGTGCGGGCCGGGGAATAGGCCTCTTGGCCGGGGTGAATAGTGTTGGAACACGGCCCGCGGAAATAGTAGCGGCTGGAGGTACCGGGGGCGATGCCCGCCCCGGCCCGGCGGCCAAGTTAAAAAAATAAATAATCCCGTTCAGTCTCAATGGCAGGGTGCGGGCCGGCCCGGCGGCGATTGCGGCGGGCAGCAGGCCTCTTGGACAGGTTGAGAGATAAAAAAATAATAATTCCCATGCAGTCTCAATGGCGGGGTGCGGGCCGGGGAATAGGCCTCTTGGCCGGGGTGAATATGTTGGAACGCGGCGCGGGTAAATAGAAGCGGCTGGAGGTACCGGGGGCGATGCCCGCCCCGGCCCGGCGGCCAAGTTAAAAAAATAAATAATCCCCGTTCAGTCTCAATGGCAGGGTGCGGGCCGGCCCGGCGGCGATTGCGGCGGGCAGCAGGCCTCTTGGACAGGTTGAGAGATAAAAAAATAATAATTCCCATGCAGTCTCAATGGCGGGGTGCGGGCCGGGGAATAGGCCTCTTGGCCGGGGTGAATAGTGTTGGAACACGGCCCGCGGAAATAGTAGCGGCTGGAGGTACCGGGGGCGATGCCCGCCCCGGCCCGGCGGCCAAGTTAAAAAAATAAATAATCCCCGTTCAGTCTCAATGGCAGGGTGCGGGCCGGCCCGGCGGCAATTGCGGCGGGCAGCAGGCCTCTTGGACAGGTTGAGAGATAAAAAAATAATAATTCCCATGCAGTCACAATGGCGGGGTGCGGGCCGGGGAATAGGCCTCTTGGCCGGGGTGAATATGTTGGAACGCGGCGCGCGTAAATAGAAGCGGCTGGAGGTACCGGGGGCGAAGCCCGCCCCGGCCCGGAGGCCGAGTTAAAAAAAATAATAATCCCCGTTCAGTCTCAATGGCGGGGTGCGGGCCGGCCCGGCGGCGAGTGCGGCGGGCAGCAGGCCTCTTGGACAGGTTGAGAGATAAAAAAATAATAATTCCCGTGCAGTCTCAATGGCGGGGTGCGGGCCGGGGAATAGGCCTCTTGGCCGGGGTGAATATGTTGGAACGCGGCGCGCGTAATTAGAAGCGGCTGGAGGTACCGGGGGCGAAGCCCGCCCCGGCCCGGAGGCCGAGTTAAAAAAAATAATAATCCCCGTTCAGTCTCAATGGCGGGGTGCGGGCCGGCCCGGCGGCGAGTGCGGCGGGCAGCAGGCCTCTTGGACAGGTTGAGAGATAAAAAAATAATAATTCCCGTGCAGTCTCAATGGCGGGGTGCGGGCCGGGGAATAGGCCTCTTGGCCGGGGTGAATAGTGTTGGAACACGGCCCGCGGAAATAGTAGCGGCTGGAGGTACCGGGGGCGATGCCCGCCCCGGCCCGGCGGCCAAGTTAAAAAAATAAATAATCCCGTTCAGTCTCAATGGCAGGGTGCGGGCCGGCCCGGCGGCGATTGCGGCGGGCAGCAGGCCTCTTGGACAGGTTGAGAGATAAAAAAATAATAATTCCCATGCAGTCTCAATGGCGGGGTGCGGGCCGGGGAATAGGCCTCTTGGCCGGGGTGAATATGTTGGAACGCGGCGCGCGTAAATAGAAGCGGCTGGAGGTACCGGGGGCGAAGCCCGCCCCGGCCCGGAGGCCGAGTTAAAAAAAATAATAATCCCCGTTCAGTCTCAATGGCGGGGTGCGGGCCGGCCCGGCGGCGAGTGCGGCGGGCAGCAGGCCTCTTGGACAGGTTGAGAGATAAAAAAATAATAATTCCCGTGCAGTCTCAATGGCGGGGTGCGGGCCGGGGAATAGGCCTCTTGGCCGGGGTGAATATGTTGGAACGCGGCGCGCGTAATTAGAAGCGGCTGGAGGTACCGGGGGCGAAGCCCGCCCCGGCCCGGAGGCCGAGTTAAAAAAAATAATAATCCCCGTTCAGTCTCAATGGCGGGGTGCGGGCCGGCCCGGCGGCGAGTGCGGCGGGCAGCAGGCCTCTTGGACAGGTTGAGAGATAAAAAAATAATAATTCCCGTGCAGTCTCAATGGCGGGGTGCGGGCCGGCCCGGCGGCGAGTGCGGCGGGCAGCAGGCCTCTTGGACAGGTTGAGAGATAAAAAAATAATAATCCCCATTCAGTCTCAATGGCGGGGTGCGGGCCGGCCCGGCGGCGAGTGCGGCGGGCAGCAGGCCACTTGGACAGGTTGAGAGATAAAAAAATAATAATTCCCGTGCAGTCTCAATGGCGGGGTGCGGGCCGGGGAATAGGCCTCTTGGCCGGGGTGAATATGTTGGAACGCGGCGCGCGTAAATAGAAGCGGCTGGAGGTACCGGGGGCGAAGCCCGCCCCGGCCCGGAGGCCGAGTTAAAAAAAATAATAATCCCCGTTCAGTCTCAATGGCGGGGTGCGGGCCGGGGAATAGGCCTCTTGGCCGGGGTGAATATGTTGGAACGCGGCGCGCGTAATTAGAAGCGGCTGGAGGTACCGGGGGCGAAGCCCGCCCCGGCCCGGAGGCCGAGTTAAAAAAAATAATAATCCCCGTTCAGTCTCAATGGCGGGGTGCGGGCCGGCCCGGCGGCGAGTGCGGCGGGCAGCAGGCCTCTTGGACAGGTTGAGAGATAAAAAAATAATAATTCCCGTGCAGTCTCAATGGCGGGGTGCGGGCCGGGGAATAGGCCTCTTGGCCGGGGTGAATAGTGTTGGAACACGGCCCGCGGAAATAGTAGCGGCTGGAGGTACCGGGGGCGATGCCCGCCCCGGCCCGGCGGCCAAGTTAAAAAAATAAATAATCCCGTTCAGTCTCAATGGCAGGGTGCGGGCCGGCCGGGCGGCGATTGCGGCGGGCAGCAGGCCTCTTGGACAGGTTGAGAGATAAAAAAATAATAATTCCCATGCAGTCTCAATGGCGGGGTGCGGGCCAGGGAATAGGCCTCTTGGCCGGGGTGAATATGTTGGAACGCGGCGCGCGTAAATAGAAGCGGCTGGAGGTACCGGGGGCGAAGCCCGCCCCGGCCCGGAGGCCGAGTTAAAAAAAATAATAATCCCCGTTCAGTCTCAATGGCGGGGTGCGGGCCGGCCCGGCGGCGAGTGCGGCGGGCAGCAGGCCTCTTGGACAGGTTGAAAGATAAAAAAATAATAATTCCCGTGCAGTCTCAATGGCGGGGTGCGGGCCGGGGAATAGGCCTCTTGGTGAATAGTGTTGGAACACGGCCCGCGGAAATAGTAGCGGCTGGAGGTACCGGGGGCGATGCCCGCCCCGGCCCGGCGGCCAAGTTAAAAAAATAAATAATCCCCGTTCAGTCTCAATGGCAGGGTGCGGGCCGGCCCGGCGGCGATTGCGGCGGGCAGCAGGCCTCTTGGACAGGTTGAGAGATAAAAAAATAATAATTCCCATCAGTCTCAATGGCGGGGTGCGGGCCGGGGAATAGGCCTCTTGGCCGGGGTGAATATGTTGGAACGCGGCGCGCGTAAATAGAAGCGGCTGGAGGTACCGGGGGCGAAGCCCGCCCCGGCCCGGAGGCCGAGTTAAAAAAAATAATAATCCCCGTTCAGTCTCAATGGCGGGGTGCGGGCCGGCCCTGCGGCGAGTGCGGCGGGCAGCAGGCCTCTTGGACAGGTTGAGAGATAAAAAAATAATAATTCCCGTTCAGTCTCAATGGCAGGGTGCGGGCCGGCCCGGCGGACGAGTGTGGCCGGGGAAGAGGCCTCTTGGCCGGGGTGAATATGTTGGAACGCGGTGCGCGTAAATAGAAGCGGCTGGAGGTACCGGGGGCGAAGCCCGCCCCGGCCCGGAGGCCGAGTTAAAAAAAATAATAATCCCCGTTCAGTCTCAATGCCGGGGTGCGGGCCGGCCCGGCGGCGAGTGCGGCGGGCAGCAGGCCTCTTGGACAGGTTGAGAGATAAAAAAATAATAATTCCCGTGCAGTCTCAATGGCGGGGTGCGGGCCGGCCCGGCGGACGAGTGTGGCCGGGGAAGAGGCCTCTTGGCCGGGGTGAATATGTTGGAACGCGGCGCGCGTAAATAGAAGCGGCTGGAGGTACCGGGGGCGAAGCCCGCCCCGGCCCGGAGGCCGAGTTAAAAAAATAAATAATCCCCGTTCAGTCTCAATGGCAGGGTGCGGGCCGGCCCGGCGGCGAGGGCGGCGGGCAGCAGGCCTCTTGGACAGGTTGAGAGATAAAAAAATAATAATTCCCGTTCAGTCTCAATGGCAGGGTGCGGGCCGCCCCGGCGGCGATTGCGGCGGGCAGCAGGCCTCTTGGACAGGTTGAGAGATAAAAAAATAATAATTCCCGTGCAGTCTCAATGGCGGGGTGCGGGCCGGGGAATAGGCCTCTTGGCCGGGGTGAATATGTTGGAACGCGGCGCGCGTAAATAGAAGCGGCTGGAGGTACCGGGGGCGAAGCCCGCCCCGGCCCGGAGGCCGAGTTAAAAAAAATAATAATCCCCGTGTAGTCTCAATGGCGGGGTGCGGGCCGGCCCGGCGGCGAGTGCGGCGGGCAGCAGGCCTCTTGGACAGGTTGAGAGATAAAAAAATAATAATTCCCGTGCAGTCTCAATGGCGGGGTGCGGGCCGGGGAATAGGCCTCTTGGCCGGGGTGAATAGTGTTGGAACACGGCCCGCGGAAATAGTAGCGGCTGGAGGTACCGGGGGCGATGCCCGCCCCGGCCCGGCGGCCAAGTTAAAAAAATAAATAATCCCCGTTCAGTCTCAATGGCAGGGTGCGGGCCGGCCCGGCGGCGATTGCGGCGGGCAGCAGGCCTCTTGGACAGGTTGAGAGATAAAAAAATAATAATTCCCATGCAGTCTCAATGGCGGGGTGCGGCCCGGGGAATAGGCCTCTTGGCCGGGGTGAATAGTGTTGGAACACGGCCCGCGGAAATAGTAGCGGCTGGAGGTACCGGGGGCGATGCCCGCCCCGGGCCGGCGGCCAAGTTAAAAAAATAAATAATCCCCGTTCAGTCTCAATGGCAGGGTGCGGGCCGGCCCGGCGGCGATTGCGGCGGGCAGCAGGCCTCTTGGACAGGTTGAGAGATAAAAAAATAATAATTCCCATGCAGTCTCAATGGCGGGGTGCGGGCCGGGGAATAGGCCTCTTGGCCGGGGTGAATAGTGTTGGAACACGGCCCGCGGAAATAGTAGCGGCTGGAGGTACCGGGGGCGATGCCCGCCCCGGGCCGGCGGCCAAGTTAAAAAAATAAATAATCCCCGTTCAGTCTCAATGGCAGGGTGTGGGCCGGCCCGGCGGCGATTGCGGCGGGCAGCAGGCCTCTTGGACAGGTTGAGAGATATAAAAATAATAATTCCCGTTCAGTCTCAATGGCAGGGTGCGGGCCGGCCCGGCGGACGAGTGTGGCCGGGGAAGAGGCCTCTTGGCCGGGGTGAATATGTTGGAACGCGCGCGTAAATAGAAGCGGCTGGAGGTACCGGGGGCGAAGCCCGCCCCGGCCCGGAGGCCGAGTTAAAAAAATAATAATTCCCGTTCAGTCTCAATGGCAGGGTGCGGGCCGGCCCGGCGGCGATTGCGGCGGGCAGCAGGCCTCTTGGACAGGTTGAGAGATAAAAAAATAATAATTCCCATGCAGTCTCAATGGCGGGGTGCGGGCCGGGGAATAGGCCTCTTGGCCGGGGTGAATAGTGTTGGAACACGGCCCGCGGAAATAGTAGCGGCTGGAGGTACCGGGGGCGATGCCCGCCCCGGCCCGGCGGCCAAGTTAAAAAAATAAATAATCCCCGTTCAGTCTCAATGGCAGGGTGCGGGCCGGCCCGGCGGCGAGTGCGGCGGGCAGCAGGCCTCTTGGACAGGTTGAGAGATAAAAAAATAATAATTCCCATGCAGTCTCAATGGCGGGGTGCGGGCCGGGGAATAGGCCTCTTGGCCGGGGTGAATAGTGTTGGAACACGGCCCGCGGAAATAGTAGCGGCTGGAGGTACCGGGGGCGATGCCCGCCCCGGCCCGGCGGCCAAGTTAAAAAAATAAATAATCCCCGTTCAGTCTCAATGGCAGGGTGCGGGCCGGCCCGGCGGCGAGTGCGGCGGGCAGCAGGCCTCTTGGACAGGTTGAGAGATAAAAAAATAATAATTCCCGTTCAGTCTCAATGGCAGGGTGCGGGCCGGCCCGGCGGCGATTGCGGCGGGCAGCAGGCCTCTTGGACAGGTTGAGAGATAAAAAAATAATAATTCCCATGCAGTCTCAATGGCGGGGTGCGGGCCGGGGAATAGGCCTCTTGGCCGGGGTGAATATGTTGGAACGCGGCGCGCGTAAATAGAAGCGGCTGGAGGTACCGGGGGCGAAGCCCGCCCCGGCCCGGAGGCCGAGTTAAAAAAAATAATAATCCCCGTTCAGTCTCAATGGCGGGGTGCGGGCCGGCCCGGCGGCGAGTGCGGCGGGCAGCAGGCCTCTTGGACAGGTTGAGAGATAAAAAAATAATAATTCCCGTTCAGTCTCAATGGCAGGGTGCGGGCCGGCCCGGCTGTGATTGCGGCGGGCAGCAGGCCTCTTGGACAGGTTGAGAGATAAAAAAATAATAATTCCCATGCAGTCTCAATGGCGGGGTGCGGGCCGGGGAATAGGCCTCTTGGCCGGGGTGAATATGTTGGAACGCAGCGCGCGTAAATAGAAGCGGCTGGAGGTACCGGGGGCGAAGCCCGCCCCGGCCCGGAGGCCGAGTTAAAAAAAATAATAATCCCCGTTCAGCCTCAATGGCGGGGTGCGGGCCGGCCCGGCGGCGATTGCGGCGGGCAGCAGGCCTCTTGGACAGGTTGAGAGATAAAAAAATAATAATTCCCATGCAGTCTCAATGGCGGGGTGCGGGCCGGGGAATAGGCCTCTTGGCCGGGGTGAATATGTTGGAACGCGGCGCGCGTAAATAGAAGCGGCTGGAGGTACCGGGGGCGAAGCCCGCCCCGGCCCGGAGGCCGAGTTAAAAAAAATAATAATCCCGTTCAGTCTCAATGGCGGGGTGCGGGCCGGCCCGGCGGCGAGTGCGGCGGGCAGCAGGCCTCTTGGACAGGTTGAGAGATAAAAAAATAATAATTCCCGTGCAGTCTCAATGGCGGGGTGCGGGCCGGGGAATAGGCCTCTTGGCCGGGGTGAATATGTTGGAACGCGGCGCGTAAATAGAAGCGGCTGGAGGTACAGGGGGCGAAGCCCGCCCCGGCCCGGAGGCCGAGTTAAAAAAAATAATAATCCCCGTTCAGTCTCAATGGCGGGGTGCGGGCCGGCCCGGCGGCGAGTGCGGCGGGCAGCAGGCCTCTTGGACAGGTTGAGAGATAAAAAAATAATAATTCCCGTGCAGTCTCAATGGCGGGGTGCGGGCCGGGGAATAGGCCCCTTGGCCGGGGTGAATAGTGTTGGAACACGGCCCGCGGAAATAGTAGCGGCTGGAGGTACCGGGGGCGATGCCCGCCCCGGCCCGGCGGCCAAGTTAAAAAAATAAATAATCCCCGTTCAGTCTCAATGGCAGGGTGCGGGCCGGCCCGGCGGCGATTGCGGCGGGCAGCAGGCCTCTTGGACAGGTTGAGAGATAAAAAAATAATAATTCCCATGCAGTCTCAATGGCGGGGTGCGGGCCGGGGAATAGGCCTCTTGGCCGGGGTGAATAGTGTTGGAACACGGCCCGCGGAAATAGTAGCGGCTGGAGGTACCTGGGGCGATGCCCGCCCCGGCCCGGCGGCCAAGTTAAAAAAATAAATAATCCCCGTTCAGTCTCAATGGCAGGGTGCGGGCCGGCCCGGCGGCGAGTGCGGCGGGCAGCAGGCCTCTTGGACAGGTTGAGAGATAAAAAAATAATAATTCCCGTTCAGTCTCAATGGCAGGGTGCGGGCCGGCCCGGCGGCGATTGCGGCGGGCAGCAGGCCTCTTGGACAGGTTGAGAGATAAAAAAATAATAATTCCCATGCAGTCTCAATGGCGGGGTGCGGGCCGGGGAATAGGCCTCTTGGCCGGGGTGAATATGTTGGAACGCGGCGCGCGTAAATAGAAGCGGCTGGAGGTACCGGGGGCGAAGCCCGCCCCGGCCCGGAGGCCGAGTTAAAAAAAATAATAATCCCCGTTCAGTCTCAATGGCGGGGTGCGGGCCGGCCCGGCGGCGAGTGCGGCGGGCAGCAGGCCTCTTGGACAGGTTGAGAGATAAAAAAATAATAATTCCCGTTCAGTCTCAATGGCAGGGTGCGGGCCGGCCCGGCGGCGATTGCGGCGGGCAGCAGGCCTCTTGGACAGGTTGAGAGATAAAAAAATAATAATTCCCATGCAGTCTCAATGGCGGGGTGCGGGCCGGGGAATAGGCCTCTTGGCCGGGGTGAATATGTTGGAACGCGGCGCGCGTAAATAGAAGCGGCTGGAGGTACCGGGGTGCGAAGCCTGCCCCGGCCCGGAGGCCGAGTTAAAAAAAATAATAATCCCCGTTCAGTCTCAATGGCGGGGTGCGGGCCGGCCCGGCGGCGAGTGCGGCGGGCAGCAGGCCTCTTGGACAGGTTGAGAGATAAAAAAATAATAATTCCCGTGCAGTCTCAATGGCGGGGTGCGGGCCGGGGAATAGGCCTCTTGGCCGGGGTGAATATGTTGGAACACGGCCCGCGGAAATAGTAGCGGCTGGAGGTACCGGGGGCGATGCCCGCCCCGGCCCGGCGGCCAAGTTAAAAAAATAAATAATCCCCGTTCAGTCTCAATGGCAGGGTGCGGGCCGGCCCGGCGGCGATTGCGGCGGGCAGCAGGCCTCTTGGACAGGTTGAGAGATAAAAAAATAATAATTCCCATGCAGTCTCAATGGCGGGGTGCGGGCCGGGGAATAGGCCTCTTGGCCGGGGTGAATAGTGTTGGAACACGGCCCGCGGAAATAGTAGCGGCTGGAGGTACCGGGGGCGATGCCCGCCCCGGCCCGGCGGCCAAGTTAAAAAAATAAATAATCCCCGTTCAGTCTCAATGGCAGGGTGCGGGCCGGCCCGGCGGCGAGTGCGGCGGGCAGCAGGCCTCTTGGACAGGTTGAGAGATAAAAAAATAATAATTCCCATGCAGTCTCAATGGCGGGGTGCGGGCCGGGGAATAGGCCTCTTGGCCGGGGTGAATATGTTGGAACGCGGCGCGCGTAAATAGAAGCGGCTGGAGGTACCGGGGGCGAAGCCCGCCCCGGCCCGGAGGCCGAGTTAAAAAAAATAATAATCCCCGTTCAGTCTCAATGGCGGGGTGCGGGCCGGCCCGGCGGCGAGTGCGGCGGGCAGCAGGCCTCTTGGACAGGTTGAGAGATAAAAAAATAATAATTCCCGTTCAGTCTCAATGGCAGGGTGCGGGCCGGCCCGGCGGCGATTGCGGCGGGCAGCAGGCCTCTTGGACAGGTTGAGAGATAAAAAAATAATAATTCCCATGCAGTCTCAATGGCGGGGTGCGGGCCGGGGAATAGGCCTCTTGGCCGGGGTGAATATGTTGGAACGCGGCGCGCGTAAATAGAAGCGGCTGGAGGTACCGGGGTGCGAAGCCTGCCCCGGCCCGGAGGCCGAGTTAAAAAAAATAATAATCCCCGTTCAGTCTCAATGGCGGGGTGCGGGCCGGCCCGGCGGCGAGTGCGGCGGGCAGCAGGCCTCTTGGACAGGTTGAGAGATAAAAAAATAATAATTCCCGTGCAGTCTCAATGGCGGGGTGCGGGCCGGGGAATAGGCCTCTTGGCCGGGGTGAATATGTTGGAACACGGCCCGCGGAAATAGTAGCGGCTGGAGGTACCGGGGGCGATGCCCGCCCCGGCCCGGCGGCCAAGTTAAAAAAATAAATAATCCCCGTTCAGTCTCAATGGCAGGGTGCGGGCCGGCCCGGCGGCGATTGCGGCGGGCAGCAGGCCTCTTGGACAGGTTGAGAGATAAAAAAATAATAATTCCCATGCAGTCTCAATGGCGGGGTGCGGGCCGGGGAATAGGCCTCTTGGCCGGGGTGAATAGTGTTGGAACACGGCCCGCGGAAATAGTAGCGGCTGGAGGTACCGGGGGCGATGCCCGCCCCGGCCCGGCGGCCAAGTTAAAAAAATAAATAATCCCCGTTCAGTCTCAATGGCAGGGTGCGGGCCGGCCCGGCGGCGAGTGCGGCGGGCAGCAGGCCTCTTGGACAGGTTGAGAGATAAAAAAATAATAATTCCCATGCAGTCTCAATGGCGGGGTGCGGGCCGGGGAATAGGCCTCTTGGCCGGGGTGAATATGTTGGAACGCGGCGCGCGTAAATAGAAGCGGCTGGAGGTACCGGGGGCGAAGCCCGCCCCGGCCCGGAGGCCGAGTTAAAAAAAATAATAATCCCCGTTCAGTCTCAATGGCGGGGTGCGGGCCGGCCCGGCGGCGAGTGCGGCGGGCAGCAGGCCTCTTGGACAGGTTGAGAGATAAAAAAATAATAATTCCCGTGCAGTCTCAATGGCGGGGTGCGGGCCGGGGAATAGGCCTCTTGGCCGGGGTGAATAGTGTTGGAACACGGCCCGCGGAAATAGTAGCGGCTGGAGGTACCGGGGGCGATGCCCGCCCCGGCCCGGCGGCCAAGTTAAAAAAATAAATAATCCCTGTTCAGTCTCAATGGCAGGGTGCGGGCCGGCCCGGCGGCGATTGCGGCGGGCAGCAGGCCTCTTGGACAGGTTGAGAGATAAAAAAATAATAATTCCCATGCAGTCTCAATGGCGGGGTGCGGGCCGGGGAATAGGCCTCTTGGCCGGGGTGAATAGTGTTGGAACACGGCCCGCGGAAATAGTAGCGGCTGGAGGTACCGGGGGCGATGCCCGCCCCGGCCCGGCGGCCAAGTTAAAAAAATAAATAATCCCCGTTCAGTCTCAATGGCAGGGTGCGGGCCGGCCCGGCGGCGAGTGCGGCGGGCAGCAGGCCTCTTGGACAGGTTGAGAGATAAAAAAATAATAATTCCCGTTCAGTCTCAATGGCAGGGTGCGGGCCGGCCCGGCGGCGATTGCGGCGGGCAGCAGGCCTCTTGGACAGGTTGAGAGATAAAAAAATAATAATTCCCATATAGTCTCAATGGCGGGGTGCGGGCCGGGGAATAGGCCTCTTGGCCGGGGTGAATATGTTGGAACGCGGCGCGCGTAAATAGAAGCGGCTGGAGGTACCGGGGGCGAAGCCCGCCCCGGCCCGGAGGCCGAGTTAAAAAAAATAATAATCCCCGTTCAGTCTCAATGGCGGGGTGCGGGCCGGCCCGGCGGCGAGTGCGGCGGGCAGCAGGCCTCTTGGACAGGTTGAGAGATAAAAAAATAATAATTCCCGTTCAGTCTCAATGGCAGGGTGCGGGCCGGCCCGGCGGCGATTGCGGCGGGCAGCAGGCCTCTTGGACAGGTTGAGAGATAAAAAAATAATAATTCCCATGCAGTCTCAATGGCGGGGTGCGGGCCGGGGAATAGGCCTCTTGGCCGGGGTGAATATGTTGGAACGCAGCGCGCGTAAATAGAAGCGGCTGGAGGTACCGGGGGCGAAGCCCGCCCCGGCCCGGAGGCCGAGTAAAAAAAAATAATAATCCCCGTTCAGTCTCAATGGCGGGGTGCGGGCCGGCCCGGCGGCGATTGCGGCGGGCAGCAGGCCTCTTGGACAGGTTGAGAGATAAAAAAATAATAATTCCCATGCAGTCTCAATGGCGGGGTGCGGGCCGGGGAATAGGCCTCTTGGCCGGGGTGAATATGTTGGAACGCGGCGCGCGTAAATAGAAGCGGCTGGAGGTACCGGGGGCGAAGCCCGCCCCGGCCCGGAGGCCGAGTTAAAAAAAATAATAATCCCCGTTCAGTCTCAATGGCGGGGTGCGGGCCGGCCCGGCGGCGAGTGCGGCGGGCAGCAGGCCTCTTGGACAGGTTGAGAGATAAAAAAATAATAATTCCCGTGCAGTCTCAATGGCGGGGTGCGGGCCGGGGAATAGGCCCCTTGGCCGGGGTGAATAGTGTTGGAACACGGCCCGCGGAAATAGTAGCGGCTGGAGGTACCGGGGGCGATGCCCGCCCCGGCCCGGCGGCCAAGTTAAAAAAATAAATAATCCCCGTTCAGTCTCAATGGCGGGGTGCGGGCCGGCCCGGCGGCGAGTGCGGCGGGCAGCAGGCCTCTTGGACAGGTTGAGAGATAAAAAAATAATAATTCCCGTGCAGTCTCAATGGCGGGGTGCGGGCCGGCCCGGCGGACGAGTGTGGCCGGGGAAGAGGCCTCTTGGCCGGGGTGAATATGTTGGAACGCGGCGCGCGTAAATAGAAGCGGCTGGAGGTACCGGGGGCGAAGCCCGCCCCGGCCCGGAGGCCGAGTTAAAAAAAATAATAATCCCCGTTCAGTCTCAATGGCGGGGTGCGGGCCGGCCCGGCGGCGAGTGCGGCGGGCAGCAGGCCTCTTGGACAGGTTGAGAGATAAAAAAATAATAATTCCCGTGCAGTCTCAATGGCGGGTGCGGGCCGGCCCGGCGGCGAGTGCGGCGGGCAGCAGGCCTCTTGGACAGGTTGAGAGATAAAAAAATAATAATCCCCGTTCAGTCTCAATGGCGGGGTGCGGGCCGGCCCAGCGGCGAGTGCGGCGGGCAGCAGGCCACTTGGACAGGTTGAGAGATAAAAAAATAATAATTCCCGTGCAGTCTCAATGGCGGGGTGCGGGCCGGGGAATAGGCCTCTTGGCCGGGGTGAATAGTGTTGGAACACGGCCCGCGGAAATAGTAGCGGCTGGAGGTACCGGGGGCGATGCCCGCCCCGGCCCGGCGGCCAAGTTAAAAAAATAAATAATCCCGTTCAGTCTCAATGGCAGGGTGCGGGCCGGCCCGGCGGCGATTGCGGCGGGCAGCAGGCCTCTTGGACAGGTTGAGAGATAAAAAAATAATAATTCCCATGCAGTCTCAATGGCGGGGTGCGGGCCGGGGAATAGGCCTCTTGGCCGGGGTGAATATGTTGGAACGCGGCGCGGGTAAATAGAAGCGGCTGGAGGTACCGGGGGCGATGCCCGCCCCGGCCCGGCGGCCAAGTTAAAAAAATAAATAATCCCCGTTCAGTCTCAATGGCAGGGTGCGGGCCGGCCCGGCGGCGATTGCGGCGGGCAGCAGGCCTCTTGGACAGGTTGAGAGATAAAAAAATAATAATTCCCATGCAGTCACAATGGCGGGGTGCGGGCCGGGGAATAGGCCTCTTGGCCGGGGTGAATATGTTGGAACGCGGCGCGCGTAAATAGAAGCGGCTGGAGGTACCGGGGGCGAAGCCCGCCCCGGCCCGGAGGCCGAGTTAAAAAAAATAATAATCCCGTTCAGTCTCAATGGCGGGGTGCGGGCCGGCCCGGCGGCGAGTGCGGCGGGCAGCAGGCCTCTTGGACAGGTTGAGAGATAAAAAAATAATAATTCCCGTGCAGTCTCAATGGCGGGGTGCGGGCCGGGGAATAGGCCTCTTGGCCGGGGTGAATATGTTGGAACGCGGCGCGCGTAATTAGAAGCGGCTGGAGGTACCGGGGGCGAAGCCCGCCCCGGCCCGGAGGCCGAGTTAAAAAAAATAATAATCCCCGTTCAGTCTCAATGGCGGGGTGCGGGCCGGCCCGGCGGCGAGTGCGGCGGGCAGCAGGCCTCTTGGACAGGTTGAGAGATAAAAAAATAATAATTCCCGTGCAGTCTCAATGGCGGGGTGCGGGCCGGGGAATAGGCCTCTTGGCCGGGGTGAATAGTGTTGGAACACGGCCCGCGGAAATAGTAGCGGCTGGAGGTACGGGGGGCGATGCCCGCCCCGGCCCGGCGGCCAAGTTAAAAAAATAAATAATCCCGTTCAGTCTCAATGGCAGGGTGCGGGCCGGCCCGGCGGCGATTGCGGCGGGCAGCAGGCCTCTTGGACAGGTTGAGAGATAAAAAAATAATAATTCCCATGCAGTCTCAATGGCGGGGTGCGGGCCGGGGAATAGGCCTCTTGGCCGGGGTGAATATGTTGGAACGCGGCGCGCGTAAATAGAAGCGGCTGGAGGTACCGGGGGCGAAGCCCGCCCCGGCCCGGAGGCCGAGTTAAAAAAAATAATAATCCCCGTTCAGTCTCAATGGCGGGGTGCGGGCCGGCCCGGCGGCGAGTGCGGCGGGCAGCAGGCCTCTTGGACAGGTTGAGAGATAAAAAAATAATAATTCCCGTGCAGTCTCAATGGCGGGGTGCGGGCCGGGGAATAGGCCTCTTGGCCGGGGTGAATAGTGTTGGAACACGGCCCGCAGAAATAGTAGCGGCTGGAGGTACCGGGGGCGATGCCCGCCCCGGCCCGGCGGCCAAGTTAAAAAAATAAATAATCCCCGTTCAGTCTCAATGGCAGGGTGCGGGCCGGCCCGGCGGCGATTGCGGCGGGCAGCAGGCCTCTTGGACAGGTTGAGAGATAAAAAAATAATAATTCCCATGCAGTCTCAATGGCGGGGTGCGGGCCGGGGAATAGGCCTCTTGGCCGGGGTGAATATGTTGGAACGCGGCGCGCGTAAATAGAAGCGGCTGGAGGTACCGGGGGCGAAGCCCGCCCCGGCCCGGAGGCCGAGTTAAAAAAAAATAATAATCCCCGTTCAGTCTCAATGGCGGGGTGCGGGCCGGCCCGGCGGCGAGTGCGGCGGGCAGCAGGCCTCTTGGACAGGTTGAGAGATAAAAAAATAATAATTCCCGTTCAGTCTCAATGGCAGGGTGCGGGCCGGCCCGGCGGACGAGTGTGGCCGGGGAAGAGGCCTCTTGGCCGGGGTGAATATGTTGGAACGCGGTGCGCGTAAATAGAAGCGGCTGGAGGTACCGGGGGCGAAGCCCGCCCCGGCCCGGAGGCCGAGTTAAAAAAAATAATAATCCCCGTTCAGTCTCAATGGCGGGGTGCGGGCCGGCCCGGCGGCGAGTGCGGCGGGCAGCAGGCCTCTTGGACAGGTTGAGAGATAAAAAAATAATAATTCCCGTGCAGTCTCAATGGCGGGGTGCGGGCCGGCCCGGCGGACGAGTGTGGCCGGGGAAGAGGCCTCTTGGCCGGGGTGAATATGTTGGAACGCGGCGCGCGTAAATAGAAGCGGCTGGAGGTACCGGGGGCGAAGCCCGCCCCGGCCCGGAGGCCGAGTTAAAAAAATAAATAATCCCCGTTCAGTCTCAATGGCAGGGTGCGGGCCGGCCCGGCGGCGAGGGCGGCGGGCAGCAGGCCTCTTGGACAGGTTGAGAGATAAAAAAATAATAATTCCCGTTCAGTCTCAATGGCAGGGTGCGGGCCGGCCCGGCGGCGATTGCGGCGGGCAGCAGGCCTCTTGGACAGGTTGAGAGATAAAAAAATAATAATTCCCATGCAGTCTCAATGGCGGGGTGCGGGCCGGGGAATAGGCCTCTTGGCCGGGGTGAATATGTTGGAACGCGGCGCGCGTAAATAGAAGCGGCTGGAGGTACCGGGGGCGAAGCCCGCCCCGGCCCGGAGGCCGAGTTAAAAAAAATAATAATCCCCGTTCAGTCTCAATGGCGGGGTGCGGGCCGGCCCGGCGGCGAGTGCGGCGGGCAGCAGGCCTCTTGGACAGGTTGAGAGATAAAAAAATAATAATTCCCGTGCAGTCTCAATGGCGGGGTGCGGGCCGGGGAATAGGCCTCTTGGCCGGGGTGAATATGTTGGAACGCGGCGCGCGTAAATAGAAGCGGCTGGAGGTACCGGGGGCGAAGCCCGCCCCGGCCCGGAGGCCGAGTTAAAAAAAATAATAATCCCCGTGCAGTCTCAATGGCGGGGTGCGGGCCGGCCCGGCGGCGAGTGCGGCGGGCAGCAGGCCTCTTGGACAGGTTGAGAGATAAAAAAATAATAATTCCCGTGCAGTCTCAATGGCGGGGTGCGGGCCGGGGAATAGGCCTCTTGGCCGGGGTGAATAGTGTTGGAACACGGCCCGCCGAAATAGTAGCGGCTGGAGGTACCGGGGGCGATGCCCACCCCGGCCCGGCGGCCAAGTTAAAAAAATAAATAATCCCCGTTCAGTCTCAATGGCAGGGTGCGGGCCGGCCCGGCGGCGATTGCGGCGGGCAGCAGGCCTCTTGGACAGGTTGAGAGATAAAAAAATAATAATTCCCATGCAGTCTCAATGGCGGGGTGCGGGCCGGGGAATAGGCCTCTTGGCCGGGGTGAATAGTGTTGGAACACGGCCCGCGGAAATAGTAGCGGCTGGAGGTACCGGGGGCGATGCCCGCCCCGGGCCGGCGGCCAAGTTAAAAAAATAAATAATCCCCGTTCAGTCTCAATGGCAGGGTGCGGGCCGGCCCGGCGGCGATTGCGGCGGGCAGCAGGCCTCTTGGACAGGTTGAGAGATAAAAAAATAATAATTCCCATGCAGTCTCAATGGCGGGGTGCGGGCCGGGGAATAGGCCTCTTGGCCGGGGTGAATAGTGTTGGAACACGGCCCGCGGAAATAGTAGCGGCTGGAGGTACCGGGGGCGATGCCCGCCCCGGGCTGGCGGCCAAGTTAAAAAAATAAATAATCCCCGTTCAGTCTCAATGGCAGGGTGCGGGCCGGCCCGGCGGCGATTGCGGCGGGCAGCAGGCCTCTTGGACAGGTTGAGAGATATAAAAATAATAATTCCCGTGCAGTCTCAATGGCGGGGTGCGGCCCGGCCCGGCGGACGAGTGTGGCCGGGGAAGAGGCCTCTTGGCCGGGGTGAATATGTTGGAACGCGGCGCGCGTAAATAGAAGCGGCTGGAGGTACCGGGGGCGAAGCCCGCCCCGGCCCGGAGGCCGAGTTAAAAAAATAAATAATCCCCGTTCAGTCTCAATGGCAGGGTGCGGGCCTGCCCGGCGGCGAGGGCGGCGGGCAGCAGGCCTCTTGGACAGGTTGAGAGATAAAAAAATAATAATTCCCGTTCAGTCTCAATGGCAGGGTGCGGGCCGGCCTGGCGGCGATTGCGGCGGGCAGCAGGCCTCTTGGACAGGTTGAGAGATAAAAAAATAATAATTCCCATGCAGTCTCAATGGCGGGGTGCGGGCCGGGGAATAGGCCTCTTGGCCGGGGTGAATATGTTGGAACGCGGCGCGCGTAAATAGAAGCGGCTGGAGGTACCGGGGGCGAAGCCCGCCCCGGCCCGGAGGCCGAGTT
Source organism: Hippocampus zosterae (assembly GCF_025434085.1). Classification (NCBI taxonomy): domain Eukaryota; kingdom Metazoa; phylum Chordata; class Actinopteri; order Syngnathiformes; family Syngnathidae; genus Hippocampus; species Hippocampus zosterae. The sequence goes on from NC_067469.1 coordinate 12,590,279, forward strand.
AAAAAAAATAATAATCCCCGGTCAGTCTCAATGGCGGGGTGCGGGCCGGCCCGGCGGCGAGTGCGGCGGGCAGCAGGCCTCTTGGACAGGTTGAGAGATAAAAAAATAATAATTCCCGTGCAGTCTCAATGGCGGGGTGCGGGCCGGGGAATAGGCCTCTTGGCCGGGGTGAATATGTTGGAACGCGGCGCGCGTAAATAGAAGCGGCTGGAGGTACCGGGGGCGAAGCCCGCCCCGGCCCGGAGGCCGAGTTAAAAAAAATAATAATCCCCGTTCAGTCTCAATGGCGGGGTGCGGGCCGGCCCGGCGGCGAGTGCGGCGGGCAGCAGGCCTCTTGGACAGGTTGAGAGATAAAAAAATAATAATTCCCGTGCAGTCTCAATGGCGGGGTGCGGGCCGGGGAATAGGCCTCTTGGCCGGGGTGAATAGTGTTGGAACACGGCCCGCGGAAATAGTAGCGGCTGGAGGTACCGGGGGCGATGCCCGCCCCGGCCCGGCGGCCAAGTTAAAAAAATAAATAATCCCCGTTCAGTCTCAATGGCAGGGTGCGGGCCGGCCCGGCGGCGATTGCGGCGGGCAGCAGGCCTCTTGGACAGGTTGAGAGATAAAAAAATAATAATTCCCATGCAGTCTCAATGGCGGGGTGCGGGCCGGGGAATAGGCCTCTTGGCCGGGGTGAATAGTGTTGGAACACGGCGCGCGGAAATAGTAGCGGCTGGAGGTACCGGGGGCGATGCCCGCCCCGGCCCGGCGGCCAAGTTAAAAAAATAAATAATCCCCGTTCAGTCTCAATGGCAGGGTGCGGGCCGGCCCGGCGGCGAGTGCGGCGGGCAGCAGGCCTCTTGGACAGGTTGAGAGATAAAAAAATAATAATTCCCATGCAGTCTCAATGGCGGGGTGCGGGCCGGGGAATAGGCCTCTTGGCCGGGGTGAATATGTTGGAACGCGGCGCGCGTAAATAGAAGCGGCTGGAGGTACCGGGGGCGAAGCCCGCCCCGGCCCGGAGGCCGAGTTAAAAAAAATAATAATCCCCGTTCAGTCTCAATGGCGGGGTGCGGGCCGGCCCGGCGGCGAGTGCGGCGGGCAGCAGGCCTCTTGGACAGGTTGAGAGATAAAAAAATAATAATTCCCGTGCAGTCTCAATGGCGGGGTGCGGGCCGGCCCGGCGGACGAGTGTGGCCGGGGAAGAGGCCTCTTGGCCGGGGTGAATATGTTGGAACGCGGCGCGCGTAAATAGAAGCGGCTGGAGGTACCGGGGGCGAAGCCCGCCCCGGCCCGGAGGCCGAGTTAAAAAAAATAATAATCCCCGTTCAGTCTCAATGGCGGGGTGCGGGCCGGCCCGGCGGCGAGTGCGGCGGGCAGCAGGCCTCTTGGACAGGTTGAGAGATAAAAAAATAATAATCCCCGTTCAGTCTCAATGGCGGGGTGCGGGCCGGCCCGGCGGCGAGTGCGGCGGGCAGCAGGCCACTTGGACAGGTTGAGAGATAAAAAAATAATAATTCCCGTGCAGTCTCAATGGCGGGGTGCGGGCCGGGGAATAGGCCTCTTGGCCGGGGTGAATAGTGTTGGAACACGGCCCGCGGAAATAGTAGCGGCTGGAGGTACCGGGGGCGATGCCCGCCCCGGCCCGGCGGCCAAGTTAAAAAAATAAATAATCCCGTTCAGTCTCAATGGCAGGGTGCGGGCCGGCCCGGCGGCGATTGCGGCGGGCAGCAGGCCTCTTGGACAGGTTGAGAGATAAAAAAATAATAATTCCCATGCAGTCTCAATGGCGGGGTGCGGGCCGGGGAATAGGCCTCTTGGCCGGGGTGAATATGTTGGAACGCGGCGCGGGTAAATAGAAGCGGCTGGAGGTATCGGGGGCGATGCCCGCCCCGGCCCGGCGGCCAAGTTAAAAAAATAAATAATCCCCGTTCAGTCTCAATGGCAGGGTGCGGGCCGGCCCGGCGGCGATTGCGGCGGGCAGCAGGCCTCTTGGACAGGTTGAGAGATAAAAAAATAATAATTCCCATGCAGTCTCAATGGCGGGGTGCGGGCCGGGGAATAGGCCTCTTGGCCGGGGTGAATAGTGTTGGAACACGGCCCGCGGAAATAGTAGCGGCTGGAGGTACCGGGGGCGATGCCCGCCCCGGCCCGGCGGCCAAGTTAAAAAAATAAATAATCCCCGTTCAGTCTCAATGGCAGGGTGCGGGCCGGCCCGGCGGCAATTGCGGCGGGCAGCAGGCCTCTTGGACAGGTTGAGAGATAAAAAAATAATAATTCCCATGCAGTCACAATGGCGGGGTGCGGGCCGGGGAATAGGCCTCTTGGCCGGGGTGAATATGTTGGAACGCGGCGCGCGTAAATAGAAGTGGCTGGAGGTACCGGGGGCGAAGCCCGCCCCGGCCCGGAGGCCGAGTTAAAAAAAATAATAATCCCCGTTCAGTCTCAATGGCGGGGTGCGGGCCGGCCCGGCGGCGAGTGCGGCGGGCAGCAGGCCTCTTGGACAGGTTGAGAGATAAAAAAATAATAATTCCCGTTCAGTCTCAATGGCGGGGTGCGGGCCGGGGAATAGGCCTCTTGGCCGGGGTGAATATGTTGGAACGCGGCGAGCGTAATTAGAAGCGGCTGGAGGTACCGGGGGCGAAGCCCGCCCCGGCCCGGAGGCCGAGTTAAAAAAAATAATAATCCCCGTTCAGTCTCAATGGCGGGGTGCGGGCCGGCCCGGCGGCGAGTGCGGCGGGCAGCAGGCCTCTTGGACAGGTTGAGAGATAAAAAAATAATGAAGTTGTGTAGTCAAATTAATGCTCATTTAGGCTTCAGAATGTCCACCTGAACTAAATACATGTTGAAATGTGTGCATAAGTCCTTTGGTTTAGGCGTGACACTCATTTTGAGTTTTTATTGCTTTAAATGCACTTTCAGGCCTAGTTGAGCACGTTTTGTGACTTTGAATGTACCTTCATAGGAATGAGTTGTGTAGTCAAATTAATGCTCATTTAGGCTTCAGGAGGTCAACCTGAACTAAATACATGTTGAAATGTGTGCATAAGTCCTTTGGTTTAGGTGTGACACTCAATTTGAGTTTTTATTGCTTTAAATGCATTTTCAGGCCGAGTAGAGCACGTTTTTTGACTTTAAATGTAGGTTTAGGTGTGACACTCATTTTGATTTTTTCTTGCTTTAAATGCATTTTCAGGCCGAGTAGAGCACGTTTTTTTACTTTGAATGTATCTTCATAGGAATGAGTTGTGTAGTCAAATTAATGCTCATTTAGGCTTCAGGAGGTCAACCTGAACTAAATACACGTTGAAATGTGTGCATAAGTCCTTTGGTTTAGGCGTGACACTCATTTTCAGTTTTTATTGCTTTAAATGCACTTTCAGTCCGAGTTGAGCCCGTTTTTTTACTTTGAATGTTACTTCATAGGAATGAGTTGTGTAGTCAAATTAATGCTCATTTAGGCTTCAGGAGGTCAACCTGAACAATATACATGTTGAAATGTGTGCATAAGTACTTTGGTTTAGGCGTGACACTCATTTTGAGTTTTTATTGCTTTAAATGCATTTTCAGGCCGAGTAGAGCACTTTTCTAAGTTTGAATGTATCTTCATAGGAATGAGTTGTGTAGTCAAATTAATGCTCATTTAGGCTTCAGGAGGCCAACCTGAACTAAATACACGTTGAAATGTGTGCATAAGTCCTTTGGTTTAGGCGTGACACTCATTTTGAGTTTTTATTGCTTTAAATGCACTTTCAGGCCTAGTTGAGCACGTTTTGTGACTTTGAATGTACCTTCATAGGAATGAGTTGTATAGACGAAATAATGCTCATTTAGGCTTCAGAATGTCAACCTGAACTAAATACATGTTGAAATGTGTGCATAAGGCCTTTGGTTTAGCCGTGACAATCATTTTGAGTATTTATTGCTTTAAATGCACTTTCATGCCTAGTTGAGCACGTTTTTTGACTTTGAATGTATCTTCATAGGAATGAGTTCTGTAGTCAAATTAATGCTCATTTAGGCTTCAGGGGGTCAGCCTGAACAATATACAATGTTGAAATGTGTGCATAAGTACTTTGGTTTAGGCGTGACACTCATTTTGAGTTTTTATTGCTTTAAATGCATTTTCAGGCCGAGTAGAGCACTTTTCTAAGTTTGAATGTATCTTCATAGGAATGAGTTGTGTAGTCAAATTAATGCTCATTTAGGCTTCAGGAGGTCAACCTGAACTAAATACACGTTGAAATGTGTGCATAAGTACTTTGGTTTAGGCGTGACACTCATTTTGAGTTTTTATTGCTTTAAATGCACTTTCAGGCCTAGTTGAGCACGTTTTGTGACTTTGAATGTACCTTCATAGGAATGAGTTGTATAGACGAAATAATGCTCATTTAGGCTTCAGAATGTCAACCTGAACTAAATACATGTTGAAATGTGTGCATAAGGCCTTTGGTTTAGCCGTGAAAATCATTTGGAGTATTTATTGCTTTAAATGCACTTTCATGCCTAGTTGAGCACGTTTTTTGACTTTGAATGTATCTTCATAGGAATGAGTTGTGTAGTCAAATTAATGCTCATTTAGGCTTCAGGGGGTCACCCTGAACTAAATACATGTTGAAATGTGTGCATAAATCCTTTGGTTTAGGTGTGACACTCAATTTGAGTTTTTATTGCTTTAAATGCATTTTCAGGCCGAGTAGAGCACGTTTTTTGACTTTGAATGTATCTTCATAGGAATGGGATGTGTAGTCAAATTAATGCTCATTTAGGCTTCAGGAGGTCAACCTGAACTAAATACACGTTGAAATGTGTGCATAAGTCCTTTGGTTTAGGCGTGACACTCATTTTGAGTTTTTATTGCTTTAAATGCACTTTCAGGCCTAGTTGAGCACGTTTTGTGACTTTGAATGTACCTTCATAGGAATGAGTTGTGTAGTCAAACTAATGCTCATTTAGGCTTCAGGGGGTCAGCCTGAACTAAATACATGTTGAAATGTGTGCATAAATCCTTTGGTTTTAGGTGTGACACTCAATTTGAGTTTTTATTGCTTTAAATGCATTTTCAGGCCGAGTAGAGCACGTTTTTTAACTTTGAATGTTCCTTCATAGGAATGAGTTGTGTAGTCAGATTAATGCTCATTTAGGCTTCAGGAGGTCAACCTGAACTAAATACATGTTGAAATGTGTGCATAAGTCCTTTGGTTTAGGCGTGACACTCATTTTGAGTTTTTATTGCTTTAAATGCACTTTCAGGCCTAGTTGAGCACGTTTTGTGACTTTGAATGTACCTTCATAGGAATGAGTTGTGTAGTCAAATAAATGCTCATTTAGGCTTCAGGAGGTCAACCTGAACTAAATACATGTTGAAATGTGTGCATAAGTCCTTTGGTTTAGGTGTGACACTCAATTTGAGTTTTTATTGCTTTAAATGCATTTTCAGGCCGAGTAGAGCACGTTTTTTGACTTTGAATGTATCTTCATAGGAATAAGTTGTGTAGTCAAATTAATGCTCATTTAGGCTTCAGGAGGTCAACCTGAACTAAATACATGTTGAAATGTGTGCATAAGACCTTTGGTTTAGGCGTGACACTCATTTTGAGTTTTTATTGCTTTAAATGCACTTTCAGGCCTAGTTGAGCACGTTTTGTGACTTTGAATGTACCTTCATAGGAATGAGTTGTGTAGTCAAATAAATGCTCATTTAGGCTTCAGGAGGTCAACCTGAACTAAATACATGTTGAAATGTGTGTATAAGTCCTTTGGTTTAGGCGTGACACTCATTTTGAGTTTTTATTGCTTTAAATGCACTTTCAGGCCTAGTTGAGCACGTTTTGTGACTTTGAATGTACCTTCATAGGAATGAGTTGTGTAGTCAAATAAATGCTCATTTAGGCTTCAGGAGGTCAACCTGAAATAAATACAGGTTGAAATGTGTGCATAAGTCCTTTGGTTTAGGTGTGACACTCAATTTGAGTTTTTATTGCTTCAAATGCATTTTCAGGCCGAGTAGAGCACGTTTTTTGACTTTGAATGTATCTTCATAGGAATAAGTTGTGTAGTCAAATTAATGCTCATTTACGCTTCAGAATGTCACCCTGAACTAAATACAGGTTGAAATGTGTGCATAAGTCCTTTGGTTTAGGCGTGACACTCATTTTCAGTTTTTATTGCTTTAAATGCACTTTCAGTCCGAGTTGAGCCCGTTTTTTTACTTTGAATGTTCCTTCATAGGAATAAGATAAGTCAAATTAATGCTCATTTAGGCTTCAGGAGGTCAACCTGAACAAAATACATGTTGAAATGTGTGCATAAATCCTTTGGTTTAGGTGTGACACTCACTTTGAGTTTTTATTGCTTTAAATGCATTTTCAGGCCGAGTAGAGCACGTTTTTTGACTTTGAATGTATCTTCATAGGAATGGGATGTATAGTCAAATTAATGCTCATTTAGGCTTCAGGAGGTCAACCTGAACTAAATACATGTTCAAATGTGTGCATAAGGCCTTTGGTTTAGGCGTGACGCTCAATTTGAGTTTTTATTGCTTTAAATGCACTTTCAGGCTGAGTTGAGCACGTTTTTTGACTTTGAATGTATCTTCATAGGAATAAGTTGTGTAGTCAAATTAATGCTCATTTAGGCTTCAGAATGTCCACCTGAACTAAATACATGTTGAAATGTGTGCATAAGTCCTTTGGTTTAGGCGTGACACTCATTTTGAGTTTTTATTGCTTTAAATGCACTTTCAGGCCTAGTTGAGCACGTTTTGTGACTTTGAATGTACCTTCATAGGAATGAGTTGTGTAGTCAAATTAATGCTCATTTAGGCTTCAGGAGGTCAACCTGAACTAAATACACGTTGAAATGTGTGCATAAGTCCTTTGGTTTAGGCGTGACACTCAATTTGAGTTTTTATTGCTTTAAATGCATTTTCAGGCCGAGTAGAGCACGTTTTTTGACTTTAAATGTAGGTTTAGGTGTGACACTCATTTTGATTTTTTCTTGCTTTAAATGCATTTTCAGGCCGAGTAGAGCACGTTTTTTTACTTTGAATGTATCTTCATAGGAATGAGTTGTGTAGTCAAATTAATGCTCATTTAGGCTTCAGGAGGTCAACCTGAACTAAATACACGTTGAAATGTGTGCATAAGTCCTTTGGTTTAGGCGTGACACTCATTTTCAGTTTTTATTGCTTTAAATGCACTTTCAGTCCGAGTTGAGCCCGTTTTTTTACTTTGAATGTTACTTCATAGGAATGAGTTGTGTAGTCAAATTAATGCTCATTTAGGCTTCAGGAGGTCAACCTGAACAATATACATGTTGAAATGTGTGCATAAGTACTTTGGTTTAGGCGTGACACTCATTTTGAGTTTTTATTGCTTTAAATGCATTTTCAGGCCGAGTAGAGCACTTTTCTAAGTTTGAATGTATCTTCATAGGAATGAGTTGTGTAGTCAAATTAATGCTCATTTAGGCTTCAGGAGGCCAACCTGAACTAAATACACGTTGAAATGTGTGCATAAGTCCTTTGGTTTAGGCGTGACACTCATTTTGAGTTTTTATTGCTTTAAATGCACTTTCAGGCCTAGTTGAGCACGTTTTGTGACTTTGAATGTACCTTCATAGGAATGAGTTGTATAGACGAAATAATGCTCATTTAGGCTTCAGAATGTCAACCTGAACTAAATACATGTTGAAATGTGTGCATAAGGCCTTTGGTTTAGCCGTGACAATCATTTTGAGTATTTATTGCTTTAAATGCACTTTCATGCCTAGTTGAGCACGTTTTTTGACTTTGAATGTATCTTCATAGGAATGAGTTCTGTAGTCAAATTAATGCTCATTTAGGCTTCAGGGGGTCAGCCTGAACAATATACAATGTTGAAATGTGTGCATAAGTACTTTGGTTTAGGCGTGACACTCATTTTGAGTTTTTATTGCTTTAAATGCATTTTCAGGCCGAGTAGAGCACTTTTCTAAGTTTGAATGTATCTTCATAGGAATGAGTTGTGTAGTCAAATTAATGCTCATTTAGGCTTCAGGAGGTCAACCTGAACTAAATACACGTTGAAATGTGTGCATAAGTCCTTTGGTTTAGGCGTGACACTCATTTTGAGTTTTTATTGCTTTAAATGCACTTTCAGGCCTAGTTGAGCACGTTTTGTGACTTTGAATGTACCTTCATAGGAATGAGTTGTATAGACGAAATAATGCTCATTTAGGCTTCAGAATGTCAACCTGAACTAAATACATGTTGAAATGTGTGCATAAGGCCTTTGGTTTAGCCGTGAAAATCATTTTGAGTATTTATTGCTTTAAATGCACTTTCATGCCTAGTTGAGCACGTTTTTTGACTTTGAATGTATCTTCATAGGAATGAGTTGTGTAGTCAAATTAATGCTCATTTAGGCTTCAGGGAGTCACCCTGAACTAAATACATGTTGAAATGTGTGCATAAATCCTTTGGTTTAGGTGTGACACTCAATTTGAGTTTTTATTGCTTTAAATGCATTTTCAGGCCGAGTAGAGCACGTTTTTTGACTTTGAATGTATCTTCATAGGAATGGGATGTGTAGTCAAATTAATGCTCATTTAGGCTTCAGGAGGTCAACCTGAACTAAATACACGTTGAAATGTGTGCATAAGTCCTTTGGTTTAGGCGTGACACTCATTTTGAGTTTTTATTGCTTTAAATGCACTTTCAGGCCTAGTTGAGCACGTTTTGTGACTTTGAATGTACCTTCATAGGAATGAGTTGTGTAGTCAAACTAATGCTCATTTAGGCTTCAGGGGGTCAGCCTGAACTAAATACATGTTGAAATGTGTGCATAAATCCTTTGGTTTTAGGTGTGACACTCAATTTGAGTTTTTATTGCTTTAAATGCATTTTCAGGCCGAGTAGAGCACGTTTTTTAACTTTGAATGTTCCTTCATAGGAATGAGTTGTGTAGTCAGATTAATGCTCATTTAGGCTTCAGGAGGTCAACCTGAACTAAATACATGTTGAAATGTGTGCATAAGTCCTTTGGTTTAGGCGTGACACTCATTTTGAGTTTTTATTGCTTTAAATGCACTTTCAGGCCTAGTTGAGCACGTTTTGTGACTTTGAATGTACCTTCATAGGAATGAGTTGTGTAGTCAAATAAATGCTCATTTAGGCTTCAGGAGGTCAACCTGAACTAAATACATGTTGAAATGTGTGCATAAGTCCTTTGGTTTAGGTGTGACACTCAATTTGAGTTTTTATTGCTTTAAATGCATTTTCAGGCCGAGTAGAGCACGTTTTTTGACTTTGAATGTATCTTCATAGGAATAAGTTGTGTAGTCAAATTAATGCTCATTTAGGCTTCAGGAGGTCAACCTGAACTAAATACATGTTGAAATGTGTGCATAAGACCTTTGGTTTAGGCGTGACACTCATTTTGAGTTTTTATTGCTTTAAATGCACTTTCAGGCCTAGTTGAGCACGTTTTGTGACTTTGAATGTACCTTCATAGGAATGAGTTGTGTAGTCAAATAAATGCTCATTTAGGCTTCAGGAGGTCAACCTGAACTAAATACATGTTGAAATGTGTGTATAAGTCCTTTGGTTTAGGCGTGACACTCATTTTGAGTTTTTATTGCTTTAAATGCACTTTCAGGCCTAGTTGAGCACGTTTTGTGACTTTGAATGTACCTTCATAGGAATGAGTTGTGTAGTCAAATAAATGCTCATTTAGGCTTCAGGAGGTCAACCTGAAATAAATACAGGTTGAAATGTGTGCATAAGTCCTTTGGTTTAGGTGTGACACTCAATTTGAGTTTTTATTGCTTCAAATGCATTTTCAGGCCGAGTAGAGCACGTTTTTTGACTTTGAATGTATCTTCATAGGAATAAGTTGTGTAGTCAAATTAATGCTCATTTACGCTTCAGAATGTCACCCTGAACTAAATACAGGTTGAAATGTGTGCATAAGTCCTTTGGTTTAGGCGTGACACTCATTTTCAGTTTTTATTGCTTTAAATGCACTTTCAGTCCGAGTTGAGCCCGTTTTTTTACTTTGAATGTTCCTTCATAGGAATAAGATAAGTCAAATTAATGCTCATTTAGGCTTCAGGAGGTCAACCTGAACAAAATACATGTTGAAATGTGTGCATAAATCCTTTGGTTTAGGTGTGACACTCAATTTGAGTTTTTATTGCTTTAAATGCATTTTCAGGCCGAGTAGAGCACGTTTTTTGACTTTGAATGTATCTTCATAGGAATGGGATGTATAGTCAAATTAATGCTCATTTAGGCTTCAGGAGGTCAACCTGAACTAAATACATGTTCAAATGTGTGCATAAGGCCTTTGGTTTAGGCGTGACGCTCAATTTGAGTTTTTATTGCTTTAAATGCACTTTCAGGCTGAGTTGAGCATGTTTTTTGACTTTGAATGTATCTTCATAGGAATAAGTTGTGTAGTCAAATTAATGCTCATTTAGGCTTCAGAATGTCCACCTGAACTAAATACATGTTGAAATGTGTGCATAAGTCCTTTGGTTTAGGCGTGACACTCATTTTGAGTTTTTATTGCTTTAAATGCACTTTCAGGCCTAGTTGAGCACGTTTTGTGACTTTGAATGTACCTTCATAGGAATGAGTTGTGTAGTCAAATTAATGCTCATTTAGGCTTCAGGAGGTCAACCTGAACTAAATACATGTTGAAATGTGTGCATAAGTCCTTTGGTTTAGGTGTGACACTCAATTTGAGTTTTTATTGCTTTAAATGCATTTTCAGGCCGAGTAGAGCACGTTTTTTGACTTTAAATGTAGGTTTAGGTGTGACACTCATTTTGATTTTTTCTTGCTTTAAATGCATTTTCAGGCCGAGTAGAGCACGTTTTTTTACTTTGAATGTATCTTCATAGGAATGAGTTGTGTAGTCAAATTAATGCTCATTTAGGCTTCAGGAGGTCAACCTGAACTAAATACACGTTGAAATGTGTGCATAAGTCCTTTGGTTTAGGCGTGATACTCATTTTCAGTTTTTATTGCTTTAAATGCACTTTCAGTCCGAGTTGAGCCCGTTTTTTTACTTTGAATGTTACTTCATAGGAATGAGTTGTGTAGTCAAATTAATGCTCATTTAGGCTTCAGGAGGTCAACCTGAACAATATACATGTTGAAATGTGTGCATAAGTACTTTGGTTTAGGCGTGACACTCATTTTGAGTTTTTATTGCTTTAAATGCATTTTCAGGCCGAGTAGAGCACTTTTCTAAGTTTGAATGTATCTTCATAGGAATGAGTTGTGTAGTCAAATTAATGCTCATTTAGGCTTCAGGAGGTCAACCTGAACTAAATACACGTTGAAATGTGTGCATAAGTCCTTTGGTTTAGGCGTGACACTCATTTTGAGTTTTTATTGCTTTAAATGCACTTTCAGGCCTAGTTGAGCACGTTTTGTGACTTTGAATGTACCTTCATAGGAATGAGTTGTATAGACGAAATAATGCTCATTTAGGCTTCAGAATGTCAACCTGAACTAAATACATGTTGAAATGTGTGCATAAGGCCTTTGGTTTAGCCGTGACAATCATTTTGAGTATTTATTGCTTTAAATGCATTTTCAGGCCGAGTAGAGCACTTTTCTAAGTTTGAATGTATCTTCATAGGAATGAGTTGTGTAGTCAAATTAATGCTCATTTAGGCTTCAGGAGGTCAACCTGAACTAAATACACGTTGAAATGTGTGCATAAGTCCTTTGGTTTAGGCGTGACACTCATTTTGAGTTTTTATTGCTTTAAATGCACTTTCAGGCCTAGTTGAGCACGTTTTGTGACTTTGAATGTACCTTCATAGGAATGAGTTGTATAGACGAAATAATGCTCATTTAGGCTTCAGAATGTCAACCTGAACTAAATACATGTTGAAATGTGTGCATAAGGCCTTTGGTTTAGCCATCCATCCATCCATCCATCCATCCATCCATCCATCATCTACCGCTTATCCGGGGCCGGGTCGCGGGGGCAACAGCTTTAGCAGGGAAGCCCAGACTTCCCTCTCCCTAGCTACTTCTTCCAGCTCTCCCCGGGGGATCCCGAGGCGTTCCCAGGCCAGCTGGGTGACATAGTCTCTCCAGCGTGTCCTGGGTCTTCCTCTGGGTCTCCTCCCGGTGGGACATGACCGGAACACCTCACCGGGGAGGCGCTCAGGAGGCATCCGAATCAGATGCCCAAGCCACCTCATCTGGCTCCTCTCGATGTGGAGGAGAAGCGGCTCGACTCTGAGCCCCTCCCGGATGACCGAGCTTCTAACCTTATCTCTAAGGGAGAGCCCGGACACCCTGCGAAGAAAACTCATTTCAGCCGCTTGTATCCGGGATCTCGTTCTTTCGGTCACGACCCATAGCTCGTGACCATAGGTGAGGGTTGGGACGTAGATCGACCGGTAAATTGAGAGCTTCGCCTTTTGGCTCAGCTCCTTCTTCACCACGACAGACCGATACAACGTCCGCATCACAGCAGACGCTGCACCGATCCGCCTGTCGATCTCCCGCTCCCTCCTACCCCCACTCGTGAACAAGACCCCAAGATACTTGAACTCCTCCACTTGGGGTAAGATCTCCTCCCCGACCCGGAGGGGGCACTCCACCCTTTTCCGACTGAGGACCATGGTTTCAGATTTGGAGGTGCTGATTTTCATCCCAACCGCTTCACACTCGGCTAATAAACGCTCCAGTGAGAGTTGGAGAGCCCTGTTTGAAGGAGCCAACAGCACCACATCATCTGCAAAAAGCAGGGATGAAATACTGAGGCCCCCAAAACGGACCCCCTCAACGCTTCGGCTGCGCCTAGAAATTCTGTCCATAAAGGTTATGAACAGAATCGGCGACAAAGGGCAGCCTTGGCGGAGTCCTACCTCCACTGGAAACGATTCCGACTTACTGCCGGCAATGCGAACCAAACTCTGACATCGGTGGTATAGTGACCGAACAGCCCGTATCAGGGGATTCGGTACCCCATACCCACGAAGCACCCCCCACAGAACTCCCCGAGGGACACGGTCAAACGCCTTCTCCAAGTCCACAAAACACATGTAGACTGGTTGGGCGAATTCCCACATACCCTCAAGGACCCTGCTAAGGGTGTAGAGCTGGTCCACTGTTCCACGGCCGGGACGAAAACCACACTGCTCCTCCTCAATCTGAGGCTCGACTTCCTGACGGACCCTCCTCTCCAGCACCCCTGAATAGACCTTACCAGGGAGGCTGAGGAGTGTGATCCCTCTGTAGTTGGAACACACCCTCCGGTCCCCCTTTTTAAAAAGAGGGACTACCACCCCGGTCTGCCAATCCAGAGGCACTCTCCCTGTTGTCCACGCGATGTTGCAGAGGCGTGTCAACCAGGACAGCCCCACAACATCCAGAGCCTTGAGGAACTCCGGGCGGATCTCATCCACCCCTGGGGCCTTGCCACCGAGGAGCTTTTTAACCACATCGGTGACTTCAACCACAGAGATAGGAGAGCCCACCTCAGAGCCCGCGGGCTCTGCTTCCTCCAAGGAAGGCGTGTTGGTGGAGTTGAGGAGGTCTTCGAAGTACTCTGCCCACCGGTTCACAACGTCCCGAGTCGAAGTCAGCAGCGCCCCATCCCCACTGTACACAGTGTTAGTGGTGCACTGCTTCCCCCTCCTGAGACGTCGGATGGTGGACCAGAATTTCCTCGAAGCCGTCCGGAAGTCGGCTTCCATGGCCTCACCGAACTCTTCCCACGCTCGGGTTTTTGCCTCTGCGACCACCGAAGCCGCGGCCCGCTTGGCCAATCGATACCCGTCAGCTGCCTCTGGGGTCCCACAGGCCATAAAGGCTCGATAGGACTCCTTCTTCAGCTTGACGGCATCCCTTACTGCTGGTGTCCACCAGCGAGTACGGGGGTTGCCGCCACGACAGGCACCAACCACCTTACGGCCACAACTCAGATTGGCCGCCTCAACAATAGAGGCACGGAACACGGTCCACTCGGGCTCAATGTCCCCCGCCTCCCCCGGAACATGGGAAAAGCTCTGTCGGAGGTGGGAGTTGAAACTCCTTCTGACAGGGGATTCCGCCAGACGCTCCCAACAAACCCTCACTATACGTTTGGGTCTGCCAGGACGGACCGGCATCTTCCCCCACCATCGGAGCCGACTCACCACCAGGTGGTGATCAGTTGACAGCTCCGCCCCTCTCTTCACCCGAGTGTCCAGAACATGCGGCCGCAAATCCGATGATACAACAACAAAGTCGATCATCGAACTGTGACCTAAGGTGTCCTGGTGCCAAGTGCACATATGGACACCCTTATGTTTGAACAAGGTGTTCGTTATGGACAATCCGTGACGAGCACAGAAGTCCAACAACAAAACACCACTCGGGTTCAGATCGGGGGGGCCGTTCCTCCCAATCACGCCCCTCCAGGTCTCACTGTCATTGCCCACGTGAGCATTGAAGTCCCCCAGCAGAACAAGGGAGTCCCCAGCAGGAGTACTCTCCAGCACACCCTCCAAGGACTCCAAAAAGGGTGGGTATGCTGAGCTGCTGTTTGGTGCATATGCACAAACAACAGTCAGGACCCGTCCCCCCACCCGCAGGCGGAGGGAGGCAACCCTCTCGTCTACCGGTGTGAACCCCAATGTACAGGCACTGAGCCGGGGGGCAATGAGTATGCCCACACCTGCTCTGCGCCTCTCACCGTGAGCAACTCCAGAGTGGAAGAGAGTCCAACCCCTCTCGAGAGAACTGGTACCAGAACCCAGGCTGTGTGTGGAGGCAAGTCCGACTATATCCAGTCGGAAATTCTCTGCCTCACACACCAGCTCGGGCTCCTTCCCTGCCAGGGAGGTGACATTCCATGTCCCAAGAGCTAGCTTCTGCAGCCGAGGATCGGACCGCCAGGGTCCCCGCCTTTGGCTGCCGCCCAGCTCACATTGCACCCGACCCCTTTGGCCCCTCTCATGGGTGGTGAGCCCATGGGAAGGGGGACCCACGTTGCCTCTTCGGGCTGTGCCCGGCCGGGCCCCATGGGTGTAGGCCCGGCCACCAGGCGCTTGCCAACGAGCCCCACCTCCAGGCCTGGCTCCAGAGGGGGGACCCGGTGACCCGCGTCCGGGCAAGGGAAACCTTGGTCCATATATTTTGTTCATCATAAGGGGTCTTTGAGCCGTGCTTTGTCTGGCCCCTCACCTAGAACCTGTTTGCCATGGGTGACCCTGCCAGGGGCATAAAGCCCCAGACAACTTAGCTTCTAGGATCATTGGGACACACAAACCCCTCCACCACGGTAAGGTGACGACTCACGGAGGGGCTTTGGTTTAGCCGTGACAATCATTTTGAGTATTTATTGCTTTAAATGCACTTTCATGCCTAGTTGAGCACGTTTTCTGACTTTGAATGTATCTTCATAGGAATGAGTTGTGTAGTCAAATTAATGCTCATTTAGGCTTCAGGGGGGTCAGCCTGAACTAAATACATGTTGAAATGTGTGCATAAATCCTTTGGTTTAGGTGTGACACTCAATTTGAGTTTTTATTGCTTTAAATGCATTTTCAGGCCGAGTAGAGCACGTTTTTTGACTTTGAATGTATCTTCATAGGAATGGGATGTGTAGTCAAATTAATGCTCATTTAGGCTTCAGGAGGTCAACCTGAACAAAATACATGTTGAAATGTGTGCATAAATCCTTTGGTTTAGGTGTGACACTCATTTTGAGTTTTTATTGCTTTAAATGCACTTTCAGGCCTAGTTGAGCACGTTTTGTGACTTTGAATGTACCTTCATAGGAATGAGTTGTGTAGTCAAATTAATGCTCATTTAGGCTTCAGGAGGTCAACCTGAACTAAATACATGTTGAAATGTGTGCATAAGTCCTTTGGTTTTGGTGTGACACTCAATTTGAGTGTTTATTGCTTTAAATGCACTTTCAGGCCTAGTTGAGCACGTTTTGTAACTTTGAATATATCTTCATAGGAATGAGTTGTGTGGTCAAATTAACGCTCATTTAGGCTTCAGGAGGTCAACCTGAACTAAATAAATGTTGAAATGTGTGCATAAGTCATTTGGTCTAGGCGTGACACTCATTATGAACCATTGATGAAAATAAGTTTTATTTTTTAAAAAGCCAAAAAATGTGAAAGGGACGAAATTACAAATGTCCTGTGTGTTTCACATAGAGTACATACAGGCCAGCGATCCCGCTCCCTCTCTTTCTCTGTGACACACACGCTTCCGAGCGCGCCAGCACGCAGCAAGCACACACACAAACGCACGCACACACACTCACACAAACGTACGCACAGACGAGCACGTATCGTAAACAACAGACCAACGATGATTTAGATCAAAGAAACACTCACACATGTATGGGCACACGATCACGCGCGCGCAAACACACACACAAACTCATGAGAGGCACACACATCCGCACACGCTACGCATGTAAACAACATTTGGACACTGATTGAAGATCAAAGACTAACCCACGTGGAAGACTGAAAGATGCACAGCCAATCACCTAGGCTTTGCATCTTTTCACCTCCCCCTGCTCTCACACCACGTGGGCTAGATCCACTCGGGCTGTCATTGGTGGACGTCGTCGGTGTCAGAACAAATCAAGTGCAAGCAAAAGTTAAAACCTCTGAGTAATTCGTCATTTTTATCCGAATACAGTACTTTTTTTGGGGGGGGGGGGTGCGCACAACACACACACGCACACACACACGCACGCACCCACACAAACACACACAAACACACGCACACACCTACACACTCTCACACGCACGCACACATACACTAGCACGCATCGGAAACAACACTTTAGCCGTTGAAATGTGTGCAGACGTCCTTTGGTTTAGGCATGACACTCAATTTTAGTTTTTATTGATTCAAATGCATTTTCAGACAGAGCAGGGCACTTACTGACTTTGAATGTATCTTCATGGGAATGAGTTGTGTGATCAAATTAATGCTCATTTAGGCTTCAGGAGGTCAACCTAAACTAAATACATGTTGAAATGTGTGCATAAGTCCTTTGATTTAGGCGTGAAACTCATTTTGAGATTTGATTGCTTTAAATGCACTTTCAGGCCTAGTTGAGCACGTTTTGTGACTTTGAATGTACCTTCATAGGAATGAGTTGTGTAGTCAAATTAATGCTCATTTAGGCTTCAGGAGGTCAACCTAAACTAAATACATGTTGAAATGTGTGCATAAGTCCTTTGGTTTAGGTGTGACACTCATTTTGATTTTTTCTTGCTTTAAATGCATTTTCAGGCCGAGTAGAGCACGTTTTTTTTACTTTGAATGTATCTTCATAGGAATGAGTTGTGTAGCCAAATTAATGCTCATTTAGGCTTCAGGAGGTCAACCTGAACTAAATACACGTTGAAATGTGTGCATAAGTCCTTTGGTTTAGGCGTGACACTCATTTTGAGTTTTTATTGCTTTAAATGCACTTTCAGGCCTAGTTGAGCACGTTTTGTGACTTTGAATGTACCTTCATAGGAATGAGTTGTGTAGTCAAACTAATGCTCATTTAGGCTTCAGGAGGTCAACCTGAACTAAATACATGTTGAAATGTGTGCATAGGTCCTTTGGTTTAGGCGTGACACTCATTTTCAGTTTTTATTGCTTTAAATGCACTTTCAGTCCGAGTTGAGCCCGTTTTTTTACTTTGAATGTTCCTTCATAGGAATGAGTTGTGTAGTCAAATTAATGCTCATTTAGGCTTCAGGAGGTCAACCTGAACTAAATACATGTTGAAATGTGTGCATAAGTCCTTTGGTTTAGGCGTGACACTCATTTTGAGTTTTTATTGCTTTAAATGCACTTTCAGGCCTAGTTGAGCACGTTTTGTGACTTTGAATGTACCTTCATAGGAATGAGTTGTGTAGTCAAATAAATGCTCATTTAGGCTTCAGGAGGTCAACTTGAACTAAATACATGTTGAAATGTGTGCATAAGTCCTTTGGCTTAGGTGTGACACTCAATTTGAGTTTTTATTGCTTTAAATGCATTTTCAGGCCGACTAGAGCACGTTTTTTGACTTTGAATGTATCTTCATAGGAATAAGTTGTGTAGTCAAATTAATGCTCGTTTACGCTTCAGAATGTCAACCTGAACTAAATACAGGTTGAAATGTGTGCATAAGTCCTTTGGTTTAGGCGTGACACTCATTTTCAGTTTTTATTGCTTTAAATGCACTTTCAGTCCGAGTTGAGCCCGTTTTTTTACTTTGAATGTTCCTTCATAGGAATGAGTTGTGTAGTCAAATTAATGCTCATTTAGGCTTCAGGGGGTCAGCCTGAACTAAATACATGTTGAAATGTGTGCATAAATCCTTTCGTTTAGGTGTGACACTCAATTTGAGTTTTTATTGCTTTAAATGCATTTTCAGGCCGAGTAGAGCAAGTTTTTTGACTTTGAATGTATCTTCATAGGAATGGGATGTGTAGTCAAATTAATGCTCATTTAGGCTTCAGGAGGTCAACCTGAACAAAATACATGTTGAAATGTGTGCATAAATCCTTTGGTTTAGGTGTGACACTCATTTTGAGTTTTTATTGCTTTAAATGCACTTTCAGGCCTAGTTGAGCACGTTTCTGAGTTTGAATGTATCTTCATAGGAATGAGTTGTGTGATCAAATTAATGCTCATTTAGGCTTCAGGGGGTCAGCCTGAACTAAATACATGTTGAAATGTGTGCATAAATCCTTTCGTTTAGGTGTGACACTCAATTTGAGTTTTTATTGCTTTAAATGCATTTTCAGGCCGAGTAGAGCAAGTTTTTTGACTTTGAATGTATCTTCATAGGAATGAGTTGTGTAGTAAAATTAATGCTCATTTAGGCTTCAGGAGGTCAACCTGAACAAAATACATGTTGAAATGTGTGCATAAATCCTTTGGTTTAGGTGTGACACTCATTTTGAGTTTTTATTGCTTTAAATGCACTTTCAGGCCTAGTTGAGCACGTTTCTGAGTTTGAATGTATCTTCATAGGAATGAGTTGTGTGATCAAATTAATGGTGATTTAGGCTTCAGGAGGTCAACCTGAACTAAATACATGTTGAAATGTGTGCATAAGTCCTTTGGTTTAGGTGTGACACTCAATTTGAGTTTTTATTGCTTTAAATGCATTTTCAGGCCGAGTAGAGCACGTTTTTTAACTTTGAATGTTCCTTCATAGGAATGAGTTGTGTAGTCAAATTAATGCTCATTTAGGCTTCAGGAGGTCAACCTGAACTAAATACATGTTGAAATGTGTGCATAAGTCCTTTGGTTTAGGCGTGACACTCATTTTGAGTTTTTATTGCTTTAAATGCACTTTCAGGCCTAGTTGAGCACGTTTTGTGACTTTGAATGTACCTTCATAGGAATGAGTTGTGTAGTCAAATAAATGCTCATTTAGGCTTCAGGAGGTCAACCTGAACTAAATACATGTTGAAATGTGTGCATAAGTCCTTTGGTTTAGGTGTGACACTCAATTTGAGTTCTTATTGCTTTAAATGCATTTTCAGGCCGAGTAGAGCACGTTTTTTGACTTTGAATGTATCTTCATAGGAATAAGTTGTGTAGTCAAATTAATGCTCATTTAGGCTTCAGGAGGTCAACCTGAACTAAATACATGTTGAAATGTGTGCATAAGACCTTTGGTTTAGGCGTGACACTCATTTTGAGTTTTTATTGCTTTAAATGCACTTTCAGGCCTAGTTGAGCACGTTTTGTGACTTTGAATGTACCTTCATAGGAATGAGTTGTGTAGTCAAATAAATGCTCATTTAGGCTTCAGGAGGTCAACCTGAACTAAATACATGTTGAAATGTGTGTATAAGTCCTTTGGTTTAGGCGTGACACTCATTTTGAGTTTTTATTGCTTTAAATGCACTTTCAGGCCTAGTTGAGCACGTTTTGTGACTTTGAATGTACCTTCATAGGAATGAGTTGTGTAGTCAAATAAATGCTCATTTAGGCTTCAGGAGGTCAACCTGAACTAAATACATGTTGAAATGTGTGCATAAGTCCTTTGGTTTAGGTGTGACACTCAATTTGAGTTTTTATTGCTTCAAATGCATTTTCAGGCCGAGTAGAGCACGTTTTTTGACTTTGAATGTATCTTCATAGGAATAAGTTGTGTAGTCAAATTAATGCTCATTTACGCTTCAGAATGTCACCCTGAACTAAATACAGGTTGAAATGTGTGCATAAGTCCTTTGGTTTAGGCGTGACACTCATTTTCAGTTTTTATTGCTTTAAATGCACTTTCAGTCCGAGTTGAGCCCGTTTTTTTACTTTGAATGTTCCTTCATAGGAATAAGTTAAGTCAAATTAATGCTCATTTAGGCTTCAGGAGGTCAACCTGAACAAAATACATGTTGAAATGTGTGCATAAATCCTTTGATTTAGGCGTGAAACTCATTTTGAGATTTGATTGCTTTAAATGCACTTTCAGGCCTAGTTGAGCACGTTTTGTGACTTTGAATGTACCTTCATAGGAATGAGTTGTGTAGTCAAATTAATGCTCATTTAGGCTTCAGGAGGTCAACCTAAACTAAATACATGTTGAAATGTGTGCATAAGTCCTTTGGTTTAGGTGTGACACTCATTTTGATTTTTTCTTGCTTTAAATGCATTTTCAGGCCGAGTAGAGCACGTTTTTTTTACTTTGAATGTATCTTCATAGGAATGAGTTGTGTAGCCAAATTAATGCTCATTTAGGCTTCAGGAGGTCAACCTGAACTAAATACACGTTGAAATGTGTGCATAAGTCCTTTGGTTTAGGCGTGACACTCATTTTCAGTTTTTATTGCTTTAAATGCACTTTCAGTCCGAGTTGAGCCCGTTTTTTTACTTTGAATGTTCCTTCATAGGAATAAGTTGTGTAGTCAAATTAATGCTCATTTAGGCTTCTGGAGGTCAACCTGAACAAAATACATGTTGAAATGTGTGCATAAATCCTTTGGTTTAGGTGTGACACTCATTTTGAGTTTTTATTGCTTTAAATGCACTTTCAGGCCTAGTTGAGCACGTTTTGTGACTTTGAATGTATCTTCATAGGAATGAGTTGTGTAGTCAAATTAATGCTCATTTAGGCTTCAGAATGTCCACCTGAACTAAATACATGTTGAAATGTGTGCATAAGTCCTTTGGCTTAGGTGTGACACTCAATTTGAGTTTTTATTGCTTTAAATGCATTTTCAGGCCGACTAGAGCACGTTTTTTGACTTTGAATGTATCTTCATAGGAATAAGTTGTGTAGTCAAATTAATGCTCGTTTACGCTTCAGAATGTCAACCTGAACTAAATACAGGTTGAAATGTGTGCATAAGTCCTTTGGTTTAGGCGTGACACTCATTTTCAGTTTTTATTGCTTTAAATGCACTTTCAGTCCGAGTTGAGCCCGTTTTTTTACTTTGAATGTTCCTTCATAGGAATAAGTTGTGTAGTCAAATTAATGCTCATTTAGGCTTCTGGAGGTCAACCTGAACAAAATACATGTTGAAATGTGTGCATAAATCCTTTGGTTTAGGTGTGACACTCATTTTGAGTTTTTATTGCTTTAAATGCACTTTCAGGCCTAGTTGAGCACGTTTTGTGACTTTGAATGTATCTTCATAGGAATGAGTTGTGTAGTCAAATTAATGCTCATTTAGGCTTCAGGGGGTCAGCCTGAACTAAATACATGTTGAAATGTGTGCATAAATCCTTTCGTTTAGGTGTGACACTCAATTTGAGTTTTTATTGCTTTAAATGCATTTTCAGGCCGAGTAGAGCAAGTTTTTTGACTTTGAATGTATCTTCAAAGGAATGGGATGTGTAGTCAAATTAATGCTCATTTAGGCTTCAGGAGGTCAACCTGAACAAAATACATGTTGAAATGTGTGCATAAATCCTTTGGTTTAGGTGTGACACTCATTTTGAGTTTTTATTGCTTTAAATGCACTTTCAGGCCTAGTTGAGCACGTTTCTGAGTTTGAATGTATCTTCATAGGAATGAGTTGTGTGATCAAATTAATGGTGATTTAGGCTTCAGGAGGTCAACCTGAACTAAATACATGTTGAAATGTGTGCATAAGTCCTTTGGTTTAGGCGTGACACTCATTTTGAGTTTTTATTGCTTTAAATGCATTTTCAGGCCGAGTAGAGCACGTTTCTGAGTTTGAATGTATCTTCATAGGAATGAGTTGTGTAGTAAAATTAATGCTCATTTAGGCTTCAGGAGGTCAACCTGAACAAAATACATGTTGAAATGTGTGCATAAATCCTTTGGTTTAGGTGTGACACTCATTTTGAGTTTTTATTGCTTTAAATGCACTTTCAGGCCTAGTTGAGCACGTTTCTGAGTTTGAATGTATCTTCATAGGAATGAGTTGTGTGATCAAATTAATGGTGATTTAGGCTTCAGGAGGTCAACCTGAACTAAATACATGTTGAAATGTGTGCATAAGTCCTTTGGTTTAGGTGTGACACTCAATTTGAGTTTTTATTGCTTTAAATGCATTTTCAGGCCGAGTAGAGCACGTTTTTTAACTTTGAATGTTCCTTCATAGGAATGAGTTGTGTAGTCAAATTAATGCTCATTTAGGCTTCAGGAGGTCAACCTGAACTAAATACATGTTGAAATGTGTGCATAAGTCCTTTGGTTTAGGCGTGACACTCATTTTGAGTTTTTATTGCTTTAAATGCACTTTCAGGCCTAGTTGAGCACGTTTTGTGACTTTGAATGTACCTTCATAGGAATGAGATGTGTAGTCAAATAAATGCTCATTTAGGCTTCAGGAGGTCAACCTGAACTAAATACATGTTGAAATGTGTGCATAAGTCCTTTGGTTTAGGTGTGACACTCAATTTGAGTTTTTATTGCTTTAAATGCATTTTCAGGCCGAGTAGAGCACGTTTTTTGACTTTGAATGTATCTTCATAGGAATAAGTTGTGTAGTCAAATTAATGCTCATTTAGGCTTCAGGAGGTCAACCTGAACTAAATACATGTTGAAATGTGTGCATAGGTCCTTTGGTTTAGGCGTGACACTCATTTTCAGTTTTTATTGCTTTAAATGCACTTTCAGTCCGAGTTGAGCCCGTTTTTTTACTTTGAATGTTCCTTCATAGGAATGAGTTGTGTAGTCAAATTAATGCTCATTTAGGCTTCAGGAGGTCAACCTGAACTAAATACATGTTGAAATGTGTGCATAAGTCCTTTGGTTTAGGCGTGACACTCATTTTGAGTTTTTATTGCTTTAAATGCACTTTCAGGCCTAGTTGAGCACGTTTTGTGACTTTGAATGTACCTTCATAGGAATGAGTTGTGTAGTCAAATAAATGCTCATTTAGGCTTCAGGAGGTCAACTTGAACTAAATACATGTTGAAATGTGTGCATAAGTCCTTTGGCTTAGGTGTGACACTCAATTTGAGTTTTTATTGCTTTAAATGCATTTTCAGGCCGACTAGAGCACGTTTTTTGACTTTGAATGTATCTTCATAGGAATAAGTTGTGTAGTCAAATTAATGCTCGTTTACGCTTCAGAATGTCAACCTGAACTAAATACAGGTTGAAATGTGTGCATAAGTCCTTTGGTTTAGGCGTGACACTCATTTTCAGTTTTTATTGCTTTAAATGCACTTTCAGTCCGAGTTGAGCCCGTTTTTTTACTTTGAATGTTCCTTCATAGGAATAAGTTGTGTAGTCAAATTAATGCTCATTTAGGCTTCAGGAGGTCAACCTGAACAAAATACATGTTGAAATGTGTGCATAAATCCTTTGGTTTAGGTGTGACACTCATTTTGAGTTTTTATTGCTTTAAATGCACTTTCAGGCCTAGTTGAGCACGTTTTGTGACTTTGAATGTATCTTCATAGGAATGAGTTGTGTAGTCAAATTAATGCTCATTTAGGCTTCAGGGGGTCAGCCTGAACTAAATACATGTTGAAATGTGTGCATAAATCCTTTCGTTTAGGTGTGACACTCAATTTGAGTTTTTATTGCTTTAAATGCATTTTCAGGCCGAGTAGAGCAAGTTTTTTTACTTTGAATGTATCTTCATAGGAATGGGATGTGTAGTCAAATTAATGCTCATTTAGGCTTCAGGAGGTCAACCTGAACAAAATACATGTTGAAATGAGTGCATAAATCCTTTGGTTTAGGTGTGACACTCATTTTGAGTTTTTATTGCTTTAAATGCACTTTCAGGCCTAGTTGAGCACGTTTCTGAGTTTGAATGTATCTTCATAGGAATGAGTTGTGTGATCAAATTAATGGTGATTTAGGCTTCAGGAGGTCAACCTGAACTAAATACATGTTGAAATGTGTGCATAAGTCCTTTGGTTTAGGCGTGACACTCATTTTGAGTTTTTATTGCTTTAAATGCATTTTCAGGCCGAGTAGAGCACGTTTCTGAGTTTGAATGTATCTTCATAGGAATGAGTTGTGTAGTAAAATTAATGCTCATTTAGGCTTCAGGAGGTCAACCTGAACAAAATACATGTTGAAATGTGTGCATAAATCCTTTGGTTTAGGTGTGACACTCATTTTGAGTTTTTATTGCTTTAAATGCACTTTCAGGCCTAGTTGAGCACGTTTCTGAGTTTGAATGTATCTTCATAGGAATGAGTTGTGTGATCAAATTAATGGTGATTTAGGCTTCAGGAGGTCAACCTGAACTAAATACATGTTGAAATGTGTGCATAAGTCCTTTGGTTTAGGTGTGACACTCAATTTGAGTTTTTATTGCTTTAAATGCATTTTCAGGCCGAGTAGAGCACGTTTTTTAACTTTGAATGTTCCTTCATAGGAATGAGTTGTGTAGTCAAATTAATGCTCATTTAGGCTTCAGGAGGTCAACCTGAACTAAATACATGTTGAAATGTGTGCATAAGTCCTTTGGTTTAGGCGTGACACTCATTTTGAGTTTTTATTGCTTTAAATGCACTTTCAGGCCTAGTTGAGCACGTTTTGTGACTTTGAATGTACCTTCATAGGAATGAGTTGTGTAGTCAAATAAATGCTCATTTAGGCTTCAGGAGGTCAACCTGAACTAAATACATGTTGAAATGTGTGCATAAGTCCTTTGGTTTAGGTGTGACACTCAATTTGAGTTTTTATTGCTTTAAATGCATTTTCAGGCCGAGTATAGCACGTTTTTTGACTTTGAATGTATCTTCATAGGAATAAGTTGTGTAGTCAAATTAATGCTCATTTAGGCTTCAGGAGGTCAACCTGAACTAAATACATGTTGAAATGTGTGCATAAGACCTTTGGTTTAGGCGTGACACTCATTTTGAGTTTTTATTGCTTTAAATGCACTTTCAGGCCTTGTTGAGCACGTTTTGTGACTTTGAATGTACCTTCATAGGAATGAGTTGTGTAGTCAAATAAATGCTCATTTAGGCTTCAGGAGGTCAACCTGAACTAAATACATGTTGAAATGTGTGTATAAGTCCTTTGGTTTAGGCGTGACACTCATTTTGAGTTTTTATTGCTTTAAATGCACTTTCAGGCCTAGTTGAGCACGTTTTGTGACTTTGAATGTACCTTCATAGGAATGAGTTGTGTAGTCAAATAAATGCTCATTTAGGCTTCAGGAGGTCAACCTAAACTAAATACATGTTGAAATGTGTGCATAAGTCCTTTGGTTTAGGTGTGACACTCAATTTGAGTTTTTATTGCTTCAAATGCATTTTCAGGCCGAGTAGAGCACGTTTTTTGACTTTGAATGTATCTTCATAGGAATAAGTTGTGTAGTCAAATTAATGCTCATTTACGCTTCAGAATGTCACACTGAACTAAATACAGGTTGAAATGTGTGCATAAGTCCTTTGGTTTAGGCGTGACACTCATTTTCAGTTTTTATTGCTTTAAATGCACTTTCAGTCCGAGTTCAGCCCGTTTTTTTACTTTGAATGTTCCTTCATAGGAATAAGTTAAGTCAAATTAATGCTCATTTAGGCTTCAGGAGGTCAACCTGAACAAAATACATGTTGAAATGTGTGCATAAATCCTTTGGTTTAGGTGTGACACTCATTTTGAGTTTTTATTGCTTTAAATGCACTTTCAGGCCTAGTTGAGCACGTTTTGTGACTTTGAATGTATCTTCATAGGAATGAGTTGTGTAGTCAAATTAATGCTCATTTAGGCTTCAGGGGGTCAGCCTGAACTAAATACATGTTGAAATGTGTGCATAAATCCTTTCGTTTAGGTGTGACACTCAATTTGAGTTTTTATTGCTTTAAATGCATTTTCAGGCCGAGTAGAGCACGTTTTTTGACTTTGAATGTATCTTCATACGAATGGGATGTGTAGTCAAATTAATGCTCATTTAGGCTTCAGGAGGTCAACCTGAACTAAATACATGTTCAAATGTGTGCATAATGCCTTTGGTTTAGGCGTGACGCTCAATTTGAGTTTTTATTGCTTTAAATGCACTTTCAGGCTGAGTTGAGCACGTTTTTTGACTTTGAATGTATCTTCATAGGAATAAGTTGTGTAGTCAAATTAATGCTCATTTAGGCTTCAGAATGTCCACCTGAACTAAATACATGTTGAAATGTGTGCATAAGTCCTTTGGTTTAGGCGTGACACTCATTTTGAGTTTTTATTGCTTTAAATGCACTTTCAGGCCTAGTTGAGCACGTTTTGTGACTTTGAATGTACCTTCATAGGAATGAGTTGTGTAGTCAAATTAATGCTCA
Source organism: Hippocampus zosterae (assembly GCF_025434085.1). Taxonomy (NCBI): domain Eukaryota; kingdom Metazoa; phylum Chordata; class Actinopteri; order Syngnathiformes; family Syngnathidae; genus Hippocampus; species Hippocampus zosterae. Next base: position 12,616,938 of record NC_067469.1, read on the forward strand.
TTTAGGCTTCAGGAGGTCAACCTGAACTAAATACATGTTGAAATGTGTGCATAAGTCCTTTGGTTTAGGTGTGACACTCAATTTGAGTTTTTATTGCTTTAAATGCATTTTCAGGCCGAGTAGAGCACGTTTTTTGACTTTAAATGTAGGTTTAGGTGTGACACTCATTTTGATTTTTTCTTGCTTTAAATGCATTTTCAGGCCGAGTAGAGCACGTTTTTTTACTTTGAATGTATCTTCATAGGAATGAGTTGTGTAGTCAAATTAATGCTCATTTAGGCTTCAGGAGGTCAACCTGAACTAAATACACGTTGAAATGTGTGCATAAGTCCTTTGGTTTAGGCGTGACACTCATTTTGAGTTTTTATTGCTTTAAATGCACTTTCAGTCCGAGTTGAGCCCGTTTTTTTACTTTGAATGTTACTTCATAGGAATGAGTTGTGTAGTCAAATTAATGCTCATTTAGGCTTCAGGAGGTCAACCTGAACAATATACATGTTGAAATGTGTGCATAAGTACTTTGGTTTAGGCGTGACACTCATTTTGAGTTTTTATTGCTTTAAATGCATTTTCAGGCCGAGTAGAGCACTTTTCTAAGTTTGAATGTATCTTCATAGGAATGAGTTGTGTAGTCAAATTAATGCTCATTTAGGCTTCAGGAGGTCAACCTGAACTAAATACACGTTGAAATGTGTGCATAAGTCCTTTGGTTTAGGCGTGACACTCATTTTGAGTTTTTACTGCTTTAAATGCACTTTCAGGCCTAGTTGAGCACGTCTTGTGACTTTGAATGTACCTTCATAGGAATGAGTTGTATTGACGAAATAATGCTCATTTAGGCTTCAGAATGTCAACCTGAACTAAATACATGTTGAAATGTGTGCATAAGGCCTTTGGTTTAGCCGTGACAATCATTTTGAGTATTTATTGCTTTAAATGCACTTTCATGCCTAGTTGAGCACGTTTTTTGACTTTGAATGTATCTTCATAGGAATGAGTTGTGTAGTCAAATTAATGCTCATTTAGGCTTCAGGAGGTCAACCTGAACAAAATACATGTTGAAATGTGTGCATAAGTCCTTTGGTTTAGGCGTGACACTCATTTTCAGTTTTTATTGCTTTAAATGCACTTTCAGTCCGAGTTGAGCCCGTTTTTTTACTTTGAATGTTCCTTCATAGGAATAAGTTGTGTAGTCAAATTAATGCTCATTTAGGCTTCAGGAGGTCAACCTGAACAAAATACATGTTGAAATGTGTGCATAAATCCTTTGGTTTAGGTGTGACACTCATTTTGAGTTTTTATTGCTTTAAATGCACTTTCAGGCCTAGTTGAGCACGTTTTGTGACTTTGAATGTATCTTCATAGGAATGAGTTGTGTAGTCAAATTAATGCTCATTTAGGCTTCAGGGGGTCAGCCTGAACTAAATACATGTTGAAATGTGTGCATAAATCCTTTCGTTTAGGTGTGACACTCAATTTGAGTTTTTATTGCTTTAAATGCATTTTCAGGCCGAGTAGAGCACGTTTTTTGACTTTGAATGTATCTTCATAGGAATGGGATGTGTAGTCAAATTAATGCTCATTTAGGCTTCAGGAGGTCAACCTGAACAAAATACATGTTGAAATGTGTGCATAAATCCTTTGGTTTAGGTGTGACACTCATTTTGAGTTTTTATTGCTTTAAATGCACTTTCAGGCCTAGTTGAGCACGTTTCTGAGTTTGAATGTATCTTCATAGGAATGAGTTGTGTGATCAAATTAATGGTGATTTAGGCTTCAGGAGGTCAACCTGAACTAAATACATGTTGAAATGTGTGCATAAGTCCTTTGGTTTAGGCGTGACACTCATTTTGAGTTTTTATTGCTTTAAATGCATTTTCAGGCCGAGTAGAGCACGTTTCTGAGTTTGAATGTATCTTCATAGGAATGAGTTGTGTAGTAAAATTAATGCTCATTTAGGCTTCAGGAGGTCAACCTAAACTAAATACATGTTGAAATGTGTGCATAAATCCTTTGGTTCAGGTGTGACACTCAATTTGAGTTTTTATTGCTTTAAATGCATTTTCAGGCCGAGTAGAGCACGTTTTTTGACTTTGAATGTATCTTCATAGGAATGGGATGTGTAGTCAAATTAATGCTAATTTAGGCTTCAGGAGGTCAACCTGAACAAAATACATGTTGAAATGTGTGCATAAATCCTTTGGTTTAGGTGTGACAGTCATTTTGAGTTTTTATTGCTTTAAATGCACTTTCAGGCCTAGTTGAGCACGTTTTGTGACTTTGAATGTACCTTCATAGGAATGAGTTGTGTAGTCAAATTAATGCTCATTTAGGCTTCAGGAGGTCAACCTGAACTAAATACATGTTGAAATGTGTGCATAAGTCCTTTGGTTTTGGTGTGACACTCAATTTGAGTGTTTATTGCTTTAAATGCACTTTCAGGCCTAGTTGAGCACGTTTTGTAACTTTGAATATATCTTCATAGGAATGAGTTGTGTGGTCAAATTAACGCTCATTTAGGCTTCAGGAGGTCAACCTGAACTAAATAAATGTTGAAATGTGTGCATAAGTCATTTGGTCTAGGCGTGACACTCATTATGAACCATTGATGAAAATAAGTTTTATTTTTAAAAAAGCCAAAAAATGTGAAAGGGACGAAATTACAAATGTCCTGTGTGTTTCACATAGAGTACATACAGGCCAGCGATCCCGCTCCCTCTCTTTCTCTGTGACACACACGCTTCCGAGCGCGCCAGCACGCAGCAAGCACACACACAAACGCACGCACACACACTCACACAAACGTACGCACAGACGAGCACGTATCGTAAACAACACACCAACGATGATTTAGATCAAAGAAACACTCACACATGTATGGGCACACGATCACGCGCGCGCAAACACACACACAAACTCATGAGAGGCACACACATCCGCACACGCTACGCATGTAAACAACATTTGGACACTGATTGAAAATCAAAGACTAACCCACGTGGAAGACTGAAAGATGCACAGCCAATCACCTAGGCTTTGCATCTTTTCACCTCCCCCTGCTCTCACACCACGTGGGCTAGATCCACTCGGGCTGTCATTGGTGGACGTCGTCGGTGTCAGAACAAATCAAGTGCAAGCAAAAGTTAAAACCTCTGAGTAATTCGTCATTTTTATCCGAATATAGTACTTTTTTTGGGGGGGGGTGCGCACAACACACACACGCACACACACACGCACGCACCCACACAAACACACACAAACACACGCACACACCTACACACTCTCACACACGCACGCACACATACACTAGCACGCATCGGAAACAACACTTTAGACGTTGAAATGTGTGCAGACGTCCTTTGGTTTAGGCATGACACTCAATTTTAGTTTTTATTGATTCAAATGCATTTTCAGACAGAGCAGGGCACTTACTGACTTTGAATGTATCTTCATGGGAATGAGTTGTGTGATCAAATTAATGCTCATTTAGGCTTCAGGAGGTCAACCTAAACTAAATACATGTTGAAATGTGTGCATAAGTCCTTTGATTTAGGCGTGAAACTCATTTTGAGATTTGATTGCTTTAAATGCACTTTCAGGCCTAGTTGAGCACGTTTTGTGACTTTGAATGTACCTTCATAGGAATGAGTTGTGTAGTCAAATTAATGCTCATTTAGGCTTCAGGAGGTCAACCTAAACTAAATACATGTTGAAATGTGTGCATAAGTCCTTTGGTTTAGGTGTGACACTCATTTTGATTTTTTCTTGCTTTAAATGCATTTTCAGGCCGAGTAGAGCACGTTTTTTTTACTTTGAATGTATCTTCATAGGAATGAGTTGTGTAGCCAAATTAATGCTCATTTAGGCTTCAGGAGGTCAACCTGAACTAAATACACGTTGAAAAGTGTGCATAAGTCCTTTGGTTTAGGCGTGACACTCATTTTGAGTTTTTATTGCTTTAAATGCACTTTCAGGCCTAGTTGAGCACGTTTTGTGACTTTGAATGTACCTTCATAGGAATGAGTTGTGTAGTCAAACTAATGCTCATTTAGGCTTCAGGAGGTCAACCTGAACTAAATACATGTTGAAATGTGTGCATAGGTCCTTTGGTTTAGGCGTGACACTCATTTTCAGTTTTTATTGCTTTAAATGCACTTTCAGTCCGAGTTGAGCCCGTTTTTTTACTTTGAATGTTCCTTCATAGGAATGAGTTGTGTAGTCAAATTAATGCTCATTTAGGCTTTAGGAGGTCAACCTGAACTAAATACATGTTGAAATGTGTGCATAAGTCCTTTGGTTTAGGCGTGACACTCATTTTGAGTTTTTATTGCTTTAAATGCACTTTCAGGCCTAGTTGAGCACGTTTTGTGACTTTGAATGTACCTTCATAGGAATGAGTTGTGTAGTCAAATAAATGCTCATTTAGGCTTCAGGAGGTCAACTTGAACTAAATACATGTTGAAATGTGTGCATAAGTCCTTTGGCTTAGGTGTGACACTCAATTTGAGTTTTTATTGCTTTAAATGCATTTTCAGGCCGACTAGAGCACGTTTTTTGACTTTGAATGTATCTTCATAGGAATAAGTTTTGTAGTTAAATTAATGCTCGTTTACGCTTCAGAATGTCAACCTGAACTAAATACAGGTTGAAATGTGTGCATAAGTCCTTTGGTTTAGGCGTGACACTCATTTTCAGTTTTTATTGCTTTAAATGCACTTTCAGTCCGAGTTGAGCCCGTTTTTTTACTTTGAATGTTCCTTCATAGGAATAAGTTGTGTAGTCAAATTAATGCTCATTTAGGCTTCAGGAGGTCAACCTGAACAAAATACATGTTGAAATGTGTGCATAAATCCTTTGGTTTAGGTGTGACACTCATTTTGAGTTTTTATTGCTTTAAATGCACTTTCAGGCCTAGTTGAGCACGTTTTGTGACTTTGAATGTATCTTCATAGGAATGAGTTGTGTAGTCAAATTAATGCTCATTTAGGCTTCAGGGGGTCAGCCTGAACTAAATACATGTTGAAATGTGTGCATAAATCCTTTCGTTTAGGTGTGACACTCAATTTGAGTTTTTATTGCTTTAAATGCATTTTCAGGCCGAGTAGAGCACGTTTTTTGACTTTGAATGTATCTTCATAGGAATGGGATGTGTAGTCAAATTAATGCTCATTTAGGCTTCAGGAGGTCAACCTGAACAAAATACATGTTGAAATGTGTGCATAAATCCTTTGGTTTAGGTGTGACACTCATTTTGAGTTTTTATTGCTTTAAATGCACTTTCAGGCCTAGTTGAGCACGTTTTGTGACTTTGAATGTATCTTCATAGGAATGAGTTGTGTAGTCAAATTAATGCTCATTTAGGCTTCAGGGGGTCAGCCTGAACTAAATACATGTTGAAATGTGTGCATAAATCCTTTCGTTTAGGTGTGACACTCAATTTGAGTTTTTATTGCTTTAAATGCATTTTCAGGCCGAGTAGAGCACGTTTTTTGACTTTGAATGTATCTTCATAGGAATGGGATGTGTAGTCAAATTAATGCTCATTTAGGCTTCAGGAGGTCAACCTGAACAAAATACATGTTGAAATGTGTGCATAAATCCTTTGGTTTAGGTGTGACACTCATTTTGAGTTTTTATTGCTTTAAATGCACTTTCAGGCCTAGTTGAGCACGTTTCTGAGTTTGAATGTATCTTCATAGGAATGAGTTGTGTGATCAAATTAATGGTGATTTAGGCTTCAGGAGGTCAACCTGAACTAAATACATGTTGAAATGTGTGCATAAGTCCTTTGGTTTAGGCGTGACACTCATTTTGAGTTTTTATTGCTTTAAATGCATTTTCAGGCCGAGTAGAGCACGTTTCTGAGTTTGAATGTATCTTCATAGGAATGAGTTGTGTAGTAAAATTAATGCTCATTTAGGCTTCAGGAGGTCAACCTAAACTAAATACATGTTGAAATGTGTGCATAAATCCTTTGGTTCAGGTGTGACACTCAATTTGAGTTTTTATTGCTTTAAATGCATTTTCAGGCCGAGTAGAGCACGTTTTTTGACTTTGAATGTATCTTCATAGGAATGAGATGTGTAGTCAAATTAATGCTAATTTAGGCTTCAGGAGGTCAACCTGAACAAAATACATGTTGAAATGTGTGCATAAATCCTTTGGTTTAGGTGTGACACTCATTTTGAGTTTTTATTGCTTTAAATGCACTTTCAGGCCTAGTTGAGCACGTTTTGTGACTTTGAATGTACCTTCATAGGAATGAGTTGTGTAGTCAAATTAATGCTCATTTAGGCTTCAGGAGGTCAACCTGAACTAAATACATGTTGAAATGTGTGCATAAGTCCTTTGGTTTTGGTGTGACACTCAATTTGAGTGTTTATTGCTTTAAATGCACTTTCAGGCCTAGTTGAGCACGTTTTGTAACTTTGAATATCTTCATAGGAATGAGTTGTGTGGTCAAATTAACGCTCATTTAGGCTTCAGGAGGTCAACCTGAACTAAATAAATGTTGAAATGTGTGCATAAGTCATTTGGTCTAGGCGTGACACTCATTATGAACCATTGATGAAAATAAGTTTTATTTTTAAAAAAGCCAAAAAATGTGAAAGGGACGAAATTACAAATGTCCTGTGTGTTTCACATAGAGTACATAGAGGCCAGCGATCCCGCTCCCTCTCTTTCTCTGTGACACACACGCTTCCGAGCGCGCCAGCACGCAGCAAGCACACACACAAACGCACGCACACACACTCACACAAACGTACGCACAGACGAGCACGTATCGTAAACAACACACCAACGATGATTTAGATCAAAGAAACACTCACACATGTATGGGCACACGATCACGCGCGCGCAAACACACACACAAACTCATGAGAGGCACACACATCCGCACACGCTACGCATGTAAACAACATTTGGACACTGATTGAAGATCAAAGACTAACCCACGTGGAAGACTGAAAGATGCACAGCCAATCACCTAGGCTTTGCATCTTTTCAACTCCCCCTGCTCTCACACCACGTGGGCTAGATCCACTCGGGCTGTCATTGGTGGACGTCGTCGGTGTCAGAACAAATCAAGTGCAAGCAAAAGTTAAAACCTCTGAGTAATTCGTCATTTTTATCCGAATACAGTACTTTTTTTTTGGGGGGGGGGGTGCGCACAACACACACACGCACCCACACAAACACACACAAACACACGCACACACCTACACACTCACACACGCACGCACACATATACTAGCACGCATCGGAAACAACACTTTAGACGTTGAAATGTGTGCAGACGTCCTTTGGTTTAGGCATGACACTCAATTTTAGTTTTTATTGATTCAAATGCATTTTCAGACAGAGCAGGGCACTTACTGACTTTGAATGTATCTTCATGGGAATGAGTTGTGTGATCAAATTAATGCTCATTTAGGCTTCAGGAGGTCAACCTAAACTAAATACATGTTGAAATGTGTGCATGAGTCCTTTGGTTTAGGCGTGAAACTCATTTTGAGATTTTATTGCTTTAAATGCACTTTCAGGCCTAGTTGAGCACGTTTTGTGACTTTGAATGTACCTTCATAGGAATGAGTTGTGTAGTCAAATTATACTCATTTAGGCTTCAGGAGGTCAACCTGAACTAAATACATGTTGAAATGTGTGCATAGGTCCTTTGGTTTAGGCGTGACACTCATTTTCAGTTTTTATTGCTTTAAATGCACTTTCAGTCCGAGTTGAGCCCGTTTTTTTACTTTGAATGTTCCTTCATAGGAATGAGTTGTGTAGTCAAATTAATGCTCATTTAGGCTTCAGGAGGTCAACCTGAACTAAATACATGTTGAATTGTGTGCATAAGTCCTTTGGTTTAGGCGTGACACTCATTTTGAGTTTTTATTGCTTTAAATGCACTTTCAGGCCTAGTTGAGCACGTTTTGTGACTTTGAATGTACCTTCATAGGAATGAGTTGTGTAGTCAAATAAATGCTCATTTAGGCTTCAGAATGTCAACCTGAACTAAATACATGTTGAAATGTGTGTATAAGTCCTTTGGTTTAGGCGTGACACTCAATTTGAGTTTTTATTGCTTTAAATGCATTTTCAGGCCGAGTAGAGCACGTTTTTTTACTTTAAATGTAGGTTTAGGTGTGACACTCATTTTGATTTTTTCTTGCTTTAAATGCATTTTCAGGCCGAGTAGAGCACGTTTTTTTTACTTTGAATGTATCTTCATAGGAATGAGTTGTGTAGCCAAAATAATGCTCATTTAGGCTTCAGGAGGTCAACCTGAACTAAATACACGTTGAAATGTGTGCTTAAGTCCTTTGGTTTAGGCGTGACACTCATTTTGAGTTTTTATTGCTTTAAATGCACTTTCAGGCCTAGTTGAGCACGTTTTGTGACTTTGAATGTACCTTCATAGGAATGAGTTGTGTAGTCAAACTAATGCTCATTTAGGCTTCAGGAGGTCAACCTGAACTAAATACATGTTGAAATGTGTGCATAGGTCCTTTGGTTTAGGCGTGACACTCATTTTCAGTTTTTATTGCTTTAAATGCACTTTCAGTCCGAGTTGAGCCCGTTTTTTTACTTTGAATGTTCCTTCATAGGAATGAGTTGTGTAGTCAAATTAATGCTCATTTAGGCTTCAGGAGGTCAACCTGAACTAAATACATGTTGAAATGTGTGCATAAGTCCTTTGGTTTAGGTGTGACACTCAATTTGAGTTTTTATTGCTTTAAATGCATTTTCAGGCCGAGTAGAACACGTTTTTTGACTTTGAATGTATCTTCATAGGAATAAGTTGTGTAGTCAAATTAATGCTCATTTAGGCTTCAGGAGGTCAACCTGAACTAAATACATGTTGAAATGTGTGCATAAGTCCTTTGGTTTAGGCGTGACACTCATTTTGAGTTTTTATTGCTTTAAATGCACTTTCAGGCCTAGTTGAGCACGTTTTGTGACTTTGAATGTACCTTCATAGGAATGAGTTGTATAGACAAAATAATGCTCATTTAGGCTTCAGAATGTCAACCTGAACTAAATACACGTTGAAATGTGTGTATAAGTCCTTTGGTTTAGGCGTGACACTCAATTTGAGTTTTTATTGCTTTAAATGCATTTTCAGGCCGAGTAGAGCACGTTTTTTTACTTTAAATGTAGGTTTAGGCGTGACACTCATTTTGAGTTTTTATTGCTTTAAATGCACTTTCAGGCCTAGTTGAGCACGTTTTGTGACTTTGAATGTACCTTCATAGGAATGAGTTGTATAGTCAAATTAATGCTCATTTAGGCTTCAGGAGGTCAACCTGAACAAAATACATGTTGAAATGTGTGCATAAATCCTTTGGTTTAGGTGTGACACTCATTTTGAGTTTTTATTGCTTTAAATGCACTTTCAGGCCTAGTTGAGCACGTTTCTGAGTTTGAATGTATCTTCATAGGAATGAGTTGTGTGATCAAATTAATGGTGATTTAGGCTTCAGGAGGTCAACCTGAACTAAATACATGTTGAAATGTGTGCATAAGTCCTTTGGTTTAGGCGTGACACTCATTTTGAGTTTTTATTGCTTTAAATGCATTTTCAGGCCGAGTAGAGCACGTTTCTGAGTTTGAATGTATCTTCATAGGAATGAGTTGTGTAGTAAAATTAATGCTCATTTAGGCTTCAGGAGGTCAACCTAAACTAAATACATGTTGAAATGTGTGCATAAATCCTTTGGTTCAGGTGTGACACTCAATTTGAGTTTTTATTGCTTTAAATGCATTTTCAGGCCGAGTAGAGCACGTTTTTTGACTTTGAATGTATCTTCATAGGAATGAGATGTGTAGTCAAATTAATGCTAATTTAGGCTTCAGGAGGTCAACCTGAACAAAATACATGTTGAAATGTGTGCATAAATCCTTTGGTTTAGGTGTGACACTCATTTTGAGTTTTTATTGCTTTAAATGCACTTTCAGGCCTAGTTGAGCACGTTTTGTGACTTTGAATGTACCTTCATAGGAATGAGTTGTGTAGTCAAATTAATGCTCATTTAGGCTTCAGGAGGTCAACCTGAACTAAATACATGTTGAAATGTGTGCATAAGTCCTTTGGTTTTGGTGTGACACTCAATTTGAGTGTTTATTGCTTTAAATGCACTTTCAGGCCTAGTTGAGCACGTTTTGTAACTTTGAATATCTTCATAGGAATGAGTTGTGTGGTCAAATTAACGCTCATTTAGGCTTCAGGAGGTCAACCTGAACTAAATAAATGTTGAAATGTGTGCATAAGTCATTTGGTCTAGGCGTGACACTCATTATGAACCATTGATGAAAATAAGTTTTATTTTTAAAAAAGCCAAAAAATGTGAAAGGGACGAAATTACAAATGTCCTGTGTGTTTCACATAGAGTACATAGAGGCCAGCGATCCCGCTCCCTCTCTTTCTCTGTGACACACACGCTTCCGAGCGCGCCAGCACGCAGCAAGCACACACACAAACGCACGCACACACACTCACACAAACGTACGCACAGACGAGCACGTATCGTAAACAACACACCAACGATGATTTAGATCAAAGAAACACTCACACATGTATGGGCACACGATCACGCGCGCGCAAACACACACACAAACTCATGAGAGGCACACACATCCGCACACGCTACGCATGTAAACAACATTTGGACACTGATTGAAGATCAAAGACTAACCCACGTGGAAGACTGAAAGATGCACAGCCAATCACCTAGGCTTTGCATCTTTTCAACTCCCCCTGCTCTCACACCACGTGGGCTAGATCCACTCGGGCTGTCATTGGTGGACGTCGTCGGTGTCAGAACAAATCAAGTGCAAGCAAAAGTTAAAACCTCTGAGTAATTCGTCATTTTTATCCGAATACAGTACTTTTTTTTGGGGGGGGGGGGGTGCGCACAACACACACACGCACCCACACAAACACACACAAACACACGCACACACCTACACACTCACACACGCACGCACACATATACTAGCACGCATCGGAAACAACACTTTAGACGTTGAAATGTGTGCAGACGTCCTTTGGTTTAGGCATGACACTCAATTTTAGTTTTTATTGATTCAAATGCATTTTCAGACAGAGCAGGGCACTTACTGACTTTGAATGTATCTTCATGGGAATGAGTTGTGTGATCAAATTAATGCTCATTTAGGCTTCAGGAGGTCAACCTAAACTAAATACATGTTGAAATGTGTGCATGAGTCCTTTGGTTTAGGCGTGAAACTCATTTTGAGATTTTATTGCTTTAAATGCACTTTCAGGCCTAGTTGAGCACGTTTTGTGACTTTGAATGTACCTTCATAGGAATGAGTTGTGTAGTCAAATTATACTCATTTAGGCTTCAGGAGGTCAACCTGAACTAAATACATGTTGAAATGTGTGCATAGGTCCTTTGGTTTAGGCGTGACACTCATTTTCAGTTTTTATTGCTTTAAATGCACTTTCAGTCCGAGTTGAGCCCGTTTTTTTACTTTGAATGTTCCTTCATAGGAATGAGTTGTGTAGTCAAATTAATGCTCATTTAGGCTTCAGGAGGTCAACCTGAACTAAATACATGTTGAATTGTGTGCATAAGTCCTTTGGTTTAGGCGTGACACTCATTTTGAGTTTTTATTGCTTTAAATGCACTTTCAGGCCTAGTTGAGCACGTTTTGTGACTTTGAATGTACCTTCATAGGAATGAGTTGTGTAGTCAAATAAATGCTCATTTAGGCTTCAGAATGTCAACCTGAACTAAATACATGTTGAAATGTGTGTATAAGTCCTTTGGTTTAGGCGTGACACTCAATTTGAGTTTTTATTGCTTTAAATGCATTTTCAGGCCGAGTAGAGCACGTTTTTTTACTTTAAATGTAGGTTTAGGTGTGACACTCATTTTGATTTTTTCTTGCTTTAAATGCATTTTCAGGCCGAGTAGAGCACGTTTTTTTTACTTTGAATGTATCTTCATAGGAATGAGTTGTGTAGCCAAAATAATGCTCATTTAGGCTTCAGGAGGTCAACCTGAACTAAATACACGTTGAAATGTGTGCTTAAGTCCTTTGGTTTAGGCGTGACACTCATTTTGAGTTTTTATTGCTTTAAATGCACTTTCAGGCCTAGTTGAGCACGTTTTGTGACTTTGAATGTACCTTCATAGGAATGAGTTGTGTAGTCAAACTAATGCTCATTTAGGCTTCAGGAGGTCAACCTGAACTAAATACATGTTGAAATGTGTGCATAGGTCCTTTGGTTTAGGCGTGACACTCATTTTCAGTTTTTATTGCTTTAAATGCACTTTCAGTCCGAGTTGAGCCCGTTTTTTTACTTTGAATGTTCCTTCATAGGAATGAGTTGTGTAGTCAAATTAATGCTCATTTAGGCTTCAGGAGGTCAACCTGAACTAAATACATGTTGAAATGTGTGCATAAGTCCTTTGGTTTAGGTGTGACACTCAATTTGAGTTTTTATTGCTTTAAATGCATTTTCAGGCCGAGTAGAACACGTTTTTTGACTTTGAATGTATCTTCATAGGAATAAGTTGTGTAGTCAAATTAATGCTCATTTAGGCTTCAGGAGGTCAACCTGAACTAAATACATGTTGAAATGTGTGCATAAGTCCTTTGGTTTAGGCGTGACACTCATTTTGAGTTTTTATTGCTTTAAATGCACTTTCAGGCCTAGTTGAGCACGTTTTGTGACTTTGAATGTACCTTCATAGGAATGAGTTGTATAGACAAAATAATGCTCATTTAGGCTTCAGAATGTCAACCTGAACTAAATACACGTTGAAATGTGTGTATAAGTCCTTTGGTTTAGGCGTGACACTCAATTTGAGTTTTTATTGCTTTAAATGCATTTTCAGGCCGAGTAGAGCACGTTTTTTTACTTTAAATGTAGGTTTAGGTGTGACACTCATTTTGATTTTTTCTTGCTTTAAATGCACTTTCAGTCCGAGTTGAGCCCGTTTTTTTACTTTGAATGTTCCTTCATAGGAATAAGTTGTGTAGTCAAATTAATGCTCATTTAGGCTTCAGGAGGTCAACCTGAACAAAATACATGTTGAAATGTGTGCATAAATCCTTTGGTTTAGGTGTGACACTCATTTTGAGTTTTTATTGCTTTAAATGCACTTTCAGGCCTAGTTGAGCACGTTTTGTGACTTTGAATGTACCTTCATAGGAATGAGTTGTGTAGTCAAATTAATGCTCATTTAGGCTTCAGGAGGTCAACCTGAACTAAATACATGTTGAAATGTGTGCATAAGTCCTTTGGTTTTGGTGTGACACTCAATTTGAGTGTTTATTGCTTTAAATGCACTTTCAGGCCTAGTTGAGCACGTTTTGTAACTTTGAATATATCTTCATAGGAATGAGTTGTGTGGTCAAATTAACGCTCATTTAGGCTTCAGGAGGTCAACCTGAACTAAATAAATGTTGAAATGTGTGCATAAGTCATTTGGTCTAGGCGTGACACTCATTATGAACCATTGATGAAAATAAGTTTTATTTTTAAAAAAGCCAAAAAATGTGAAAGGGACGAAATTACAAATGTCCTGTGTGTTTCACATAGAGTACATAGAGGCCAGCGATCCCGCTCCCTCTCTTTCTCTGTGACACACACGCTTCCGAGCGCGCCAGCACGCAGCAAGCACACACGCAAACGCACGCACACACACTCACACAAACGTACGCACAGACGAGCACGTATCGTAAACAACACACCAACGATGATTTAGATCAAAGAAACACTCACACATGTATGGGCACACGATCACGCGCGCGCAAACACACACACAAACTCATGAGAAGCACACACATCCGCACACGCTACGCATGTAAACAACATTTGGACACTGATTGAAGATCAAAGACTAACCCACGTGGAAGACTGAAAGATGCACAGCCAATCACCTAGGCTTTGCATCTTTTCACCTCCCCCTGCTCTCACACCACGTGGGCTAGATCCACTCGGGCTGTCATTGGTGGACGTCGTCGGTGTCAGAACAAATCAAGTGCAAGCAAAAGTTAAAACCTCTGAGTAATTCGTCATTTTTATCCGAATACAGTACTTTTTTGGGGGGGGGGGGGTGCGCACAACACACACGCACACACACTCACACGCACGCACCCACACAAACACACACAAACACACGCACACACCTACACTCTCACACACGCACGCACACATATACTAGCACGCATCGGAAACAACACTTTAGACGTTGAAATGTGTGCAGACGTCCTTTGGTTTAGGCATGACACTCAATTTTAGTTTTTATTGATTCAAATGCATTTTCAGACAGAGCAGGGCACTTACTGACTTTGAATGTATCTTCATGGGAATGAGTTGTGTGATCAAATTAATGCTCATTTAGGCTTCAGGAGGTCAACCTAAACTAAATACATGTTGAAATGTGTGCATGAGTCCTTTGGTTTAGGCGTGAAACTCATTTTGAGATTTTATTGCTTTAAATGCACTTTCAGGCCTAGTTGAGCACGTTTTGTGACTTTGAATGTACCTTCATAGGAATGAGTTGTGTAGTCAAATTATACTCATTTAGGCTTCAGGAGGTCAACCTGAACTAAATACATGTTGAAATGTGTGCATAGGTCCTTTGGTTTAGGCGTGACACTCATTTTCAGTTTTTATTGCTTTAAATGCACTTTCAGTCCGAGTTGAGCCTGTTTTTTTACTTTGAATGTTCCTTCATAGGAATGAGTTGTGTAGTCAAATTAATGCTCATTTAGGCTTCAGGAGGTCAACCTGAACTAAATACATGTTGAAATGTGTGCATAAGTCCTTTGGTTTAGGCGTGACACTCATTTTGAGTTTTTATTGCTTTAAATGCACTTTCAGGCCTAGTTGAGCACGTTTTGTGACTTTGAATGTACCTTCATAGGAATGAGTTGTGTAGTCAAATTAATGCTCATTTAGGCTTCAGGAGGTCAACCTGAACTAAATACATGCTGAAATGTGTGCATAAGTCCTTTGGTTTTGGTGTGACACTCAATTTGAGTGTTTATTGCTTTAAATGCACTTTCAGGCCTATTTGAGCACGTTTTGTAACTTTGAATATATCTTCATAGGAATGAGTTGTGTGGTCAAATTAACGCTCATTTAGGCTTCAGGAGGTCAACCTGAACTAAATAAATGTTGAAATGTGTGCATAAGTCATTTGGTCTAGGCGTGAGACTCATTATGAACCATTGATGAAAATAAGTTTTATTTTTAAAAAAGCCAAAAAATGTGAAAGCGACGAAATTACAAATGTCCTGTGTGTTTCACATAGAGTACATACAGGCCAGCGATCCCGCTCCCTCTCTTTCTCTGTGACACACACGCTTCCGAGCGCGCCAGCACGCAGCAAGCACACACACAAACGCACGCACACACACTCACACAAACGTACGCACAGACGAGCACGTATCGTAAACAACACACCAACGATGATTTAGATCAAAGAACACTCACACATGTATGGGCACACGATCACGCGCGCGCAAACACACACACAAACTCATGAGAAGCACACACATCCGCACACGCTACGCATGTAAACAACATTTGGACACTGATTGAAGATCAAAGACTAACCCACGTGGAAGACTGAAAGATGCACAGCCAATCACCTAGGCTTTGCATCTTTTCACCTCCCCCTGCTCTCACACCACGTGGGCTAGATCCACTCGGGCTGTCATTGGTGGACGTCGTCGGTGTCAGAACAAATCAAGTGCAAGCAAAAGTTAAAACGTCTGAGTAATTCGTCATTTTTATCCGAATACAGTACTTTTTTGGGGGGGGGGGGGTGCGCACAACACACACACGCACACACACTCACACGCACGCACCCACACAAACACACACAAACACACGCACACACCTACACACTCACACACGCACGCACACATATACTAGCACGCATCGGAAACAACACTTTAGACGTTGAAATGTGTGCAGACGTCCTTTGGTTTAGGCGTGACACTCAATTTTAGTTTTTATTGATTCAAATGCATTTTCAGACAGAGCAGGGCACTTACTGACTTTGAATGTATCTTCATGGGAATGAGTTGTGTGATCAAATTAATGCTCATTTAGGCTTCAGGAGGTCAACCTAAACTAAATACATGTTGAAATGTGTGCATGAGTCCTTTGGTTTAGGCGTGAAACTCATTTTGAGATTTTATTGCTTTAAATGCACTTTCAGGCCTAGTTGAGCACGTTTTGTGACTTTGAATGTACCTTCATAGGAATGAGTTGTGTAGTCAAATTATACTCATTTAGGCTTCAGGAGGTCAACCTGAACTAAATACATGTTGAAATGTGTGCATAGGTCCTTTGGTTTAGGCGTGACACTCATTTTCAGTTTTTATTGCTTTAAATGCACTTTCAGTCCGAGTTGAGCCCGTTTTTTTACTTTGAATGTTCCTTCATAGGAATGAGTTGTGTAGTCAAATTAATGCTCATTTAGGCTTCAGGAGGTCAACCTGAACTAAATACATGTTGAAATGTGTGCATAAGTCCTTTGGTTTAGGCGTGACACTCATTTTGAGTTTTTATTGCTTTAAATCTTAATCCAGAAGTCCAAATCCTCTACTTGTCAACTTGACCCTCTCCCTACTGTTTTAGTCAAAGCTTCTATCCCGGCCCTCTCCCCTCTCATCACTAACATTATTCAAACTTCCCTCTCTACTGGCATTGTACCATCTCATCTCAAAACTGCTGCTGTCACTCCCATACTGAAGAAACCTGGCTCTGATCCCTGCGACTTGAACAACTTTCGTCCCATATCAAACCTTCCGTTCATCTCCAAACTTCTAGAGAAAACAGTAGCTGCTCAACTTCACACCCATCTTTCCTCCAATAAGCTCTACGAACAATTTCAATCTGGCTTCCGTCCCCTCCATAGTACCGAAACTGCCCTCCTCAAAATATGCAATGACCTTCTTCTCTCTGCTGACTCCGGTTCACTCGCCATCCTCCTCCTGCTTGACCTCAGTGCAGCCTTTGACACCATCTCTCACTCCATCCTCCTCGACAGACTCTCCTCCATTGGCATCACCAGCATCCCCCTCTCCTGGTTCCGCTCCTATCTTTCTGACCGCACCCAGTTTATCCAGCTCAAACGTTTTAGATCTCACCCCTTTCCCCTCACTTCAGGTGTTCCTCAGGGTTCTGTCCTCGGCCCATTGCTATTTCTAATCTATCTTCTTCCCCTTGGTAATATCTTCAGGAAACACCACATTCATTTTCATTGCTACGCGGATGACACCCAGCTCTACATCTCTACCAAACCTAATACCATACTTCCACCATCCTCCCTAACCAACTGCCTGCAGGAATTAAAATCTTGGTTCACCTCAAATTTCCTCAAACTGAATAGCAATAAAACTGAATTCCTCCTTATAGGCACTAAATCCAATCTAAACAAAATAAACAACTTCTCCATTCCCTTCGAAAGCTCTTCCATCTCCCCCTCCCCTCAGGTCAAGAGTCTGGGTGTCATCCTTGATAGCACCCTCTCCTTCACCTCACATATCAACCACATCACTCGTTCTGCATATTATCATCTTCGAAACATCCACCGGCTCCGCTCTTCTCTCACTCCTCAGTCCACTGCTATACTTGTACACACCCTCGTCACCTCGCGACTCGATTACTGTAATTCCCTTCTGTTTGGTCTCCCTCAAAAAACCCTCCATAAGCTTCAGCTGGTCCAAAATTCAGCCGCCCGCATTATCACACTCACACCATACATAAACCATATTACACCCGTCCTTCAACATCTCCACTGGCTCCCCATTCTACACCGCATTCAATATAAAATCCTGCTCCTCACATTCAAATCCATTCATGACCTAGCCCCTCCATACCTATCTGACCTCATCCATATTCCTACGCCTGTCCGCTCTCTTCGTTCCTCCTCCTCTGTCCTCCTCTCTGTCCCCCCTGCTCGCCTCGTCACCATGGGAAATAGAGCCTTCAGTCGCTCTGCTCCCCAGCTATGGAACTCACTCCCCGCTGACCTTCGTAATACAGCCTCATTAACACATTTCAAATCCCGCCTCAAAACACATCTGTTTCGACAAGCCTATTCACTCAGACCATAAAGCCATTATTTTTATTATTTTTATTTATTTATTTTTGTTGTATTTTTTTTCTTATCTTATTTGATGTAGTTTTTAACATTGTACTCGTGATTTTAACTGCTTGTTGTAAGGTGTCCTTGAGTTTCTAGAAAGGCGCCCACAAATAAAATGTATTATTATTATTATTATTATTATAAATGCACTTTCAGGCCTAGTTGAGCACGTTTTGTGACTTTGAATGTACCTTCATAGGAATGAGTTGTGTAGTCAAATTAATGCTCATTTAGGCTTCAGGAGGTCAACCTGAACTAAATACATGCTGAAATGTGTGCATAAGTCCTTTGGTTTTGGTGTGACACTCAATTTGAGTGTTTATTGCTTTAAATGCACTTTCAGGCCTATTTGAGCACGTTTTGTAACTTTGAATATATCTTCATAGGAATGAGTTGTGTGGTCAAATTAACGCTCATTTAGGCTTCAGGAGGTCAACCTGAACTAAATAAATGTTGAAATGTGTGCATAAGTCATTTGGTCTAGGCGTGAGACTCATTATGAACCATTGATGAAAATAAGTTTTATTTTTAAAAAAGCCAAAAAATGTGAAAGCGACGAAATTACAAATGTCCTGTGTGTTTCACATAGAGTACATACAGGCCAGCGATCCCGCTCCCTCTCTTTCTCTGTGACACACACGCTTCCGAGCGCGCCAGCACGCAGCAAGCACACACACAAACGCACGCACACACACTCACACAAACGTACGCACAGACGAGCAAGTATCGTAAACAACACACCAACGATGATTTAGATCAAAGAACACTCACACATGTATGGGCACACGATCACGCGCGCGCAAACACACACACAAACTCATGAGAAGCACACACATCCGCACACGCTACGCATGTAAACAACATTTGGACACTGATTGAAGATCAAAGACTAACCCACGTGGAAGACTGAAAGATGCACAGCCAATCACCTAGGCTTTGCATCTTTTCACCTCCCCCTGCTCTCACACCACGTGGGCTAGATCCACTCGGGCTGTCATTGGTGGACGTCGTCGGTGTCAGAACAAATCAAGTGCAAGCAAAAGTTAAAACCTCTGAGTAATTCGTCATTTTTATCCGAATACAGTACTTTTTTTGGGGGGGGGGTGCGCACAACACACACACGCACACACACTCACACGCACGCACCCACACAAACACACACAAACACACGCACACACCTACACACTCACACACGCACGCACACATATACTAGCACGCATCGGAAACAACACTTTAGACGTTGAAATGTGTGCAGACGTCCTTTGGTTTAGGCATGACACTCAATTTTAGTTTTTATTGATTCAAATGCATTTTCAGACAGAGCAGGGCACTTACTGACTTTGAATGTATCTTCATGGGAATGAGTTGTGTGATCAAATTAATGCTCATTTAGGCTTCAGGAGGTCAACCTAAACTAAATACATGTTGAAATGTGTGCATGAGTCCTTTGGTTTAGGCGTGAAACTCATTTTGAGATTTTATTGCTTTAAATGCACTTTCAGGCCTAGTTGAGCACGTTTTGTGACTTTGAATGTACCTTCATAGGAATGAGTTGTGTAGTCAAATTATACTCATTTAGGCTTCAGGAGGTCAACCTGAACTAAATACATGTTGAAATGTGTGCATAGGTCCTTTGGTTTAGGCGTGACACTCATTTTCAGTTTTTATTGCTTTAAATGCACTTTCAGTCCGAGTTGAGCCCGTTTTTTTACTTTGAATGTTCCTTCATAGGAATAAGTTGTGTAGTCAAATTAATGCTCATTTAGGCTTCAGGAGGTCAACCTGAACTAAATACATGTTGAAATGTGTGCATAAGTCCTTTGGTTTAGGCGTGACACTCATTTTGAGTTTTTATTGCTTTAAATGCACTTTCAGGCCTAGTTGAGCACGTTTTGTGACTTTGAATGTACCTTCATAGGAATGAGTTGTGTAGTCAAATAAATGCTCATTTAGGCTTCAGAATGTCAACCTGAACTAAATACATGTTGAAATGTGTGTATAAGTCCTTTGGTTTAGGCGTGACACTCAATTTGAGTTTTTATTGCTTTAAATGCATTTTCAGGCCGAGTAGAGCACGTTTTTTTACTTTAAATGTAGGTTTAGGTGTGACACTCATTTTGATTTTTTCTTGCTTTAAATGCATTTTCAGGCCGAGTAGAGCACGTTTTTTTTACTTTGAATGTATCTTCATAGGAATGAGTTGTGTAGCCAAATTAATGCTCATTTAGGCTTCAGGAGGTCAACCTGAACTAAATACACGTTGAAATGTGTGCATAAGTCCTTTGGTTTAGGCGTGACACTCATTTTGAGTTTTTATTGCTTTAAATGCACTTTCAGGCCTAGTTGAGCACGTTTTGTGACTTTGAATGTACCTTCATAGGAATGAGTTGTGTAGTCAAATAAATGCTCATTTAGGCTTCAGAAGGTCAACCTGAACTAAATACATGTTGAAATGTGTGCATAAGTCCTTTGGTTTAGGTGTGACACTCAATTTGAGTTTTTATTGCTTTAAATGCATTTTCAGGCCGAGTAGAACACGTTTTTTGACTTTGAATGTATCTTCATAGGAATGAGTTGTGTAGCCAAATTAATGCTCATTTAGGCTTCAGGAGGTCAACCTGAACTAAATACATGTTGAAATGTGTGCATAAGTCCTTTGGTTTAGGCGTGACACTCAATTTGAGTTTTTATTGCTTTAAATGCATTTTCAGGCCGAGTAGAGCACGTTTTTTTACTTTAAATGTAGGTTTAGGTGTGACACTCATTTTGATTTTTTCTTGCTTTAAATGCATTTTCAGGCCGAGTAGAGCACGTTTTTTTTACTTTGAATGTATCTTCATAGGAATGAGTTGTGTAGCCAAATTAATGCTCATTTAGGCTTCAGGAGGTCAACCTGAACTAAATACACGTTGGAATGTGTGCATAAGTCCATTGGTTTAGGCGTGACACTCATTTTGAGTTTTTATTGCTTTAAATGCACTTTCAGGCCTAGTTGAGCACGTTTTGTGACTTTGAATGTACCTTCATAGGAATGAGTTGTGTAGTCAAATAAATGCTCATTTAGGCTTCAGGAGGTCAACCTGAACTAAATACATGTTGAAATGTGTGCATAAGTCCTTTGGTTTAGGTGTGACACTCAATTTGAGTTTTTATTGCTTTAAATGCATTTTCAGGCCGAGTAGAGCACGTTTTTTGACTTTGAATGTATCTTCATAGGAATGGGATGTGTAGTCAAATTAATGCTCATTTAGGCTTCAGGAGGTCAACCTGAACAAAATACATGTTGAAATGTGTGCATAAATCCTTTGGTTTAGGTGTGACACTCATTTTGAGTTTTTATTGCTTTAAATGCACTTTCAGGCCTAGTTGAGCACGTTTTGTGACTTTGAATGTACCTTCATAGGAATGAGTTGTGTAGTCAAATTAATGCTCATTTAGGCTTCAGGAGGTCAACCTGAACTAAATACATGCTGAAATGTGTGCATAAGTCCTTTGGTTTTGGTGTGACACTCAATTTGAGTGTTTATTGCTTTAAATGCACTTTCAGGCCTATTTGAGCACGTTTTGTAACTTTGAATATATCTTCATAGGAATGAGTTGTGTGGTCAAATTAACGCTCATTTAGGCTTCAGGAGGTCAACCTGAACTAAATAAATGTTGAAATGTGTGCATAAGTCATTTGGTCTAGGCGTGAGACTCATTATGAACCATTGATGAAAATAAGTTTTATTTTTAAAAAAGCCAAAAAATGTGAAAGCGACGAAATTACAAATGTCCTGTGTGTTTCACATAGAGTACATACAGGCCAGCGATCCCGCTCCCTCTCTTTCTCTGTGACACACACGCTTCCGAGCGCGCCAGCACGCAGCAAGCACACACACAAACGCACGCACACACACTCACACAAACGTACGCACAGACGAGCACGTATCGTAAACAACACACCAACGATGATTTAGATCAAAGAACACTCACACATGTATGGGCACACGATCACGCGCGCGCAAACACACACACAAACTCATGAGAAGCACACACATCCGCACACGCTACGCATGTAAACAACATTTGGACACTGATTGAAGATCAAAGACTAACCCACGTGGAAGACTGAAAGATGCACAGCCAATCACCTAGGCTTTGCATCTTTTCACCTCCCCCTGCTCTCACACCACGTGGGCTAGATCCACTCGGGCTGTCATTGGTGGACGTCGTCGGTGTCAGAACAAATCAAGTGCAAGCAAAAGTTAAAACCTCTGAGTAATTCGTCATTTTTATCCGAATACAGTACTTTTTGGGGGGGGGGGGTGCGCACAACACACACGCACACACACTCACACGCACGCACCCACACAAACACACACAAACACACGCACACACCTACACTCTCACACACGCACGCACACATATACTAGCACGCATCGGAAACAACACTTTAGACGTTGAAATGTGTGCAGACGTCCTTTGGTTTAGGCATGACACTCAATTTTAGTTTTTATTGATTCAAATGCATTTTCAGACAGAGCAGGGCACTTACTGACTTTGAATGTATCTTCATGGGAATGAGTTGTGTGATCAAATTAATGCTCATTTAGGCTTCAGGAGGTCAACCTAAACTAAATACATGTTGAAATGTGTGCATGAGTCCTTTGGTTTAGGCGTGAAACTCATTTTGAGATTTTATTGCTTTAAATGCACTTTCAGGCCTAGTTGAGCACGTTTTGTGACTTTGAATGTACCTTCATAGGAATGAGTTGTGTAGTCAAATTATACTCATTTAGGCTTCAGGAGGTCAACCTGAACTAAATACATGTTGAAATGTGTGCATAGGTCCTTTGGTTTAGGCGTGACACTCATTTTCAGTTTTTATTGCTTTAAATGCACTTTCAGTCCGAGTTGAGCCTGTTTTTTTACTTTGAATGTTCCTTCATAGGAATGAGTTGTGTAGTCAAATTAATGCTCATTTAGGCTTCAGGAGGTCAACCTGAACTAAATACATGTTGAAATGTGTGCATAAGTCCTTTGGTTTAGGCGTGACACTCATTTTGAGTTTTTATTGCTTTAAATGCACTTTCAGGCCTAGTTGAGCACGTTTTGTGACTTTGAATGTACCTTCATAGGAATGAGTTGTGTAGTCAAATTAATGCTCATTTAGGCTTCAGGAGGTCAACCTGAACTAAATACATGCTGAAATGTGTGCATAAGTCCTTTGGTTTTGGTGTGACACTCAATTTGAGTGTTTATTGCTTTAAATGCACTTTCAGGCCTATTTGAGCACGTTTTGTAACTTTGAATATATCTTCATAGGAATGAGTTGTGTGGTCAAATTAACGCTCATTTAGGCTTCAGGAGGTCAACCTGAACTAAATAAATGTTGAAATGTGTGCATAAGTCATTTGGTCTAGGCGTGAGACTCATTATGAACCATTGATGAAAATAAGTTTTATTTTTAAAAAAGCCAAAAAATGTGAAAGCGACGAAATTACAAATGTCCTGTGTGTTTCACATAGAGTACATACAGGCCAGCGATCCCGCTCCCTCTCTTTCTCTGTGACACACACGCTTCCGAGCGCGCCAGCACGCAGCAAGCACACACACAAACGCACGCACACACACTCACACAAACGTACGCACAGACGAGCACGTATCGTAAACAACACACCAACGATGATTTAGATCAAAGAACACTCACACATGTATGGGCACACGATCACGCGCGCGCAAACACACACACAAACTCATGAGAAGCACACACATCCGCACACGCTACGCATGTAAACAACATTTGGACACTGATTGAAGATCAAAGACTAACCCACGTGGAAGACTGAAAGATGCACAGCCAATCACCTAGGCTTTGCATCTTTTCACCTCCCCCTGCTCTCACACCACGTGGGCTAGATCCACTCGGGCTGTCATTGGTGGACGTCGTCGGTGTCAGAACAAATCAAGTGCAAGCAAAAGTTAAAACGTCTGAGTAATTCGTCATTTTTATCCGAATACAGTACTTTTTTGGGGGGGGGGGGGGTGCGCACAACACACACACGCACACACACTCACACGCACGCACCCACACAAACACACACAAACACACGCACACACCTACACACTCACACACGCACGCACACATATACTAGCACGCATCGGAAACAACACTTTAGACGTTGAAATGTGTGCAGACGTCCTTTGGTTTAGGCATGACACTCAATTTTAGTTTTTATTGATTCAAATGCATTTTCAGACAGAGCAGGGCACTTACTGACTTTGAATGTATCTTCATGGGAATGAGTTGTGTGATCAAATTAATGCTCATTTAGGCTTCAGGAGGTCAACCTAAACTAAATACATGTTGAAATGTGTGCATGAGTCCTTTGGTTTAGGCGTGAAACTCATTTTGAGATTTTATTGCTTTAAATGCACTTTCAGGCCTAGTTGAGCACGTTTTGTGACTTTGAATGTACCTTCATAGGAATGAGTTGTGTAGTCAAATTATACTCATTTAGGCTTCAGGAGGTCAACCTGAACTAAATACATGTTGAAATGTGTGCATAGGTCCTTTGGTTTAGGCGTGACACTCATTTTCAGTTTTTATTGCTTTAAATGCACTTTCAGTCCGAGTTGAGCCCGTTTTTTTACTTTGAATGTTCCTTCATAGGAATAAGTTGTGTAGTCAAATTAATGCTCATTTAGGCTTCAGGAGGTCAACCTGAACTAAATACATGTTGAAATGTGTGCATAAGTCCTTTGGTTTAGGCGTGACACTCATTTTGAGTTTTTATTGCTTTAAATGCACTTTCAGGCCTAGTTGAGCACGTTTTGTGACTTTGAATGTACCTTCATAGGAATGAGTTGTGTAGTCAAATAAATGCTCATTTAGGCTTCAGAATGTCAACCTGAACTAAATACATGTTGAAATGTGTGTATAAGTCCTTTGGTTTAGGCGTGACACTCAATTTGAGTTTTTATTGCTTTAAATGCATTTTCAGGCCGAGTAGAGCACGTTTTTTTACTTTAAATGTAGGTTTAGGTGTGACACTCATTTTGATTTTTTCTTGCTTTAAATGCATTTTCAGGCCGAGTAGAGCACGTTTTTTTTATTTTGAATGTATCTTCATAGGAATGAGTTGTGTAGCCAAATTAATGCTCATTTAGGCTTCAGGAGGTCAACCTGAACTAAATACACGTTGAAATGTGTGCATAAGTCCTTTGGTTTAGGCGTGACACTCATTTTGAGTTTTTATTGCTTTAAATGCACTTTCAGGCCTAGTTGAGCACGTTTTGTGACTTTGAATGTACCTTCATAGGAATGAGTTGTGTAGTCAAACTAATGCTCATTTAGGCTTCAGGAGGTCAACCTGAACTAAATACATGTTGAAATGTGTGCATAGGTCCTTTGGTTTAGGCGTGACACTCATTTTCAGTTTTTATTGCTTTAAATGCACTTTCAGTCCGAGTTGAGCCCGTTTTTTTACTTTGAATGTTCCTTCATAGGAATGAGTTGTGTAGTCAAATTAATGCTCATTTAGGCTTCAGGAGGTCAACCTGAACTAAATACATGTTGAAATGTGTGCATAAGTCCTTTGGTTTAGGCGTGACACTCATTTTGAGTTTTTATTGCTTTAAATGCACTTTCAGGCCTAGTTGAGCACGTTTTGTGACTTTGAATGTACCTTCATAGGAATGAGTTGTGTAGTCAAATAAATGCTCATTTAGGCTTCAGAAGGTCAACCTGAACTAAATACATGTTGAAATGTGTGCATAAGTCCTTTGGTTTAGGTGTGACACTCAATTTGAGTTTTTATTGCTTTAAATGCATTTTCAGGCCGAGTAGAACACGTTTTTTGACTTTGAATGTATCTTCATAGGAATAAGTTGTGTAGTCAAATTAATGCTCATTTAGTCTTCAGGAGGTCAACCTGAACTAAATACATGTTGAAATGTGTGCATAAGTCCTTTGGTTTAGGCGTGACACTCATTTTGAGTTTTTATTGCTTTAAATGCACTTTCAGGCCTAGTTGAGCACGTTTTTTTACTTTAAATGTAGGTTTAGGTGTGACACTCATTTTGATTTTTTCTTGCTTTAAATGCATTTTCAGGCCGAGTAGAGCACGTTTTTTTTACTTTGAATGTATCTTCATAGGAATGAGTTGTGTAGCCAAATTAATGCTCATTTAGGCTTCAGGAGGTCAACCTGAACTAAATACACGTTGAAATGTGTGCATAAGTCCTTTGGTTTAGGCGTGACACTCATTTTCAGTTTTTATTGCTTTAAATACACTTTCAGTCCGAGTTGAGCCCGTTTTTTTACTTTGAATGTTCCTTCATAGGAATAAGTTGTGTAGTCAAATTAATGCTCATTTAGGCTTCAGGAGGTCAACCTGAACAAAATACATGTTGAAATGTGTGCATAAATCCTTTGGTTTAGGTGTGACACTCATTTTGAGTTTTTATTGCTTTAAATGCACTTTCAGGCCTAGTTGAGCACGTTTTGTGACTTTGAATGTATCTTCATAGGAATGAGTTGTGTAGTCAAATTAATGCTCATTTAGGCTTCAGGGGGTCAACCTGAACTAAATACATGTTGAAATGTGTGCATAAATCCTTTCGTTTAGGTGTGACACTCAATTTGAGTTTTTATTGCTTTAAATGCATTTTCAGGCCGACTAGAGCACGTTTTTTGACTTTGAATGTATCTTCATAGGAATGGGATGTGTAGTCAAATTAATGCTCATTTAGGCTTCAGGAGGTCAACCTGAACAAAATACATGTTGAAATGTGTGCATAAATCCTTTGGTTTAGGTGTGACACTCATTTTGAGTTTTTATTGCTTTAAATGCACTTTCAGGCCTAGTTGAGCACGTTTCTGAGTTTGAATGTATCTTCATAGGAATGAGTTGTGTGATCAAATTAATGCTCATTTAGGCTTCAGAATGTCAACCTGAACTAAATACATGTTGAAATGTGTGTATAAGTCCTTTGGTTTAGGCGTGACACTCAATTTGAGTTTTTATTGCTTTAAATGCATTTTCAGGCCGAGTAGAGCACGTTTTTTTACTTTAAATGTAGGTTTAGGTGTGACACTCATTTTGATTTTTTCTTGCTTTAAATGCATTTTCAGGCCGAGTAGAGCACGTTTTTTTTACTTTGAATGTATCTTAATAGGAATGAGTTGTGTAGCCAAATTAATGCTCATTTAGGCTTCAGGAGGTCAACCTGAACTAAATACACGTTGAAATGTGTGCATAAGTCCATTGGTTTAGGCGTGACACTCATTTTGAGTTTTTATTGCTTTAAATGCATTTTCAGGCCGAGTAGAGCACGTTTTTTGACTTTGAATGTATCTTCATAGGAATAAGTTGTGTAGTCAAATTAATGCTCATTTACGCTTCAGAATGTCACCCTGAACTAAATACAGGTTGAAATGTGTGCATAAGTCCTTTGGTTTAGGCGTGACACTCATTTTCAGTTTTTATTGCTTTAAATGCACTTTCAGTCCGAGTTGAGCCCGTTTTTTTACTTTGAATGTTCCTTCATAGGAATAAGTTGTGTAGTCAAATTAATGCTCATTTAGGCTTCAGGAGGTCAACCTGAACAAAATACATGTTGAAATGTGTGCATAAATCCTTTGGTTTAGGTGTGACACTCATTTTGAGTTTTTATTGCTTTAAATGCACTTTCAGGCCTAGTTGAGCACGTTTTGTGACTTTGAATGTATCTTCATAGGAATGAGTTGTGTAGTCAAATTAATGCTCATTTAGGCTTCAGGGGGTCAGCCTGAACTAAATACATGTTGAAATGTGTGCATAAATCCTTTCGTTTAGGTGTGACACTCAATTTGAGTTTTTATTGCTTTAAATGCATTTTCAGGCCGAGTAGAGCACGTTTTTTGACTTTGAATGTATCTTCATAGGAATGGGATGTGTAGTCAAATTAATGCTCATTTAGGCTTCAGAATGTCAACCTGAACTAAATACATGTTGAAATGTGTGCATAAGTACTTTGGTTTAGGCGTGACACTCATTTTGAGTTTTTATTGCTTAAAATGCATTTTCAGGCCGAGTAGAGCACGTTTCTGAGTTTGAATGTATCTTCATAGGAATGAGTTGTGTGATCAAATTAATGGTGATTTAGGCTTCAGGAGGTCAACCTGAACTAAATACATGTTGAAATGTGTGCATAAGTCCTTTGGTTTAGGCCTGACACTCATTTTGAGTTTTTATTGCTTTAAATGCACTTTCAGGCCTAGTTGAGCACGTTTTCTGACTTTGAATGTACCTTCATAGGAATGAGTTGTGTAGTCAAATAAATGCTCATTTAGGCTTCAGGAGGTCAACCTGAACTAAATACAGGTTGAAATGTTTGCATAAGTCCTTTGGTTTAGGCGTGACACTCATTTTGAGTTTTTATTGCTTTAAATGCACTTTCAGGCCTAGTTGAGCACGTTTTGTGACTTTGAATGTACCTTCATAGGAATGAGTTGTGTAGTCAAATTAATGCTCATTTAGGCTTCAGGAGGTCACCCTGAACTAAATACATGTTGAAATGTGTGCATAGGTCCTTTGGTTTAGGCGTGACACTCATTTTCAGTTTTTATTGCTTTAAATGCACTTTCAGTCCGAGTTGAGCCCGTTTTTTTACTTTGAATGTTCCTTCATAGGAATGAGTTGTGTAGTCAAATTAATGCTCATTTAGGCTTCAGAATGTCAACCTGAACTAAATACATGTTGAAATGTGTGCATAAGTCCTTTGGTTTAGGCGTGACACTCATTTTGAGTTTTTATTGCTTTAAATGCATTTTCAGGCCGAGTAGAGCACGTTTCTGAGTTTGAATGTATCTTCATAGGAATGAGTTGTGTGATCAAATTAATGGTGATTTAGGCTTCAGGAGGTTAACCTGAATAAATACATATTGAAATGTGTGCATAAGTCCTTTGGTTTAGGTGTGACACTCAATTTGAGTTTTTATTGCTTTAAATGCATTTTCAGGCCGACTAGAGCACGTTTTTTGACTTTGAATGTATCTTCATAGGAATGGGATGTGTAGTCAAATTAATGCTCATTTAGGCTTCAGAATGTCAACCTGAACTAAATACATGTTGAAATGTGTGCATAAGGCCTTTGTTTTAGGCGTGACGCTCAATTTGAGTTTTTATTGCTTTAAATGCACTTTCAGGTTGAAATGAGCACGTTTTTTGAATTTGAATGTATCTTCATAGGAATAAGTTGTGTAGTCAAATTAATGCTCATTTAGGCTTCAGAATGTCAACCTGAACTAAATACATGTTGAAATGTGTGCATAAGTACTTTGGTTTAGGCGTGACACTCATTTTGAGTTTTTATTGCTTAAAATGCATTTTCAGGCCGAGTAGAGCACGTTTCTGAGTTTGAATGTATCTTCATAGGAATGAGTTGTGTGATCAAATTAATGGTGATTTAGGCTTCAGGAGGTCAACCTGAACTAAATACATGTTGAAATGTGTGCATAAGTCCTTTGGTTTAGGCGTGACACTCATTTTGAGTTTTTATTGCTTTAAATGCACTTTCAGGCCTAGTTGAGCACGTTTTCTGACTTTGAATGTACCTTCATAGGAATGAGTTGTGTAGTCAAATAAATGCTCATTTAGGCTTCAGGAGGTCAACCTGAACTAAATACAGGTTGAAATGTGTGCATAAGTCCTTTGGTTTAGGCGTGACACTCATTTTGAGTTTTTATTGCTTTAAATGCACTTTCAGGCCTAGTTGAGCACGTTTTGTGACTTTGAATGTACCTTCATAGGAATGAGTTGTGTAGTCAAATAAATGCTCATTTAGGCTTCAGGAGGTCAACCTGAACTAAATACATGTTGAAATGTGTGCATAAGTCCTTTGGTTTAGGTGTGACACTCAATTTGAGTTTTTATTGCTTTAAATGCATTTTCAGGCCGAGTAGAGCACGTTTTTTGACTTTGAATGTATCTTCATAGGAATAAGTTGTGTAGTCAAATTAATGCTCATTTACGCTTCAGAATGTCACCCTGAACTAAATACAGGTTGAAATGTGTGCATAAGTCCTTTGGTTTAGGCGTGACACTCATTTTCAGTTTTTATTGCTTTAAATGCACTTTCAGTCCGAGTTGAGCACGTTTTTTGACTTTGAATGTATCTTCATAGGAATGGGATGTGTAGTCAAATTAATGCTCATTTAGGCTTCAGGAGGTCAACCTGAACAAAATACATGTTGAAATGTGTGCATAAATCCTTTGGTTTAGGTGTGACACTCATTTTGAGTTTTTATTGCTTTAAATGCACTTTCAGGCCTAGTTGAGCACGTTTTGTGACTTTGAATGTATCTTCATAGGAATGAGTTGTGTAGTCAAATTAATGCTCATTTAGGCTTCAGGGGGTCAGCCTGAACTAAATACATGTTGAAATGTGTGCATAAATCCTTTCGTTTAGGTGTGACACTCAATTTGAGTTTTTATTGCTTTAAATGCATTTTCAGGCCGAGTAGAGCACGTTTTTTGACTTTGAATGTATCTTCATAGGAATGGGATGTGTAGTCAAATTAATGCTCATTTAGGCTTCAGGAGGTCAACCTGAACAAAATACATGTTGAAATGTGTGCATAAATCCTTTGGTTTAGGTGTGACACTCATTTTGAGTTTTTATTGCTTTAAATGCACTTTCAGGCCTAGTTGAGCACGTTTCTGAGTTTGAATGTATCTTCATAGGAATGAGTTGTGTGATCAAATTAATGGTGATTTAGGCTTCAGGAGGTCAACCTGAACTAAATACATGTTGAAATGTGTGCATAAGTCCTTTGGTTTAGGCGTGACACTCATTTTGAGTTTTTATTGCTTTAAATGCATTTTCAGGCCGAGTAGAGCACGTTTCTGAGTTTGAATGTATCTTCATAGGAATGAGTTGTGTGATCAAATTAATGGTGATTTAGGCTTCAGGATGTCAACCTGAACTAAATACATGTTGAAATGTGTGCATAAGTACTTTGGTTTAGGCGTGACACTCATTTTCAGTTTTTATTGCTTTAAATGCATTTTCAGTCCGAGTTGAGCCCGTTTTTTTACTTTGAATGTTCCTTCATAGGAATGAGTTGTGTAGTCAAATTAATGCTCATTTAGGCTTCAGGAGGTCAACCAGAACTAAATACATGTTGAAATGTGTGCATAAGGCCTTTGTTTTAGGCGTGACGCTCAATTTGAGTTTTTATTGCTTTAAATGCACTTTCAGGTTGAAATGAGCACGTTTTTTGAATTTGAATGTATCTTCAGGGCAGCCCGGTAGTCCAGTGGTTAGCACGTCGGCTTCACAGTGCAGAGGTAGCGGGTTCGATTCCAGCTCCGGCCTCCCTGTGTGGAGTTTGCATGTTCTCCCCGGGCCTGTGTGGGTTTTCTCCGGGTGCTCCGGTTTCCTCCCACATTCCAAAAACATGCGTGGCAGGCTGATTGAACACTCTAAATTGTCCCTAGGTGTGAGTGTGAGCGTGGATGGTTGTTCGTCTATGTGTGCCCTGCGATTGGCTGGCAACCGGTTCAGGGTGTCCCCCGCCTACTGCCCGAAGACAGCTGGGATAGGCTCCAGCACCCCCCGCGACCCTAGTGAGGATCAAGCGGCTCGGAAGATGAATGAATGAATGAATGAATGAATGTATCTTCATAGGAATAAGTTGTGTAGTCAAATTAATGCTCATTTAGGCTTCAGAATGTCAACCTGAACTAAATACATGTTGAAATGTGTGCATAAGTACTTTGGTTTAGGCGTGACACTCATTTTGAGTTTTTATTGCTTAAAATGCATTTTCAGGCCGAGTAGAGCACGTTTCTGAGTTTGAATGTATCTTCATAGGAATGAGTTGTGTGATCAAATTAATGGTGATTTAGGCTTCAGGAGGTCAACCTGAACTAAATACATGTTGAAATGTGTGCATAAGTCCTTTGGTTTAGGCGTGACACTCATTTTGAGTTTTTATTGCTTTAAATGCACTTTCAGGCCTAGTTGAGCACGTTTTCTGACTTTGAATGTACCTTCATAGGAATGAGTTGTGTAGTCAAATAAATGCTCATTTAGGCTTCAGGAGGTCAACCTGAACTAAATACAGGTTGAAATGTGTGCATAAGTCCTTTGGTTTAGGCGTGACACTCATTTTGAGTTTTTATTGCTTTAAATGCACTTTCAGGCCTAGTTGAGCACGTTTTGTGACTTTGAATGTACCTTCATAGGAATGAGTTGTGTAGTCAAATAAATGCTCATTTAGGCTTCAGGAGGTCAACCTGAACTAAATACATGTTGAAATGTGTGCATAAGTCCTTTGGTTTAGGTGTGACACTCAATTTGAGTTTTTATTGCTTTAAATGCATTTTCAGGCCGAGTAGAGCACGTTTTTTGACTTTGAATGTATCTTCATAGGAATAAGTTGTGTAGTCAAATTAATGCTCATTTACGCTTCAGAATGTCACCCTGAACTAAATACAGGTTGAAATGTGTGCATAAGTCCTTTGGTTTAGGCGTGACACTCATTTTCAGTTTTTATTGCTTTAAATGCACTTTCAGTCCGAGTTGAGCCCGTTTTTTTACTTTGAATGTTCCTTCATAGGAATAAGTTGTGTAGTCAAATTAATGCTCATTTAGGCTTCAGGAGGTCAACCTGAACAAAATACATGTTGAAATGTGTGCATAAATCCTTTGGTTTAGGTGTGACACTCATTTTGAGTTTTTATTGCTTTAAATGCACTTTCAGGCCTAGTTGAGCACGTTTTGTGACTTTGAATGTATCTTCATAGGAATGAGTTGTGTAGTCAAATTAATGCTCATTTAGGCTTCAGGGGGTCAGCCTGAACTAAATACATGTTGAAATGTGTGCATAAATCCTTTCGTTTAGGTGTGACACTCAATTTGAGTTTTTATTGCTTTAAATGCATTTTCAGGCCGAGTAGAGCACGTTTTTTGACTTTGAATGTATCTTCATAGGAATGGGATGTGTAGTCAAATTAATGCTCATTTAGGCTTCAGGAGGTCAACCTGAACAAAATACATGTTGAAATGTGTGCATAAATCCTTTGGTTTAGGTGTGACACTCATTTTGAGTTTTTATTGCTTTAAATGCACTTTCCGGCCGAGTTGAGCACGTTTCTGAGTTTGAATGTATCTTCATAGGAATGAGTTGTGTGATCAAATTAATGGTGATTTAGGCTTCAGGAGGTCAACCTGAACTAAATACATGTTGAAATGTGTGCATAAGTCCTTTGGTTTAGGCGTGACACTCATTTTGAGTTTTTATTGCTTTAAATGCATTTTCAGGCCGAGTAGAGCACGTTTCTGAGTTTGAATGTATCTTCATAGGAATGAGTTGTGTGATCAAATTAATGGTGATTTAGGCTTCAGGATGTCAACCTGAACTAAGTACATGTTGAAATGTGTGCATAAGTACTTTGGTTTAGGCGTGACACTCATTTTCAGTTTTTATTGCTTTAAATGCATTTTCAGTCCGAGTTGAGCCCGTTTTTTTACTTTGAATGTTCCTTCATAGGAATGAGTTGTGTAGTCAAATTAATGCTCATTTAGGCTTCAGGAGGTCAACCTGAACTAAATACATGTTGAAATGTGTGCATAAGGCCTTTGTTTTAGGCGTGACGCTCAATTTGAGTTTTTATTGCTTTAAATGCACTTTCAGGTTGAAATGAGCACGTTTTTTGAATTTGAATGTATCTTCATAGGAATAAGTTGTGTAGTCAAATTAATGCTCATTTAGGCTTCAGGAGGTCAACCTGAACTAAATACAGGTTGAAATGTGTGCATAAGTCCTTTGGTTTAGGCGTGACACTCATTTTGAGTTTTTATTGCTTTAAATGCACTTTCAGTCCGAGTTGAGCCCGTTTTTTTACTTTGAATGTTCCTTCATAGGAATGAGTTGTGTAGTCAAATTAATGCTCATTTAGGCTTCAGGAGGTCAACCTGAACAAAATACATGTTGAAATGTGTGCATAAATCCTTTGGTTTAGGTGTGACACTCATTTTGAGTTTTTATTGCTTTAAATGCATTTTCAGGCCTAGTTGAGCACGTTTTTTTACTTTGAATGTATCTTCATAGGAATGGGATGTGTAGTCAAATTAATGCTCATTTAGGCTTCAGGAGGTCAACCTGAATAAATACATATTGAAATGTGTGCATAAGTCCTTTGGTTTAGGTGTGACACTCAATTTGAGTTTTTATTGCTTTAAATACACTTTAAGTCCGAGTTGAGCCCGTTTTTTTACTTTGAATGTTCTTTCATAGGAATGAGTTGTGTAGTCAAATTAATGCTCATTTAGGCTTCAGGAGGTCAACCTGAACAAAATACATGTTGAAATGTGTGCATAAGTACTTTGGTTTAGGCGTGACACTCATTTTGAGTTTTTATTGCTTTAAATGCATTTTCAGGCCGAGTAGAGCACGTTTTTTTACTTTGAATGTATCTTCATAGGAATGGGATGTGTAGTCAAATTAATGCTCATTTAGGCTTCAGGAGGTCAACCTGAACAAAATACATGTTGAAATGAGTGCATAAATCCTTTGGTTTAGGTGTGACACTCATTTTGAGTTTTTATTGCTTTAAATGCATTTTCAGGCCGAGTAGAGCACGTCTTTTTACTTTGAATGTATCTTCATAGGAATAAGTTGTGTAGTCAAATTAATGCTCATTTAGGCTTCAAGAGGTCAACCTGAACTAAATACATGTTGAAATGTGTGCATAAGTCCTTTGGTTTTGGTGTGACACTCAATTTGAGTGTTTATTGCTTTAAATGTACTTTCAGGCCTAGTTGAGCACGTTTTGTAACTTTGAATATATCTTCATAGGAATGAGTTGTGTGGTCAAATTAACGCTCATTTAGGCTTCAGGAGGTCAACCTGAACTAAATAAATGTTGAAATGTGTGCATAAGTCATTTGGTCTAGGCGTGACACTCATTATGAACCATTGATGAAAATAAGTTTTATTTTTAAAAAAAGCCAAAAAATGTGAAAGGGACGAAATTACAAATGTCCTGTGTGTTTCACATAGAGTACATACAGGCCAGCGATCCCGGTCCCTCTCTTTCTCTGTGACACACACGCTTCCGAGCGCGCCAGCACGCAGCAAGCACACACACAAACGCACGCACACACACTCACACAAACGTACGCACAGACGAGCACGTATCGTAAACAACACACCAACGATGATTTAGATCAAAGAAACACTCACACATGTATGGGCACACGATCACGCGCGCGCAAACACACACACAAACTCATGAGAGGCACACACATCCGCACACGCTACGCATGTAAACAACATTTGGACACTGATTGAAGATCAAAGACTAACCCACGTGGAAGACTGAAAGATGCACAGCCAATCACCTAGGCTTTGCATCTTTTCACCTCCCCCTGCTCTCACACCACGTGGGCTAGATCCACTCGGGCTGTCATTGGTGGACGTCGTCGGTGTCAGAACAAATCAAGTGCAAGCAAAAGTTAAAACCTCTGAGTAATTCGTCATTTTTATCCGAATACAGTACTTTTTGGGGGGGGGGGTGCGCACAACACACACACGCACACACACTCACACGCACGCACCCACACAAACACACACAAACACACGCACACACCTACACACTCTCACACACGCACGCACACATACACTAGCACGCATCGGAAACAACACTTTAGACGTGGAAATGTGTGCAGACGTCCTTTGGTTTAGGCATGACACTCAATTTTAGTTTTTATTGATTCAAATGCATTTTCAGACAGAGCAGGGCACTTACTGACTTTGAATGTATCTTCATGTGAATGAGTTGTGTGATCAAATTAATGCTCATTTAGGCTTCAGGAGGTCAACCTAAACTAAATACATGTTGAAATGTGTGCATAAGTCCTTTGATTTAGGCGTGAAACTCATTTTGAGATTTTATTGCTTTAAATGCACTTTCAGGCCTAGTTGAGCACGTTTTGTGACTTTGAATGTACCTTCATAGGAATGAGTTGTATAGACAAAATAATGCTCATTGAGGCTTCAGGAGGTCAACCTGAACTAAATAGATGTTGAAATGTGTGTATAAGTCCTTTGGTTTAGGCGTGACACTCATTTTGAGTTTTTATTGCTTTAAATGCATTTTCAGGCCGAGTAGAGCACGTTTCTGTGTTTGAATGTATCTACATAGGAATGAGTTGTGTCATCAAATTAATGGTGATTTAGGCTTCAGGAGGTCAACCTGAACAAAACACATGTTGAAATGTGTGCATAAGTCCTTTGGTTTAGGCGTGACACTCATTTTCAGTTTTTATTGCTTTAAATGCACTTTCAGTCCGAGTTGAGCACGTTTTGTGACTTTGAATGTACCTTCATAGGAATGAGTTGTGTGATCAAATTAATGCTCATTTAGGCTTCAGGAGGTCAACCTGAACTAAATACATGTTGAAATGTGTGCATAAGTCCTTTGGTTTAGGCGTGACACTCATTTTCAGTTTTTATTGCTTGAAATGCACTTTCAGGCCTAGTTGAGCACGTTTTGTGACTTTGAATGTACCTTCATAGGAATGAGTTGTGTGATCAAATTAATGCTCATTTAGGCTTCAGGAGGTCAACCTGAACTAAATACATGTTGAAATGTGTGCATAAGTCCTTTGGTTTAGGCGTGACACTCATTTTCAGTTTTTATTGCTTTAAATGCACTTTCAGGCCTAGTTGAGCACGTTTTTTGACTTTGAATGTATCTTCATAGGAATAAGTTGTGTAGTCAAATTAATGCTCATTTAGGCTTCAGGAGGTCAACCTGAACTAAATACATGTTGAAATGTGTGCATAAGTCCTTTGGTTTAGGCGTGACACTCATTTTCAGTTTTTATTGCTTTAAATGCACTTTCAGTCCGAGTTGAGCCCGTTTTTTTACTTTGTATGTTCCTTCATAGGAATGAGTTGTGTAGTCAAATTAATGCTCATTTAGGCTTCAAAATGTCAACCTGAACTAAATACATGTTGAAATGTGTGCAATAGTCCTTTGGTTTAGGCGTGACACTCATTTTGAGTTTTTATTGCTTTAAATGCATTTTCAGGCCGAGTAGAGCACGTTTCTGAGTTTGAATGTATCTTCATAGGAATGAGTTGTGTGATCAAATTAATGGTGATTTAGGCTTCAGGAGGTCAACCTGAACTAAATACATGTTGAAATGTGTGCATAAGTACTTTGGTTTAGGCGTGACACTCATTTTGAGTTTTTATTGCTTTAAATGCATTGTCAGGCCGAGTAGAGCACGTTTTTGACTTTGAATGTTTCTTCATAGGAATAAGTTGTGTAGTCAAATTAATGCTCATTTAGGCTTCAGAATGTCCACCTGAACTAAATACATGTTGAAATATGTGCATAAGTCCTTTGGTTTAGGCGTGACACTCATTTTGAGTTTTTATTGTTTTAAATGCATTTTCAGGCCCAGTAGAGCACGTTTCTGAGTTTGAATGTATCTTCATAGGAATGAGTTGTGTGATCAAATTAATGGTGATTTAGGCTTCAGGAG
This sequence comes from Hippocampus zosterae, assembly GCF_025434085.1. Classification (NCBI taxonomy): domain Eukaryota; kingdom Metazoa; phylum Chordata; class Actinopteri; order Syngnathiformes; family Syngnathidae; genus Hippocampus; species Hippocampus zosterae. The sequence continues at coordinate 12,654,617 of NC_067469.1, forward strand.
GTCAACCTGAATAAATACATGTTGAAATGTGTGCATAAGTCCTTTGGTTTAGGTGTGACACTCAATTTGAGTTTTTATTGCTTAAAATGCACTTTCAGGCCGAGTTGAGCCCGTTTTTTGACTTTGAATGTACCTTCATAGGAATGAGTTGTGTAGTCAAATTAATGCTCATTTAGGCTTCAGAATGTCAACCTGAACTAAATACATGTTGAAATGTGTGCATAAGTACTTTGGTTTAGGCGTGACACTCATTTTGAGTTTTTATTGCTTAAAATGCATTTTCAGGCCGAGTAGAGCACGTTTCTGAGTTTGAATGTATCTTCATAGGAATGAGTTGTGTGATCAAATTAATGGTGATTTAGGCTTCAGGAGGTCAACCTGAACTAAATACATGTTGAAATGTGTGCATAAGTCCTTTGGTTTAGGCGTGACACTCATTTTGAGTTTTTATTGCTTTAAATGCACTTTCAGGCCTAGTTGAGCACGTTTTCTGACTTTGAATGTACCTTCATAGGAATGAGTTGTGTAGTCAAATAAATGCTCATTTAGGCTTCAGGAGGTCAACCTGAACTAAATACAGGTTGAAATGTGTGCATAAGTCCTTTGGTTTAGGCGTGACACTCATTTTGAGTTTTTATTGCTTTAAATGCACTTTCAGGCCTAGTTGAGCACGTTTTGTGACTTTGAATGTACCTTCATAGGAATGAGTTGTGTAGTCAAATTAATGCTCATTTAGGCTTCAGGAGGTCACCCTGAACTAAATACATGTTGAAATGTGTGCATAAATCCTTTGGTTTAGGTGTGACACTCATTTTGAGTTTTTATTGCTTTAAATGCATTTTCAGGCCGAGTAGAGCACGTTTTTTTTACTTTGAATGTATCTTCATAGGAATGAGTTGTGTAGCCAAATTAATGCTCATTTAGGCTTCAGGAGGTCAACCTGAACTAAATACACGTTGAAATGTGTGCATAAGTCCTTTGGTTTAGGCGTGACACTCATTTTCAGTTTTTATTGCTTTAAATACACTTTCAGTCCGAGTTGAGCCCGTTTTTTTACTTTGAATGTTCCTTCATAGGAATAAGTTGTGTAGTCAAATTAATGCTCATTTAGGCTTCAGGAGGTCAACCTGAACAAAATACATGTTGAAATGTGTGCATAAATCCTTTGGTTTAGGTGTGACACTCATTTTGAGTTTTTATTGCTTTAAATGCACTTTCAGGCCTAGTTGAGCACGTTTTGTGACTTTGAATGTATCTTCATAGGAATGAGTTGTGTAGTCAAATTAATGCTCATTTAGGCTTCAGGGGGTCAACCTGAACTAAATACATGTTGAAATGTGTGCATAAATCCTTTCGTTTAGGTGTGACACTCAATTTGAGTTTTTATTGCTTTAAATGCATTTTCAGGCCGACTAGAGCACGTTTTTTGACTTTGAATGTATCTTCATAGGAATGGGATGTGTAGTCAAATTAATGCTCATTTAGGCTTCAGGAGGTCAACCTGAACAAAATACATGTTGAAATGTGTGCATAAATCCTTTGGTTTAGGTGTGACACTCATTTTGAGTTTTTATTGCTTTAAATGCACTTTCAGGCCTAGTTGAGCACGTTTCTGAGTTTGAATGTATCTTCATAGGAATGAGTTGTGTGATCAAATTAATGCTCATTTAGGCTTCAGAATGTCAACCTGAACTAAATACATGTTGAAATGTGTGTATAAGTCCTTTGGTTTAGGTGTGACACTCAATTTGAGTTTTTATTGCTTTAAATGCATTTTCAGGCCGAGTAGAGCACGTTTTTTTACTTTAAATGTAGGTTTAGGTGTGACACTCATTTTGATTTTTTCTTGCTTTAAATGCATTTTCAGGCCGAGTAGAGCACGTTTTTTTTACTTTGAATGTATCTTCATAGGAATGAGTTGTGTAGCCAAATTAATGCTCATTTAGGCTTCAGGAGGTCAACCTGAACTAAATACATGTTGAAATGTGTGCATAAGTCCTTTGGTTTAGGCGTGACACTCATTTTCAGTTTTTATTGCTTTAAATGCACTTTCAGTCCGAGTTGAGCCCGTTTTTTTACTTTGAATGTTCCTTCATAGGAATGAGTTGTGTAGTCAAATTAATGCTCATTTAGGCTTCAGGAGGTCAACCTGAACTAAATACATGTTGAAATGTGTGCATAAGGCCTTTGGTTTAGGCGTGACGCTCAATTTGAGTTTTTATTGCTTTAAATGCACTTTCAGTCCGAGTTGAGCCAGGTTTTTTTACTTTGAATGTTCCTTCATAGGAATGAGTTGTGTAGTCAAATTAATGCTCATTTAGGCTTCAGGAGGTCAACCTGAACTAAATACATGTTGAAATGTGTGCATAAGGCCTTTGGTTTAGGCGTGACGCTCAATTTGAGTTTTTATTGCTTTAAATGCATTTTCAGGCCGAGTAGAGACGTTTCTTAGTTTGAATGTATCTTCATAGGAATGAGTTGTGTGATCAAATTAATGGTGATTTAGGCTTCAGGAGGTCAACCTGAATAAATACATGTTGAAATGTGTGCATAAGTCCTTTGGTTTAGGCGTGACACTCATTTTCAGTTTTCATTGCTTTAAATGCACTTTAAGTCCGAGTTGAGCCCGTTTTTTTACTTTGAATGTTCTTTCATAGGAATGAGTTGTGTAGTCAAATTAATGCTCATTTAGGCTTCAGGAGGTCAACCTGAACAAAATACATGTTGAAATGTGTGCATAAGTACTTTGGTTTAGGCGTGACACTCATTTTGAGTTTTTATTGCTTTAAATGCATTTTCAGGCCGAGTAGAGCACGTTTTTTTACTTTGAATGTATCTTCATAGGAATGGGATGTGTAGTCAAATTAATGCTCATTTAGGCTTCAGGAGGTCAACCTGAACAAAATACATGTTGAAATGAGTGCATAAATCCTTTGGTTTAGGTGTGACACTCATTTTGAGTTTTTATTGCTTTAAATGCATTTTCAGGCCGAGTAGAGCACGTCTTTTTACTTTGAATGTATCTTCATAGGAATAAGTTGTGTAGTCAAATTAATGCTCATTTAGGCTTCAAGAGGTCAACCTGAACTAAATACATGTTGAAATGTGTGCATAAGTCCTTTGGTTTTGGTGTGACACTCAATTTGAGTGTTTATTGCTTTAAATGTACTTTCAGGCCTAGTTGAGCACGTTTTGTAACTTTGAATATATCTTCATAGGAATGAGATGTGTGGTCAAATTAACGCTCATTTAGGCTTCAGGAGGTCAACCTGAACTAAATAAATGTTGAAATGTGTGCATAAGTCATTTGGTCTAGGCGTGACACTCATTATGAACCATTGATGAAAATAAGTTTTATTTTTAAAAAAGCCAAAAAATGTGAAAGGGACGAAATTACAAATGTCCTGTGTGTTTCACATAGAGTACATACAGGCCAGCGATCCCGGTCCCTCTCTTTCTCTGTGACACACACGCTTCCGAGCGCGCCAGCACGCAGCAAGCACACACACAAACGCACGCACACACACTCACACAAACGTACGCACAGACGAGCACGTATCGTAAACAACACACCAACGATGATTTAGATCAAAGAAACACTTACACATGTATGGGCACACGATCACGCGCGCGCAAACACACACACAAACTCATGAGAGGCACACGCATCCGCACACGCTACGCATGTAAACAACATTTGGACACTGATTGAAGATCAAAGACTAACCCACGTGGAAGACTGAAAGATGCACAGCCAATCACCTAGGCTTTGCATCTTTTCATCTCCCCCTGCTCTCAAACCACGTGGGCTAGATCCACTCGGGCTGTCATTGGTGGACGTCGTCGGTGTCAGAACAAATCAAGTGCAAGCAAAAGTTAAAACCTCTGAGTAATTCGTCATTTTTATCCGAATACAGTACTTTTGGGGGGGGGGGGGTGCGCACAACACACACACGCACACACACTCACACGCACGCACCCACACAAACACACACAAACACACGCACACACCTACACACTCTCACACACGCACGCACACATACACTAGCACGCATCGGAAACAACACTTTAGACGTGGAAATGTGTGCAGAAGTCCTTTGGTTTAGGCATGACACTCAATTTTAGTTTTTATTGATTCAAATGCATTTTCAGACAGAGCAGGGCACTTACTGACTTTGAATGTATCTTCATGTGAATGAGTTGTGTGATCAAATTAATGCTCATTTAGGCTTCAGGAGGTCAACCTAAACTAAATACATGTTGAAATGTGTGCATAAGTCCTTTGATTTAGGCGTGAAACTCATTTTGAGATTTTATTGCTTTAAATGCACTTTCAGGCCTAGTTGAGCACGTTTTGTGACTTTAAATGTACCTTCATAGGAATGAGTTGTATAGACAAAATAATGCTCATTGAGGCTTCAGGAGGTCAACCTGAACTAAATAGATGTTGAAATGTGTGTATAAGTCCTTTGGTTTAGGCGTGACACTCATTTTGAGTTTTTATTGCTTTAAATGCATTTTCAGGCCGAGTAGAGCACGTTTCTGTGTTTGAATGTATCTACATAGGAATGAGTTGTGTGATCAAATTAATGGTGATTTAGGCTTCAGGAGGTCAACCTGAACAAAATACATGTTGAAATGTGTGCATAAGTCCTTTGGTTTAGGCGTGACACTCATTTTCAGTTTTTATTGCTTTAAATGCACTTTCAGTCCGAGTTGAGCACGTTTTGTGACTTTGAATGTACCTTCATAGGAATGAGTTGTGTGATCAAATTAATGCTCATTTAGGCTTCAGGAGGTCAACCTGAACTAAATACATGTTGAAATGTGTGCATAAGTCCTTTGGTTTAGGCGTGACACTCATTTTCAGTTTTTATTGCTTGAAATGCACTTTCAGGCCTAGTTGAGCACGTTTTGTGACTTTGAATGTACCTTCATAGGAATGAGTTGTGTGATCAAATTAATGCTCATTTAGGCTTCAGGAGGTCAACCTGAATTAAATACATGTTGAAATGTGTGCATAAGTCCTTTGGTTTAGGCGTGACACTCATTTTCAGTTTTTATTGCTTTAAATGCACTTTCAGGCCTAGTTGAGCACGTTTTTTGACTTTGAATGTATCTTCATAGGAATAAGTTGTGTAGTCAAATTAATGCTCATTTAGGCTTCAGGAGGTCAACCTGAACTAAATACATGTTGAAATGTCTGCATAAGTCCTTTGGTTTAGGCGTGACACTCATTTTCAGTTTTTATTGCTTTAAATGCACTTTCAGTCCGAGTTGAGCCCGTTTTTTTACTTTGTATGTTCCTTCATAGGAATGAGTTGTGTAGTCAAATTAATGCTCATTTAGGCTTCAAAATGTCAACCTGAACTAAATACATGTTGAAATGTGTGCAATAGTCCTTTGGTTTAGGCGTGACACTCATTTTGAGTTTTTATTGCTTTAAATGCATTTTCAGGCCGAGTAGAGCACGTTTCTGAGTTTGAATGTATCTTCATAGGAATGAGTTGTGTGATCAAATTAATGGTGATTTAGGCTTCAGGAGGTCAACCTGAACTAAATACATGTTGAAATGTGTGCATAAGTACTTTGGTTTAGGCGTGACACTCATTTTGAGTTTTTATTGCTTTAAATGCATTGTCAGGCCGAGTAGAGCACGTTTTTTACTTTGAATGTTTCTTCATAGGAATAAGTTGTGTAGTCAAATTAATGCTCATTTAGGCTTCAGAATGTCCACCTGAACTAAATACATGTTGAAATATGTGCATAAGTCCTTTGGTTTAGGCGTGACACTCATTTTGAGTTTTTATTGCTTTAAATGCATTTTCAGGCCGAGTAGAGCACGTTTCTGAGTTTGAATGTATCTTCATAGGAATGAGTTGTGTGATCAAATTAATGGTGATTTAGGCTTCAGGAGGTCAACCTGAATAAATACATGTTGAAATGTGTGCATAAGTCCTTTGGTTTAGGTGTGACACTCAATTTGAGTTTTTTTTTCTTTAAATGCACTTTCAGGCCGAGTTGAGCCCGTTTTTTGACTTTGAATGTACCTTCATAGGAATGAGTTGTGTAGTCAAATTAATGCTCATTTAGGCTTCAGGAGGTCAACCTGAACTAAATACATGTTGAAATGTGTGCATAAGGCCTTTGGTTTAGCCGTGACAATCATTTTGAGTATTTATTGCTTTAAATGCACTTTCATGCCTAGTTGAGCACGTTTTTTGACTTTGAATGTATCTTCATAGGAATGAGTTGTGTAGTCAAATTAATGCTCATTTAGGCTTCAGGGGGTCAGCCTGAACTAAATACATGTTGAAATGTGTGCATAAATCCTTTGGTTTAGGTGTGACACTCAATTTGAGTTTTTATTGCTTTAAATGCATTTTCAGGCCGAGTAGAGCACGTTTTTTTACTTTGAATGTATCTTCATAGGAATAAGTTGTGTAGTCAAATTAATGCTCATTTAGGCTTCAGGAGGTCAACCTGAACTAAATACATGTTGAAATGTGTGCATAAGTCCTTTGGTTTAGGCGTGACACTCATTTTCAGTTTTTATTGCTTTAAATGCACTTTCAGTCCGAGTTGAGCCCGTTTTTTTACTTTGTATTTTCCTTCATAGGAATGAGTTGTGTAGTCAAATTAATGCTCATTTAGGCTTCAGAATGTCAACCTGAACTAAATACATGTTGAAATGTGTGCAATAGTCCTTTGGTTTAGGCGTGACACTCATTTTGAATTTTTATTGCTTTAAATGCATTTTCACGCCGAGTAGAGCACGTTTCTGAGTTTGAATGTATCTTCATAGGAATGAGTTGTGTGATCAAATTAATGGTGATTTAGGCTTCAGGAGGTCAACATGAACTAAATACATGTTGAAATGTGTGCATAAGTCCTTTGGTTTAGGCGTGACACTCATTTTCAGTTTTTATTGCTTTAAATGTATTTTCAGGCCTAGTTGAGCACGTTTTGTGACTTTGAATGTTCCTTCATAGGAATAAGTTGTGTAGTCAAATTAATGCTCATTTAGGCTTCAAGAGGTCAACCTGAACTAAATACATGTTGAAATGTGTGCATAAGTCCTTTGGTTTTGGTGTGACACTCAATTTGAGTGTTTATTGCTTTAAATGTACTTTCAGGCCTAGTTGAGCACGTTTTGTGACTTTGAATATATCTTCATAGGAATGAGTTGTGTGGTCAAATTAACGCTCATTTAGGCTTCAGGAGGTCAACCTGAACTAAATAAATGTTGAAATGTGTGCATAAGTCATTTGGTCTAGGCGTGACACTCATTATGAACCATTGATGAAAATAAGTTTTATTTTTAAAAAAGCCAAAAAATGTGAAAGGGACGAAATTACAAATGTCCTGTGTGTTTCACATAGAGTACATACAGGCCAGCGATCCCGCTCCCTCTCTTTCTCTGTGACACACACGCTTCCGAGCGCGCCAGCACACACACAAACGCACGCACACACACTCACACAAACGTACGCACAGACGAGCACGTATCGTAAACAACACACCAACGATGATTTAGATCAAAGAAACACTCACACATGTATGGGCACACGATCACGCGCGCGCAAACACACACACAAACTCATGAGAGGCACACACATCCGCACACGCTACGCATGTAAACAACATTTGGACACTGATTGAAGATCAAAGACTAACCCACGTGGAAGACTGAAAGATGCACAGCCAATCACCTCGGCTTTGCATCTTTTCACCTCCCCCTGCTCTCACACCACGTGGGCTAGATCCACTCGGGCTGTCATTGGTGGACGTCGTCGGTGTCAGAACAAATCAAGTGCAAGCAAAAGTTAAAACCTCTGAGTAATTCGTAATTTTTATCCGAATACAGTACTTTTTTTGGGGGGGGGGGTGCGCACAACACACACACGCACACACACACGCACGCACCCACACAAACACACACAAACACGCGCACACACCTACACACTCTCACACACGCACGCACACATACACTAGCACGCATCGGAAACAACACTTTAGACGTTGAAATGTGTGCAGACGTCCTTTGGTTTAGGCATGACACTCAATTTTAGTTTTTATTGATTCAAATGCATTTTCAGACAGAGCAGGGCACTTACTGACTTTGAATGTATCTTCATGGGAATGAGTTGTGTGATCAAATTAATGCTCATTTAGGCTTCAGGAGGTCAACCTAAACTAAATACATGTTGAAATGTGTGCATAAGTCCTTTGATTTAGGCGTGAAACTCATTTTGAGATTTTATTGCTTTAAATGCACTTTCAGGCCTAGTTGAGCACGTTTTGTGACTTTGAATGTATCTTCATAGGAATGAGTTGAAAAGACAAAATAATGCTCATTTAGGCTTCAGAATGTCAACCTGAACTAAATACATGTTGAAATGTGTGTATAAGTCCTTTGGTTTAGGCGGGACACTCAATTTGAGTTTTTATTGCTTTAAATGCATTTTCAGGCCGAGTAGAGCACGTTTTTTTACTTTAAATGTAGGTTTAGGTGTGACTCTCATTTTGATTTTTTCTTGCTTTAAATGCATTTTCAGGCCGAGTAGAGCACGTTTTTTTACTTTGAATGTATCTTCATAGGAATGAGTTGTGTAGCCAAATTAATGCTCATTTAGGCTTCAGGAGGTCAACCTGAACTAAATACACGTTGAAATGTGTGCATAAGTCCTTTGGTTTAGGCGTGACACTCATTTTGAGTTTTTATTGCTTTAAATGCACTTTCAGGCCTAGTTGAGCACGTTTTGTGACTTTGAATGTACCTTCATAGGAATGAGTTGTGTAGTCAAATTAATGCTCATTTAGGCTTCAGGAGGTCAACCTGAACTAAATACATGTTGAAATGTGTGCATAAGGCCTTTGGTTTAGCCGTGACAATCATTTTGAGTATTTATTGCTTTAAATGCACATTCATGCCTAGTTGAGCACGTTTTTTGACTTTGAATGTATCTTCATAGGAATGAGTTGTGTAGTCAAATTAATGCTCATTTAGGCTTCAAGGGGTCAGCCTGAACTAAATACATGTTGAAATGTGTGCATAAATCCTTTGGTTTAGGTGTGACACTCAATTTGAGTTTTTATTGCTTTAAATGCACTTTCAGGCCTAGTTGAGCACGTTTTGTGACTTTGAATGTACCTTCATAGGAATGAGTTGTGTAGTCAAATAAATGCTCATTTAAGCTTCAGGAGGTCAACCTGAACTAAATACATGTTGAAATGTGTGCATAAGTCATTTGGTCTAGGCGTGACACACATTATGAACCATTGATGAAATAAGTTTTATTTTTAAAAAAGCCAAAAAATGTGAAAGGGACGAAATTACAAATGTCCTGTGTGTTTCACATAGAGTACATACAGGCCAGCGATCCCGCTCCCTCTCTTTCTCTGTGACACACACGCTTCCGAGCGCGCCAGCACGCAGCAAGCACACACACAAACGCACGCACACACACTCACACAAAAGTACGCACAGACGAGCACGTATCGTAAACAACACACCAACGATGATTTAGATCAAAGAAACACTCACACATGTATGGGCACACGATCACGCGCGCGCAAACACACACATAAACTCATGAGAGGCACACACATCCGCACACGCTACGCATGTAAACAACATTTGGACACTGATTGAAGATCAAAGACTAACCCACGTGGAAGACTGAAAGATGCACAGCCAATCACCTAGGCTTTGCATCTTTTCACCTCCCCCTGCTCTCACACCACGTGGGCTAGATCCACTCGGGCTGTCATTGGTGGACGTCGTCGGTGTCAGAACAAATCAAGTGCAAGCAAAAGTTAAAACCTCTGAGTAATTCGTCATTTTTATCCGAATACAGTACTTTTTTTTGGGGGGTGGGGTGCGCACAACACACACACGCACACACACACACGCACCCACACAAACACACACAAACACACGCACACACCTACACACTCTCACACACGCACGCACACATACACTAGCACGCATCGGAAACAACACTTTAGACGTTGAAATGTGTGCAGACGTCCTTTGGTTTAGGCATGACACTCAATTTTAGTTTTTATTGATTCAAATGCATTTTCAGACAGAGCTTACTGACTTTGAATGTATCTTCATGGGAATGAGTTGTGTGATCAAATTAATGCTCATTTAGGCTTCAGGAGGTCAACCTAAACTAAATACATGTTGAAATGTGTGCATAAGTCCTTTGATTTAGGCGTGAAACTCATTTTGAGATTTTATTGCTTTAAATGCACTTTCAGGCCTAGTTGAGCACGTTTTGTGACTTTGAATGTACCTTCATAGGAATGAGTTGTATAGACAAAATAATGCTCATTGAGGCTTCAGGAGGTCAACCTGAACTAAATACATGTTGAAATGTGTGTATAAGTCCTTTGGTTTAGGCGTGACACTCATTTTGAGTTTTTATTGCTTTAAATGCATTTTCAGGCCGAGTAGAGCACGTTTCTGTGTTTGAATGTATCTTCATAGGAATGAGTTGTGTGATCAAATTAATGGTGATTTAGGCTTCAGGAGGTCAACCTGAACTGAATACATGTTGAAATGTGTGCATAAGTCCTTTGGTTTAGGCGTGACACTCATTTTCAGTTTTTATTGCTTTAAATGCACTTTCAGTCCGAGTTGAGCCCGTTTTTTTACGTTGAATGTTCCTTCATAGGAATGAGTTGTGTAGTCAAATTAATGCTCATTTAGGCTTCAGAATGTCAACCTGAACTAAATACATGTTGAAAATGTGTGCATAAGTCCTTTGGTTTAGGCGTGACACTCATTTTGAGTTTTTATTGCTTTAAATGCACTTTCAGGCCTAGTTGAGCACGTTTTGTGACTTTGAATGTACCTTCATAGGAATGAGTTGTGTGATCAAATTAATGCTCATTTAGGCTTCAGGAGGTCAACCTGAACTAAATACATGTTGAAATGTGTGCATAAGTCCTTTGGTTTAGGCGTGACACTCATTTTCAGTTTTTATTGCTTTAAATGCACTTTCAGGCCTAGTTGAGCACGTTTTTTGACTTTGAATTGTAGAAACTGGTCCTTTTATTCCACCGGACCATTTTCTCTAGCGTGTTCAAGACCTGGAGGAGGAAGCCAATTCCAACGATGCTACACTACCATTCTAATAACACATACCAGCAGAGTGATGACCAGGATTCAGTAGCTTGGAGTCACGCAGATTTATTTCCCTAACAGGTCATCTAATACAGACGTCTGTTCCTGAGGTTCCCTAACAAACAGTCTAGACAAGCTGCACCGCCACTGGACAGACTCTTCACCCTCAGGTGGACAGACAGAATATATTACAACAGATCATTGTTTATTCATGAGCCTAGACTAACGCGGATTGGTCCACACATTCTGGAGTCCGGTCTTCTTGGTGTTTTCCCGCCACTGGTCTTCTTGGTGTTTTCCCGCCACTGCCCGCGCAGCAGTGGCCCGCACAGACGGCCGTTATGTCACTCCCTTGGTGTTTTTCACTGAGATAAAGAACTGCCGTTATGTGCGTTACTCCCTGAGATGAAGAACTGAGAGAACATGTCTGTTATATTCTTACACACTGAATAAAGAGCAATAAAGCGTGGTTAACATAAGCAAAAGCATAAAATGAATTATTCCTTCAGAATGTATCTTCATAGGAATAAGTTGTGTAGTCAAATTAATGCTCATTTAGGCTTCAGGAGGTCAACCTGAACTAAATACATGTTGAAATGTGTGCATAAGTCCTTTGGTTTAGGCGTGACTCTCATTTTCAGTTTTTATTGCTTTAAATGCATTTTCACGCCGAGTAGAGCACGTTTCTGAGTTTGAATGTATCTTCATAGGAATGAGTTGTGTGATCAAATTAATGCTCATTTAGGCTTCAGAATGTCAACCTGAACTAAATACATGTTGAAATGTGTGCAATAGTCCTTTGGTTTAGGCGTGACTCTCATTTTGAGTTTTTATTGCTTTAAATGCATTTTCACGCCGAGTAGAGCACGTTTCTGAGTTTGAATGTATCTTCATAGGAATGAGTTGTGTGATCAAATTAATGGTGATTTAGGCTTCAGGAGGTCAACATGAACTAAATACATGTTGAAATGTGTGCATAAGTCCTTTGGTTTAGGCGTGACACTCATTTTGAGTTTTTATTGCTTTAAATGCACTTTCAGTCCGAGTTGAGCCCGTTTTTTTACTTTGAATGTTCCTTCATAGGAATAAGTTGTGTAGTCAAATTAATGCTCATTTAGGCTTCAGGAGGTCAACCTGAACTAAATACATGTTGAAATGTGTGCATAAGTCCTTTGGTTTTGGTGTGACACTCAATTTGAGTGTTTATTGCTTTAAATGTACTTTCAGGCCTAGTTGAGCACGTTTTGTAACTTTGAATATATCTTCATAGGAATGAGTTGTGTGGTCAAATTAACGCTCATTTAGGCTTCAGGAGGTCAACCTGAACTAAATAAATGTTGAAATGTGTGCATAAGTCATTTGGTCTAGGCGTGACACTCATTATGAACCATTGATGAAAATAAGTTTTATTTTTAAAAAAGCCAAAAAATGTGAAAGGGACGAAATTACAAATGTCCTGTGTGTTTCACATAGAGTACATACAGGCCAGCGATCCCGCTCCCTCTCTTTCTCTGTGACACACACGCTTCCGAGCGCGCCAGCACGCAGCAAGCACACACACAAACGCACGCACACACACTCACACAAACGTACGCACAGACGAGCACGTATCGTAAACAACACACCAACGATGATTTAGATCAAAGAAACACTCACACATGTATGGGCACACGATCACGCGCGCAAACACACACACAAACTCATGAGAGGCACACACATCCGCACACGCTACGCATGTAAACAACATTTGGACACTGATTGAAGATCAAAGACTAACCCACGTGGAAGACTGAAAGATGCACAGCCAATCACCTAGGCCTTGCATCTTTTCACCTCCCCCTGCTCTCACACCACGTGGGCTAGATCCACTCGGGCTGTCATTGGTGGACGTCGTCGGTGTCAGAACAAATCAAGTGCAAGCAAAAGTTAAAACCTCTGAGTAATTCGTCATTTTTATCCGAATACAGTACTTTTTGGGGGGGGGGTGCGCACAACACACACACGCACACACACTCACACGCACGCACCCACACAAACACACACAAACACACGCACACACCTACACACTCTCACACACGCACGCACACACACACTAGCACGCATCGGAAACAACACTTTAGACGTTGAAATGTGTGCAGACGTCCTTTGGTTTAGGCATGACACTCAATTTTAGTTTTTATTGATTCAAATGCATTTTCAGACAGAGCTTACTGACTTTGAATGTATCTTCATGGGAATGAGTTGTGTGATCAAATTAATGCTCATTTAGGCTTCAGGAGGTCAACCTAAACTAAATACATGTTGAAATGTGTGCATAAGTCCTTTGATTTAGGCGTGAAACTCATTTTGAGATTTTATTGCTTTAAATGCACTTTCAGGCCTAGTTGAGCACGTTTTGTGACTTTGAATGTACCTTCATAGGAATGAGTTGTATAGACAAAATAATGCTCATTGAGGCTTCAGGAGGTCAACCTGAACTAAATAGATGTTGAAATGTGTGTATAAGTCCTTTGGTTTAGGCGTGACACTCATTTTGAGTTTTTATTGCTTTAAATGCATTTTCAGGCCGAGTAGAGCACGTTTCTGTGTTTGAATGTATCTACATAGGAATGAGTTGTGTGATCAAATTAATGGTGATTTAGGCTTCAGGAGGTCAACCTGAACAAAATACATGTTGAAATGTGTGCATAAGTCCTTTGGTTTAGGCGTGACACTCATTTTCAGTTTTTATTGCTTTAAATGCACTTTCAGTCCGAGTTGAGCACGTTTTGTGACTTTGAATGTACCTTCATAGGAATGAGTTGTGTGATCAAATTAATGCTCATTTAGGCTTCAGGAGGTCAACCTGAACTAAATACATGTTGAAATGTGTGCATAAGTCCTTTGGTTTAGGCGTGACACTCATTTTGAGTTTTTATTGCTTTAAATGCACTTTCAGGCCTAGTTGAGCACGTTTTGTGACTTTGAATGTACCTTCATAGGAATGAGTTGTGTGATCAAATTAATGCTCATTTAGGCTTCAGGAGGTCAACCTGAACTAAATACATGTTGAAATGTGTGCATAAGGCCTTTGGTTTAGGCGTGGCACTCATTTTCAGTTTTTATTGCTTTAAATGCACTTTCAGGCCTAGTTGAGCACGTTTTTTGACTTTGAATGTATCTTCATAGGAATAAGTTGTGTAGTCAAATTAATGCTCATTTAGGCTTCAGGAGGTCAACCTGAACTAAATACATGTTGAAATGTGTGCATAAGTCCTTTGGTTTAGGCGTGACACTCATTTTCAGTTTTTATTGCTTTAAATGCACTTTCAGTCCGAGTTGAGCCCGTTTTTTTACTTTGTATGTTCCTTCATAGGAATGAGTTGTGTGATCAAATTAATGCTCATTTAGGCTTCAGGAGGTCAACCTGAACTAAATACATGTTGAAATGTGTGCATAAGTCCTTTGGTTTAGGCGTGACACTCATTTTCAGTTTTTATTGCTTTAAATGCACTTTCAGGCCTAGTTGAGCACGTTTTTTGACTTTGAATGTATCTTCATAGGAATAAGTTGTGTGATCAAATTAATGCTCATTTAGGCTTCAGGAGGTCAACCTGAACTAAATACATGTTGAAATGTGTGCATAAGTCCTTTGGTTTAGGCGTGACACTCATTTTCAGTTTTTATTGCTTTAAATGCACTTTCAGTCCGAGTTGAGCCCGTTTTTTTACTTTGAATGTTCCTTCATAGGAATAAGTTGTGTAGTCAAATTAATGCTCATTTAGGCTTCAGGAGGTCAACCTGAACAAAATACATGTTGAAATGTGTGCATAAATCCTTTGGTTTAGGCGTGACACTCATTTTGAGTTTTTATTGCTTTAAATGCACTTTCAGGCCTAGTTGAGCACGTTTTGTGACTTTGAATGTATCTTCATAGGAATGAGTTGTGTAGTCAAATTAATGCTCATTTAGGCTTCAGGGGGTCAGCCTGAACTAAATACATGTTGAAATGTGTGCATAAATCCTTTCGTTTAGGTGTGACACTCAATTTGAGTTTTTATTGCTTTAAATGCATTTTCAGGCCGAGTAGAGCACGTTTTTTGACTTTGAATGTATCTTCATAGGAATGGGATGTGTAGTCAAATTAATGCTCATTTAGGCTTCAGGAGGTCAACCTGAACAAAATACATGTTGAAATGTGTGCATAAATCCTTTGGTTTTGGTGTGACACTCAATTTGAGTGTTTATTGCTTTAAATGTACTTTCAGGCCTAGTTGAGCACGTTTTGTAACTTTGAATATATCTTCATAGGAATGAGTTGTGTGGTCAAATTAACGCTCATTTAGGCTTCAGGAGGTCAACCTGAACTAAATAAATGTTGAAATGTGTGCATAAGTCATTTGGTCTAGGCGTGACACTCATTATGAACCATTGATGAAAATAAGTTTTATTTTTAAAAAAGCCAAAAAATGTGAAAGGGACGAAATTACAAATGTCCTGTGTGTTTCACATAGAGTACATACAGGCCAGCGATCCCGCTCCCTCTCTTTCTCTGTGACACACACGCTTCCGAGCGCGCCAGCACGCAGCAAGCACACACACAAATGCACGCACACACACTCACACAAACGTACGCACAGACGAGCACGTATCGTAAACAACACACCAACGATGATTTAGATCAAAGAAACACTCACACATGTATGGGCACACGATCACGCGCGCGCAAACACACACACAAACTCATGAGAGGCACACACATCCGCACACGCTACGCATGTAAACAACATTTGGACACTGATTGAAGATCAAATACTAACCCACGTGGAAGACTGAAAGATGCACAGCCAATCACCTAGGCTTTGCATCTTTTCACCTCCCCCTGCTCTCACACCACGTGGGCTAGATCCACTCGGGCTGTCATTGG
Organism: Hippocampus zosterae; assembly: GCF_025434085.1. Lineage (NCBI taxonomy): Eukaryota > Metazoa > Chordata > Actinopteri > Syngnathiformes > Syngnathidae > Hippocampus > Hippocampus zosterae. Next base: position 12,670,660 of record NC_067469.1, read on the forward strand.
TGGACGTCGTCGGTGTCAGAACAAATCAAGTGCAAGCAAAAGTTAAAACCTCTGAGTAATTCGTCATTTTTATCCGAATACAGTACTTTTTTGGGGGGGGGGGGGGTGCGCACAACACACACACGCACACACACTCACACGCACGCACCCACACAAACACACACAAACACACGCACACACCTACACACTCTCACACACGCACGCACACATACACTAGCACGCATCGGAAACAACACTTTAGACGTTGAAATGTGTGCAGACGTCCTTTGGTTTAGGCATGACACTCAATTTTAGTTTTTATTGATTCAAATGCATTTTCAGACAGAGCAGGGCACTTACTGACTTTGAATGTATCTTCATGGGAATGAGTTGTGTGATCAAATTAATGCTCATTTAGGCTTCAGGAGGTCAACCTAAACTAAATACATGTTGAAATGTGTGCATAAGTCCTTTGATTTAGGCGTGAAACTCATTTTGAGATTTTATTGCTTTAAATGCACTTTCAGGCCTAGTTGAGCACGTTTTGTGACTTTGAATGTACCTTCATAGGAATGAGTTGTATAGACAAAATAATGCTCATTGAGGCTTCAGGAGGTCAACCTGAACTAAATACATGTTGAAATGTGTGTATAAGTCCTTTGGTTTAGGCGTGACACTCATTTTGAGTTTTTATTGCTTTAAATGCATTTTCAGGCCGAGTAGAGCACGTTTCTGTGTTTGAATGTATCTACATAGGAATGAGTTGTGTGATCAAATTAATGGTGATTTAGGCTTCAGGAGGTCAACCTGAACAAAATACATGTTGAAATGTGTGCATAAGTCCTTTGGTTTAGGCGTGACACTCATTTTCAGTTTTTATTGCTTTAAATGCACTTTCAGTCCGAGTTGAGCACGTTTTGTGACTTTGAATGTACCTTCATAGGAATGAGTTGTGTGATCAAATTAATGCTCATTTAGGCTTCAGGAGGTCAACCTGAACTAAATACATGTTGAAATGTGTGCATAAGTCCTTTGGTTTAGGCGTGACACTCATTTTCAGTTTTTATTGCTTGAAATGCACTTTCAGGCCTAGTTGAGCACGTTTTGTGACTTTGAATGTACCTTCATAGGAATGAGTTGTGTGATCAAATTAATGCTCATTTAGGCTTCAGGAGGTCAACCTGAACTAAATACATGTTGAAATGTGTGCATAAGTCCTTTGGTTTAGGCGTGACACTCATTTTCAGTTTTTATTGCTTTAAATGCACTTTCAGGCCTAGTTGAGCACGTTTTTTGACTTTGAATGTATCTTCATAGGAATAAGTTGTGTGATCAAATTAATGCTCATTTAGGCTTCAGGAGGTCAACCTGAACTAAATACATGTTGAAATGTGTGCATAAGTCCTTTGGTTTAGGCGTGACACTCATTTTCAGTTTTTATTGCTTTAAATGCACTTTCAGTCCGAGTTGAGCCCGTTTTTTTACTTTGTATGTTCCTTCATAGGAATGAGTTGTGTAGTCAAATTAATGCTCATTTAGGCTTCAGAATGTCAACCTGAACTAAATACATGTTGAAATGTGTGCAATAGTCCTTTGGTTTAGGCGTGACACTCATTTTGAGTTTTTATTGCTTTAAATGCATTTTCAGGCCGAGTAGAGCACGTTTCTGAGTTTGAATGTATCTTCATAGGAATGAGTTGTGTGATCAAATTAATGGTGATTTAGGCTTCAGGAGGTCAACATGAACTAAATACATGTTGAAATGTGTGCATAAGTCCTTTGGTTTAGGTGTGACACTCAATTTTGAGTTTTTATTGCTTTAAATGCATTTTCAGGCCGAGTAGAACACGTTTTTTGACTTTGAATGTATCTTCATAGGAATAAGTTGTGTAGTCAAATTAATGCTCATTTAGGCTTCAGGAGGTCAACCTGAACTAAATACATGTTGAAATGTGTGCATAAGTCCTTTGGTTTAGGCGTGACACTCATTTTGAGTTTTTATTGCTTTAAATGCACTTTCAGGCCTAGTTGAGCACGTTTTGTGACTTTGAATGTACCTTCATAGGAATGAGTTGTGTAGTCAAATTAATGCTCATTTAGGCTTCAGGAGGTCAACCTGAACTAAATACATGTTGAAATGTGTGCATAAGGCCTTTGGTTTAGCCGTGACAATCATTTTGAGTATTTATTGCTTTAAATGCACTTTCATGCCTAGTTGAGCACGTTTTTTTACTTTGAATGTATCTTCATAGGAATGAGTTGTGTAGTCAAATTAATGCTCATTTAGGCTTCAGGGGGTCAGCCTGAACTAAATACATGTTGAAATGTGTGCATAAATCCTTTGGTTTAGGTGTGACACTCAATTTGAGTTTTTATTGCTTTAAATGCACTTTCAGGCCTAGTTGAGCACGTTTTGTGACTTTGAATGTACCTTCATAGGAATGAGTTGTGTAGTCAAATTAATGCTCATTTAGGCTTCAGGACGTCAACCTGAACTAAATACATGTTGAAATGTGTGCATAAGTGCTTTGGTTTAGGCGTGACACTCATTTTCAGTTTTTATTGCTTTAAATGCACTTTCAGTCCGAGTTGAGCCCGTTTTTTTACTTTGAATGTATCTTCATAGGAATAAGTTGTGTAGTCAAATTAATGGTGATTTAGACTTCAGGAGGTCAACCTGAACTAAATACATGTTGAAATGTGTGCATAAGTCCTTTGGTTTAGGCGTGACACTCATTTTGAGTTTTTATTGCTTTAAATGCACTTTCAGGCCTAGTTGAGCACGTTTTGTGACTTTGAATGTACCTTCATAGGAATGAGTTGTGTAGTCAAATTAATGCTCATTTAGGCTTCAGGAGGTCAACCTGAACTAAATACATGTTGAAATGTGTGCATAGGTCCTTTGGTTTAGGCGTGACACTAATTTTCAGTTTTTATTGCTTTAAATGCACTTTCAGTGCGAGTTGAGCCCGTTTTTTTACTTTGAATGTTCCTTCATAGGAATGAGTTGTGTAGTCAAATTAATGCTCATTTAGGCTTCAGGAGGTCAACCTGAACTAAATACATGTTGAAATGTGTGCATAAGGCCTTTGGTTTAGGCGTGACGCTCAATTTGAGTTTTTATTGCTTTAAATGCACTTTCAGGCTGAAATGAGCACGTTTTTTGACTTTGAATGTATCTTCATAGGAATAAGTTGTGTAGTCAAATTAATGCTCATTTAGGCTTCAGAATGTCAACCTGAACTAAATACATGTTGAAATGTGTGCATAAGTACTTTGGTTTAGGCGTGACACTCATTTTGAGTTTTTATTGCTTTAAATGCATTTTTAGGCCGAGTAGAGCACGTTTCTGAGTTTGAATGTATCTTCATAGGAATGAGTTGTGTGATCAAATTAATGGTGATTTAGACTTCAGGAGGTCCACCTGAACTAAATACATGTTGAAATGTGTGCATAAGTCCTTTTGTTTAGGCGTGACACTCATTTTGAGTTTTTATTGCTTTAAATGCACTTTCAGGCCTCGTTGAGCACGTTTTGTGACTTTGAATGTACCTTCATAGGAATGAGTTGTGTAGTCAAATAAATGCTCAATTAGGCTTCAGGAGGTCAACCTGAACTAAATACATGTTGAAATGTGTGCATAAGTCCTTTGGTTTAGATGTGACACTCAATTTGAGTTTTTATTGCTTTAAATGCATTTTCAGGCCGAGTAGAGCACGTTTTTTGACTTTGAATGTATCTTCATAGGAATAAGTTGTGTAGTAAAATTAATGCTCATTTAGGCTTCAGGAGGTCAACCTGAACTAAATACACGTTGAAATGTGTGCATAAGTCCTTTGGTTTAGGCGTGACACTCATTTTGAGTTTTTATTGCTTTAAATGCACTTTCAGGCCTAGTTGAGCACGTTTTGTGACTTTGAATGTACCTTCATAGGAATGAGTTGTGTAGTCAAATAAATGCTCATTTAGGCTTCAGGAGGTCAACCTGAACTAAATACATGTTGAAATGTGTGCATAAGTCCTTTGGTTTAGATGTGACACTCAATTTGAGTTTTTATTGCTTTAAATGCATTTTCAGGCCGAGTTGAGCACGTTTTTTGACTTTGAATGTACCTTCATAGGAATAAGTTGTGTAGTCAAATTAATGCTCATTTAGGCTTCAGAATGTCAACCTGAACTAAATACATGTTGAAATGTGTGCATAAGTCCTTTGGTTTAGGCGTGACACTCATTTTGAGTTTTTATTGCTTTAAATGCATTTTCAGGCCGAGTAGAGCACGTTTTTTTACTTTAAATGTAGGTTTAGGTGTGACACTCATTTTGATTTTTTCTTGCTTTAAATGCATTTTCAGGCCGAGTAGAGCACGTTTTTTTACTTTGAATGTATCTTCATAGGAATGAGTTGTGTAGCCAAATTAATGCTCATTTAGGCTTCAGGAGGTCAACCTGAACTAAATACACGTTGAAATGTGTGCATAAGTCCTTTGGTTTAGGCGTGACACTCATTTTGAGTTTTTATTGCTTTAAATGCACTTTCAGGCCTAGTTGAGCACGTTTTGTGACTTTGAATGTACCTTCATAGGAATGAGTTGTGTAGTCAAATTAATGCTCATTTAGGCTTCAGGAGGTCAACCTGAACTAAATACATGTTGAAATGTGTGCATAGGTCCTTTGGTTTAGGCGTGACACTCAATTTGAGTTTTTATTGCTTTAAATGCATTTTCAGGCCGAGTAGAGCACGTTTTTTTACTTTAAATGTAGGTTTAGGTGTGACACTCATTTTGATTTTTTCTTGCTTTAAATGCATTTTCAGGCCGAGTAGAGCACGTTTTTTTACTTTGAATGTATCTTCATAGGAATGAGTTGTGTAGCCAAATTAATGCTCATTTAGGCTTCAGGAGGTCAACCTGAACTAAATACATGTTGAAATGTGTGCATAAGTGCTTTGGTTTAGGCGTGACACTCATTTTCAGTTTTTATTGCTTTAAATGCACTTTCAGTCCGAGTTGAGCCCGTTTTTTTACTTTGAATGTATCTTCATAGGAATAAGTTGTGTAGTCAAATTAATGGTGATTTAGACTTCAGGAGGTCAACCTGAACTAAATACATGTTGAAATGTGTGCATAAGTCCTTTGGTTTAGGCGTGACACTCATTTTGAGTTTTTATTGCTTTAAATGCACTTTCAGGCCTAGTTGAGCACGTTTTGTGACTTTGAATGTACCTTCATAGGAATGAGTTGTGTAGTCAAATTAATGCTCATTTAGGCTTCAGGAGGTCAACCTGAACTAAATACATGTTGAAATGTGTGCATAGGTCCTTTGGTTTAGGCGTGACACTAATTTTCAGTTTTTATTGCTTTAAATGCACTTTCAGTGCGAGTTGAGCCCGTTTTTTTACTTTGAATGTTCCTTCATAGGAATGAGTTGTGTAGTCAAATTAATGCTCATTTAGGCTTCAGGAGGTCAACCTGAACTAAATACATGTTGAAATGTGTGCATAAGGCCTTTGGTTTAGGCGTGACGCTCAATTTGAGTTTTTATTGCTTTAAATGCACTTTCAGGCTGAAATGAGCACGTTTTTTGACTTTGAATGTATCTTCATAGGAATAAGTTGTGTAGTCAAATTAATGCTCATTTAGGCTTCAGAATGTCAACCTGAACTAAATACATGTTGAAATGTGTGCATAAGTACTTTGGTTTAGGCGTGACACTCATTTTGAGTTTTTATTGCTTTAAATGCATTTTTAGGCCGAGTAGAGCACGTTTCTGAGTTTGAATGTATCTTCATAGGAATGAGTTGTGTGATCAAATTAATGGTGATTTAGACTTCAGGAGGTCCACCTGAACTAAATACATGTTGAAATGTGTGCATAAGTCCTTTTGTTTAGGCGTGACACTCATTTTGAGTTTTTATTGCTTTAAATGCACTTTCAGGCCTCGTTGAGCACGTTTTGTGACTTTGAATGTACCTTCATAGGAATGAGTTGTGTAGTCAAATAAATGCTCATTTAGGCTTCAGGAGGTCAACCTGAACTAAATACATGTTGAAATGTGTGCATAAGTCCTTTGGTTTAGATGTGACACTCAATTTGAGTTTTTATTGCTTTAAATGCATTTTCAGGCCGAGTAGAGCACGTTTTTTGACTTTGAATGTATCTTCATAGGAATAAGTTGTGTAGTAAAATTAATGCTCATTTAGGCTTCAGGAGGTCAACCTGAACTAAATACACGTTGAAATGTGTGCATAAGTCCTTTGGTTTAGGCGTGACACTCATTTTGAGTTTTTATTGCTTTAAATGCACTTTCAGGCCTAGTTGAGCACGTTTTGTGACTTTGAATGTACCTTCATAGGAATGAGTTGTGTAGTCAAATAAATGCTCATTTAGGCTTCAGGAGGTCAACCTGAACTAAATACATGTTGAAATGTGTGCATAAGTCCTTTGGTTTAGATGTGACACTCAATTTGAGTTTTTATTGCTTTAAATGCATTTTCAGGCCGAGTTGAGCACGTTTTTTGACTTTGAATGTACCTTCATAGGAATAAGTTGTGTAGTCAAATTAATGCTCATTTAGGCTTCAGAATGTCAACCTGAACTAAATACATGTTGAAATGTGTGCATAAGTCCTTTGGTTTAGGCGTGACACTCATTTTGAGTTTTTATTGCTTTAAATGCATTTTCAGGCCGAGTAGAGCACGTTTTTTTACTTTAAATGTAGGTTTAGGTGTGACACTCATTTTGATTTTTTCTTGCTTTAAATGCATTTTCAGGCCGAGTAGAGCACGTTTTTTTACTTTAAATGTAGGTTTAGGTGTGACACTCATTTTGATTTTTTCTTGCTTTAAATGCATTTTCAGGCCGAGTAGAGCACGTTTTTTTACTTTGAATGTATCTTCATAGGAATGAGTTGTGTAGCCAAATTAATGCTCATTTAGGCTTCAGGAGGTCAACCTGAACTAAATACACGTTGAAATGTGTGCATAAGTCCTTTGGTTTAGGCGTGACACTCATTTTGAGTTTTTATTGCTTTAAATGCACTTTCAGGCCTAGTTGAGCACGTTTTGTGACTTTGAATGTACCTTCATAGGAATGAGTTGTGTAGTCAAATTAATGCTCATTTAGGCTTCAGGAGGTCAACCTGAACTAAATACATGTTGAAATGTGTGCATAGGTCCTTTGGTTTAGGCGTGACACTCAATTTGAGTTTTTATTGCTTTAAATGCATTTTCAGGCCGAGTAGAGCACGTTTTTTTACTTTAAATGTAGGTTTAGGTGTGACACTCATTTTGATTTTTTCTTGCTTTAAATGCATTTTCAGGCCGAGTAGAGCACGTTTTTTTACTTTGAATGTATCTTCATAGGAATGAGTTGTGTAGCCAAATTAATGCTCATTTAGGTTTCAGGAGGTCAACCTGAACTAAATACACGTTGAAATGTGTGCATAAGTCCTTTGGTTTAGGCGTGACACTCATTTTGAGTTTTTATTGCTTTAAATGCACTTTCAGACCTAGTTGAGCACGTTTTGTGACTTTGAATGTACCTTCATAGGAATGAGTTGTGTAGTCAAATTAATGCTCATTTAGGCTTCAGGAGGTCAACCTGAACTAAATACATGTTGAAATGTGTGCATAGGTCCTTTGGTTTAGGCGTGACACTAATTTTCAGTTTTTATTGCTTTAAATGCACTTTCAGTCCGAGTTGAGCCCGTTTTTTTACTTTGAATGTTCCTTCATAGGAATGAGTTGTGTAGTCAAATTAATGCTCATTTAGGCTTCAGGAGGTCAACCTGAACTAAATACATGTTGAAATGTGTGCATAAGGCCTTTGGTTTAGGCGTGACGCTCAATTTGAGTTTTTATTGCTTTAAATGCACTTTCAGGCTGAAATGAGCACGTTTTTTGACTTTGAATGTATCTTCATAGGAATAAGTTGTGTAGTCAAATTAATGCTCATTTAGGCTTCAGAATGTCAACCTGAACTAAATACATGTTGAAATGTGTGCATAAGTACTTTGGTTTAGGCGTGACACTCATTTTGAGTTTTTATTGCTTTAAATGCATTTTTAGGCCGAGTAGAGCACGTTTCTGAGTTTGAATGTATCTTCATAGGAATGAGTTGTGTGATCAAATTAATGGTGATTTAGGCTTCAGGAGGTCCACCTGAACTAAATACATGTTGAAATGTGTGCATAAGTCCTTTTGTTTAGGCGTGACACTCATTTTGAGTTTTTATTGCTTTAAATGCACTTTCAGGCCTCGTTGAGCACGTTTTGTGACTTTGAATGTACCTTCATAGGAATGAGTTGTGTAGTCAAATAAATGCTCATTTAGGCTTCAGGAGGTCAACCTGAACTAAATACATGTTGAAATGTGTGCATAAGTCCTTTGGTTTAGATGTGACACTCAATTTGAGTTTTTATTGCTTTAAATGCATTTTCAGGCCGAGTAGAGCACGTTTTTTGACTTTGAATGTATCTTCATAGGAATGAGTTGTGTAGTAAAATTAATGCTCATTTAGGCTTCAGGAGGTCAACCTGAACTAAATACACGTTGAAATGTGTGCATAAATCCTTTGATTTAGGCGTGACACTCATTTTGAGTTTTTATTGCTTTAAATGCATTTTCAGGCCGAGTAGAGCACGTTTTGTGACTTTGAATGTACCTTCATAGGAATGGGATGTGTAGTCAAATTAATGCTCAATTTGGCTTCAGGAGGTCAACCTGAACTAAATACATGTTGAAATGTGTGCATAAGTCCTTTGGTTTAAATGTGACACTCAATTTGAGTGTTTATTGCTTTAAATGCACTTTCAGGCCTAGTTGAGCACGTTTTGTAACTTTGAATATATCTTCATAGGAATGAGTTGTGTGGTCAAATTAACGCTCATTTAGGCTTCAGGAGGTCAACCTGAACTAAATAAATGTTGAAATGTGTGCATAAGTCATTTGGTTTAGGCGTGACACTCATTTTCAGTTTTTATTGCTTTAAATGCACTTTCAGGCCTAGTTGAGCACGTTTTTTGACTTTGAATGTATCTTCATAGGAATAAGTTGTGTAGTCAAATTAATGCTCATTTAGGCTTCAGGAGGTCAACCTGAACTAAATACATGTTGAAATGTGTGCATAAGTCCTTTGGTTTAGGCGTGACACTCATTTTCAGTTTTTATTGCTTTAAATGCACTTTCAGTCCGAGTTGAGCCCGTTTTTTTACTTTGAATGTATCTTCATAGGAATAAGTTGTGTAGTCAAATTAATGGTGATTTAGGCTTCAGGAGGTCAACCTGAACTAAATACATGTTGAAATGTGTGCATAAGTCCTTTGGTTTAGGCGTGACACTCATTTTCAGTTTTTACTGCTTTAAATGCACTTTCAGTCCGAGTTGAGCCCGTTTTTTTACTCTGAATGTATCTTCATAGGATTAAGTTGTGTAGTCAAATTAATGGTGATTTAGGCTTCAGGAGGTCAACCTGAACTAAATACATGTTGAAATGTGTGCATAAGTCCTTTGGTTTAGGCGTGACACTCATTTTGAGTTTCTATTGCTTTAAATGCACTTTCAGGCCTAGTTGAGCACGTTTTGTGACTTTGAATGTACCTTCATAGGAATGAGTTGTGTAGTCAAATTAATGCTCATTTAGGCTTCAGGAGGTCAACCTGAACTAAATACATGTTGAAATGTGTGCATAAGTCCTTTGGTTTTGGTGTGACACTCATTTTCAGTTTTTATTGCTTTAAATGCACTTTCAGGCCTAGTTGAGCACGTTTTGTGACTTTGAATGTACCTTCATAGGAATGAGTTGTGTAGTCAAATAAATGCTCATTTAGGCTTCAGGAGGTCAACCTGAACTAAATACATGTTGAAATGTGTGCATAAGTCCTTTGGTTTAGGCGTGACACTCATTTTGAGTTTTTATTGCTTTAAATGCACTTTCAGTCCGAGTTGAGCCCGTTTTTTTACTTTGAATGTATCTTCATAGGAATGAGTTGTGTAGTCAAATTAATGCTCATTTAGGCTTCAGAATGTCAACCTGAACTAAATACATGTTGAAATGTGTGCATAAGTCCTTTGGTTTAGGCGTGACACTCATTTTGAGTTTTTATTGCTTTAAATGCATTTTCAGGCCGAGTAGAGCACGTTTCTGAGTTTGAATGTATCTTCATAGGAATGAGTTGTGTGATCAAATTAATGGTGATTTAGGCTTCAGGAGGTCAACCTGAACTAAATACATGTTGAAATGTGTGCATAAATCCTTTGGTTTAGGTGTTTCACTCATTTTGAGTTTTTATTGCTTTAAATGCACTTTCAGGCCTAGTTGAGCACGTTTTGTGACTTTGAATGTACCTTCATAGGAATGAGTTGTGTAGTCAAATTAATGCTCATTTAGGCTTCAGGAGGTCAACCTGAACTAAATACATGTTGAAATGTGTGCATAAGTCCTTTGGTTTTGGTGTGACACTCAATTTGAGTGTTTATTGCTTTAAATGCACTTTCAGGCCTAGTTGAGCACGTTTTGTAACTTTGAATATATCTTCATAGGAATGAGTTGTGTGGTCAAATTAACGCTCATTTAGGCTTCAGGAGGTCAACCTGAACTAAATAAATGTTGAAATGTGTGCATAAGTCATTTGGTCTAGGCGTGACACTCATTATGAACCATTGATGAAAATAAGTTTTATTTTTAAAAAAGCCAAAAAATGTGAAAGGGACGAAATTACAAATGTCCTGTGTGTTTCACATAGAGTACATACAGGCCAGCGATCCCGCTCCCTCTCTTTCTCTGTGACACACACGCTTCCGAGCGCGCCAGCACGCAGCAAGCACACACACAAACGCACGCACACACACTCACATAAACGTACGCACAGACGAGCACGTATCGTAAACAACACACCAACGATGATTTAGATCAAAGAAACACTCACACATGTATGGGCACACGATCACGCGCGCGCAAACACACACACAAACTCATGAGAGGCACACACATCCGCACACGCTACGCATGTAAACAACATTTGGACACTGATTGAAGATCAAAGACTAACCCACGTGGAAGACTGAAAGATGCACAGCCAGTCACCTAGGCTTTGCATCTTTTCACCTCCCCCTGCTCTCACACCACGTGGGCTAGATCCACTCGGGCTGTCATTGGTGGACGTCGTCGGTGTCAGAACAAATCAAGTGCAAGCAAAAGTTAAAACCTCTGAGTAATTCGTAATTTTTATCCGAATACAGTACTTTTTTGGGGGGGGGGGGGGGGGGGGGCGCACAACACACACACGCACACACACGCACGCACCCACACAAACACACACAAACACACGCACACACCTACACGCTCTCACACACGCACGCACACATACACTAGCACGCATCGGAAACAACACTTTAGACGTTGAAATAGTGTGCAGACGTCCTTTGGTTTAGGCATGACACTCAATTTTAGTTTTTATTGATTCAAATGCATTTTCAGACAGAGCAGGGCACTTACTGACTTTGAATGTATCTTCTTGGGAATGAGTTGTGTGATCAAATTAATGCTCATTTAGGCTTCAGGAGGTCAACCTAAACTAAATACATGTTGAAATGTGTGCATAAGTCCTTTGATTTAGGCGTGAAACTCATTTTGAGATTTTATTGCTTTAAATGCACTTTCAGGCCTAGTTGAGCACGTTCTGTGACTTTGAATGTACCTTCATAGGAATGAGTTGTATAGACAAAATAATGCTCATTTAGGCTTCAGAATGTCAACCTGAACTAAATACATGTTGAAATGTGTGTATAAGTCCTTTGGTTTAGGCGTGACACTCAATTTGAGTTTTTATTGCTTTAAATGCATTTTCGAGTAGAGCACGTTTTTTTACTTTAAATGTAGGTTTAGGTGTGACACTCATTTTGATTTTTTCTTGCTTTAAATGCATTTTCAGGCCGAGTAGAGCACGTTTTTTTACTTTGAATGTATCTTCATAGGAATGAGTTGTGTAGCCAAATTAATGCTCATTTAGGCTTCAGGAGGTCAACCTGAACTAAATACACGTTGAAATGTGTGCATAAGTCCTTTGGTTTAGGCGTGACACTCATTTTGAGTTTTTATTGCTTTAAATGCACTTTCAGGCCTAGTTGAGCACGTTTTGTGACTTTGAATATACCTTCATAGGAATGAGTTGTGTAGTCAAATTAATGCTCATTTAGGCTTCAGGAGGTCAACCTGAACTAAATACATGTTGAAATGTGTGCATAAGGCCTTTGGTTTAGCCGTGACAATCATTTTGAGTATTTATTGCTTTAAATGCACTTTCATGCCTAGTTGAGCACGTTTTTTGACTTTGAATGTATCTTCATAGGAATGAGTTGTGTAGTCAAATTAATGCTCATTTAGGCTTCAGGGGGTCAGCCTGAACTAAATACATGTTGAAATGTGTGCATAAATCCTTTGGTTTAGGTGTGACACTCAATTTGAGTTTTTATTGCTTTAAATGCATTTTCAGGCCGAGTAGAGCACGTTTTTTTACTTTAAATGTAGGTTTAGGTGTGACACTCATTTTGATTTTTTCTTGCTTTAAATGCATTTTCAGGCCGAGTAGAGCACGTTTTTTTACTTTGAATGTATCTTCATAGGAATGAGTTGTGTAGCCAAATTAATGCTCATTTAGGCTTCAGAATGTCAACCTGAACTAAATACATGTTGAAATGTGTGCATAAGTCCTTTGGTTTAGGCGTGACACTCATTTTGAGTTTTTATTGCTTTAAATGCACTTTCAGGCCTAGTTGAGCACGTTTTGTGACTTTGAATGTACCTTCATAGGAATGAGTTGTGTAGTCAAATTAATGCTCATTTAGGCTTCAGGAGGTCAACCTGAACTAAATACATGTTCAAATGTGTGCGTAAGGCCTTTGGTTTAGGCGCGACACTCATTTTGAGTTTTTATTGCTTTAAATGCATTTTCAGGCCGAGTAGAGCACGTTTTTTTACTTTGAATGTATCTTCATAGGAATAAGTTGTGTAGTCAAATTAATGCTCATTTAGGCTTCAGGACGTCAACCTGAACTAAATACATGTTGAAATGTGTGCATAAGTCCTTTGGTTTAGGCGTGACACTCATTTTCAGTTTTTATTGCTTTAAATGCACTTTCAGTCCGAGTTGAGCCCGTTTTTTTACTTTGAATGTTTCTTCATAGGAATAAGTTGTGTAGTCAAATTAATGGTGATTTAGGCGTCAGGAGGTCAACCTGAACTAAATACATGTTGAAATGTGTGCATAAATCCTTTGGTTTAGGCGTGACACTCATTTTCAGTTTTTATTGCTTTAAATGCACTTTCAGTCCGAGTTGAGCCCGTTTTTTTACTTTGAATGTATCTTCATAGGAATAAGTTGTGTAGTCAAATTAATGGTGATTTAGGCTTCAGGAGGTCAACCTGAACTAAATACATGTTGAAATGTGTGCATAAGTCCTTTGGTTTAGGCGTGACACTCATTTTCAGTTTTTACTGCTTTAAATGCACTTTCAGTCCGAGTTGAGCCCGTTTTTTTACTTTGAATGTATCTTCATAGGATTAAGTTGTGTAGTCAAATTAATGGTGATTTAGGCTTCAGGAGGTCAACCTGAACTAAATACATGTTGAAATGTGTGCATAAGTCCTTTGGTTTAGGCGTGACACTCATTTTGAGTTTCTATTGCTTTAAATGCACTTTCAGGCCTAGTTGAGCACGTTTTGTGACTTTGAATGTACCTTCATAGGAATGAGTTGTGTAGTCAAATTAATGCTCATTTAGGCTTCAGGAGGTCAACCTGAACTAAATACATGTTGAAATGTGTGCATAAGTCCTTTGGTTTAGGCGTGACACTCATTTTCAGTTTTTATTGCTTTAAATGCACTTTCAGTCCGAGTTGAGCCGTTTTTTTACTTTGAATGTATCTTCATAGGAATAAGTTGTGTAGTCAAATTAATGCTCATTTAGGCTTCAGAATGTCAACCTGAACTAAATACATGTTGAAATGTGTGCATAAGTCCTTTGGTTTAGGCGTGACACTCATTTTCAGTTTTTATTGCTTTAAATGCACTTTCAGTCCGAGTTGAGCCCGTTTTTTTACTTTGAATGTATCTTCATAGGAATGAGTTGTGTAGTCAAATTAATGGTGATTTAGGCTTCAGGAGGTCAACCTGAACTAAATACATGTTGAAATGTGTGCATAAGTCCTTTGGTTTAGGCGTGACACTCATTTTGAGTTTTTATTGCTTTAAATGCACTTTCAGGCCTAGTTGAGCACGTTTTGTGACTTTGAATGTACCTTCATAGGAATGAGTTGTGTAGTCAAATTAATGCTCATTTAGGCTTCAGGAGGTCAACCTGAACTAAATACATGTTGAAATGTGTGCATAAGTCCTTTGGTTTAGGCGTGACACTCATTTTCAGTTTTTATTGCTTTAAATGCATTTTCAGGCCGAGTAGAGCACGTTTTTTTACTTTGAATGTATCTTCAAAGGAATGGGATGTGTAGTCAAATTAATGCTCATTTAGGCTTCAGGAGGTCAACCTGAACAAAATACATGTTGAAATGTGTGCATAAATCCTTTGGTTTAGGTGTGACACTCATTTTGAGTTTTTATTGCTTTAAATGCACTTTCAGGCCTAGTTGAGCACGTTTTGTGACTTTGAATGTACCTTCATAGGAATGAGTTGTGTAGTCAAATAAATGCTCATTTAGGCTTCAGGAGTTCAACCTGAACTAAATACATGTTGAAATGTGTGCATAAGTCCTTTGGTTTTGGTGTGACACCCAATTTGAGTTTTTATTGCTTTAAATGCACTTTCAGGCCTAGTTGAGCACGTTTTGTGACTTTGAATGTACCTTCATAGGAATGAGTTGTGTAGTCAAATAAATGCTCATTTAGGCTTCAGGAGGTCAACCTGAACTAAATACATGTTGAAATGTGTGCATAAGTCCTTTGGTTTAGGCGTGACACTCATTTTGAGTTTTTATTGCTTTAAATGCACTTTCAGTCCGAGTTGAGCCCGTTTTTTTACTTTGAATGTATCTTCATAGGAATAAGTTGTGTAGTCAAATTAATGCTCATTTAGGCTTCAGAATGTCAACCTGAACTAAATACATGTTGAAATGTGTGCATAAGTCCTTTGGTTTAGGCGTGACACTCATTTTGAGTTTTTATTGCTTTAAATGCATTTTCAGGCCGAGTAGAGCACGTTTCTGAGTTTGAATGTATCTTCATAGGAATGAGTTGTGTGATCAAATTAATGGTGATTTAGGCTTCAGGAGGTCAACCTGAACTAAATACATGTTGAAATGTGTGCATAAGTCCTTTGGTTTAGGCGTGACACTCATTTTGAGTTTTTATTGCTTTAAAAGCACTTTCAGGCCTAGTTGAGCACGTTTTGTGACTTTGAATGTACCTTCATAGGAATGAGTTGTGTAGTCAAATTAATGCTCATTTAGGCTTCAGGAGGTCAACCTGAACTAAATACATGTGGAAATGTGTGCATAAGTCATTTGGTCTAGGCGTGACACTCATTATGAACCATTGATGAAAATAAGTTTTATTTTTAAAAAAGCCAAAAAATGTGAAAGGGACGAAATTACAAATGTCCTGTGTGTTTCACATAGAGTACATACAGGCCAGCGATCCCGCTCCCTCTCTTTCTTTGTGACACACACGCTTCCGAGCGCGCCAGCACGCAGCAAGCACACACACAAACGCACGCACACACACTCACACAAACGTACGCACAGACGAGCACGTATCGTAAACAACACACCAACGATGATTTAGATCAAAGAAACACTCACACATGTATGGGCACACGATCACGCGCGCGCAAACACACACACAAACTCATGAGAGGCACACACATCCGCACACGCTACGCATGTAAACAACATTTGGACACTGATTGAAGATCAAAGACTAACCCACGTGGAAGACTGAAAGATGCACAGCCAATCACCTAGGCTTTGCATCTTTTCACCTCCCCCTGCTCTCACACCACGTGGGCTAGATCCACTCGGGCTGTCATTGGTGGACGTCGTCGGTGTCAGAACAAATCAAGTGCAAGCAAAAGTTAAAACCTCTGAGTAATTCGTCATTTTTATCCGAATACAGTACTTTTTTTGGGGGGGGGGGGTGCGCACAACACACACACACGCACGCACCCACACAAACACACACAAACACACGCACACACTTACACACTCTCACACACGCACGCACACATACACTAGCAGGCATCGGAAACAACACTTTAGACGTTGAAATGTGTGCAGACGTCCTTTGGTTTAGGCATGACACTCAATTTTAGTTTTTATTGATTCAAATGCATTTTCAAACAGAGCAGGGCACTTACTGACTTTGAATGTATCTTCATGGGAATGAGTTGTGTGATCAAATTAATGCTCATTTAGGCTTCAGGAGGTCAACCTAAACTAAATACATGTTGAAATGTGTGCATAAGTCCTTTGATTTAGGCGTGAAACTCATTTTGAGATTTTATTGCTTTAAATGCACTTTCAGGCCGAGTAGAGCACGTTTGTGAGTTTGAATGTATCTTCATAGGAATGAGTTGTGTGATCAAATTAATGCTCATTTAGGCTTCAGAATGTCAACCTGAACTAAATACATGTTGAAATGTGTGCATAAGTCCTTTGGTTTAGGCGTGACACTCATTTTGAGTTTTTATTGCTTTAAATGCACTTTCAGGCCTAGTTGAGCACGTTTTGTGACTTTTAATGTACCTTCATAGGAATGAGTTGTGTAGTCAAATTATACTCATTTAGGCTTCAGGAGGTCAACCTGAACTAAATACATGTTGAAATGTGTGCATAAGTCCTTTGGTTTAGGCGTGACACTCATTTTCAGTTTTTATTGCTTTAAATGCACTTTCAGGCCTAGTTGAGCACGTTTTGTGACTTTGAATGTACCTTCATAGGAATGAGTTGTGTAGTCAAATTAATGCTCATTTAGGCTTCAGGAGGTCAACCTGAACTAAATACATGTTGAAATGTGTGCATAAGTCCTTTGGTTTAGGCGTGACACTCATTTTCAGTTATTATTGCTTTAAATGCACTTTCAGGCCGAGTAGAGCACGTTTTTTTACTTTGAATGTATCTTCATAGGAATAAGTTGTGTAGTCAAATTAATGCTCATTTAGGCTTCAGAATGTCAACCTGAACTAAATACATGTTGAAATGTGTGCATAAGTCCTTTGGTTTAGGCGTGACACTCATTTTGAGTTTTTATTGCTTTAAATGCACTTTCAGGCCTAGTTGAGCACGTTTTGTGACTTTGAATGTACCTTCATAGGAATGAGTTGTGTAGTCAAAATAATGCTTATTTAGGCTTCAGGAGGTCAACCTGAACTAAATACATGTTGAAATGTGTGCGTAAGGCCTTTGGTTTAGGCGCGACACTCATTTTGAGTTTTTATTGCTTTAAATGCATTTTCAGGCCGAGTAGAGCACGTTTTTTTACTTTGAATGTATCTTCATAGGAATAAGTTGTGTAGTCAAATTAATGCTCATTTAGGCTTCAGGACGTCAACCTGAACTAAATACATGTTGAAATGTGTGCATAAGTCCTTTGGTTTAGGCGTGACACTCATTTTCAGTTTTTATTGCTTTAAATGCACTTTCAGTCCGAGTTGAGCCCGTTTTTTTACTTTGAATGTTTCTTCATAGGAATAAGTTGTGTAGTCAAATTAATGGTGATTTAGGCTTCAGGAGGTCAACCTGAACTAAATACATGTTGAAATGTGTGCATAAGTCCTTTGGTTTAGGCGTGACACTCATTTTCAGTTTTTATTGCTTTAAATGCACTTTCAGTCCGAGTTGAGCCCGTTTTTTTACTTTGAATGTATCTTCATAGGAATAAGTTGTGTAGTCAAATTAATGGTGATTTAGGCTTCAGGAGGTCAACCTGAACTAAATACATGTTGAAATGTGTGCATAAGTCCTTTGGTTTAGGCGTGACACTCATTTTCAGTTTTTATTCCTTTAAATGCACTTTCAGTCCGAGTTGAGCCCGTTTTTTTACTTTGAATGTATCTTCATAGGATTAAGTTGTGTAGTCAAATTAATGGTGATTTAGGCTTCAGGAGGTCAACCTGAACTAAATACATGTTGAAATGTGTGCATAAGTCCTTTGGTTTAGGCGTGACACTCATTTTGAGTTTTTATTGCTTTAAATGCACTTTCAGGCCTAGTTGAGCACGTTTTGTGACTTTGAATGTACCTTCATAGGAATGAGTTGTGTAGTCAAATTAATGCTCATTTAGGCTTCAGGAGGTCAACCTGAACTAAATACATGTTGAAATGTGTGCATAAGTCCTTTGGTTTAGGCGTGACACTCATTTTCAGTTTTTATTGCTTTAAATGCACTTTCAGTCCGAGTTGAGCCGTTTTTTTACTTTGAATGTATCTTCATAGGAATAAGTTGTGTAGTCAAATTAACGCTCATTTAGGCTTCAGAATGTCAACCTGAACTAAATACATGTTGAAATGTGTGCATAAGTCCTTTGGTTTAGGCGTGACACTCATTTTGAGTTTTTATTGCTTTAAATGCACTTTCAGGCTTAGTTGAGCACGTTTTGTGACTTTGAATGTACCTTCATAGGAATGAGTTGTGTAGTCAAATTAATGCTCATTTAGGCTTCAGGAGGTCAACCTGAACTAAATACATGTTGAAATGTGTGCATAAGTCCTTTGGTTTAGGCGTGACACTCATTTTCAGTTTTTATTGCTTTAAATGCACTTTCAGTCCGAATTGAGCCCGTTTTTTTACTTTGAATGTTCCTTCATAGGAATAAGTTGTGTAGTCAAATTAATGCTCATTTAGGCTTCAGGAGGTCAACCTGAACTAAATACATGTTGAAATGTGTGCATAAGTCCTTTGGTTTAGGCGTGACACTCATTTTGAGTTTTTATTGCTTTAAATGCACTTTCAGGCCTAGTTGAGCACGTTTTGTGACTTTGAATGTACCTTCGTAGGAATGAGTTGTGTAGTCAAATTAATGCTCTTAGGCTTCAGGAGGTCGACCTGAACTAAATACATGTTGAAATGTGTGCATAAGTCCTTTGGTTTAGGCGTGACACACATTTTCAGTTTTTATTGCTTTAAATGCACTTTCAGTCCGAGTTGAGCCCGTTTTTTTACTTTGAATGTTCCTTCATAGGAATAAGTTGTGTAGTCAAATTAATGCTCATTTAGGCTTCAGGAGGTCAACCTGAACTAAATACATGTTGAAATGTGTGCATAAGGCCTTTGGTTTAGGCGTGACACTCATTTTGAGTTTTTATTGCTTTAAATGCATTTTTAGGCCGAGTAGAGCACGTTTCTGAGTTTGAATGTATCTTCATAGGAATGAGTTGTGTGATCAAATTAATGGTGATTTAGGCTTCAGGAGGTCCACCTGAACTAAATACATGTTGAAATGTGTGCATAAGTCCTTTTGTTTAGGCGTGACACTCATTTTGAGTTTTTATTGCTTTAAATGCACTTTCAGGCCTAGTTGAGCACGTTTTGTGACTTTGAATGTACCTTCGTAGGAATGAGTTGTGTAGTCAAATTAATGCTCATTTAGGCTTCAGGAGGTCAACCTGAACTAAATACATGTTGAAATGTGTGCATAAGTCCTTTGGTTTAGGCGTGACACTCATTTTCAGTTTTTATTGCTTTAAATGCACTTTCAGTCCGAGTTGAGCCGTTTTTTTACTTTGAATGTATCTTCATAGGAATAAGTTGTGTAGTCAAATTAACGCTCATTTAGGCTTCAGAATGTCAACCTGAACTAAATACATGTTGAAATGTGTGCATAAGTCCTTTGGTTTAGGCGTGACACTCATTTTGAGTTTTTATTGCTTTAAATGCACTTTCAGGCTTAGTTGAGCACGTTTTGTGACTTTGAATGTACCTTCATAGGAATGAGTTGTGTAGTCAAATTAATGCTCATTTAGGCTTCAGGAGGTCAACCTGAACTAAATACATGTTGAAATGTGTGCATAAGTCCTTTGGTTTAGGCGTGACACTCATTTTCAGTTTTTATTGCTTTAAATGCACTTTCAGTCCGAATTGAGCCCGTTTTTTTACTTTGAATGTTCCTTCATAGGAATAAGTTGTGTAGTCAAATTAATGCTCATTTAGGCTTCAGGAGGTCAACCTGAACTAAATACATGTTGAAATGTGTGCATAAGTCCTTTGGTTTAGGCGTGACACTCATTTTGAGTTTTTATTGCTTTAAATGCACTTTCAGGCCTAGTTGAGCACGTTTTGTGACTTTGAATGTACCTTCGTAGGAATGAGTTGTGTAGTCAAATTAATGCTCTTAGGCTTCAGGAGGTCGACCTGAACTAAATACATGTTGAAATGTGTGCATAAGTCCTTTGGTTTAGGCGTGACACACATTTTCAGTTTTTATTGCTTTAAATGCACTTTCAGTCCGAGTTGAGCCCGTTTTTTTACTTTGAATGTTCCTTCATAGGAATAAGTTGTGTAGTCAAATTAATGCTCATTTAGGCTTCAGGAGGTCAACCTGAACTAAATACATGTTGAAATGTGTGCATAAGGCCTTTGGTTTAGGCGCGACACTCATTTTGAGTTTTTATTGCTTTAAATGCATTTTCAGGCCGAGTAGAGCACGTTTTTTTACTTTGAATGTATCTACATAGGAATAAGTTGTGTAGTCAAATTAATGCTCATTTAGGCTTCAGGACGTCAACCTGAACTAAATACATGTTGAAATGTGTGCATAAGTCCTTTGGTTTAGGCGTGACACTCATTTTCAGTTTTTATTGGTTTAAATGCACTTTCAGTCCGAGTTGAGCCCGTTTTTTTACTTTGAATGTATCTTCATAGGAATAAGTTGTGTAGTCAAATTAATGGTGATTTAGGCTTCAGGAGGTCAACCTGAACTAAATACATGTTGAAATGTGTGCATAAGTCCTTTGGTTTAGGCGTGACACTCATTTTGAGTTTTTATTGCTTTAAATGCACTTTCAGGCCTAGTTGAGCACGTTTTGTGACTTTGAATGTACCTTCATAGGAATGAGTTGTGTAGTCAAATTAATGCTCATTTAGGCTTCAGGAGGTCAACCTGAACTAAATACATGTTGAAATGTGTGCATAAGTCCTTTGGTTTTGGCGTGACACTCATTTTCAGTTTTTATTGCTTTAAATGCATTTTCAGGCGGAGTAGAGCACGTTTCTGAGTTTGAATGTGTCTTCATAGGAATGAGTTGTGTGATCAAATTAATGGTGATTTAGGCTTCAGGAGGTCAACCTGAACTAAATACATGTTGAAATGTGTGCATAAGTCCTTTGGTTTAGGCGTGACACTCATTTTGAGTTTTTATTGCTTTAAATGCACTTTCAGGCCTAGTTGAGCACGTTTTGTGACTTTGAATGTACCTTCATAGGAATGAGTTGTGTAGTCAAATAAATGCTCATTTAGGCTTCAGGAGGTCAACCTGAACAAAATACATGTTGAAATGTGTGCATAAATCCTTTGGTTTAGGTGTGACACTCATTTTGAGTTTTTATTGCTTTAAATGCACTTTCAGGCCTAGTTGAGCACGTTTTGTGACTTTGAATGTACCTTCATAGGAATGAGTTGTGTAGTCAAATTAATGATCATTTAGGCTTCAGGAGGTCAACCTGAACTACATACATGTTGAAATGTGTGCATAAGTCCTTTGGTTCAGGCGTGACACTCATTTTCAGTTTTTATTGCTTTAAATGCACTTTCAGTCCGAGTTGAGCCCGTTTTTTTACTTTGAATGTTCCTTCATAGGAATAAGTTGTGTAGTCAAATTAATGCTCATTTAGGCTTCAGGGGGTCAACCTGAACTAAATACATGTTGAAATGTGTGCATAAGTCCTTTGGTTTAGGCGTGACACTCATTTTCAGTTTATATTGCTTTAAATGCACTTTCAGTCCGAGTTGAGCCCGTTTTTTTACTTTGAATGTATCTTCATAGGAATAAGTTTTGTAGTCAAATTAATGGTGATTTAGGCTTCAGGAGGTCAACCTGAACTAAATACATGTTGAAATGTGTGCATAAGTCCTTTGGTTTAGGCGTGACACTCATTTTTGAGTTTTTTATTGCTTTAAATGCACTTTCAGGCCTAGTTGAGCACGTTTTGTGACTTTGAATGTACCTTCATAGGAATGAGTTGTGTTGTCAAATTAATGCTCATTTAGGCTTCAGGAGGTCAACCTGAACTAAATAAATGTTGAAATGTGTGCATAAGTCATTTGGTCTAGGCGTGACACTCATTATGAACCATTGATGAAATAAGTTTTATTTTTAAAAAAGCCAAAAAATGTGAAAGGGACGAAATTACAAATGTCCTGTGTGTTTCACATAGAGTACATACAGGCCAGCGATCCCGCTCCCTCTCTTTCTCTGTGACACACACGCTTCCGAGCGCGCCAGCACGCAGCAAGCACACACACAAACGCACGCACACACACTCACACAAACGTACGCACAGACGAGCACGTATCGTAAACAACACACCAACGATGATTTAGATCAAAGAAACACTCACACATGTATGGGCACACGATCACGCGCGCGCAAACACACACACAAACTCATGAGAGGCACACACATCCGCACACGCTACGCATGTAAACAACATTTGGACACTGATTGAAGATCAAAGACTAACCCACGTGGAAGACTGAAAGATGCACAGCCAATCACCTAGGCTTTGCATCTTTTCACCTCCCCCTGCTCTCACACCACGTGGGCTAGATCCACTCGGGCTGTCATTGGTGGACGTCGTCGGTGTCAGAACAAATCAAGTGCAAGCAAAAGTTAAAACCTCTGAGTAATTCGTCATTTTTATCCGAATACAGTACTTTTTTGGGGGGGGGGGGGGGGGGGTGCGCACAACACACACACGCACGCACCCACACAAACACACACAAACACACGCACACACTTACACACTCTCACACACGCACGCACACATACACTAGCAGGCATCGGAAACAACACTTTAGACGTTGAAATGTGTGCAGACGTCCTTTGGTTTAGGCATGACACTCAATTTTAGTTTTTATTGATTCAAATGCATTTTCAGACAGAGCAGGGCACTTGCTGACTTTGAATGTATCTTCATGGGAATGAGTTGTGTGATCAAATTAATGCTCATTTAGGCTTCAGTAGGTCAACCTAAACTAAATACATGTTGAAATGTGTGCATAAGTCCTTTGATTTAGGCGTGAAACTCATTTTGAGTTTTTATTGCTTTAAATGCACTTTCAGGCCTAGTTGAGCACGTTTTGTGACTTTTAATGTACCTTCATAGGAATGAGTTGTGTAGTCAAATTAATGCTCATTTAGGGTTCAGGAGGTCAACCTGAACTAAATACATGTTGAAATGTGTGCATAAGTCCTTTGGTTTAGGCGTGACACTCATTTTCAGTTTTTATTGCTTTAAATGCACTTTCAGTCCGAGTTGAGCCCGTTTTTTTACTTTGAATGTATCTTCATAGGAATAAGTTGTGTAGTCAAATTATACTCATTTAGGCTTCAGGAGGTCAACCTGAACTAAATACATGTTGAAATGTGTGCATAAGTCCTTTGGGTTAGGCGTGACACTCATTTTGAGTTTTTATTGCTTTAAATGCACTTTCAGGCCTAGTTGAGCACGTTTTGTGACTTTTAATGTACCTTCATAGGAATGAGTTGTGTAGTCAAATTAATGCTCATTTAGGCTTCAAGGAGGTCACCCTGAACTAAATACATGTTGAAATGTGTGCATAAGTCCTTTGGTTTAGGCGTGACACTCATTTTCAGTTATTATTGCTTTAAATGCACTTTCAGTCCGAGTTGAGCCGTTTTTTTTACTTTAAATGTATCTTCATAGGAATAAGTTGTGTAGTCAAATTAATGGTGATTTAGGCGTCAGGAGGTCAACCTGAACTAAATACATGTTGAAATGTGTGCATAAATCCTTTGGTTTAGGCGTGACACTCATTTTCAGTTTTTATTGCTTTAAATGCACTTTCAGTCCGAGTTGAGCCCGTTTTTTTACTTTGAATGTATCTTCATAGGAATAAGTTGTGTAGTCAAATTAATGGTGATTTAGGCTTCAGGAGGTCAACCTGAACTAAATACATGTTGAAATGTGTGCATAAGTCCTTTGGTTTAGGCGTGACACTCATTTTCAGTTTTTACTGCTTTAAATGCACTTTCAGTCCGAGTTGAGCCCGTTTTTTTACTTTGAATGTATCTTCATAGGATTAAGTTGTGTAGTCAAATTAATGGTGATTTAGGCTTCAGGAGGTCAACCTGAACTAAATACATGTTGAAATGTGTGCATAAGTCCTTTGGTTTAGGCGTGACACTCATTTTGAGTTTTTATTGCTTTAAATGCACTTTCAGGCCTAGTTGAGCACGTTTTGTGACTTTGAATGTACCTTCATAGGAATGAGTTGTGTAGTCAAATTAATGCTCATTTAGGCTTCAGGAGGTCAACCTGAACTAAATACATGTTGAAATGTGTGCGTAAGGCCTTTGGTTTAGGCGCGACACTCATTTTGAGTTTTTATTGCTGTAAATGCATTTTCAGGCCGAGTAGAGCACGTTTTTTTACTTTGAATGTATCTTCATAGGAATAAGTTGTGTAGTCAAATTAATGCTCATTTAGGCTTCAGGACGTCAACCTGAACTAAATACATGTTGAAATGTGTGCATAAGTCCTTTGGTTTAGGCGTGACACTCATTTTCAGTTGTTATTGCTTTAAATGCACTTTCAGTCCGAGTTGAGCCCGTTTTTTTACTTTGAATGTTCCTTCATAGGAATGAGTTGTGTAGTCAAATTAATGCTCATTTAGGCTTCAGAAGGTCAACCTGAACTAAATACATGTTGAAATGTGTGCATAAGTCCTTTGGTTTAGGCGTGACACTCATTTTGAGTTTTTATTGCTTTAAATGCATTTTCAGGCCGAGTTGAGCACGTTTTTTTACTTTGAATGTTCCTTCATAGGAATGAGTTGTGTAGTCAAATTAATGCTCATTTAGGCTTCAGAAGGTCAACCTGAACTAAATACATGTTGAAATGTGTGCATAAGTCCTTTGGTTTAGGCGTGACACTCATTTTCAGTTTTTATTGCTTTAAATGCACTTTCAGTCCGAGTTGAGCCCGTTTTTTTACTTTGAATGTATCTTCATAGGATTAAGTTGTGTAGTCAAATTAATGGTGATTTAGGCTTCAAGAGGTCAACCTGAACTAAATACATGTTGAAATGTGTGCATAAGTCCTTTGGTTTAGGCGTGACACTCATTTTGAGTTTTTATTGCTTTAAATGCACTTTCAGGCCTAGTTGAGCACGTTTTGTGACTTTGAATGTACCTTCATAGGAATGAGTTGTGTAGTCAAATTAATGCTCATTTAGGCTTCAGGAGGTCAACCTGAACTAAATACATGTTGAAATGTGTGCATAAGTCCTTTGGTTTAGGCGTGACACACATTTTCAGTTTTTATTGCTTTAAATGCACTTTCAGTCCGAGTTGAGCACGTTTTGTGACTTTGAATGTACCTTCATAGGAATGAGTTGTGTAGTCAAATAAATGCTCATTTAGGCTTCAGGAGGTCAACCTGAACTAAATACATTTTGAAATGTGTGCATAAGTCCTTTGGTTTTGGCGTGACACTCATTTTCAGTTTTTATTGCTTTAAATGCATTTTCAGGCCGAGTAGAGCACGTTTCCGAGTTTGAATGTGTCTTCATAGGAATGAGTTGTGTGATCAAATTAATGGTGATTTAGGCTTCAGGAGGTCAACCTGAACTAAATACATGTTGAAATGTGTGCATAAGTCCTTTGGTTTAGGCGTGACACTCATTTTGAGTTTTTATTGCTTTAAATGCACTTTCAGGCCTAGTTGAGCACGTTTTGTGACTTTGAATGTACCTTCATAGGAATGAGTTGTGTAGTCAAATAAATGCTCATTTAGGCTTCAGGAGGTCAACCTGAACAAAATACATGTTGAAATGTGTGCATAAGTCCTTTGGTTTAGGCGTGACACTCATTTTCAGTTTTTATTGCTTTAAATGCACTTTCAGTCCGAGTTGAGCCGTTTTTTTACTTTGAATGTATCTTCATAGGAATAAGTTGTGTAGTCAAATTAATGCTCATTTAGGCTTCAGAATGTCAACCTGAACTAAATACATGTTGAAATGTGTGCATAAGTCCTTTGGTTTAGGCGTGACACTCATTTTGAGTTTTTATTGCTTTAAATGCACTTTCAGGCCTAGTTGAGCACGTTTTGTGACTTTGAATGTACCTTCATAGGAATGAGTTGTGTAGTCAAATTAATGCTCATTTAGGCTTCAGGAGGTCAACCTGAACTAAATACATGTTGAAATGTGTGCATAAGTCCTTTGGTTTAGGCGTGACACTCATTTTCAGTTTTTATTGCTTTAAATGCACTTTCAGTCCGAGTTGAGCCCGTTTTTTTACTTTGAATGTTCCTTCATAGGAATGAGTTGTGTAGTCAAATTAATGCTCATTTAGGCTTCAGGAGGTCAACCTGAACTAAATACATGTTGAAATGTGTGCGTAAGGCCTTTGGTTTAGGCGCGACACTCATTTTGAGTTTTTATTGCTTTAAATGCATTTTCAGGCCGAGTAGAGCACGTTTTTTTACTTTGAATGTATCTTCATAGGAATAAGTTGTGTAGTCAAATTAATGGTGATTTAGGCTTCAGGAGGTCAACCTGAACTAAATAAATGTTGAAATGTGTGCATAAGTCCTTTGGTTTAGGCGTGACACTCATTTTCAGTTTTTATTGCTTTAAATGCACTTTCAGTTCGAGTTGAGCCCGTTTTTTTACTTTGAATGTATCTTCATAGGATTAAGTTGTGTAGTCAAATTAATGGTGATTTAGGCTTCAGGAGGTCAACCTGAACTAAATACATGTTGAAATGTGTGCATAAGTCCTTTGGTTTAGGTGTGACACTCATTTTGAGTTTTTATTGCTTTAAATGCACTTTCAGGCCTAGTTGAGCACGTTTTGTGACTTTGAATGTACCTTCATAGGAATGAGTTGTGTAGTCAAATTAATGGTGATTTAGGCTTCAGGAGGTCAACCTGAACTAAATACATGTTGAAATGTGTGCATAAGTCCTTTGGTTTAGGCGTGACACTCATTTTTGAGTTTTTTATTGCTTTAAATGCACTTTCAGGCCTAGTTGAGCACGTTTTGTGACTTTGAATGTACCTTCATAGGAATGAGTTGTGTAGTCAAATTAATGATCATTTAGGCTTCAGGACGTCAACCTGCCCCTCCGTGAGTCGTCACCTTACCGTGGTGGAGGGGTTTGTGTGTCCCAATGATCCTAGAAGCTAAGTTGTCTGGGGCTTTATGCCCCTGGCAGGGTCACCCATGACAAACAGGTTCTAGGTGAGGGGCCAGACAAAGCACAGCTCAAAAGACCCCAATGACGACAAAAATAAATGGATCTCAGTTTCCCTTGCCCGGACGCGGGTCACCGGGGCCCCCCTCTGGAGCCAGGCCTGGAGGTGGGGCTCGTTGGCAGGCGCCTGGTGGCCGGGCTTACACCCATGGGGCCCGGCCGGGCACAGCCCGAAGAGGCAACGTGGGTCCCCCTTCCCATGGGCTCACCACCCATGAGAGGGGCCAAAGGGGTCGGGTGCAATGTGAGCTGGGCGGCAGCCAAAGGCGGGGACCCTGGCGGTCCGATCCTCGGCTGCAGAAGCTAGCTCTTGGGACATGGAATGTCACCTCTCTGGCAGGGAAGGAGCCCGAGCTGGTGTGTGAGGCAGAGAATTTCCGACTGGATATAGTCGGACTTGCCTCCACACACAGCCTGGGTTCTGGTACCAGTTCTCTCGAGAGGGGTTGGACTCTCTTCCACTCTGGAGTTGCTCACGGTGAGAGGCGCAGAGCAGGTGTGGGCATACTCATTGCCCCCCGGCTCAGTGCCTGTACATTGGGGTTCACACCGGTAGACGAGAGGGTTGCCTCCCTCCGCCTTCGGGTGGGTGGACGGGTCCTGACTGTTGTTTGTGCATATGCACCAAACAGCAGCTCAGCATACCCACCCTTTTTGGAGTCCTTGGAGGGTGTGCTGGAGAGTACTCCTGCTGGGGACTCCATTGTTCTGCTGGGGGACTTCAATGCTCACGTGGGCAATGACAGTGATACCTGGAGGGGCGTGATTGGGAGGAACGGCCCCCCCGATCAAAACCCGAGTGGTGTTTTGTTATTGGACTTCTGTGCTCGCCACGGATTGTGCATAACGAACACCTTGTTCAAACATAAGGGTGTCCATATGTGCACTTGGCACCAGGACACCCTAGGCCGCAGTTCGATGATCGACTTTGTAGTTGTATCATCGGATTTGCGGCCGCATGTTCTGGACACTCGGGTGAAGAGAGGGGCGGAGCTGTCAACTGATCACCACCTGGTGGTGAGTAGGCTCCGATGGTGGGGGAAGATGCCGGTCCGTCCTGGCAGACCCAAACGTATAGTGAGGGTTTGTTGGGAGCGTCTGGCGGAATCCCCTGTCAGAAGGAGTTTCAACTCCCACCTCCGACAGAGCTTTTCCCATGTTCCGGGGGAGACGGGGGACATTGAGTCCGAGTGGACCATGTTCCGTGCCTCTATTGTTGAGGCGGCCAATCTGAGTTGTGGCCGTAAGG
The DNA here is from genome assembly GCF_025434085.1 of Hippocampus zosterae. Taxonomy (NCBI): domain Eukaryota; kingdom Metazoa; phylum Chordata; class Actinopteri; order Syngnathiformes; family Syngnathidae; genus Hippocampus; species Hippocampus zosterae. The sequence continues at coordinate 12,699,330 of NC_067469.1, forward strand.
TGGTTGGTGCCTGTCGTGGCGGCAATCCTCGTACTCGCTGGTGGACACCAGCAGTAAGGGATGCCGTCAAGCTGAAGAAGGAGTCCTATCGAGCCTTTATGGCCTGTGGGACCCCAGAGGCAGCTGACGGGTATCGACTGGCCAAGCGGACCGCGGCTTCGGTGGTCGCCGAGGCAAAAACCCGAGCGTGGGAAGAGTTCGGTGAGGCCATGGAAGCCGACTTCCGGACGGCTTCGAGGAAATTCTGGTCCACCATCCGACGTCTCAGGAGGGGGAAGCAGTGCACCACTAACACTGTGTACAGTGGGGATGGGGCGCTGCTGACTTCGACTCGGGACGTTGTGAACCGGTGGGCAGAGTACTTCGAAGACCTCCTCAACTCCACCAACACGCCTTCCTTTGAGGAAGCAGAGCCTGGGGACTCTGAGGTGGGCTCTCCTATCTCTGTGGTTGAAGTCACCGATGTGGTTAAAAAGCTCCTCGGTGGCAAGGCCCCAGGGGTGGATGAGATCCGCCCGGAGTTCCTCAAGGCTCTGGATGTTGTGGGGCTGTCCTGGTTGACACGCCTCTACAACATCGCGTGGTCAACAGGGAGAGTGCCTCTGGATTGGCAGACCGGGGTGGTAGTCCCTCTTTTTAAAAAGGGGGACCGGAGGGTGTGTTCCAACTACAGAGGGATCACACTCCTCAGCCTCCCTGGTAAGGTCTATTCAGGGGTGCTGGAGAGGAGGGTCCGTCAGGAAGTCGAGCCTCAGATTGAGGAGGAGCAATGTGGTTTTCGTCCCGGCCGTGGAACAGTGGACCAGCTCTACACCCTTAGCAGGGTCCTTGAGGGTATGTGGGAATTCGCCCAACCAGTCTACATGTGTTTTGTGGACTTGGAGAAGGCGTTTGACCGTGTCCCTCGGGGAGTTCTGTGGGGGGTGCTTCGTGGGTATGGCGTACCGAACCCCCTGATACGGGCTGTTCGGTCACTATACCACCGATGTCAGAGTTTGGTTCGCATTGCCGGCAGTAAGTCGGAACCGTTTCCAGTGGGGGTAGGACTCCGCCAAGGCTGCCCTTTGTCACCGATTCTGTTCATAACCTTTATGGACAGAATTTCTAGGCGCAGCCGAAGCGTTGAGGGAGTCTGTTTTGGGGGCCTCAGTATTACATCCCTGCTTTTTGCAGATGATGTGGTGCTGTTGGCTCCTTCAAACGGGGCTCTACAACTCTCACTGGAGCGTTTCGCAGCCGAGTGTGAAGCGGTTGGGATGAAAATCAGCACCTCCAAATCTGAAACCATGGTCCTCAGTCGGAAAAGGGTGGATTGCCCCCTCCGGGTCGGGGAGGAGATATTACCCCAAGTGGAAGAGTTTAAGTATCTTGGGGTCTTGTTCACGAGTGAGGGCAGGAGGGAGCGAGAGATCGACAGGCGGATCGGTGCAGCGTCTGCTGTGATGCGGACGTTGTATCGGTCTGTCGTGGTAAAGAAGGAGCTGAGCCAAAGGGCGAAGCTCTCAATTTACCGGTCGATCTACGTCCCAACCCTCATCTATGGCCACGAGCGATGGGTCGTGACCGAAAGAACGAGATCCCGGATACAAGCGGCCGAAATGAGTTTTCTCCGCAGGGTGTCCGGGCTCTCCCTTAGAGATAAGGTGAGGAGCTCGGTCATCCGGGAGGGGCTCAGAGTCGAGCCGCTTCTCCTCCACATCGAGAGGAGCCAGATGAGGTGGCTTGGGCATCTGATTCGGATGCCTCCTGAGCGCCTCCCTGGTGAGGTGTTCCGGGCATGTCCCACCGGGAGGAGACCCCGAGGAAGACCCAGGACACGCTGGAGAGACTACGTCACCCAGCTGGCTTGGGAACGCCTCGGAATCCCCCGGGCAGAGCTGGAAGAAGTAGCTAGGGAGAGGGAAGTCTGGGCTTCCCTGCTAAAGCTGTTGCCCCCGCGACCCGGCCCCGGATAAGCGGTAGATGATGGATGGATGGATGGATGGATGGACGTCAACCTGAACTAAATACATGTTGAAATGTGTGCATAAGTCCTTTGGTTTAGGCGTGACACTCATTTTCAGTTTTTATTGCTTTAAATGCACTTTCAGTCCGAGTTGAGCCCGTTTTTTTACTTTGAATGTATCTTCATAGGATTAAGTTGTGTAGTCAAATTAATGGTGATTTAGGCTTCAGGAGGTCAACCTGAACTAAATACATGTTGAAATGTGTGCATAAGTCCTTTGGTTTAGGCGTGACACTCATTTTGAGTTTTTATTGCTTTAAATGCACTTTCAGGCCTAGTTGAGCACGTTTTGTGACTTTGAATGTACCTTCATAGGAATGAGTTGTGTAGTCAAATTAATGCTCATTTAGGCTTCAGGAGGTCAACCTGAACTAAATACATGTTGAAATGTGTGCATAAGTCCTTTGGTTTAGGCGTGACACACATTTTCAGTTTTTATTGCTTTAAATGCACTTTCAGTCCGAGTTGAGCACGTTTTGTGACTTTGAATGTACCTTCATAGGAATGAGTTGTGTAGTCAAATAAATGCTCATTTAGGCTTCAGGAGGTCAACCTGAACTAAATACATGTTGAAATGTGTGCATAAGTCCTTTGGTTTTGGCGTGACACTCATTTTCAGTTTTTATTGCTTTAAATGCATTTTCAGGCCGAGTAGAGCACGTTTCTGAGTTTGAATGTGTCTTCATAGGAATGAGTTGTGTGATCAAATTAATGGTGATTTAGGCTTCAGGAGGTCAACCTGAACTAAATACATGTTGAAATGTGTGCATAAGTCCTTTGGTTTAGGCGTGACACTCATTTTCAGTTGTTATTGCTTTAAATGCACTTTCAGTCCGAGTTGAGCCCGTTTTTTTACTTTGAATGTTCCTTCATAGGAATAAGTTGTGTAGTCAAATTAATGCTCATTTAGGCTTCAGAATGTCAACCTGAACTAAATACATGTTGAAATGTGTGCATAAGTCCTTTGGTTTAGGCGTGACACTCATTTTGAGTTTTTATTGCTTTAAATGCACTTTCAGGCCTAGTTGAGCACGTTTTGTGACTTTGAATGTACCTTCATAGGAATGAGTTGTGTAGTCAAATTAATGCTCATTTAGGCTTCAGGAGGTCAACCTGAACTAAATACATGTTGAAATGTGTGCATAAGTCCTTTGGTTTAGGCGTGACACTCATTTTCAGTTTTTATTGCTTTAAATGCACTTTCAGTCCGAGTTGAGCCCGTTTTTTTACTTTGAATGTATCTTCATAGGAATGAGTTGTGTAGTCAAATTAATGCTCATTTAGGGTTCAGGAGGTCAACCTGAACTAAATACATGTTGAAATGTGTGCATAAGTCCTTTGGTTTAGGCGTGACACTCATTTTCAGTTTTTATTGCTTTAAATGCACTTTCAGTCCGAGTTGAGCCGTTTTTTTACTTTGAATGTATCTTCATTGGAATAAGTTGTGTAGTCAAATTAATGCTCATTTAGGCTTCAGAATGTCAACCTGAACTAAATACATGTTGAAATGTGTGCATAAGTCCTTTGGTTTAGGCGTGACACTCATTTTCAGTTTTTATTGCTTTAAATGCACTTTCAGTCCGAGTTGAGCCCGTTTTTTTACTTTGAATGTATCTTCATAGGAATAAGTTGTGTAGTCAAATTAATGGTGATTTAGGCTTCAGGAGGTCAACCTGAACTAAATACATGTTGAAATGTGTGCATAAGTCCTTTGGTTTATGCGTGACACTCATTTTTGAGTTTTTTATTGCTTTAAATGCACTTTCAGGCCTAGTTGAGCACGTTTTGTGACTTTGAATGTACCTTCATAGGAATGAGTTGTGTAGTCAAATTAATGCTCATTTAGGCTTCAAGGAGGTCACCCTGAACTAAATACATGTTGAAATGTGTGCATAAGTCCTTTGGTTTAGGCGTGACACTCATTTTCAGTTATTATTGCTTTAAATGCACTTTCAGTCCGAGTTGAGCCGTTTTTTTACTTTAAATGTATCTTCATAGGAATAAGTTGTGTAGTCAAATTAATGCTCATTTAGGCTTCAGAATGTCAACCTGAACTAAATACATGTTGAAATGTGTGCATAAGTCCTTTGGTTTAGGCGTGACACTCATTTTGAGTTTTTATTGCTTTAAATGCACTTTCAGGCCTAGTTGAGCACGTTTTGTGACTTTGAATGTACCTTCATAGGAATGAGTTGTGTAGTCAAATTAATGCTCATTTAGGCTTCAGGAGGTCAACCTGAACTAAATACATGTTCAAATGTGTGCGTAAGGCCTTTGGTTTAGGCGCGACACTCATTTTGAGTTTTTATTGCTTTAAATGCATTTTCAGGCCGAGTAGAACACGTTTTTTTACTTTGAATGTATCTTCATAGGAATAAGTTGTGTAGTCAAATTAATGCTCATTTAGGCTTCAGGACGTCAACCTGAACTAAATACATGTTGAAATGTGTGCATAAGTCCTTTGGTTTAGGCGTGACACTCATTTTCAGTTTTTATTGCTTTAAATGCACTTTCAGTCCGAGTTGAGCCCGTTTTTTTACTTTGAATGTTTCTTCATAGGAATAAGTTGTGTAGTCAAATTAATGGTGATTTAGGCGTCAGGAGGTCAACATGAACTAAATACATGTTGAAATGTGTGCATAAATCCTTTGGTTTAGGCGTGACACTCATTTTCAGTTTTTATTGCTTTAAATGCAATTTCAGTCCGAGTTGAGCCCGTTTTTTTACTTTGAATGTATCTTCATAGGAATAAGTTGTGTAGTCAAATTAATGGTGATTTAGGCTTCAGGAGGTCAACCTGAACTAAATACATGTTGAAATGTGTGCATAAGTCCTTTGGTTTAGGCGTGACACTCATTTTCAATTTTTACTGCTTTAAATGCACTTTCAGTCCGAGTTGAGCCCGTTTTTTTACTTTGAATGTATCTTCATAGGATTAAGTTGTGTAGTCAAATTAATGGTGATTTAGGCTTCAGGAGGTCAACCTGAACTAAATACATGTTGAAATGTGTGCATAAGTCCTTTGGTTTAGGCGTGACACTCATTTTCAGTTTTTATTGCTTTAAATGCACTTTCAGGCCTAGTTGAGCACGTTTTGTGACTTTGAATGTACCTTCATAGGAATGAGTTGTGTAGTCAAATTAATGCTCATTTAGGCTTCAGGAGGTCAACCTTAACTAAATACATGTTGAAATGTGTGCATAAGTCCTTTTGTTTAGGCGTGACACTCATTTTCAGTTTTTATTGCTTTAAATGCACTTTCAGTCCGAGTTGAGCCGTTTTTTTACTTTGAATGTATCTTCATAGGAATAAGTTGTGTAGTCAAATTAATGCTCATTTAGGCTTCAGAATGTCAACCTGAACTAAATACATGTTGAAATGTGTGCATAAGTCCTTTGGTTTAGGCGTGACACTCATTTTGAGTTTTTATTGCTTTAAATGCACTTTCAGGCCTAGTTGAGCACGTTTTGTGACTTTGAATGTACCTTCATAGGAATGAGTTGTGTAGTCAAATTAATGCTCATTTAGGCTTCAGGAGGTCAACCTGAACTAAATACATGTTGAAATGTGTGCATAAGTCCTTTGGTTTAGGCGTGACACACATTTTCAGTTTTTATTGCTTTAAATGCACTTTCAGTCCGAGTTGAGCACGTTTTGTGACTTTGAATGTACCTTCATAGGAATGAGTTGTGTAGTCAAATAAATGCTCATTTAGGCTTCAGGAGGTCAACCTGAACTAAATACATGTTGAAATGTGTGCATAAGTCCTTTGGTTTTGGCGTGACACTCATTTTCAGTTTTTATTGCTTTAAATGCATTTTCAGGCCGAGTAGAGCACGTTTCTGAGTTTGAATGTGTCTTCATAGGAATGAGTTGTGTGATCAAATTAATGGTGATTTAGGCTTCAGGAGGTCAACCTGAACTAAATACATGTTGAAATGTGTGCATAAGTCCTTTGGTTTAGGCGTGACACTCATTTTGAGTTTTTATTGCTTTAAATGCACTTTCAGGCCTAGTTGAGCACGTTTTGTGACTTTGAATGTACCTTCATAGGAATGAGTTGTGTAGTCAAATTAATGCTCATTTAGGCTTCAGGAGGTCAACCTGAACTAAATACATGTTCAAATGTGTGCGTAAGGCCTTTGGTTTAGGCGCGACACTCATTTTGAGTTTTTATTGCTTTAAATGCATTTTCAGGCCGAGTAGAGCACGTTTTTTTACTTTGAATGTATCTTCATAGGAATAAGTTGTGTAGTCAAATTAATGCTCATTTAGGCCTCAGGACGTCAACCTGAACTAAATACATGTTGAAATGTGTGCATAAGTCCTTTGGTTTAGGCGTGACACTCATTTTCAGTTTTTATTGCTTTAAATGCACTTTCAGTCCGAGTTGAGCCCGTTTTTTTACTTTGAATGTTTCTTCATAGGAATAAGTTGTGTAGTCAAATTAATGGTGATTTAGGCTTCAGGAGGTCAACCTGAACTAAATACATGTTGAAATGTGTGCATAAGTCCTTTGGTTTAGGCGTGACACTCATTTTCAGTTTTTACTGCTTTAAATGCACTTTCAGTCCGAGTTGAGCCCGTTTTTTTACTTTGAATGTATCTTCATAGGATTAAGTTGTGTAGTCAAATTAATGGTGATTTAGGCTTCAGGAGGTCAACCTGAACTAAATACATGTTGAAATGTGTGCATAAGTCCTTTGGTTTAGGCGTGACACTCATTTTGAGTTTTTATTGCTTTAAATGCACTTTCAGGCCTAGTTGAGCACGTTTTGTGACTTTGAATGTACCTTCATAGGAATGAGTTGTGTAGTCAAATTAATGCTCATTTAGGCTTCAGGAGGTCAACCTGAACTAAATACATGTTGAAATGTGTGCATAAGTCCTTTGGTTTAGGCGTGACACTCATTTTCAGTTTTTATTGCTTTAAATGCACTTTCAGTCCGAGTTGAGCCGTTTTTTTACTTTGAATGTATCTTCATAGGAATAAGTTGTGTAGTCAAATTAATGCTCATTTAGGCTTCAGAATGTCAACCTGAACTAAATACATGTTGAAATGTGTGCATAAGTCCTTTGGTTTAGGCGTGACACTCATTTTGAGTTTTTATTGCTTTAAATGCACTTTCAGGCCTAGTTGAGCACGATTTGTGACTTTGAATGTACCTTCATAGGAATAAGTTGTGTAGTCAAATTAATGCTCATTTAGGCTTCAGGAGGTCAACCTGAACTAAATACATGTTGAAATGTGTGCGTAAGGCCTTTGGTTTAGGCGCGACACTCATTTTGAGTTTTTATTGCTTTAAATGCATTTTCAGGCCGAGTAGAGCACGTTTTTTTACTTTGAATGTATCTTCATAGGAATAAGTTGTGTAGTCAAATTAATGCTCATTTAGGCTTCAGGACGTCAACCTGAACTAAATGCATGTTGAAATGTGTGCATAAGTCCTTTGGTTTAGGCGTGACACTCATTTTCAGTTGTTATTGCTTTAAATGCACTTTCAGTCCGAGTTGAGCCCGTTTTTTTACTTTGAATGTTCCTTCATAGGAATGAGTTGTGTAGTCAAATTAATGCTCATTTAGGCTTCAGAAGGTCAACCTGAACTAAATACATGTTGAAATGTGTGCATAAGTCCTTTGGTTTAGGCGTGACACTCATTTTGAGTTTTTATTGCTTTAAATGCATTTTCAGGCCGAGTAGAGCACGTTTTTTTACTTTGAATGTATCTTCATAGGAATAAGTTGTGTAGTCAAATTAATGCTCATTTAGGCTTCAGGACGTCAACCTGAACTAAATACATGTTGAAATGTGTGCATAAGTCCTTTGGTTTAGGCGTGACACTCATTTTGAGTTTTTATTGCTTTAAATGCACTTTCAGTCCGAGTTGAGCCCGTTTTTTTACTTTGAATGTATCTTCATAGGATTAAGTTGTGTAGTCAAATTAATGGTGATTTAGGCTTCAGGAGGTCAACCTGAACTAAATACATGTTGAAATGTGTGCATAAGTCCTTTGGTTTAGGCGTGACACTCATTTTGAGTTTTTATTGCTTTAAATGCACTTTCAGGCCTAGTTGAGCACGTTTTGTGACTTTGAATGTACCTTCATAGGAATGAGTTGTGTAGTCAAATTAATGCTCATTTAGGCTTCAGGAGGTCAACCTGAACTAAATACATGTTGAAATGTGTGCATAAGTCCTTTGGTTTAGGCGTGACACACATTTTCAGTTTTTATTGCTTTAAATGCACTTTCAGTCCGAGTTGAGCACGTTTTGTGACTTTGAATGTACCTTCATAGGAATGAGTTGTGTAGTCAAATAAATGCTCATTTAGGCTTCAGGAGGTCAACCTGAACTAAATACATGTTGAAATGTGTGCATAAGTCCTTTGGTTTTGGCGTGACACTCATTTTCAGTTTTTATTGCTTTAAATGCATTTTCAGGCCGAGTAGAGCACGTTTCTGAGTTTGAATGTGTCTTCATAGGAATGAGTTGTGTGATCAAATTAATGGTGATTTAGGCTTCAGGAGGTCAACCTGAACTAAATACATGTTGAAATGTGTGCATAAGTCCTTTGGTTTAGGCGTGACACTCATTTTGAGTTTTTATTGCTTTAAATGCACTTTCAGGCCTAGTTGAGCACGTTTTGTGACTTTGAATGTACCTTCATAGGAATGAGTTGTGTAGTCAAATTAATGCTCATTTAGGGTTCAGGAGGTCAACCTGAACTAAATACATGTTGAAATGTGTGCATAAGTCCTTTGGTTTAGGCGTGACACTCATTTTCAGTTTTTATTGCTTTAAATGCACTTTCAGTCCGAGTTGAGCCGTTTTTTTACTTTGAATGTATCTTCATAGGAATAAGTTGTGTAGTCAAATTAATGCTCATTTAGGCTTCAGGAGGTCAACCTGAACTAAATACATGTTGAAATGTGTGCATAAGTCCTTTGGTTTAGGCGTGACACTCATTTTTGAGTTTTTTATTGCTTTAAATGCACTTTCAGGCCTAGTTGAGCACGTTTTGTGACTTTGAATGTACCTTCATAGGAATGAGTTGTGTTGTCAAATTAATGCTCATTTAGGCTTCAGGAGGTCAACCTGAACTAAATAAATGTTGAAATGTGTGCATAAGTCATTTGGTCTAGGCGTGACACACATTATGAACCATTGATGAAATAAGTTTTATTTTTAAAAAAGCCAAAAAATGTGAAAGGGACGAAATTACAAATGTCCTGTGTGTTTCACATAGAGTACATACAGGCCAGCGATCCCGCTCCCTCTCTTTCTCTGTGACACACACGCTTCCGAGCGCGCCAGCACGCAGCAAGCACACACACAAACGCACGCACACACACTCACACATACGTACGCACAGACGAGCACGTATCGTAAACAACACACCAACGATGATTTAGATCAAAGAAACACTCACACATGAATGGGCACACGATCACGCGCGCGCAAACACACACACAAACTCATGAGAGGCACACACATCCGCACACGCTACGCATGTAAACAACATTTGGACACTGATTGAAGATCAAAGACTAACCCACGTGGAAGACTGAAAGATGCACAGCCAATCACCTAGGCTTTGCATCTTTTCACCTCCCCCTGCTCTCACACCACGTGGGCTAGATCCACTCGGGCTGTCATTGGTGGACGTCGTCGGTGTCAGAACAAATCAAGTGCAAGCAAAAGTTAAAACCTCTGAGTAATTCGTCATTTTTATCCGAATACAGTACTTTTTTGGGGGGGGGGGGGGGGTGCGCACAACACACACGCACGCACCCACACAAACACACACAAACACACGCACACACTTACACACTCTCACACACGCACGCACACATACACTAGCAGGAATCGGAAACAACACTTTAGACGTTGAAATGTGTGCAGACGTCCTTTGGTTTAGGCGTGACACTCATTTTGAGTTTTTATTGCTTTAAATGCACTTTCAGGCCTAGTTGAGCACGTTTTGTGACTTTGAATGTACCTTCATAGGAATGAGTTGTGTAGTCAAATTAATGCTCATTTAGGCTTCAGGAGGTCAACCTGAACTAAATACATGTTGAAATGTGTGCATAAGTCCTTTGGTTTAGGCGTGACACTCATTTTCAGTTTTTATTGCTTTAAATGCACTTTCAGTCCGAATTGAGCCCGTTTTTTTACTTTGAATGTTCCTTCATAGGAATAAGTTGTGTAGTCAAATTAATGCTCATTTAGGCTTCAGGAGGTCAACCTGAACTAAATACATGTTGAAATGTGTGTATAAGTCCTTTGGTTTAGGCGTGACACTCAATTTGAGTTTTTATTGCTTTAAATGCATTTTCAGGCCGAGTAGAGCACGTTTCTGAGTTTGAATGTATCTTCATAGGAATGAGTTGTGTGATCAAATTAATGCTCATTTAGGCTTCAGAATGTCAACCTGAACTAAATACATGTTGAAATGTGTGCATAAGTCCTTTGGTTTAGGCGTGACACTCATTTTCAGTTTTTATTGCTTTAAATGCACTTTCAGGCCTAGTTGAGCACGTTTTGTGACTTTTAATGTACCTTCATAGGAATGAGTTGTGTAGTCAAATTATACTCATTTAGGCTTCAGGAGGTTAACCTGAACTAAATACATGTTGAAATGTGTGCATAAGTCCTTTGGTTTAGGCGTGACACTCATTTTCAGTTGTTATTGCTTTAAATGCACTTTCAGTCCGAGTTGAGCCGGTTTTTTTACTTTGAATGTTCCTTCATAGGAATGAGTTGTGTAGTCAAATTAATGCTCATTTAGGCTTCAGAAGGTCAACCTGAACTAAATACATGTTGAAATGTGTGCATAAGTCCTTTGGTTTAGGCGTGACACTCATTTTGAGTTTTTATTGCTTTAAATGCATTTTCAGGCCGAGTAGAGCACGTTTTTTTACTTTGAATGTATCTTCATAGGAATAAGTTGTGTAGTCAAATTAATGCTCATTTAGGCTTCAGGACGTCAACCTGAACTAAATACATGTTGAAATGTGTGCATAAGTCCTTTGGTTTAGGCGTGACACTCATTTTCAGTTTTTACTGCTTTAAATGCACTTTCAGTCCGAGTTGAGCCCGTTTTTTTACTTTGAATGTATCTTCATAGGATTAAGTTGTGTAGTCAAATTAATGGTGATTTAGGCTTCAGGAGGTCAACCTGAACTAAATACATGTTGAAATGTGTGCATAAGTCCTTCAGTTTAGGCGTGACACTCATTTTGAGTTTTTATTGCTTTAAATGCACTTTCAGGCCTAGTTGAGCACGTTTTGTGACTTTGAATGTACCTTCATAGGAATGAGTTGTGTAGTCAAATTAATGCTCATTTAGGCTTCAGGAGGTCAACCTGAACTAAATACATGTTGAAATGTGTGCGTAAGGCCTTTGGTTTAGGCGCGACACTCATTTTGAGTTTTTATTGCTTTAAATGCATTTTCAGGCCGAGTAGAGCACGTTTTTTTACTTTGAATGTATCTTCATAGGAATAAGTTGTGTAGTCAAATTAATGCTCATTTAGGCCTCAGGACGTCAACCTGAACTAAATACATGTTGAAATGTGTGCATAAGTCCTTTGGTTTAGGCGTGACACTCATTTTCAGTTTTTATTGCTTTAAATGCACTTTCAGTCCGAGTTGAGCCCGTTTTTTTACTTTGAATGTTTCTTCATAGGAATAAGTTGTGTAGTCAAATTAATGGTGATTTAGGCGTCAGGAGGTCAACCTGAACTAAATACATGTTGAAATGTGTGCATAAATCCTTTGGTTTAGGCGTGACACTCATTTTCAGTTTTTATTGCTTTAAATGCACTTTCAGTCCGAGTTGAGCCCGTTTTTTTACTTTGAATGTATCTTCATAGGAATAAGTTGTGTAGTCAAATTAATGGTGATTTAGGCTTCAGGAGGTCAACCTGAACTAAATACATGTTGAAATGTGTGCATAAGTCCTTTGGTTTAGGCGTGACACTCATTTTCAGTTTTTACTGCTTTAAATGCACTTTCAGTCCGAGTTGAGCCCGTTTTTTTACTTTGAATGTATCTTCATAGGATTAAGTTGTGTAGTCAAATTAATGGTGATTTAGGCTTCAGGAGGTCAACCTGAACTAAATACATGTTGAAATGTGTGCATAAGTCCTTTGGTTTAGGCGTGACACTCATTTTGAGTTTTTATTGCTTTAAATGCACTTTCAGGCCTAGTTGAGCACGTTTTGTGACTTTGAATGTACCTTCATAGGAATGAGTTGTGTAGTCAAATTAATGCTCATTTAGGCTTCAGGAGGTCAACCTGAACTAAATACATGTTGAAATGTGTGCATAAGTCCTTTGGTTTAGGCGTGACACTCATTTTCAGTTTTTATTGCTTTAAATGCACTTTCAGTCCGAGTTGAGCCGTTTTTTTACTTTGAATGTATCTTCATAGGAATAAGTTGTGTAGTCAAATTAATGCTCATTTAGGCTTCAGAATGTCAACCTGAACTAAATACATGTTGAAATGTGTGCATAAGTCCTTTGGTTTAGGCGTGACACTCATTTTGAGTTTTTATTGCTTTAAATGCACTTTCAGGCCTAGTTGAGCACGTTTTGTGACTTTGAATGTACCTTCATAGGAATAAGTTGTGTAGTCAAATTAATGCTCATTTAGGCTTCAGGAGGTCAACCTGAACTAAATACATGTTGAAATGTGTGCGTAAGGCCTTTGGTTTAGGCGCGACACTCATTTTGAGTTTTTATTGCTTTAAATGCATTTTCAGGCCGAGTAGAGCACGTTTTTTTACTTTGAATGTATCTTCATAGGAATAAGTTGTGTAGTCAAATTAATGCTCATTTAGGCTTCAGGACGTCAACCTGAACTAAATGCATGTTGAAATGTGTGCATAAGTCCTTTGGTTTAGGCGTGACACTCATTTTCAGTTGTTATTGCTTTAAATGCACTTTCAGTCCGAGTTGAGCCCGTTTTTTTACTTTGAATGTTCCTTCATAGGAATGAGTTGTGTAGTCAAATTAATGCTCATTTAGGCTTCAGAAGGTCAACCTGAACTAAATACATGTTGAAATGTGTGCATAAGTCCTTTGGTTTAGGCGTGACACTCATTTTGAGTTTTTATTGCTTTAAATGCATTTTCAGGCCGAGTAGAGCACGTTTTTTTACTTTGAATGTATCTTCATAGGAATAAGTTGTGTAGTCAAATTAATGCTCATTTAGGCTTCAGGACGTCAACCTGAACTAAATACATGTTGAAATGTGTGCATAAGTCCTTTGGTTTAGGCGTGACACTCATTTTGAGTTTTTATTGCTTTAAATGCACTTTCAGTCCGAGTTGAGCCCGTTTTTTTACTTTGAATGTATCTTCATAGGATTAAGTTGTGTAGTCAAATTAATGGTGATTTAGGCTTCAGGAGGTCAACCTGAACTAAATACATGTTGAAATGTGTGCATAAGTCCTTTGGTTTAGGCGTGACACTCATTTTTGAGTTTTTTATTGCTTTAAATGCACTTTCAGGCCTAGTTGAGCACGTTTTGTGACTTTGAATGTACCTTCATAGGAATGAGTTGTGTTGTCAAATTAATGCTCATTTAGGCTTCAGGAGGTCAACCTGAACTAAATAAATGTTGAAATGTGTGCATAAGTCATTTGGTCTAGGCGTGACACACATTATGAACCATTGATGAAATAAGTTTTATTTTTAAAAAAGCCAAAAAATGTGAAAGGGACGAAATTACAAATGTCCTGTGTGTTTCACATAGAGTACATACAGGCCAGCGATCCCGCTCCCTCTCTTTCTCTGTGACACACACGCTTCCGAGCGCGCCAGCACGCAGCAAGCACACACACAAACGCACGCACACACACTCACACATACGTACGCACAGACGAGCACGTATCGTAAACAACACACCAACGATGATTTAGATCAAAGAAACACTCACACATGAATGGGCACACGATCACGCGCGCGCAAACACACACACAAACTCATGAGAGGCACACACATCCGCACACGCTACGCATGTAAACAACATTTGGACACTGATTGAAGATCAAAGACTAACCCACGTGGAAGACTGAAAGATGCACAGCCAATCACCTAGGCTTTGCATCTTTTCACCTCCCCCTGCTCTCACACCACGTGGGCTAGATCCACTCGGGCTGTCATTGGTGGACGTCGTCGGTGTCAGAACAAATCAAGTGCAAGCAAAAGTTAAAACCTCTGAGTAATTCGTCATTTTTATCCGAATACAGTACTTTTTTGGGGGGGGGGGTGCGCACAACACACACGCACGCACCCACACAAACACACACAAACACACGCACACACTTACACACTCTCACACACGCACGCACACATACACTAGCAGGCATCGGAAACAACACTTTAGACGTTGAAATGTGTGCAGACGTCCTTTGGTTTAGGCGTGACACTCATTTTGAGTTTTTATTGCTTTAAATGCACTTTCAGGCCTAGTTGAGCACGTTTTGTGACTTTGAATGTACCTTCATAGGAATGAGTTGTGTAGTCAAATTAATGCTCATTTAGGCTTCAGGAGGTCAACCTGAACTAAATACATGTTGAAATGTGTGCATAAGTCCTTTGGTTTAGGCGTGACACTCATTTTCAGTTTTTATTGCTTTAAATGCACTTTCAGTCCGAATTGAGCCCGTTTTTTTACTTTGAATGTTCCTTCATAGGAATAAGTTGTGTAGTCAAATTAATGCTCATTTAGGCTTCAGGAGGTCAACCTGAACTAAATACATGTTGAAATGTGTGTATAAGTCCTTTGGTTTAGGCGTGACACTCAATTTGAGTTTTTATTGCTTTAAATGCATTTTCAGGCCGAGTAGAGCACGTTTCTGAGTTTGAATGTATCTTCATAGGAATGAGTTGTGTGATCAAATTAATGCTCATTTAGGCTTCAGAATGTCAACCTGAACTAAATACATGTTGAAATGTGTGCATAAGTCCTTTGGTTTAGGCGTGACACTCATTTTCAGTTTTTATTGCTTTAAATGCACTTTCAGGCCTAGTTGAGCACGTTTTGTGACTTTTAATGTACCTTCATAGGAATGAGTTGTGTAGTCAAATTAATGCTCATTTAGGCTTCAGAATGTCAACCTGAACTAAATACATGTTGAAATGTGTGCATAAGTCCTTTGGTTTAGGCGTGACACTCATTTTGAGTTTTTATTGCTTTAAATGCACTTTCAGGCCTAGTTGAGCACGTTTTGTGACTTTGAATGTACCTTCATAGGAATGAGTTGTGTAGTCAAATTAATGCTCATTTAGGCTTCAGGAGGTCAACCTGAACTAAATACATGTTGAAATGTGTGCGTAAGGCCTTTGGTTTAGGCGCGACACTCATTTTGAGTTTTTATTGCTTTAAATGCATTTTCAGGCCGAGTAGAGCACGTTTTTTTACTTTGAATGTATCTTCATAGGAATAAGTTGTGTAGTCAAATTAATGCTCATTTAGGCTTCAGGACGTCAACCTGAACTAAATACATGTTGAAATGTGTGCATAAGTCCTTTGGTTTAGGCGTGACACTCATTTTCAGTTGTTATTGCTTTAAATGCACTTTCAGTCCGAGTTGAGCCCGTTTTTTTACTTTGAATGTTCCTTCATAGGATTAAGTTGTGTAGTCAAATTAATGGTGATTTAGGCTTCAGGAGGTCAACCTGAACTAAATACATTTTGAAATGTGTGCATAAGTCCTTTGGTTTAGGCGTGACACTCATTTTGAGTTTTTATTGCTTTAAATGCACTTTCAGGCCTAGTTGAGCACGTTTTGTGACTTTGAATGTACCTTCATAGGAATGAGTTGTGTAGTCAAATTAATGCTCATTTAGGCTTCAGGAGGTCAACCTGAACTAAATACATGTTGAAATGTGTGCATAAGTCCTTTGGTTTAGGCGTGACACACATTTTCAGTTTTTATTGCTTTAAATGCACTTTCAGTCCGAGTTGAGCACGTTTTGTGACTTTGAATGTACCTTCATAGGAATGAGTTGTGTAGTCAAATAAATGCTCATTTAGGCTTCAGGAGGTCAACCTGAACTAAATACATGTTGAAATGTGTGCATAAGTCCTTTGGTTTTGGCGTGACACTCATTTTCAGTTTTTATTGCTTTAAATGCATTTTCAGGCCGAGTAGAGCACGTTTCTGAGTTTGAATGTGTCTTCATAGGAATGAGTTGTGTGATCAAATTAATGGTGATTTAGGCTTCAGGAGGTCAACCTGAACTAAATACATGTTGAAATGTGTGCATAAGTCCTTTGGTTTAGGCGTGACACTCATTTTGAGTTTTTATTGCTTTAAATGCACTTTCAGGCCTAGTTGAGCACGTTTTGTGACTTTGAATGTACCTTCATAGGAATGAGTTGTGTAGTCAAATTAATGCTCATTTAGGCTTCAGGAGGTCAACCTGAACTAAATACATGTTCAAATGTGTGCGTAAGGCCTTTGGTTTAGGCGCGACACTCATTTTGAGTTTTTATTGCTTTAAATGCATTTTCAGGCCGAGTAGAGCACGTTTTTTTACTTTGAATGTATCTTCATAGGAATAAGTTGTGTAGTCAAATTAATGCTCATTTAGGCCTCAGGACGTCAACCTGAACTAAATACATGTTGAAATGTGTGCATAAGTCCTTTGGTTTAGGCGTGACACTCATTTTCAGTTTTTATTGCTTTAAATGCACTTTCAGTCCGAGTTGAGCCCGTTTTTTTACTTTGAATGTTTCTTCATAGGAATAAGTTGTGTAGTCAAATTAATGGTGATTTAGGCTTCAGGAGGTCAACCTGAACTAAATACATGTTGAAATGTGTGCATAAGTCCTTTGGTTTAGGCGTGACACTCATTTTCAGTTTTTACTGCTTTAAATGCACTTTCAGTCCGAGTTGAGCCCGTTTTTTTACTTTGAATGTATCTTCATAGGATTAAGTTGTGTAGTCAAATTAATGGTGATTTAGGCTTCAGGAGGTCAACCTGAACTAAATACATGTTGAAATGTGTGCATAAGTCCTTTGGTTTAGGCGTGACACTCATTTTGAGTTTTTATTGCTTTAAATGCACTTTCAGGCCTAGTTGAGCACGTTTTGTGACTTTGAATGTACCTTCATAGGAATGAGTTGTGTAGTCAAATTAATGCTCATTTAGGCTTCAGGAGGTCAACCTGAACTAAATACATGTTGAAATGTGTGCATAAGTCCTTTGGTTTAGGCGTGACACTCATTTTCAGTTTTTATTGCTTTAAATGCACTTTCAGTCCGAGTTGAGCCGTTTTTTTACTTTGAATGTATCTTCATAGGAATAAGTTGTGTAGTCAAATTAATGCTCATTTAGGCTTCAGAATGTCAACCTGAACTAAATACATGTTGAAATGTGTGCATAAGTCCTTTGGTTTAGGCGTGACACTCATTTTGAGTTTTTATTGCTTTAAATGCACTTTCAGGCCTAGTTGAGCACGTTTTGTGACTTTGAATGTACCTTCATAGGAATGAGTTGTGTAGTCAAATTAATGCTCATTTAGGCTTCAGGAGGTCAACCTGAACTAAATACATGTTGAAATGTGTGCATAAGTCCTTTGGTTTAGGCGTGACACTCATTTTGAGTTTTTATTGCTTTAAATGCACTTTCAGTCCGAGTTGAGCCCGTTTTTTTACTTTGAATGTTCCTTCATAGGAATGAGTTGTGTAGTCAAATTAATGCTCATTTAGGCTTCAGAATGTCAACCTGAACTAAATACATGTTGAAATGTGTGCAATAGTCCTTTGGTTTAGGCGTGACACTCATTTTGAGTTTTTATTGCTTTAAATGCATTTTCACGCCGAGTAGAGCACGTTTCTGAGTTTGAATGTATCTTCATAGGAATGAGTTGTGTGATCAAATTAATGGTGATTTAGGCTTCAGGAGGTCAACATGAACTAAATACATGTTGAAATGTGTGCAGACGTCCTTTGGTTTAGGCGTGACACTCATTTTGAGTTTTTATTGCTTTAAATGCACTTTCAGGCCTAGTTGAGCACGTTTTGTGACTTTGAATGTACCTTCATAGGAATGAGTTGTGTAGTCAAATTAATGCTCATTTAGGCTTCAGGAGGTCAACCTGAACTAAATACATGTTGAAATGTGTGCGTAAGGCCTTTGGTTTAGGCGCGACACTCATTTTGAGTTTTTATTGCTTTAAATGCATTTTCAGGCCGAGTAGAGCACGTTTTTTTACTTTGAATGTATCTTCATAGGAATAAGTTGTGTAGTCAAATTAATGCTCATTTAGGCTTCAGGACGTCAACCTGAACTAAATGCATGTTGAAATGTGTGCATAAGTCCTTTGGTTTAGGCGTGACACTCATTTTCAGTTGTTATTGCTTTAAATGCACTTTCAGTCCGAGTTGAGCCCGTTTTTTTACTTTGAATGTTCCTTCATAGGAATGAGTTGTGTAGTCAAATTAATGCTCATTTAGGCTTCAGAAGGTCAACCTGAACTAAATACATGTTGAAATGTGTGCATAAGTCCTTTGGTTTAGGCGTGACACTCATTTTGAGTTTTTATTGCTTTAAATGCATTTTCAGGCCGAGTAGAGCACGTTTTTTTACTTTGAATGTATCTTCATAGGAATAAGTTGTGTAGTCAAATTAATGCTCATTTAGGCTTCAGGACGTCAACCTGAACTAAATACATGTTGAAATGTGTGCATAAGTCCTTTGGTTTAGGCGTGACACTCATTTTGAGTTTTTATTGCTTTAAATGCACTTTCAGTCCGAGTTGAGCCCGTTTTTTTACTTTGAATGTATCTTCATAGGATTAAGTTGTGTAGTCAAATTAATGGTGATTTAGGCTTCAGGAGGTCAACCTGAACTAAATACATGTTGAAATGTGTGCATAAGTCCTTTGGTTTAGGCGTGACACTCATTTTGAGTTTTTATTGCTTTAAATGCACTTTCAGGCCTAGTTGAGCACGTTTTGTGACTTTGAATGTACCTTCATAGGAATGAGTTGTGTAGTCAAATTAATGCTCATTTAGGCTTCAGGAGGTCAACCTGAACTAAATACATGTTGAAATGTGTGCATAAGTCCTTTGGTTTAGGCGTGACACACATTTTCAGTTTTTATTGCTTTAAATGCACTTTCAGTCCGAGTTGAGCACGTTTTGTGACTTTGAATGTACCTTCATAGGAATGAGTTGTGTAGTCAAATAAATGCTCATTTAGGCTTCAGGAGGTCAACCTGAACTAAATACATGTTGAAATGTGTGCATAAGTCCTTTGGTTTTGGCGTGACACTCATTTTCAGTTTTTATTGCTTTAAATGCATTTTCAGGCCGAGTAGAGCACGTTTCTGAGTTTGAATGTGTCTTCATAGGAATGAGTTGTGTGATCAAATTAATGGTGATTTAGGCTTCAGGAGGTCAACCTGAACTAAATACATGTTGAAATGTGTGCATAAGTCCTTTGGTTTAGGCGTGACACTCATTTTGAGTTTTTATTGCTTTAAATGCACTTTCAGGCCTAGTTGAGCACGTTTTGTGACTTTGAATGTACCTTCATAGGAATGAGTTGTGTAGTCAAATTAATGCTCATTTAGGGTTCAGGAGGTCAACCTGAACTAAATACATGTTGAAATGTGTGCATAAGTCCTTTGGTTTAGGCGTGACACTCATTTTCAGTTTTTATTGCTTTAAATGCACTTTCAGTCCGAGTTGAGCCGTTTTTTTACTTTGAATGTATCTTCATAGGAATAAGTTGTGTAGTCAAATTAATGCTCATTTAGGCTTCAGGAGGTCAACCTGAACTAAATACATGTTGAAATGTGTGCATAAGTCCTTTGGTTTAGGCGTGACACTCATTTTTGAGTTTTTTATTGCTTTAAATGCACTTTCAGGCCTAGTTGAGCACGTTTTGTGACTTTGAATGTACCTTCATAGGAATGAGTTGTGTTGTCAAATTAATGCTCATTTAGGCTTCAGGAGGTCAACCTGAACTAAATAAATGTTGAAATGTGTGCATAAGTCATTTGGTCTAGGCGTGACACACATTATGAACCATTGATGAAATAAGTTTTATTTTTAAAAAAGCCAAAAAATGTGAAAGGGACGAAATTACAAATGTCCTGTGTGTTTCACATAGAGTACATACAGGCCAGCGATCCCGCTCCCTCTCTTTCTCTGTGACACACACGCTTCCGAGCGCGCCAGCACGCAGCAAGCACACACACAAACGCACGCACACACACTCACACATACGTACGCACAGACGAGCACGTATCGTAAACAACACACCAACGATGATTTAGATCAAAGAAACACTCACACATGAATGGGCACACGATCACGCGCGCGCAAACACACACACAAACTCATGAGAGGCACACACATCCGCACACGCTACGCATGTAAACAACATTTGGACACTGATTGAAGATCAAAGACTAACCCACGTGGAAGACTGAAAGATGCACAGCCAATCACCTAGGCTTTGCATCTTTTCACCTCCCCCTGCTCTCACACCACGTGGGCTAGATCCACTCGGGCTGTCATTGGTGGACGTCGTCGGTGTCAGAACAAATCAAGTGCAAGCAAAAGTTAAAACCTCTGAGTAATTCGTCATTTTTATCCGAATACAGTACTTTTTTGGGGGGGGGGGTGCGCACAACACACACGCACGCACCCACACAAACACACACAAACACACGCACACACTTACACACTCTCACACACGCACGCACACATACACTAGCAGGCATCGGAAACAACACTTTAGACGTTGAAATGTGTGCAGACGTCCTTTGGTTTAGGCGTGACACTCATTTTGAGTTTTTATTGCTTTAAATGCACTTTCAGGCCTAGTTGAGCACGTTTTGTGACTTTGAATGTACCTTCATAGGAATGAGTTGTGTAGTCAAATTAATGCTCATTTAGGCTTCAGGAGGTCAACCTGAACTAAATACATGTTGAAATGTGTGCATAAGTCCTTTGGTTTAGGCGTGACACTCATTTTCAGTTTTTATTGCTTTAAATGCACTTTCAGTCCGAATTGAGCCCGTTTTTTTACTTTGAATGTTCCTTCATAGGAATAAGTTGTGTAGTCAAATTAATGCTCATTTAGGCTTCAGGAGGTCAACCTGAACTAAATACATGTTGAAATGTGTGTATAAGTCCTTTGGTTTAGGCGTGACACTCAATTTGAGTTTTTATTGCTTTAAATGCATTTTCAGGCCGAGTAGAGCACGTTTCTGAGTTTGAATGTATCTTCATAGGAATGAGTTGTGTGATCAAATTAATGCTCATTTAGGCTTCAGAATGTCAACCTGAACTAAATACATGTTGAAATGTGTGCATAAGTCCTTTGGTTTAGGCGTGACACTCATTTTCAGTTTTTATTGCTTTAAATGCACTTTCAGGCCTAGTTGAGCACGTTTTGTGACTTTTAATGTACCTTCATAGGAATGAGTTGTGTAGTCAAATTATACTCATTTAGGCTTCAGGAGGTTAACCTGAACTAAATACATGTTGAAATGTGTGCATAAGTCCTTTGGTTTAGGCGTGACACTCATTTTCAGTTGTTATTGCTTTAAATGCACTTTCAGTCCGAGTTGAGCCGGTTTTTTTACTTTGAATGTTCCTTCATAGGAATGAGTTGTGTAGTCAAATTAATGCTCATTTAGGCTTCAGAAGGTCAACCTGAACTAAATACATGTTGAAATGTGTGCATAAGTCCTTTGGTTTAGGCGTGACACTCATTTTGAGTTTTTATTGCTTTAAATGCATTTTCAGGCCGAGTAGAGCACGTTTTTTTACTTTGAATGTATCTTCATAGGAATAAGTTGTGTAGTCAAATTAATGCTCATTTAGGCTTCAGGACGTCAACCTGAACTAAATACATGTTGAAATGTGTGCATAAGTCCTTTGGTTTAGGCGTGACACTCATTTTCAGTTTTTACTGCTTTAAATGCACTTTCAGTCCGAGTTGAGCCCGTTTTTTTACTTTGAATGTATCTTCATAGGATTAAGTTGTGTAGTCAAATTAATGGTGATTTAGGCTTCAGGAGGTCAACCTGAACTAAATACATGTTGAAATGTGTGCATAAGTCCTTCAGTTTAGGCGTGACACTCATTTTGAGTTTTTATTGCTTTAAATGCACTTTCAGGCCTAGTTGAGCACGTTTTGTGACTTTGAATGTACCTTCATAGGAATGAGTTGTGTAGTCAAATTAATGCTCATTTAGGCTTCAGGAGGTCAACCTGAACTAAATACATGTTGAAATGTGTGCGTAAGGCCTTTGGTTTAGGCGCGACACTCATTTTGAGTTTTTATTGCTTTAAATGCATTTTCAGGCCGAGTAGAGCACGTTTTTTTACTTTGAATGTATCTTCATAGGAATAAGTTGTGTAGTCAAATTAATGCTCATTTAGGCCTCAGGACGTCAACCTGAACTAAATACATGTTGAAATGTGTGCATAAGTCCTTTGGTTTAGGCGTGACACTCATTTTCAGTTTTTATTGCTTTAAATGCACTTTCAGTCCGAGTTGAGCCCGTTTTTTTACTTTGAATGTTTCTTCATAGGAATAAGTTGTGTAGTCAAATTAATGGTGATTTAGGCGTCAGGAGGTCAACCTGAACTAAATACATGTTGAAATGTGTGCATAAATCCTTTGGTTTAGGCGTGACACTCATTTTCAGTTTTTATTGCTTTAAATGCACTTTCAGTCCGAGTTGAGCCCGTTTTTTTACTTTGAATGTATCTTCATAGGAATAAGTTGTGTAGTCAAATTAATGGTGATTTAGGCTTCAGGAGGTCAACCTGAACTAAATACATGTTGAAATGTGTGCATAAGTCCTTTGGTTTAGGCGTGACACTCATTTTCAGTTTTTACTGCTTTAAATGCACTTTCAGTCCGAGTTGAGCCCGTTTTTTTACTTTGAATGTATCTTCATAGGATTAAGTTGTGTAGTCAAATTAATGGTTATTTAGGCTTCAGGAGGTCAACCTGAACTAAATACATGTTGAAATGTGTGCATAAGTCCTTTGGTTTAGGCGTGACACTCATTTTGAGTTTTTATTGCTTTAAATGCACTTTCAGGCCTAGTTGAGCACGTTTTGTGACTTTGAATGTACCTTCATAGGAATGAGTTGTGTAGTCAAATTAATGCTCATTTAGGCTTCAGGAGGTCAACCTGAACTAAATACATGTTGAAATGTGTGCATAAGTCCTTTGGTTTAGGCGTGACACTCATTTTCAGTTTTTATTGCTTTAAATGCACTTTCAGTCCGAGTTGAGCCGTTTTTTTACTTTGAATGTATCTTCATAGGAATAAGTTGTGTAGTCAAATTAATGCTCATTTAGGCTTCAGAATGTCAACCTGAACTAAATACATGTTGAAATGTGTGCATAAGTCCTTTGGTTTAGGCGTGACACTCATTTTGAGTTTTTATTGCTTTAAATGCACTTTCAGGCCTAGTTGAGCACGTTTTGTGACTTTGAATGTACCTTCATAGGAATAAGTTGTGTAGTCAAATTAATGCTCATTTAGGCTTCAGGAGGTCAACCTGAACTAAATACATGTTGAAATGTGTGCGTAAGGCCTTTGGTTTAGGCGCGACACTCATTTTGAGTTTTTATTGCTTTAAATGCATTTTCAGGCCGAGTAGAGCACGTTTTTTTACTTTGAATGTATCTTCATAGGAATAAGTTGTGTAGTCAAATTAATGCTCATTTAGGCTTCAGGACGTCAACCTGAACTAAATGCATGTTGAAATGTGTGCATAAGTCCTTTGGTTTAGGCGTGACACTCATTTTCAGTTGTTATTGCTTTAAATGCACTTTCAGTCCGAGTTGAGCCCGTTTTTTTACTTTGAATGTTCCTTCATAGGAATGAGTTGTGTAGTCAAATTAATGCTCATTTAGGCTTCAGAAGGTCAACCTGAACTAAATACATGTTGAAATGTGTGCATAAGTCCTTTGGTTTAGGCGTGACACTCATTTTGAGTTTTTATTGCTTTAAATGCATTTTCAGGCCGAGTAGAGCACGTTTTTTTACTTTGAATGTATCTTCATAGGAATAAGTTGTGTAGTCAAATTAATGCTCATTTAGGCTTCAGGACGTCAACCTGAACTAAATACATGTTGAAATGTGTGCATAAGTCCTTTGGTTTAGGCGTGACACTCATTTTGAGTTTTTATTGCTTTAAATGCACTTTCAGTCCGAGTTGAGCCCGTTTTTTTACTTTGAATGTATCTTCATAGGATTAAGTTGTGTAGTCAAATTAATGGTGATTTAGGCTTCAGGAGGTCAACCTGAACTAAATACATGTTGAAATGTGTGCATAAGTCCTTTGGTTTAGGCGTGACACTCATTTTTGAGTTTTTTATTGCTTTAAATGCACTTTCAGGCCTAGTTGAGCACGTTTTGTGACTTTGAATGTACCTTCATAGGAATGAGTTGTGTTGTCAAATTAATGCTCATTTAGGCTTCAGGAGGTCAACCTGAACTAAATAAATGTTGAAATGTGTGCATAAGTCATTTGGTCTAGGCGTGACACACATTATGAACCATTGATGAAATAAGTTTTATTTTTAAAAAAGCCAAAAAATGTGAAAGGGACGAAATTACAAATGTCCTGTGTGTTTCACATAGAGTACATACAGGCCAGCGATCCCGCTCCCTCTCTTTCTCTGTGACACACACGCTTCCGAGCGCGCCAGCACGCAGCAAGCACACACACAAACGCACGCACACACACTCACACATACGTACGCACAGACGAGCACGTATCGTAAACAACACACCAACGATGATTTAGATCAAAGAAACACTCACACATGAATGGGCACACGATCACGCGCGCGCAAACACACACACAAACTCATGAGAGGCACACACATCCGCACACGCTACGCATGTAAACAACATTTGGACACTGATTGAAGATCAAAGACTAACCCACGTGGAAGACTGAAAGATGCACAGCCAATCACCTAGGCTTTGCATCTTTTCACCTCCCCCTGCTCTCACACCACGTGGGCTAGATCCACTCGGGCTGTCATTGGTGGACGTCGTCGGTGTCAGAACAAATCAAGTGCAAGCAAAAGTTAAAACCTCTGAGTAATTCGTCATTTTTATCCGAATACAGTACTTTTTTGGGGGGGGGGTGCGCACAACACACACGCACGCACCCACACAAACACACACAAACACACGCACACACTTACACACTCTCACACACGCACGCACACATACACTAGCAGGCATCGGAAACAACACTTTAGACGTTGAAATGTGTGCAGACGTCCTTTGGTTTAGGCGTGACACTCATTTTGAGTTTTTATTGCTTTAAATGCACTTTCAGGCCTAGTTGAGCACGTTTTGTGACTTTGAATGTACCTTCATAGGAATGAGTTGTGTAGTCAAATTAATGCTCATTTAGGCTTCAGGAGGTCAACCTGAACTAAATACATGTTGAAATGTGTGCATAAGTCCTTTGGTTTAGGCGTGACACTCATTTTCAGTTTTTATTGCTTTAAATGCACTTTCAGTCCGAATTGAGCCCGTTTTTTTACTTTGAATGTTCCTTCATAGGAATAAGTTGTGTAGTCAAATTAATGCTCATTTAGGCTTCAGGAGGTCAACCTGAACTAAATACATGTTGAAATGTGTGTATAAGTCCTTTGGTTTAGGCGTGACACTCAATTTGAGTTTTTATTGCTTTAAATGCATTTTCAGGCCGAGTAGAGCACGTTTCTGAGTTTGAATGTATCTTCATAGGAATGAGTTGTGTGATCAAATTAATGCTCATTTAGGCTTCAGAATGTCAACCTGAACTAAATACATGTTGAAATGTGTGCATAAGTCCTTTGGTTTAGGCGTGACACTCATTTTCAGTTTTTATTGCTTTAAATGCACTTTCAGGCCTAGTTGAGCACGTTTTGTGACTTTTAATGTACCTTCATAGGAATGAGTTGTGTAGTCAAATTATACTCATTTAGGCTTCAGGAGGTCAACCTGAACTAAATACATGTTGAAATGTGTGCATAAGTCCTTTGGTTTAGGCGTGACACTCATTTTCAGTTGTTATTGCTTTAAATGCACTTTCAGTCCGAGTTGAGCCGGTTTTTTTACTTTGAATGTTCCTTCATAGGAATGAGTTGTGTAGTCAAATTAATGCTCATTTAGGCTTCAGAAGGTCAACCTGAACTAAATACATGTTGAAATGTGTGCATAAGTCCTTCAGTTTAGGCGTGACACTCATTTTGAGTTTTTATTGCTTTAAATGCACTTTCAGGCCTAGTTGAGCACGTTTTGTGACTTTGAATGTACCTTCATAGGAATGAGTTGTGTAGTCAAATTAATGCTCATTTAGGCTTCAGGAGGTCAACCTGAACTAAATACATGTTGAAATGTGTGCATAAGTCCTTTGGTTTAGGCGTGACACACATTTTCAGTTTTTATTGCTTTAAATGCACTTTCAGTCCGAGTTGAGCACGTTTTGTGACTTTGAATGTACCTTCATAGGAATGAGTTGTGTAGTCAAATAAATGCTCATTTAGGCTTCAGGAGGTCAACCTGAACTAAATACATGTTGAAATGTGTGCATAAGTCCTTTGGTTTTGGCGTGACACTCATTTTCAGTTTTTATTGCTTTAAATGCATTTTCAGGCCGAGTAGAGCACGTTTCTGAGTTTGAATGTGTCTTCATAGGAATGAGTTGTGTGATCAAATTAATGGTGATTTAGGCTTCAGGAGGTCAACCTGAACTAAATACATGTTGAAATGTGTGCATAAGTCCTTTGGTTTAGGCGTGACACTCATTTTGAGTTTTTATTGCTTTAAATGCACTTTCAGGCCTAGTTGAGCACGTTTTGTGACTTTGAATGTACCTTCATAGGAATGAGTTGTGTAGTCAAATTAATGCTCATTTAGGGTTCAGGAGGTCAACCTGAACTAAATACATGTTGAAATGTGTGCATAAGTCCTTTGGTTTAGGCGTGACACTCATTTTCAGTTTTTATTGCTTTAAATGCACTTTCAGTCCGAGTTGAGCCGTTTTTTTACTTTGAATGTATCTTCATAGGAATAAGTTGTGTAGTCAAATTAATGCTCATTTAGGCTTCAGAATGTCAACCTGAACTAAATACATGTTGAAATGTGTGCATAAGTCCTTTGGTTTAGGTGTGACACTCATTTTGAGTTTTTATTGCTTTAAATGCACTTTCAGGCCTAGTTGAGCACGTTTTGTGACTTTGAATGTACCTTCATAGGAATGAGTTGTGTAGTCAAATTAATGCTCATTTAGGCTTCAGGAGGTCAACCTGAACTAAATACATGTTGAAATGTGTGCATAAGTCCTTTAGTTTAGGCGTGACACTCATTTTCAGTTTTTATTGCTTTAAATGCACTTTCAGTCCGAGTTGAGCCCGTTTTTTTACTTTGAATGTTCCTTCATAGGAATGAGTTGTGTAGTCAAATTAATGCTCATTTAGGCTTCAGGAGGTCAACCTGAACTAAATACATGTTGAAATGTGTGCGTAAGGCCTTTGGTTTAGGCGCGACACTCATTTTGAGTTTTTATTGCTTTAAATGCATTTTCAGGCCGAGTAGAGCACGTTTTTTTACTTTGAATGTATCTTCATAGGAATAATTTGTGTAGTCAAATTAATGGTGATTTAGGCTTCAGGAGGTCAACCTGAACTAAATAAATGTTGAAATGTGTGCATAAGTCCTTTGGTTTAGGCGTGACACTCATTTTCAGTTTTTATTGCTTTAAATGCACTTTCAGTCCGAGTTGAGCCCGTTTTTTTACTTTGAATGTATCTTCATAGGAATAAGTTGTGTAGTCAAATTAATGGTGATTTAGGCTTCAGGAGGTCAACCTGAACTAAATACATGTTGAAATGTGTGCATAAGTCCTTTGGTTTAGGCGTGACACTCATTTTCAGTTTTTATTGCTTTAAATG
Source organism: Hippocampus zosterae (assembly GCF_025434085.1). NCBI lineage: Eukaryota > Metazoa > Chordata > Actinopteri > Syngnathiformes > Syngnathidae > Hippocampus > Hippocampus zosterae. Next base: position 12,727,300 of record NC_067469.1, read on the forward strand.
CATTTTCAGGCCGAGTAGAGCACGTTTCTGAGTTTGAATGTGTCTTCATAGGAATGAGTTGTGTGATCAAATTAATGGTGATTTAGGCTTCAGGAGGTCAACCTGAACTAAATACATGTTGAAATGTGTGCATAAGTCCTTTGGTTTAGGCGTGACACTCATTTTGAGTTTTTATTGCTTTAAATGCACTTTCAGGCCTAGTTGAGCACGTTTTGTGACTTTGAATGTACCTTCATAGGAATGAGTTGTGTAGTCAAATTAATGCTCATTTAGGGTTCAGGAGGTCAAACTGAACTAAATACATGTTGAAATGTGTGCATAAGTCCTTTGGTTTAGGCGTGACACTCATTTTCAGTTTTTATTGCTTTAAATGCACTTTCAGTCCGAGTTGAGCCGTTTTTTTACTTTGAATGTATCTTCATAGGAATAAGTTGTGTAGTCAAATTAATGCTCATTTAGGCTTCAGAATGTCAACCTGAACTAAATACATGTTGAAATGTGTGCATAAGTCCTTTGGTTTAGGTGTGACACTCATTTTGAGTTTTTATTGCTTTAAATGCACTTTCAGGCCTAGTTGAGCACGTTTTGTGACTTTGAATGTACCTTCATAGGAATGAGTTGTGTAGTCAAATTAATGCTCATTTAGGCTTAAGGAGGTCAACCTGAACTAAATACATGTTGAAATGTGTGCATAAGTCCTTTATTTTAGGCGTGACACTCATTTTCAGTTTTTATTGCTTTAAATGCACTTTCAGTCCGAGTTGAGCCCGTTTTTTTACTTTGAATGTTCCTTCATAGGAATGAGTTGTGTAGTCAAATTAATGCTCATTTAGGCTTCAGGAGGTCAACCTGAACTAAATACATGTTGAAATGTGTGCGTAAGGCCTTTGGTTTAGGCGCGACACTCATTTTGAGTTTTTATTGCTTTAAATGCATTTTCAGGCCGAGTAGAGCACGTTTTTTTACTTTGAATGTATCTTCATAGGAATAAGTTGTGTAGTCAAATTAATGGTGATTTAGGCTTCAGGAGGTCAACCTGAACTAAATAAATGTTGAAATGTGTGCATAAGTCCTTTGGTTTAGGCGTGACACTCATTTTCAGTTTTTATTGCTTTAAATGCACTTTCAGTCCGAGTTGAGCCCGTTTTTTTACTTTGAATGTATCTTCATAGGATTAAGTTGTGTAGTCAAATTAATGGTGATTTAGGCTTCAGGAGGTCAACCTGAACTAAATACATGTTGAAATGTGTGCATAAGTCCTTTGGTTTAGGCGTGACACTCATTTTGAGTTTTTATTGCTTTAAATGCACTTTCAGGCCTAGTTGAGCACGTTTTGTGACTTTGAATGTACCTTCATAGGAATGAGTTGTGTAGTCAAATTAATGCTCATTTAGGCTTCAGGAGGTCAACCTGAACTACATACATGTTGAAATGTGTGCATAAGTCCTTTGGTTTAGGCGTGACACTCATTTTCAGTTTTTATTGCTTTAAATGCACTTTCAGTCCGAGTTGAGCCGTTTTTTTACTTTGAATGTATCTTCATAGGAATAAGTTGTGTAGTCAAATTAATGCTCATTTAGGCTTCAGAATGTCAACCTGAACTAAATACATGTTGAAATGTGTGCATAAGTCCTTTGGTTTAGGCGTGACACTCATTTTCAGTTTTTATTGCTTTAAATGCACTTTCAGTCCGAGTTGAGCCCGTTTTTTTACTTTGAATGTATCTTCATAGGAATAAGTTGTGTAGTCAAATTAATTGTGATTTAGGCTTCAGGAGGTCAACCTGAACTAAATACATGTTGAAATGTGTGCATAAGTCCTTTCGTTTATGCGTGACACTCATTTTCAGTTTTTATTGCTTTAAATGCACTTTCAGTCCGAGTTGAGCCCGTTTTTTTACTTTGAATGTATCTTCATAGAATTAAGTTGTGTAGTCAAATTAATGGTGATTTAGGCTTCAGGAGGTCAACCTGAACTAAATACATGTTGAAATGTGTGCATAAGTCCTTTGGTTTAGGCGTGACACTCATTTTGAGTTTTTATTGCTTTAAATGCACTTTCAGGCCTAGTTGAGCACGTTTTGTGACTTTGAATGTATCTTCATAGGAATAAGTTGTGTAGTCAAATTAATGGTGATTTAGGCTTCAGGAGGTCAACCTGAACTAAATAAATTTTGAAATGTGTGCATAAGTCCTTTGGTTTAGGCGTGACACTCATTTTCAGTTTTTATTGCTTTAAATGCACTTTCAGTCCGAGTTGAGCCCGTTTTTTTACTTTGAATGTATCTTCATAGGATTAAGTTGTGTAGTCAAATTAATGGTGATTTAGGCTTTAGGAGGTCAACCTGAACTAAATACATGTTGAAATGTGTGCATAAGTCCTTTGGTTTAGGCGTGACACTCATTTTGAGTTTTTATTGCTTTAAATGCACTTTCAGGCCTAGTTGAGCACGTTTTGTGACTTTGAATGTACCTTCATAGGAATGAGTTGTGTAGTAAAATTAATGCTCATTTAGGCTTCAGGAGGTCAACCTGAACTACATACATGTTGAAATGTGTGCATAAGTCCTTTCGTTTAGGCGTGACACTCATTTTCAGTTTTTATTGCTTTAAATGCACTTTCAGTCCGAGTTGAGCCGTTTTTTTACTTTGAATGTATCTTCATAGGAATAAGTTGTGTAGTCAAATTAATGCTCATTTAGGCTTCAGAATGTCAACCTGAACTAAATACATGTTGAAATGTGTGCATAAGTCCTTTGGTTTAGGCGTGACACTCATTTTCAGTTTTTATTGCTTTAAATGCACTTTCAGTCCGAGTTGAGCCCGTTTTTTTACTTTGAATGTATCTTCATAGGAATAAGTTGTGTAGTCAAATTAATGGTGATTTAGGCTTCAGGAGGTCAACCTGAACTAAATACATGTTGAAATGTGTGCATAAGTCCTTTGGTTTATGCGTGACACTCATTTTTGAGTTTTTTATTGCTTTAAATGCACTTTCAGGCCTAGTTGAGCACGTTTTGTGACTTTGAATGTACCTTCATAGGAATGAGTTGTGTAGTCAAATTAATGCTCATTTAGGCTTCAAGGAGGTCACCCTGAACTAAATACATGTTGAAATGTGTGCATAAGTCCTTTGGTTTAGGCGTGACACTCATTTTCAGTTATTATTGCTTTAAATGCACTTTCAGTCCGAGTTGAGCCGTTTTTTTACTTTAAATGTATCTTCATAGGAATAAGTTGTGTAGTCAAATTAATGCTCATTTAGGCTTCAGAATGTCAACCTGAACTAAATACATGTTGAAATGTGTGCATAAGTCCTTTGGTTTAGGCGTGACACTCATTTTGAGTTTTTATTGCTTTAAATGCACTTTCAGGCCTAGTTGAGCACGTTTTGTGACTTTGAATGTACCTTCATAGGAATGAGTTGTGTAGTCAAATTAATGCTCATTTAGGCTTCAGGAGGTCAACCTGAACTAAATACATGTTGAAATGTGTGCATAAGTCCTTTGGTTTAGGCGTGACACTCATTTTCAGTTTTTATTGCTTTAAATGCACTTTCAGTCCGAATTGAGCCCGTTTTTTTACTTTGAATGTTCCTTCATAGGAATAAGTTGTGTAGTCAAATTAATGCTCATTTAGGCTTCAGGAGGTCAACCTGAACTAAATACATGTTGAAATGTGTGTATAAGTCCTTTGGTTTAGGCGTGACACTCAATTTGAGTTTTTATTGCTTTAAATGCATTTTCAGGCCGAGTAGAGCACGTTTCTGAGTTTGAATGTATCTTCATAGGAATGAGTTGTGTGATCAAATTAATGCTCATTTAGGCTTCAGGAGGTCAACCTGAACTGAATACATGTTGAAATGTGTGCATAAGTCCTTTGGTTTAGGCGTGACACTCATTTTGAGTTTTTATTGCTTTAAATGCACTTTCAGGCCTAGTTGAGCACGTTTTGTGACTTTTAATGTACCTTCATAGGAATGAGTTGTGTAGTCAAATTATACTCATTTAGGCTTCAGGAGGTCAACCTGAACTAAATACATGTTGAAATGTGTGCATAAGTCCTTTGGTTTAGGCGTGACACTCATTTTCAGTTGTTATTGCTTTAAATGCACTTTCAGTCCGAGTTGAGCCGGTTTTTTTACTTTGAATGTTCCTTCATAGGAATGAGTTGTGTAGTCAAATTAATGCTCATTTAGGCTTCAGAAGGTCAACCTGAACTAAATACATGTTGAAATGTGTGCATAAGTCCTTTGGTTTAGGCGTGACACTCATTTTGAGTTTTTATTGCTTTAAATGCATTTTCAGGCCGAGTAGAGCACGTTTTTTTACTTTGAATGTATCTTCATAGGAATAAGTTGTGTAGTCAAATTAATGCTCATTTAGGCTTCAGGACGTCAACCTGAACTAAATACATGTTGAAATGTGTGCATAAGTCCTTTGGTTTAGGCGTGACACTCATTTTCAGTTTTTACTGCTTTAAATGCACTTTCAGTCCGAGTTGAGCCCGTTTTTTTACTTTGAATGTATCTTCATAGGATTAAGTTGTGTAGTCAAATTAATGGTGATTTAGGCTTCAGGAGGTCAACCTGAACTAAATACATGTTGAAATGTGTGCATAAGTCCTTCAGTTTAGGCGTGACACTCATTTTGAGTTTTTATTGCTTTAAATGCACTTTCAGGCCTAGTTGAGCACGTTTTGTGACTTTGAATGTACCTTCATAGGAATGAGTTGTGTAGTCAAATTAATGCTCATTTTCAGTTTTTATTGCTTTAAATGCACTTTCAGTCCGAATTGAGCCCGTTTTTTTACTTTGAATGTTCCTTCATAGGAATAAGTTGTGTAGTCAAATTAATGCTCATTTAGGCTTCAGGAGGTCAACCTGAACTAAATACATGTTGAAATGTGTGTATAAGTCCTTTGGTTTAGGCGTGACACTCAATTTGAGTTTTTATTGCTTTAAATGCATTTTCAGGCCGAGTAGAGCACGTTTCTGAGTTTGAATGTATCTTCATAGGAATGAGTTGTGTGATCAAATTAATGCTCATTTAGGCTTCAGAATGTCAACCTGAACTAAATACATGTTGAAATGTGTGCATAAGTCTTTTGGTTTAGGCGTGACACTCATTTTGAGTTTTTATTGCTTTAAATGCACTTTCAGGCCTAGTTGAGCACGTTTTGTGACTTTTAATTTACCTTCATAGGAATGAGTTGTGTAGTCAAATTATACTCATTTAGGCTTCAGGAGGTCAACCTGAACTAAATACATGTTGAAATGTGTGCATAAGTCCTTTGGTTTAGGCGTGACACTCATTTTCAGTTGTTATTGCTTTAAATGCACTTTCAGTCCGAGTTGAGCCGGTTTTTTTACTTTGAATGTTCCTTCATAGGAATGAGTTGTGTAGTCAAATTAATGCTCATTTAGGCTTCAGAAGGTCAACCTGAACTAAATACATGTTGAAATGTGTGCATAAGTCCTTTGGTTTAGGCGTGACACTCATTTTGAGTTTTTATTGCTTTAAATGCATTTTCAGGCCGAGTAGAGCACGTTTTTTTACTTTGAATGTATCTTCATAGGAATAAGTTGTGTAGTCAAATTAATGCTCATTTAGGCTTCAGGACGTCAACCTGAACTAAATACATGTTGAAATGTGTGCATAAGTCCTTTGGTTTAGGCGTGACACTCATTTTCAGTTTTTACTGCTTTAAATGCACTTTCAGTCCGAGTTGAGCCCGTTTTTTTACTTTGAATGTATCTTCATAGGAATAAGTTGTGTAGTCAAATTAATGGTGATTTAGGCTTCAGGAGGTCAACCTGAACTAAATACATGTTGAAATGTGTGCATAAGTCCTTTGGTTTATGCGTGACACTCATTTTTGAGTTTTTTATTGCTTTAAATGCACTTTCAGGCCTAGTTGAGCACGTTTTGTGACTTTGAATGTACCTTCATAGGAATGAGTTGTGTAGTCAAATTAATGCTCATTTAGGCTTCAAGGAGGTCACCCAGAACTAAATACATGTTGAAATGTGTGCATAAGTCCTTTGGTTTAGGCGTGACACTCATTTTCAGTTATTATTGCTTTAAATGCACTTTCAGTCCGAGTTGAGCCGTTTTTTTACTTTAAATCTATCTTCATAGGAATAAGTTGTGTAGTCAAATTAATGCTCATTTAGGCTTCAGAATGTCAACCTGAACTAAATACATGTTGAAATGTGTGCATAAGTCCTTTGGTTTAGGCGTGACACTCATTTTGAGTTTTTATTGCTTTAAATGCACTTTCAGGCCTAGTTGAGCACGTTTTGTGACTTTGAATGTACCTTCATAGGAATGAGTTGTGTAGTCAAATTAATGCTCATTTAGGCTTCAGGAGGTCAACCTGAACTAAATACATGTTGAAATGTGTGCATAAGTCCTTTGGTTTAGGCGTGACACTCATTTTCAGTTTTTATTGCTTTAAATGCACTTTCAGTCCGAATTGAGCCCGTTTTTTTACTTTGAATGTTCCTTCATAGGAATAAGTTGTGTAGTCAAATTAATGCTCATTTAGGCTTCAGGAGGTCAACCTGAACTAAATACATGTTGAAATGTGTGTATAAGTCCTTTGGTTTAGGCGTGACACTCAATTTGAGTTTTTATTGCTTTAAATGCATTTTCAGGCCGAGTAGAGCACGTTTCTGAGTTTGAATGTATCTTCATAGGAATGAGTTGTGTGATCAAATTAATGCTCATTTAGGCTTCAGAATGTCAACCTGAACTAAATACATGTTGAAATGTGTGCATAAGTCCTTTGGTTTAGGCGTGACACTCATTTTGAGTTTTTATTGCTTTAAATGCACTTTCAGGCCTAGTTGAGCACGTTTTGTGACTTTTAATGTACCTTCATAGGAATGAGTTGTGTAGTCAAATTATACTCATTTAGGCTTCAGGAGGTCAACCTGAACTAAATACATGTTGAAATGTGTGCATAAGTCCTTTGGTTTAGGCGTGACACTCATTTTCAGTTGTTATTGCTTTAAATGCACTTTCAGTCCGAGTTGAGCCGGTTTTTTTACTTTGAATGTTCCTTCATAGGAATGAGTTGTGTAGTCAAATTAATGCTCATTTAGGCTTCAGAAGGTCAACCTGAACTAAATACATGTTGAAATGTGTGCATAAGTCCTTTGGTTTAGGCGTGACACTCATTTTGAGTTTTTATTGCTTTAAATGCATTTTCAGGCCGAGTAGAGCACGTTTTTTTACTTTGAATGTATCTTCATAGGAATAAGTTGTGTAGTCAAATTAATGCTCATTTAGGCTTCAGGACGTCAACCTGAACTAAATACATGTTGAAATGTGTGCATAAGTCCTTTGGTTTAGGCGTGACACTCATTTTCAGTTTTTACTGCTTTAAATGCACTTTCAGTCCGAGTTGAGCCCGTTTTTTTACTTTGAATGTATCTTCATAGGATTAAGTTGTGTAGTCAAATTAATGGTGATTTAGGCTTCAGGAGGTCAACCTGAACTAAATACATGTTGAAATGTGTGCATAAGTCCTTCAGTTTAGGCGTGACACTCATTTTGAGTTTTTATTGCTTTAAATGCACTTTCAGGCCTAGTTGAGCACGTTTTGTGACTTTGAATGTACCTTCATAGGAATGAGTTGTGTAGTCAAATTAATGCTCATTTTCAGTTTTTATTGCTTTAAATGCACTTTCAGTCCGAATTGAGCCCGTTTTTTTACTTTGAATGTTCCTTCATAGGAATAAGTTGTGTAGTCAAATTAATGCTCATTTAGGCTTCAGGAGGTCAACCTGAACTAAATACATGTTGAAATGTGTGTATAAGTCCTTTGGTTTAGGCGTGACACTCAATTTGAGTTTTTATTGCTTTAAATGCATTTTCAGGCCGAGTAGAGCACGTTTCTGAGTTTGAATGTATCTTCATAGGAATGAGTTGTGTGATCAAATTAATGCTCATTTAGGCTTCAGAATGTCAACCTGAACTAAATACATGTTGACATGTGTGCATAAGTCCTTTGGTTTAGGCGTGACACTCATTTTGAGTTTTTATTGCTTTAAATGCACTTTCAGGCCTAGTTGAGCACGTTTTGTGACTTTTAATGTACCTTCATAGGAATGAGTTGTGTAGTCAAATTATACTCATTTAGGCTTCAGGAGGTCAACCTGAACTAAATACATGTTGAAATGTGTGCATAAGTCCTTTGGTTTAGGCGTGACACTCATTTTCAGTTGTTATTGCTTTAAATGCACTTTCAGTCCGAGTTGAGCCGGTTTTTTTACTTTGAATGTTCCTTCATAGGAATGAGTTGTGTAGTCAAATTAATGCTCATTTAGGCTTCAGAAGGTCAACCTGAACTAAATACATGTTGAAATGTGTGCATAAGTCCTTTGGTTTAGGCGTGACACTCATTTTGAGTTTTTATTGCTTTAAATGCATTTTCAGGCCGAGTAGAGCACGTTTTTTTACTTTGAATGTATCTTCATAGGAATAAGTTGTGTAGTCAAATTAATGCTCATTTAGGCTTCAGGACGTCAACCTGAACTAAATACATGTTGAAATGTGTGCATAAGTCCTTTGGTTTAGGCGTGACACTCATTTTCAGTTTTTACTGCTTTAAATGCACTTTCAGTCCGAGTTGAGCCCGTTTTTTTACTTTGAATGTTCCTTCATAGGAATGAGTTGTGTAGTCAAATTAATGCTCATTTAGGCTTTAGAAGGTCAACCTGAACTAAATACATGTTGAAATGTGTGCATAAGTCCTTTGGTTTAGGCGTGACACTCATTTTGAGTTTTTATTGCTTTAAATGCATTTTCAGGCCGAGTAGAGCACGTTTTTTTACTTTGAATGTATCTTCATAGGAATAAGTTGTGTAGTCAAATTAATGCTCATTTAGGCTTCAGGACGTCAACCTGAACTAAATACATGTTGAAATGTGTGCATAAGTCCTTTGGTTTAGGCGTGACACTCATTTTCAGTTTTTACTGCTTTAAATGCACTTTCAGTCCGAGTTGAGCCCGTTTTTTTACTTTGAATGTATCTTCATAGGATTAAGTTGTGTAGTCAAATTAATGGTGATTTAGGCTTCAGGAGGTCAACCTGAACTAAATACATGTTGAAATGTGTGCATAAGTCCTTCAGTTTAGGCGTGACACTCATTTTGAGTTTTTATTGCTTTAAATGCACTTTCAGGCCTAGTTGAGCACGTTTTGTGACTTTGAATGTACCTTCATAGGAATGAGTTGTGTAGTCAAATTAATGCTCATTTAGGCTTCAGGAGGTCAACCTGAACTAAATACATGTTGAAATGTGTGCATAAGTCCTTTGGTTTAGGCGTGACACACATTTTCAGTTTTTATTGCTTTAAATGCACTTTCAGTCCGAGTTGAGCACGTTTTGTGACTTTGAATGTACCTTCATAGGAATGAGTTGTGTAGTCAAATAAATGCTCATTTAGGCTTCAGGAGGTCAACCTGAACTAAATACATGTTGAAATGTGTGCATAAGTCCTTTGGTTTTGGCGTGACACTCATTTTCAGTTTTTATTGCTTTAAATGCATTTTCAGGCCGAGTAGAGCACGTTTCTGAGTTTGAATGTGTCTTCATAGGAATGAGTTGTGTGATCAAATTAATGGTGATTTAGGCTTCAGGAGGTCAACCTGAACTAAATACATGTTGAAGTGTGTGCATAAGTCCTTTGGTTTAGGCGTGACACTCATTTTGAGTTTTTATTGCTTTAAATGCACTTTCAGGCCTAGTTGAGCACGTTTTGTGACTTTGAATGTACCTTCATAGGAATGAGTTGTGTAGTCAAATTAATGCTCATTTAGGGTTCAGGAGGTTAACCTGAACTAAATACATGTTGAAATGTGTGCATAAGTCCTTTGGTTTAGGCGTGACACTCATTTTCAGTTTTTATTGCTTTAAATGCACTTTCAGTCCGAGTTGAGCCGTTTTTTTACTTTGAATGTATCTTCATAGGAATAAGTTGTGTAGTCAAATTAATGCTCATTTAGGCTTCAGAATGTCAACCTGAACTAAATACATGTTGAAATGTGTGCATAAGTCCTTTGGTTTAGGTGTGACACTCATTTTGAGTTTTTATTGCTTTAAATGCACTTTCAGGCCTAGTTGAGCACGTTTTGTGACTTTGAATGTACCTTCATAGGAATGAGTTGTGTAGTCAAATTAATGCTCATTTAGGCTTCAGGAGGTCAACCTGAACTAAATACATGTTGAAATGTGTGCATAAGTCCTTTAGTTTAGGCGTGACACTCATTTTCAGTTTTTATTGCTTTAAATGCACTTTCAGTCCGAGTTGAGCCCGTTTTTTTACTTTGAATGTTCCTTCATAGGAATGAGTTGTGTAGTCAAATTAATGCTCATTTAGGCTTCAGGAGGTCAACCTGAACTAAATACATGTTGAAATGTGTGCGTAAGGCCTTTGGTTTAGGCGCGACACTCATTTTGAGTTTTTATTGCTTTAAATGCATTTTCAGGCCGAGTAGAGCACGTTTTTTTACTTTGAATGTATCTTCATAGGAATAAGTTGTGTAGTCAAATTAATGGTGATTTAGGCTTCAGGAGGTCAACCTGAACTAAATACATGTTGAAATGTGTGCATAAGTCCTTTGGTTTAGGCGTGACACTCATTTTGAGTTTTTATTGCTTTAAATGCACTTTCAGGCCTAGTTGAGCACGTTTTGTGACTTTGAATGTACCTTCATAGGAATGAGTTGTGTAGTCAAATTAATGCTCATTTAGGGTTCAGGAGGTCAACCTGAACTAAATACATGTTGAAATGTGTGCATAAGTCCTTTGGTTTAGGCGTGACACTCATTTTCAGTTTTTATTGCTTTAAATGCACTTTCAGTCCGAGTTGAGCCGTTTTTTTACTTTGAATGTATCTTCATAGGAATAAGTTGTGTAGTCAAATTAATGCTCATTTAGGCTTCAGGAGGTCAACCTGAACTAAATACATGTTGAAATGTGTGCATAAGTCCATTAGTTTAGGCGTGACACTCATTTTCAGTTTTTATTGCTTTAAATGCACTTTCAGTCCGAGTTGAGCCCGTTTTTTTACTTTGAATGTTCCTTCATAGGAATGAGTTGTGTAGTCAAATTAATGCTCATTTAGGCTTCAGGAGGTCAACCTGAACTAAATACATGTTGAAATGTGTGCGTAAGGCCTTTGGTTTAGGCGCGACACTCATTTTGAGTTTTTATTGCTTTAAATGCATTTTCAGGCCGAGTAGAGCACGTTTTTTTACTTTGAATGTATCTTCATAGGAATAAGTTGTGTAGTCAAATTAATGGTGATTTAGGCTTCAGGAGGTCAACCTGAACTAAATAAATGTTGAAATGTGTGCATAAGTCCTTTGGTTTAGGCGTGACCCTCATTTTCAGTTTTTATTGCTTTAAATGCACTTTCAGTCCGAGTTGAGCCCGTTTTTTTACTTTGAATGTATCTTCATAGGATTAAGTTGTGTAGTCAAATTAATGGTGATTTAGGCTTCAGGAGGTCAACCTGAACTAAATACATGTTGAAATGTGTGCATAAGTCCATTGGTTTAGGCGTGACACTCATTTTGAGTTTTTATTGCTTTAAATGCACTTTCAGGCCTAGTTGAGCACGTTTTGTGACTTTGAATGTACCTTCATAGGAATGAGTTGTGTAGTCAAATTAATGCTCATTTAGGCTTCAGGAGGTCAACCTGAACTACATACATGTTGAAATGTGTGCATAAGTCCTTTGGTTTAGGCGTGACACTCATTTTCAGTTTTTATTGCTTTAAATGCACTTTCAGTCCGAGTTGAGCCGTTTTTTTACTTTGAATGTATCTTCATAGGAATAAGTTGTGTAGTCAAATTAATGCTCATTTAGGCTTCAGAATGTCAACCTGAACTAAATACATGTTGAAATGTGTGCATAAGTCCTTTGGTTTAGGCGTGACACTCATTTTCAGTTTTTATTGCTTTAAATGCACTTTCAGTCCGAGTTGAGCCCGTTTTTTTACTTTGAATGTATCTTCATAGGAATAAGTTGTGTAGTCAAATTAATGGTGATTTAGGCTTCAGGAGGTCAACCTGAACTAAATACATGTTGAAATGTGTGCATAAGTCCTTTCGTTTATGCGTGACACTCATTTTGAGTTTTTATTGCTTTAAATGCACTTTCAGTCCGAGTTGAGCCCGTTTTTTTACTTTGAATGTATCTTCATAGGAATAAGTTGTGTAGTCAAATTAATGGTGATTTAGGCTTCAGGAGGTCAACCTGAACTAAATAAATTTTGAAATGTGTGCATAAGTCCTTTGGTTTAGGCGTGACACTCATTTTCAGTTTTTATTGCTTTAAATGCACTTTCAGTCCGAGTTGAGCCCGTTTTTTTACTTTGAATGTATCTTCATAGGATTAAGTTGTGTAGTCAAATTAATGGTGATTTAGGCTTCAGGAGGTCAACCTGAACTAAATACATGTTGAAATGTGTGCATAAGTCCTTTGGTTTAGGCGTGACACTCATTTTGAGTTTTTATTGCTTTAAATGCACTTTCAGGCCTAGTTGAGCACGTTTTGTGACTTTGAATGTACCTTCATAGGAATGAGTTGTGTAGTCAAATTAATGCTCATTTAGGCTTCAGGAGGTCAACCTGAACTAAATACATGTTGAAATGTGTGCGTAAGGCCTTTGGTTTAGGCGCGACACTCATTTTGAGTTTTTATTGCTTTAAATGCATTTTCAGGCCGAGTAGAGCACGTTTTTTTACTTTGAATGTATCTTCATAGGAATAAGTTGTGTAGTCAAATTAATGGTGATTTAGGCTTCAGGAGGTCAACCTGAACTAAATAAATGTTGAAATGTGTGCATAAGTCCTTTGGTTTAGGCGTGACCCTCATTTTCAGTTTTTATTGCTTTAAATGCACTTTCAGTCCGAGTTGAGCCCGTTTTTTTACTTTGAATGTATCTTCATAGGATTAAGTTGTGTAGTCAAATTAATGGTGATTTAGGCTTCAGGAGGTCAACCTGAACTAAATACATGTTGAAATGTGTGCATAAGTCCTTTGGTTTAGGCGTGACACTCATTTTGAGTTTTTATTGCTTTAAATGCACTTTCAGGCCTAGTTGAGCACGTTTTGTGACTTTGAATGTACCTTCATAGGAATGAGTTGTGTAGTCAAATTAATGCTCATTTAGGCTTCAGGAGGTCAACCTGAACTACATACATGTTGAAATGTGTGCATAAGTCCTTTGGTTTAGGCGTGACACTCATTTTCAGTTTTTATTGCTTTAAATGCACTTTCAGTCCGAGTTGAGCCGTTTTTTTACTTTGAATGTATCTTCATAGGAATAAGTTGTGTAGTCAAATTAATGCTCATTTAGGCTTCAGAATGTCAACCTGAACTAAATACATGTTGAAATGTGTGCATAAGTCCTTTGGTTTAGGCGTGACACTCATTTTCAGTTTTTATTGCTTTAAATGCACTTTCAGTCCGAGTTGAGCCCGTTTTTTTACTTTGAATGTATCTTCATAGGAATAAGTTGTGTAGTCAAATTAATGGTGATTTAGGCTTCAGGAGGTCAACCTGAACTAAATACATGTTGAAATGTGTGCATAAGTCCTTTCGTTTATGCGTGACACTCATTTTCAGTTTTTATTGCTTTAAATGCACTTTCAGTCCGAGTTGAGCCCGTTTTTTTACTTTGAATGTATCTTCATAGGAATAAGTTGTGTAGTCAAATTAATGGTGATTTAGGCTTCAGGAGGTCAACCTGAACTAAATAAATTTTGAAATGTGTGCATAAGTCCTTTGGTTTAGGCGTGACACTCATTTTGAGTTTTTATTGCTTTAAATGCACTTTCAGGCCTAGTTGAGCACGTTTTGTGACTTTGAATGTATCTTCATAGGAATAAGTTGTGTAGTCAAATTAATGGTGATTTAGGCTTCAGGAGGTCAACCTGAACTAAATAAATTTTGAAATGTGTGCATAAGTCCTTTGGTTTAGGCGTGACACTCATTTTCAGTTTTTATTGCTTTAAATGCACTTTCAGTCCGAGTTGAGCCCGTTTTTTTACTTTGAATGTATCTTCATAGGATTAAGTTGTGTAGTCAAATTAATGGTGATTTAGGCTTCAGGAGGTCAACCTGAACTAAATACATGTTGAAATGTGTGCATAAGTCCTTTGGTTTAGGCGTGACACTCATTTTGAGTTTTTATTGCTTTAAATGCACTTTCAGGCCTAGTTGAGCACGTTTTGTGACTTTGAATGTACCTTCATAGGAATGAGTTGTGTAGTCAAATTAATGCTCATTTAGGCTTCAGGAGGTCAACCTGAACTACATACATGTTGAAATGTGTGCATAAGTCCTTTGGTTTAGGCGTGACACTCATTTTCAGTTTTTATTGCTTTAAATGCACTTTCAGTCCGAGTTGAGCCGTTTTTTTACTTTGAATGTATCTTCATAGGAATAAGTTGTGTAGTCAAATTAATGCTCATTTAGGCTTCAGAATGTCAACCTGAACTAAATACATGTTGAAATGTGTGCATAAGTCCTTTGGTTTAGGCGTGACACTCATTTTCAGTTTTTATTGCTTTAAATGCACTTTCAGTCCGAGTTGAGCCCGTTTTTTTACTTTGAATGTATCTTCATAGGAATAAGTGTGTAGTCAAATTAATGGTGATTTAGGCTTCAGGAGGTCAACCTGAACTAAATACATGTTGAAATGTGTGCATAAGTCCTTTGGTTTATGCGTGACACTCATTTTTGAGTTTTTTATTGCTTTAAATGCACTTTCAGGCCTAGTTGAGCACGTTTTGTGACTTTGAATGTACCTTCATAGGAATGAGTTGTGTAGTCAAATTAATGCTCATTTAGGCTTCAAGGAGGTCACCCTGAACTAAATACATGTTGAAATGTGTGCATAAGTCCTTTGGTTTAGGCGTGACACTCATTTTCAGTTATTATTGCTTTAAAAGCACTTTCAGTCCGAGTTGAGCCGTTTTTTTACTTTAAATGTATCTTCATAGGAATAAGTTGTGTAGTCAAATTAATGGTGATTTAGGCTTCAAGGAGGTCACCCTGAACTAAATACATGTTGAAATGTGTGCATAAGTCCTTTGGTTTAGGCGTGACACTCATTTTCAGTTTTTATTGCTTTAAATGCACTTTCAGTCCGAGTTGAGCCCGTTTTTTTACTTTGAATGTATCTTCATAGGAATAAGTTGTGTAGTCAAATTAATGGTGATTTAGGCTTCAGGAGGTCAACCTGAACTAAATACATGTTGAAATGTGTGCATAAGTCCTTTCGTTTATGCGTGACACTCATTTTCAGTTTTTATTGCTTTAAATGCACTTTCAGTCCGAGTTGAGCCCGTTTTTTTACTTTGAATGTATCTTCATAGGAATAAGTTGTGTAGTCAAATTAATGGTGATTTAGGCTTCAGGAGGTCAACCTGAACTAAATAAATTTTGAAATGTGTGCATAAGTCCTTTGGTTTAGGCGTGACACTCATTTTGAGTTTTTATTGCTTTAAATGCACTTTCAGGCCTAGTTGAGCACGTTTTGTGACTTTGAATGTATCTTCATAGGAATAAGTTGTGTAGTCAAATTAATGGTGATTTAGGCTTCAGGAGGTCAACCTGAACTAAATAAATTTTGAAATGTGTGCATAAGTCCTTTGGTTTAGGCGTGACACTCATTTTCAGTTTTTATTGCTTTAAATGCACTTTCAGTCCGAGTTGAGCCCGTTTTTTTACTTTGAATGTATCTTCATAGGATTAAGTTGTGTAGTCAAATTAATGGTGATTTAGGCTTCAGGAGGTCAACCTGAACTAAATACATGTTGAAATGTGTGCATAAGTCCTTTGGTTTAGGCGTGACACTCATTTTGAGTTTTTATTGCTTTAAATGCACTTTCAGGCCTAGTTGAGCACGTTTTGTGACTTTGAATGTACCTTCATAGGAATGAGTTGTGTAGTCAAATTAATGCTCATTTAGGCTTCAGGAGGTCAACCTGAACTACATACATGTTGAAATGTGTGCATAAGTCCTTTGGTTTAGGCGTGACACTCATTTTCAGTTTTTATTGCTTTAAATGCACTTTCAGTCCGAGTTGAGCCGTTTTTTTACTTTGAATGTATCTTCATAGGAATAAGTTGTGTAGTCAAATTAATGCTCATTTAGGCTTCAGAATGTCAACCTGAACTAAATACATGTTGAAATGTGTGCATAAGTCCTTTGGTTTAGGCGTGACACTCATTTTCAGTTTTTATTGCTTTAAATGCACTTTCAGTCCGAGTTGAGCCCGTTTTTTTACTTTGAATGTATCTTCATAGGAATAAGTGTGTAGTCAAATTAATGGTGATTTAGGCTTCAGGAGGTCAACCTGAACTAAATACATGTTGAAATGTGTGCATAAGTCCTTTGGTTTATGCGTGACACTCATTTTTGAGTTTTTTATTGCTTTAAATGCACTTTCAGGCCTAGTTGAGCACGTTTTGTGACTTTGAATGTACCTTCATAGGAATGAGTTGTGTAGTCAAATTAATGCTCATTTAGGCTTCAAGGAGGTCACCCTGAACTAAATACATGTTGAAATGTGTGCATAAGTCCTTTGGTTTAGGCGTGACACTCATTTTCAGTTATTATTGCTTTAAAAGCACTTTCAGTCCGAGTTGAGCCGTTTTTTTACTTTAAATGTATCTTCATAGGAATGAGTTGTGTAGTCAAATTAATGCTCATTTAGGCTTCAAGGAGGTCACCCTGAACTAAATACATGTTGAAATGTGTGCATAAGTCCTTTGGTTTAGGCGTGACACTCATTTTCAGTTTTTACTGCTTTAAATGCACTTTCAGTCCGAGTTGAGCCCGTTTTTTTACTTTGAATGTATCTTCATAGGATTAAGTTGTGTAGTCAAATTAATGGTGATTTAGGCTTCAGGAGGTCAACCTGAACTAAATACATGTTGAAATGTGTGCATAAGTCCTTCAGTTTAGGCGTGACACTCATTTTGAGTTTTTATTGCTTTAAATGCACTTTCAGGCCTAGTTGAGCACGTTTTGTGACTTTGAATGTACCTTCATAGGAATGAGTTGTGTAGTCAAATTAATGCTCATTTTCAGTTTTTATTGCTTTAAATGCACTTTCAGTCCGAATTGAGCCCGTTTTTTTACTTTGAATGTTCCTTCATAGGAATAAGTTGTGTAGTCAAATTAATGCTCATTTAGGCTTCAGGAGGTCAACCTGAACTAAATACATGTTGAAATGTGTGTATAAGTCCTTTGGTTTAGGCGTGACACTCAATTTGAGTTTTTATTGCTTTAAATGCATTTTCAGGCCGAGTAGAGCACGTTTCTGAGTTTGAATGTATCTTCATAGGAATGAGTTGTGTGATCAAATTAATGCTCATTTAGGCTTCAGAATGTCAACCTGAACTAAATACATGTTGACATGTGTGCATAAGTCCTTTGGTTTAGGCGTGACACTCATTTTCAGTTTTTACTGCTTTAAATGCACTTTCAGTCCGAGTTGAGCCCGTTTTTTTACTTTGAATGTATCTTCATAGGATTAAGTTGTGTAGTCAAATTAATGGTGATTTAGGCTTCAGGAGGTCAACCTGAACTAAATACATGTTGAAATGTGTGCATAAGTCCTTCAGTTTAGGCGTGACACTCATTTTGAGTTTTTATTGCTTTAAATGCACTTTCAGGCCTAGTTGAGCACGTTTTGTGACTTTGAATGTACCTTCATAGGAATGAGTTGTGTAGTCAAATTAATGCTCATTTTCAGTTTTTATTGCTTTAAATGCACTTTCAGTCCGAATTGAGCCCGTTTTTTTACTTTGAATGTTCCTTCATAGGAATAAGTTGTGTAGTCAAATTAATGCTCATTTAGGCTTCAGGAGGTCAACCTGAACTAAATACATGTTGAAATGTGTGTATAAGTACTTTGGTTTAGGCGTGACACTCAATTAGAGTTTTTATTGCTTTAAATGCATTTTCAGGCCGAGTAGAGCACGTTTCTGAGTTTGAATGTATCTTCATAGGAATGAGTTGTGTGATCAAATTAATGCTCATTTAGGCTTCAGAATGTCAACCTGAACTAAATACATGTTGACATGTGTGCATAAGTCCTTTGGTTTAGGCGTGACACTCATTTTGAGTTTTTATTGCTTTAAATGCACTTTCAGGCCTAGTTGAGCACGTTTTGTGACTTTTAATGTACCTTCATAGGAATGAGTTGTGTAGTCAAATTATACTCATTTAGGCTTCAGGAGGTCAACCTGAACTAAATACATGTTGAAATGTGTGCATAAGTCCTTTGGTTTAGGCGTGACACTCATTTTCAGTTGTTATTGCTTTAAATGCACTTTCAGTCCGAGTTGAGCCGGTTTTTTTACTTTGAATGTTCCTTCATAGGAATGAGTTGTGTAGTCAAATTAATGCTCATTTAGGCTTCAGAAGGTCAACCTGAACTAAATACATGTTGAAATGTGTGCATAAGTCCTTTGGTTTAGGCGTGACACTCATTTTGAGTTTTTATTGCTTTAAATGCATTTTCAGGCCGAGTAGAGCACGTTTTTTTACTTTGAATGTATCTTCATAGGAATAAGTTGTGTAGTCAAATTAATGCTCATTTAGGCTTCAGGACGTCAACCTGAACTAAATACATGTTGAAATGTGTGCATAAGTCCTTTGGTTTAGGCGTGACACTCATTTTCAGTTTTTACTGCTTTAAATGCACTTTCAGTCCGAGTTGAGCCCGTTTTTTTACTTTGAATGTTCCTTCATAGGAATGAGTTGTGTAGTCAAATTAATGCTCATTTAGGCTTCAGAAGGTCAACCTGAACTAAATACATGTTGAAATGTGTGCATAAGTCCTTTGGTTTAGGCGTGACACTCATTTTGAGTTTTTATTGCTTTAAATGCATTTTCAGGCCGAGTAGAGCACGTTTTTTTACTTTGAATGTATCTTCATAGGAATAAGTTGTGTAGTCAAATTAATGCTCATTTAGGCTTCAGGACGTCAACCTGAACTAAATACATGTTGAAATGTGTGCATAAGTCCTTTGGTTTAGGCGTGACACTCATTTTCAGTTTTTACTGCTTTAAATGCACTTTCAGTCCGAGTTGAGCCCGTTTTTTTACTTTGAATGTATCTTCATAGGATTAAGTTGTGTAGTCAAATTAATGGTGATTTAGGCTTCAGGAGGTCAACCTGAACTAAATACATGTTGAAATGTGTGCATAAGTCCTTCAGTTTAGGCGTGACACTCATTTTGAGTTTTTATTGCTTTAAATGCACTTTCAGGCCTAGTTGAGCACGTTTTGTGACTTTGAATGTACCTTCATAGGAATGAGTTGTGTAGTCAAATTAATGCTCATTTAGGCTTCAGGAGGTCAACCTGAACTAAATACATGTTGAAATGTGTGCATAAGTCCTTTGGTTTAGGCGTGACACACATTTTCAGTTTTTATTGCTTTAAATGCACTTTCAGTCCGAGTTGAGCACGTTTTGTGACTTTGAATGTACCTTCATAGGAATGAGTTGTGTAGTCAAATAAATGCTCATTTAGGCTTCAGGAGGTCAACCTGAACTAAATACATGTTGAAATGTGTGCATAAGTCCTTTGGTTTTGGCGTGACACTCATTTTCAGTTTTTATTGCTTTAAATGCATTTTCAGGCCGAGTAGAGCACGTTTCTGAGTTTGAATGTGTCTTCATAGGAATGAGTTGTGTGATCAAATTAATGGTGATTTAGGCTTCAGGAGGTCAACCTGAACTAAATACATGTTGAAGTGTGTGCATAAGTCCTTTGGTTTAGGCGTGACACTCATTTTGAGTTTTTATTGCTTTAAATGCACTTTCAGGCCTAGTTGAGCACGTTTTGTGACTTTGAATGTACCTTCATAGGAATGAGTTGTGTAGTCAAATTAATGCTCATTTAGGGTTCAGGAGGTCAACCTGAACTAAATACATGTTGAAATGTGTGCATAAGTCCTTTGGTTTAGGCGTGACACTCATTTTCAGTTTTTATTGCTTTAAATGCACTTTCAGTCCGAGTTGAGCCGTTTTTTTACTTTGAATGTATCTTCATAGGAATAAGTTGTGTAGTCAAATTAATGCTCATTTAGGCTTCAGAATGTCAACCTGAACTAAATACATGTTGAAATGTGTGCATAAGTCCTTTGGTTTAGGTGTGACACTCATTTTGAGTTTTTATTGCTTTAAATGCACTTTCAGGCCTAGTTGAGCACGTTTTGTGACTTTGAATGTACCTTCATAGGAATGAGTTGTGTAGTCAAATTAATGCTCATTTAGGCTTCAGGAGGTCAACCTGAACTAAATACATGTTGAAATGTGTGCATAAGTCCTTTAGTTTAGGCGTGACACTCATTTTCAGTTTTTATTGCTTTAAATGCACTTTCAGTCCGAGTTGAGCCCGTTTTTTTACTTTGAATGTTCCTTCATAGGAATGAGTTGTGTAGTCAAATTAATGCTCATTTAGGCTTCAGGAGGTCAACCTGAACTAAATACATGTTGAAATGTGTGCGTAAGGCCTTTGGTTTAGGCGCGACACTCATTTTGAGTTTTTATTGCTTTAAATGCATTTTCAGGCCGAGTAGAGCACGTTTTTTTACTTTGAATGTATCTTCATAGGAATAAGTTGTGTAGTCAAATTAATGGTGATTTAGGCTTCAGGAGGTCAACCTGAACTAAATACATGTTGAAATGTGTGCATAAGTCCTTTGGTTTAGGCGTGACACTCATTTTGAGTTTTTATTGCTTTAAATGCACTTTCAGGCCTAGTTGAGCACGTTTTGTGACTTTGAATGTACCTTCATAGGAATGAGTTGTGTAGTCAAATTAATGCTCATTTAGGGTTCAGGAGGTCAACCTGAACTAAATACATGTTGAAATGTGTGCATAAGTCCTTTGGTTTAGGCGTGACACTCATTTTCAGTTTTTATTGCTTTAAATGCACTTTCAGTCCGAGTTGAGCCGTTTTTTTACTTTGAATGTATCTTCATAGGAATAAGTTGTGTAGTCAAATTAATGGTGATTTAGGCTTCAGGAGGTCAACCTGAACTAAATAAATGTTGAAATGTGTGCATAAGTCCTTTGGTTTAGGCGTGACCCTCATTTTCAGTTTTTATTGCTTTAAATGCACTTTCAGTCCGAGTTGAGCCCGTTTTTTTACTTTGAATGTATCTTCATAGGATTAAGTTGTGTAGTCAAATTAATGGTGATTTAGGCTTCAGGAGGTCAACCTGAACTAAATACATGTTGAAATGTGTGCATAAGTCCATTGGTTTAGGCGTGACACTCATTTTGAGTTTTTATTGCTTTAAATGCACTTTCAGGCCTAGTTGAGCACGTTTTGTGACTTTGAATGTACCTTCATAGGAATGAGTTGTGTAGTCAAATTAATGCTCATTTAGGCTTCAGGAGGTCAACCTGAACTACATACATGTTGAAATGTGTGCATAAGTCCTTTGGTTTAGGCGTGACACTCATTTTCAGTTTTTATTGCTTTAAATGCACTTTCAGTCCGAGTTGAGCCGTTTTTTTACTTTGAATGTATCTTCATAGGAATAAGTTGTGTAGTCAAATTAATGCTCATTTAGGCTTCAGAATGTCAACCTGAACTAAATACATGTTGAAATGTGTGCATAAGTCCTTTGGTTTAGGCGTGACACTCATTTTCAGTTTTTATTGCTTTAAATGCACTTTCAGTCCGAGTTGAGCCCGTTTTTTTACTTTGAATGTATCTTCATAGGAATAAGTTGTGTAGTCAAATTAATGGTGATTTAGGCTTCAGGAGGTCAACCTGAACTAAATACATGTTGAAATGTGTGCATAAGTCCTTTCGTTTATGCGTGACACTCATTTTGAGTTTTTATTGCTTTAAATGCACTTTCAGTCCGAGTTGAGCCCGTTTTTTTACTTTGAATGTATCTTCATAGGAATAAGTTGTGTAGTCAAATTAATGGTGATTTAGGCTTCAGGAGGTCAACCTGAACTAAATAAATTTTGAAATGTGTGCATAAGTCCTTTGGTTTAGGCGTGACACTCATTTTCAGTTTTTATTGCTTTAAATGCACTTTCAGTCCGAGTTGAGCCCGTTTTTTTACTTTGAATGTATCTTCATAGGATTAAGTTGTGTAGTCAAATTAATGGTGATTTAGGCTTCAGGAGGTCAACCTGAACTAAATACATGTTGAAATGTGTGCATAAGTCCTTTGGTTTAGGCGTGACACTCATTTTCAGTTTTTATTGCTTTAAATGCACTTTCAGTCCGAGTTGAGCCGTTTTTTTACTTTGAATGTATCTTCATAGGAATAAGTTGTGTAGTCAAATTAATGCTCATTTAGGCTTCAGAATGTCAACCTGAACTAAATACATGTTGAAATGTGTGCATAAGTCCTTTGGTTTAGGCGTGACACTCATTTTCAGTTTTTATTGCTTTAAATGCACTTTCAGTCCGAGTTGAGCCCGTTTTTTTACTTTGAATGTATCTTCATAGGAATAAGTTGTGTAGTCAAATTAATGGTGATTTAGGCTTCAGGAGGTCAACCTGAACTAAATACATGTTGAAATGTGTGCATAAGTCCTTTCGTTTATGCGTGACACTCATTTTCAGTTTTTATTGCTTTAAATGCACTTTCAGTCCGAGTTGAGCCCGTTTTTTTACTTTGAATGTATCTTCATAGGAATAAGTTGTGTAGTCAAATTAATGGTGATTTAGGCTTCAGGAGGTCAACCTGAACTAAATAAATTTTGAAATGTGTGCATAAGTCCTTTGGTTTAGGCGTGACACTCATTTTGAGTTTTTATTGCCTAAAATGCACTTTCAGGCCTAGTTGAGCACGTTTTGTGACTTTGAATGTATCTTCATAGGAATAAGTTGTGTAGTCAAATTAATGGTGATTTAGGCTTCAGGAGGTCAACCTGAACTAAATAAATTTTGAAATGTGTGCATAAGTCCTTTGGTTTAGGCGTGACACTCATTTTCAGTTTTTATTGCTTTAAATGCACTTTCAGTCCGAGTTGAGCCCGTTTTTTTACTTTGAATGTATCTTCATAGGATTAAGTTGTGTAGTCAAATTAATGGTGATTTAGGCTTCAGGAGGTCAACCTGAACTAAATACATGTTGAAATGTGTGCATAAGTCCTTTGGTTTAGGCGTGACACTCATTTTGAGTTTTTATTGCTTTAAATGCACTTTCAGGCCTAGTTGAGCACGTTTTGTGACTTTGAATGTACCTTCATAGGAATGAGTTGTGTAGTCAAATTAATGCTCATTTAGGCTTCAGGAGGTCAACCTGAACTACATACATGTTGAAATGTGTGCATAAGTCCTTTGGTTTAGGCGTGACACTCATTTTCAGTTTTTATTGCTTTAAATGCACTTTCAGTCCGAGTTGAGCCGTTTTTTTACTTTGAATGTATCTTCATAGGAATAAGTTGTGTAGTCAAATTAATGCTCATTTAGGCTTCAGAATGTCAACCTGAACTAAATACATGTTGAAATGTGTGCATAAGTCCTTTGGTTTAGGCGTGACACTCATTTTCAGTTTTTATTGCTTTAAATGCACTTTCAGTCCGAGTTGAGCCCGTTTTTTTACTTTGAATGTATCTTCATAGGAATAAGTGTGTAGTCAAATTAATGGTGATTTAGGCTTCAGGAGGTCAACCTGAACTAAATACATGTTGAAATGTGTGCATAAGTCCTTTGGTTTATGCGTGACACTCATTTTTGAGTTTTTTATTGCTTTAAATGCACTTTCAGGCCTAGTTGAGCACGTTTTGTGACTTTGAATGTACCTTCATAGGAATGAGTTGTGTAGTCAAATTAATGCTCATTTAGGCTTCAAGGAGGTCACCCTGAACTAAATACATGTTGAAATGTGTGCATAAGTCCTTTGGTTTAGGCGTGACACTCATTTTCAGTTATTATTGCTTTAAAAGCACTTTCAGTCCGAGTTGAGCCGTTTTTTTACTTTAAATGTATCTTCATAGGAATGAGTTGTGTAGTCAAATTAATGCTCATTTAGGCTTCAAGGAGGTCACCCTGAACTAAATACATGTTGAAATGTGTGCATAAGTCCTTTGGTTTAGGCGTGACACTCATTTTCAGTTTTTACTGCTTTAAATGCACTTTCAGTCCGAGTTGAGCCCGTTTTTTTACTTTGAATGTATCTTCATAGGATTAAGTTGTGTAGTCAAATTAATGGTGATTTAGGCTTCAGGAGGTCAACCTGAACTAAATACATGTTGAAATGTGTGCATAAGTCCTTCAGTTTAGGCGTGACACTCATTTTGAGTTTTTATTGCTTTAAATGCACTTTCAGGCCTAGTTGAGCACGTTTTGTGACTTTGAATGTACCTTCATAGGAATGAGTTGTGTAGTCAAATTAATGCTCATTTTCAGTTTTTATTGCTTTAAATGCACTTTCAGTCCGAATTGAGCCCGTTTTTTTACTTTGAATGTTCCTTCATAGGAATAAGTTGTGTAGTCAAATTAATGCTCATTTAGGCTTCAGGAGGTCAACCTGAACTAAATACATGTTGAAATGTGTGTATAAGTCCTTTGGTTTAGGCGTGACACTCAATTTGAGTTTTTATTGCTTTAAATGCATTTTCAGGCCGAGTAGAGCACGTTTCTGAGTTTGAATGTATCTTCATAGGAATGAGTTGTGTGATCAAATTAATGCTCATTTAGGCTTCAGAATGTCAACCTGAACTAAATACATGTTGACATGTGTGCATAAGTCCTTTGGTTTAGGCGTGACACTCATTTTGAGTTTTTATTGCTTTAAATGCACTTTCAGGCCTAGTTGAGCACGTTTTGTGACTTTTAATGTACCTTCATAGGAATGAGTTGTGTAGTCAAATTATACTCATTTAGGCTTCAGGAGGTCAACCTGAACTAAATACATGTTGAAATGTGTGCATAAGTCCTTTGGTTTAGGCGTGACACTCATTTTCAGTTGTTATTGCTTTAAATGCACTTTCAGTCCGAGTTGAGCCGGTTTTTTTACTTTGAATGTTCCTTCATAGGAATGAGTTGTGTAGTCAAATTAATGCTCATTTAGGCTTCAGAAGGTCAACCTGAACTAAATACATGTTGAAATGTGTGCATAAGTCCTTTGGTTTAGGCGTGACACTCATTTTGAGTTTTTATTGCTTTAAATGCATTTTCAGGCCGAGTAGAGCACGTTTTTTTACTTTGAATGTATCTTCATAGGAATAAGTTGTGTAGTCAAATTAATGCTCATTTAGGCTTCAGGACGTCAACCTGCATAAGTTTAGCATAACCAAGCATAAGTTTAGGCGTGACACTCATTTTCAGTTTTTACTGCTTTAAATGCACTTTCAGTCCGAGTTGAGCCCGTTTTTTTACTTTGAATGTATCTTCATAGGATTAAGTTGTGTAGTCAAATTAATGGTGATTTAGGCTTCAGGAGGTCAACCTGAACTAAATACATGTTGAAATGTGTGCATAAGTCCTTCAGTTTAGGCGTGACACTCATTTTGAGTTTTTATTGCTTTAAATGCACTTTCAGGCCTAGTTGAGCACGTTTTGTGACTTTGAATGTACCTTCATAGGAATGAGTTGTGTAGTCAAATTAATGCTCATTTTCAGTTTTTATTGCTTTAAATGCACTTTCAGTCCGAATTGAGCCCGTTTTTTTACTTTGAATGTTCCTTCATAGGAATAAGTTGTGTAGTCAAATTAATGCTCATTTAGGCTTCAGGAGGTCAACCTGAACTAAATACATGTTGAAATGTGTGTATAAGTCCTTTGGTTTAGGCGTGACACTCAATTTGAGTTTTTATTGCTTTAAATGCATTTTCAGGCCGAGTAGAGCACGTTTCTGAGTTTGAATGTATCTTCATAGGAATGAGTTGTGTGATCAAATTAATGCTCATTTAGGCTTCAGAATGTCAACCTGAACTAAATACATGTTGACATGTGTGCATAAGTCCTTTGGTTTAGGCGTGACACTCAATTTGAGTTTTTATTGCTTTAAATGCATTTTCAGGCCGAGTAGAGCACGTTTCTGAGTTTGAATGTATCTTCATAGGAATGAGTTGTGTGATCAAATTAATGCTCATTTAGGCTTCAGAATGTCAACCTGAACTAAATACATGTTGACATGTGTGCATAAGTCCTTTGGTTTAGGCGTGACACTCATTTTGAGTTTTTATTGCTTTAAATGCACTTTCAGGCCTAGTTGAGCACGTTTTGTGACTTTTAATGTACCTTCATAGGAATGAGTTGTGTAGTCAAATTATACTCATTTAGGCTTCAGGAGGTCAACCTGAACTAAATACATGTTGAAATGTGTGCATAAGTCCTTTGGTTTAGGCGTGACACTCATTTTCAGTTGTTATTGCTTTAAATGCACTTTCAGTCCGAGTTGAGCCGGTTTTTTTACTTTGAATGTTCCTTCATAGGAATGAGTTGTGTAGTCAAATTAATGCTCATTTAGGCTTCAGAAGGTCAACCTGAACTAAATACATGTTGAAATGTGTGCATAAGTCCTTTGGTTTAGGCGTGACACTCATTTTGAGTTTTTATTGCTTTAAATGCATTTTCAGGCCGAGTAGAGCACGTTTTTTTACTTTGAATGTATCTTCATAGGAATAAGTTGTGTAGTCAAATTAATGCTCATTTAGG
Organism: Hippocampus zosterae; assembly: GCF_025434085.1. Taxonomy (NCBI): domain Eukaryota; kingdom Metazoa; phylum Chordata; class Actinopteri; order Syngnathiformes; family Syngnathidae; genus Hippocampus; species Hippocampus zosterae. Next base: position 12,753,988 of record NC_067469.1, read on the forward strand.
CTTCAGGACGTCAACCTGAACTAAATACATGTTGAAATGTGTGCATAAGTCCTTTGGTTTAGGCGTGACACTCATTTTCAGTTTTTACTGCTTTAAATGCACTTTCAGTCCGAGTTGAGCCCGTTTTTTTACTTTGAATGTTCCTTCATAGGAATGAGTTGTGTAGTCAAATTAATGCTCATTTAGGCTTCAGAAGGTCAACCTGAACTAAATACATGTTGAAATGTGTGCATAAGTCCTTTGGTTTAGGCGTGACACTCATTTTGAGTTTTTATTGCTTTAAATGCATTTTCAGGCCGAGTAGAGCACGTTTTTTTACTTTGAATGTATCTTCATAGGAATAAGTTGTGTAGTCAAATTAATGCTCATTTAGGCTTCAGGACGTCAACCTGAACTAAATACATGTTGAAATGTGTGCATAAGTCCTTTGGTTTAGGCGTGACACTCATTTTCAGTTTTTACTGCTTTAAATGCACTTTCAGTCCGAGTTGAGCCCGTTTTTTTACTTTGAATGTATCTTCATAGGATTAAGTTGTGTAGTCAAATTAATGGTGATTTAGGCTTCAGGAGGTCAACCTGAACTAAATACATGTTGAAATGTGTGCATAAGTCCTTCAGTTTAGGCGTGACACTCATTTTGAGTTTTTATTGCTTTAAATGCACTTTCAGGCCTAGTTGAGCACGTTTTGTGACTTTGAATGTACCTTCATAGGAATGAGTTGTGTAGTCAAATTAATGCTCATTTAGGCTTCAGGAGGTCAACCTGAACTAAATACATGTTGAAATGTGTGCATAAGTCCTTTGGTTTAGGCGTGACACACATTTTCAGTTTTTATTGCTTTAAATGCACTTTCAGTCCGAGTTGAGCACGTTTTGTGACTTTGAATGTACCTTCATAGGAATGAGTTGTGTAGTCAAATAAATGCTCATTTAGGCTTCAGGAGGTCAACCTGAACTAAATACATGTTGAAATGTGTGCATAAGTCCTTTGGTTTTGGCGTGACACTCATTTTCAGTTTTTATTGCTTTAAATGCATTTTCAGGCCGAGTAGAGCACGTTTCTGAGTTTGAATGTGTCTTCATAGGAATGAGTTGTGTGATCAAATTAATGGTGATTTAGGCTTCAGGAGGTCAACCTGAACTAAATACATGTTGAAGTGTGTGCATAAGTCCTTTGGTTTAGGCGTGACACTCATTTTGAGTTTTTATTGCTTTAAATGCACTTTCAGGCCTAGTTGAGCACGTTTTGTGACTTTGAATGTACCTTCATAGGAATGAGTTGTGTAGTCAAATTAATGCTCATTTAGGGTTCAGGAGGTCAACCTGAACTAAATACATGTTGAAATGTGTGCATAAGTCCTTTGGTTTAGGCGTGACACTCATTTTCAGTTTTTATTGCTTTAAATGCACTTTCAGTCCGAGTTGAGCCGTTTTTTTACTTTGAATGTATCTTCATAGGAATAAGTTGTGTAGTCAAATTAATGCTCATTTAGGCTTCAGAATGTCAACCTGAACTAAATACATGTTGAAATGTGTGCATAAGTCCTTTGGTTTAGGTGTGACACTCATTTTGAGTTTTTATTGCTTTAAATGCACTTTCAGGCCTAGTTGAGCACGTTTTGTGACTTTGAATGTACCTTCATAGGAATGAGTTGTGTAGTCAAATTAATGCTCATTTAGGCTTCAGGAGGTCAACCTGAACTAAATACATGTTGAAATGTGTGCATAAGTCCTTTAGTTTAGGCGTGACACTCATTTTCAGTTTTTATTGCTTTAAATGCACTTTCAGTCCGAGTTGAGCCCGTTTTTTTACTTTGAATGTTCCTTCATAGGAATGAGTTGTGTAGTCAAATTAATGCTCATTTAGGCTTCAGGAGGTCAACCTGAACTAAATACATGTTGAAATGTGTGCGTAAGGCCTTTGGTTTAGGCGCGACACTCATTTTGAGTTTTTATTGCTTTAAATGCATTTTCAGGCCGAGTAGAGCACGTTTTTTTACTTTGAATGTATCTTCATAGGAATAAGTTGTGTAGTCAAATTAATGGTGATTTAGGCTTCAGGAGGTCAACCTGAACTAAATACATGTTGAAATGTGTGCATAAGTCCTTTGGTTTAGGCGTGACACTCATTTTGAGTTTTTATTGCTTTAAATGCACTTTCAGGCCTAGTTGAGCACGTTTTGTGACTTTGAATGTACCTTCATAGGAATGAGTTGTGTAGTCAAATTAATGCTCATTTAGGGTTCAGGAGGTCAACCTGAACTAAATACATGTTGAAATGTGTGCATAAGTCCTTTGGTTTAGGCGTGACACTCATTTTCAGTTTTTACTGCTTTAAATGCACTTTCAGTCCGAGTTGAGCCCGTTTTTTTACTTTGAATGTATCTTCATAGGATTAAGTTGTGTAGTCAAATTAATGGTGATTTAGGCTTCAGGAGGTCAACCTGAACTAAATACATGTTGAAATGTGTGCATAAGTCCTTCAGTTTAGGCGTGACACTCATTTTGAGTTTTTATTGCTTTAAATGCACTTTCAGGCCTAGTTGAGCACGTTTTGTGACTTTGAATGTACCTTCATAGGAATGAGTTGTGTAGTCAAATTAATGCTCATTTAGGCTTCAGGAGGTCAACCTGAACTAAATACATGTTGAAATGTGTGCATAAGTCCTTTGGTTTAGGCGTGACACACATTTTCAGTTTTTATTGCTTTAAATGCACTTTCAGTCCGAGTTGAGCACGTTTTGTGACTTTGAATGTACCTTCATAGGAATGAGTTGTGTAGTCAAATAAATGCTCATTTAGGCTTCAGGAGGTCAACCTGAACTAAATACATGTTGAAATGTGTGCATAAGTCCTTTGGTTTTGGCGTGACACTCATTTTCAGTTTTTATTGCTTTAAATGCATTTTCAGGCCGAGTAGAGCACGTTTCTGAGTTTGAATGTGTCTTCATAGGAATGAGTTGTGTGATCAAATTAATGGTGATTTAGGCTTCAGGAGGTCAACCTGAACTAAATACATGTTGAAGTGTGTGCATAAGTCCTTTGGTTTAGGCGTGACACTCATTTTGAGTTTTTATTGCTTTAAATGCACTTTCAGGCCTAGTTGAGCACGTTTTGTGACTTTGAATGTACCTTCATAGGAATGAGTTGTGTAGTCAAATTAATGCTCATTTAGGGTTCAGGAGGTCAACCTGAACTAAATACATGTTGAAATGTGTGCATAAGTCCTTTGGTTTAGGCGTGACACTCATTTTCAGTTTTTATTGCTTTAAATGCACTTTCAGTCCGAGTTGAGCCGTTTTTTTACTTTGAATGTATCTTCATAGGAATAAGTTGTGTAGTCAAATTAATGCTCATTTAGGCTTCAGAATGTCAACCTGAACTAAATACATGTTGAAATGTGTGCATAAGTCCTTTGGTTTAGGTGTGACACTCATTTTGAGTTTTTATTGCTTTAAATGCACTTTCAGGCCTAGTTGAGCACGTTTTGTGACTTTGAATGTACCTTCATAGGAATGAGTTGTGTAGTCAAATTAATGCTCATTTAGGCTTCAGGAGGTCAACCTGAACTAAATACATGTTGAAATGTGTGCATAAGTCCTTTAGTTTAGGCGTGACACTCATTTTCAGTTTTTATTGCTTTAAATGCACTTTCAGTCCGAGTTGAGCCCGTTTTTTTACTTTGAATGTTCCTTCATAGGAATGAGTTGTGTAGTCAAATTAATGCTCATTTAGGCTTCAGGAGGTCAACCTGAACTAAATACATGTTGAAATGTGTGCGTAAGGCCTTTGGTTTAGGCGCGACACTCATTTTGAGTTTTTATTGCTTTAAATGCATTTTCAGGCCGAGTAGAGCACGTTTTTTTACTTTGAATGTATCTTCATAGGAATAAGTTGTGTAGTCAAATTAATGGTGATTTAGGCTTCAGGAGGTCAACCTGAACTAAATACATGTTGAAATGTGTGCATAAGTCCTTTGGTTTAGGCGTGACACTCATTTTGAGTTTTTATTGCTTTAAATGCACTTTCAGGCCTAGTTGAGCACGTTTTGTGACTTTGAATGTACCTTCATAGGAATGAGTTGTGTAGTCAAATTAATGCTCATTTAGGGTTCAGGAGGTCAACCTGAACTAAATACATGTTGAAATGTGTGCATAAGTCCTTTGGTTTAGGCGTGACACTCATTTTCAGTTTTTATTGCTTTAAATGCACTTTCAGTCCGAGTTGAGCCGTTTTTTTACTTTGAATGTATCTTCATAGGAATAAGTTGTGTAGTCAAATTAATGCTCATTTAGGCTTCAGGAGGTCAACCTGAACTAAATACATGTTGAAATGTGTGCATAAGTCCATTAGTTTAGGCGTGACACTCATTTTCAGTTTTTATTGCTTTAAATGCACTTTCAGTCCGAGTTGAGCCCGTTTTTTTACTTTGAATGTTCCTTCATAGGAATGAGTTGTGTAGTCAAATTAATGCTCATTTAGGCTTCAGGAGGTCAACCTGAACTAAATACATGTTGAAATGTGTGCGTAAGGCCTTTGGTTTAGGCGCGACACTCATTTTGAGTTTTTATTGCTTTAAATGCATTTTCAGGCCGAGTAGAGCACGTTTTTTTACTTTGAATGTATCTTCATAGGAATAAGTTGTGTAGTCAAATTAATGGTGATTTAGGCTTCAGGAGGTCAACCTGAACTAAATACATGTTGAAATGTGTGCATAAGTCCTTTGGTTTAGGCGTGACACTCATTTTGAGTTTTTATTGCTTTAAATGCACTTTCAGGCCTAGTTGAGCACGTTTTGTGACTTTGAATGTACCTTCATAGGAATGAGTTGTGTAGTCAAATTAATGCTCATTTAGGGTTCAGGAGGTCAACCTGAACTAAATACATGTTGAAATGTGTGCATAAGTCCTTTGGTTTAGGCGTGACACTCATTTTCAGTTTTTATTGCTTTAAATGCACTTTCAGTCCGAGTTGAGCCGTTTTTTTACTTTGAATGTATCTTCATAGGAATAAGTTGTGTAGTCAAATTAATGCTCATTTAGGCTTCAGGAGGTCAACCTGAACTAAATACATGTTGAAATGTGTGCATAAGTCCATTAGTTTAGGCGTGACACTCATTTTCAGTTTTTATTGCTTTAAATGCACTTTCAGTCCGAGTTGAGCCCGTTTTTTTACTTTGAATGTTCCTTCATAGGAATGAGTTGTGTAGTCAAATTAATGCTCATTTAGGCTTCAGGAGGTCAACCTGAACTAAATACATGTTGAAATGTGTGCGTAAGGCCTTTGGTTTAGGCGCGACACTCATTTTGAGTTTTTATTGCTTTAAATGCATTTTCAGGCCGAGTAGAGCACGTTTTTTTACTTTGAATGTATCTTCATAGGAATAAGTTGTGTAGTCAAATTAATGGTGATTTAGGCTTCAGGAGGTCAACCTGAACTAAATACATGTTGAAATGTGTGCATAAGTCCTTTGGTTTAGGCGTGACACTCATTTTCAGTTTTTATTGCTTTAAATGCACTTTCAGTCCCAGTTGAGCCCGTTTTTTTCCGTTGAATGTTCCTTCATAGGAATGAGTTGTGTAGTCAAATTAATGGTGATTTAGGCTTCAGGAGGTCAACCTGAACTAAATACATGTTGAAATGTGTGCATAAGTCCTTTGGTTTAGGCGTGACACTCATTTTGAGTTTTTATTGCTTTAAATGCACTTTCAGGCCTAGTTGAGCACGTTTTGTGACTTTGAATGTACCTTCATAGGAATGAGTTGTGTAGTCAAATTAATGCTCATTTAGGCTTCAGGAGGTCAACCTGAACTACATACATGTTGAAATGTGTGCATAAGTCCTTTGGTTTAGGCGTGACACTCATTTTCAGTTTTTATTGCTTTAAATGCACTTTCAGTCCGAGTTGAGCCGTTTTTTTACTTTGAATGTATCTTCATAGGAATAAGTTGTGTAGTCAAATTAATGCTCATTTAGGCTTCAGAATGTCAACCTGAACTAAATACATGTTGAAATGTGTGCATAAGTCCTTTGGTTTAGGCGTGACACTCATTTTCAGTTTTTATTGCTTTAAATGCACTTTCAGTCCGAGTTGAGCCCGTTTTTTTACTTTGAATGTATCTTCATAGGAATAAGTTGTGTAGTCAAATTAATGGTGATTTAGGCTTCAGGAGGTCAACCTGAACTAAATACATGTTGAAATGTGTGCATAAGTCCTTTCGTTTATGCGTGACACTCATTTTCAGTTTTTATTGCTTTAAATGCACTTTCAGTCCGAGTTGAGCCCGTTTTTTTACTTTGAATGTATCTTCATAGGAATAAGTTGTGTAGTCAAATTAATGGTGATTTAGGCTTCAGGAGGTCAACCTGAACTAAATAAATTTTGAAATGTGTGCATAAGTCCTTTGGTTTAGGCGTGACACTCATTTTGAGTTTTTATTGCTTTAAATGCACTTTCAGGCCTAGTTGAGCACGTTTTGTGACTTTGAATGTATCTTCATAGGAATAAGTTGTGTAGTCAAATTAATGGTGATTTAGGCTTCAGGAGGTCAACCTGAACTAAATAAATTTTGAAATGTGTGCATAAGTCCTTTGGTTTAGGCGTGACACTCATTTTCAGTTTTTATTGCTTTAAATGCACTTTCAGTCCGAGTTGAGCCCGTTTTTTTACTTTGAATGTATCTTCATAGGATTAAGTTGTGTAGTCAAATTAATGGTGATTTAGGCTTCAGGAGGTCAACCTGAACTAAATACATGTTGAAATGTGTGCATAAGTCCTTTGGTTTAGGCGTGACACTCATTTTGAGTTTTTATTGCTTTAAATGCACTTTCAGGCCTAGTTGAGCACGTTTTGTGACTTTGAATGTACCTTCATAGGAATGAGTTGTGTAGTCAAATTAATGCTCATTTAGGCTTCAGGAGGTCAACCTGAACTACATACATGTTGAAATGTGTGCATCTGTCCTTTGGTTTAGGCGTGACACTCATTTTCAGTTTTTATTGCTTTAAATGCACTTTCAGTCCGAGTTGAGCCGTTTTTTTACTTTGAATGTATCTTCATAGGAATAAGTTGTGTAGTCAAATTAATGCTCATTTAGGCTTCAGAATGTCAACCTGAACTAAATACATGTTGAAATGTGTGCATAAGTCCTTTGGTTTAGGCGTGACACTCATTTTCAGTTTTTATTGCTTTAAATGCACTTTCAGTCCGAGTTGAGCCCGTTTTTTTACTTTGAATGTATCTTCATAGGAATAAGTGTGTAGTCAAATTAATGGTGATTTAGGCTTCAGGAGGTCAACCTGAACTAAATACATGTTGAAATGTGTGCATAAGTCCTTTGGTTTATGCGTGACACTCATTTTTGAGTTTTTTATTGCTTTAAATGCACTTTCAGGCCTAGTTGAGCACGTTTTGTGACTTTGAATGTACCTTCATAGGAATGAGTTGTGTAGTCAAATTAATGCTCATTTAGGCTTCAAGGAGGTCACCCTGAACTAAATACATGTTGAAATGTGTGCATAAGTCCTTTGGTTTAGGCGTGACACTCATTTTCAGTTATTATTGCTTTAAAAGCACTTTCAGTCCGAGTTGAGCCGTTTTTTTACTTTAAATGTATCTTCATAGGAATGAGTTGTGTAGTCAAATTAATGCTCATTTAGGCTTCAAGGAGGTCACCCTGAACTAAATACATGTTGAAATGTGTGCATAAGTCCTTTGGTTTAGGCGTGACACTCATTTTCAGTTTTTACTGCTTTAAATGCACTTTCAGTCCGAGTTGAGCCCGTTTTTTTACTTTGAATGTATCTTCATAGGATTAAGTTGTGTAGTCAAATTAATGGTGATTTAGGCTTCAGGAGGTCAACCTGAACTAAATACATGTTGAAATGTGTGCATAAGTCCTTCAGTTTAGGCGTGACACTCATTTTGAGTTTTTATTGCTTTAAATGCACTTTCAGGCCTAGTTGAGCACGTTTTGTGACTTTGAATGTACCTTCATAGGAATGAGTTGTGTAGTCAAATTAATGCTCATTTTCAGTTTTTATTGCTTTAAATGCACTTTCAGTCCGAATTGAGCCCGTTTTTTTACTTTGAATGTTCCTTCATAGGAATAAGTTGTGTAGTCAAATTAATGCTCATTTAGGCTTCAGGAGGTCAACCTGAACTAAATACATGTTGAAATGTGTGTATAAGTCCTTTGGTTTAGGCGTGACACTCAATTTGAGTTTTTATTGCTTTAAATGCATTTTCAGGCCGAGTAGAGCACGTTTCTGAGTTTGAATGTATCTTCATAGGAATGAGTTGTGTGATCAAATTAATGCTCATTTAGGCTTCAGAATGTCAACCTGAACTAAATACATGTTGACATGTGTGCATAAGTCCTTTGGTTTAGGCGTGACACTCATTTTGAGTTTTTATTGCTTTAAATGCACTTTCAGGCCTAGTTGAGCACGTTTTGTGACTTTTAATGTACCTTCATAGGAATGAGTTGTGTAGTCAAATTATACTCATTTAGGCTTCAGGAGGTCAACCTGAACTAAATACATGTTGAAATGTGTGCATAAGTCCTTTGGTTTAGGCGTGACACTCATTTTCAGTTGTTATTGCTTTAAATGCACTTTCAGTCCGAGTTGAGCCGGTTTTTTTACTTTGAATGTTCCTTCATAGGAATGAGTTGTGTAGTCAAATTAATGCTCATTTAGGCTTCAGAAGGTCAACCTGAACTAAATACATGTTGAAATGTGTGCATAAGTCCTTTGGTTTAGGCGTGACACTCATTTTGAGTTTTTATTGCTTTAAATGCATTTTCAGGCCGAGTAGAGCACGTTTTTTTACTTTGAATGTATCTTCATAGGAATAAGTTGTGTAGTCAAATTAATGCTCATTTAGGCTTCAGGACGTCAACCTGAACTAAATACATGTTGAAATGTGTGCATAAGTCCTTTGGTTTAGGCGTGACACTCATTTTCAGTTTTTACTGCTTTAAATGCACTTTCAGTCCGAGTTGAGCCCGTTTTTTTACTTTGAATGTTCCTTCATAGGAATGAGTTGTGTAGTCAAATTAATGCTCATTTAGGCTTCAGAAGGTCAACCTGAACTAAATACATGTTGAAATGTGTGCATAAGTCCTTTGGTTTAGGCGTGACACTCATTTTGAGTTTTTATTGCTTTAAATGCATTTTCAGGCCGAGTAGAGCACGTTTTTTTACTTTGAATGTATCTTCATAGGAATAAGTTGTGTAGTCAAATTAATGCTCATTTAGGCTTCAGGACGTCAACCTGAACTAAATACATGTTGAAATGTGTGCATAAGTCCTTTGGTTTAGGCGTGACACTCATTTTCAGTTTTTACTGCTTTAAATGCACTTTCAGTCCGAGTTGAGCCCGTTTTTTTACTTTGAATGTATCTTCATAGGATTAAGTTGTGTAGTCAAATTAATGGTGATTTAGGCTTCAGGAGGTCAACCTGAACTAAATACATGTTGAAATGTGTGCATAAGTCCTTCAGTTTAGGCGTGACACTCATTTTGAGTTTTTATTGCTTTAAATGCACTTTCAGGCCTAGTTGAGCACGTTTTGTGACTTTGAATGTACCTTCATAGGAATGAGTTGTGTAGTCAAATTAATGCTCATTTAGGCTTCAGGAGGTCAACCTGAACTAAATACATGTTGAAATGTGTGCATAAGTCCTTTGGTTTAGGCGTGACACACATTTTCAGTTTTTATTGCTTTAAATGCACTTTCAGTCCGAGTTGAGCACGTTTTGTGACTTTGAATGTACCTTCATAGGAATGAGTTGTGTAGTCAAATAAATGCTCATTTAGGCTTCAGGAGGTCAACCTGAACTAAATACATGTTGAAATGTGTGCATAAGTCCTTTGGTTTTGGCGTGACACTCATTTTCAGTTTTTATTGCTTTAAATGCATTTTCAGGCCGAGTAGAGCACGTTTCTGAGTTTGAATGTGTCTTCATAGGAATGAGTTGTGTGATCAAATTAATGGTGATTTAGGCTTCAGGAGGTCAACCTGAACTAAATACATGTTGAAGTGTGTGCATAAGTCCTTTGGTTTAGGCGTGACACTCATTTTGAGTTTTTATTGCTTTAAATGCACTTTCAGGCCTAGTTGAGCACGTTTTGTGACTTTGAATGTACCTTCATAGGAATGAGTTGTGTAGTCAAATTAATGCTCATTTAGGCTTCAGGAGGTCAACCTGAACTACATACATGTTGAAATGTGTGCATCTGTCCTTTGGTTTAGGCGTGACACTCATTTTCAGTTTTTATTGCTTTAAATGCACTTTCAGTCCGAGTTGAGCCGTTTTTTTACTTTGAATGTATCTTCATAGGAATAAGTTGTGTAGTCAAATTAATGCTCATTTAGGCTTCAGAATGTCAACCTGAACTAAATACATGTTGAAATGTGTGCATAAGTCCTTTGGTTTAGGCGTGACACTCATTTTCAGTTTTTATTGCTTTAAATGCACTTTCAGTCCGAGTTGAGCCCGTTTTTTTACTTTGAATGTATCTTCATAGGAATAAGTGTGTAGTCAAATTAATGGTGATTTAGGCTTCAGGAGGTCAACCTGAACTAAATACATGTTGAAATGTGTGCATAAGTCCTTTGGTTTATGCGTGACACTCATTTTTGAGTTTTTTATTGCTTTAAATGCACTTTCAGGCCTAGTTGAGCACGTTTTGTGACTTTGAATGTACCTTCATAGGAATGAGTTGTGTAGTCAAATTAATGCTCATTTAGGCTTCAAGGAGGTCACCCTGAACTAAATACATGTTGAAATGTGTGCATAAGTCCTTTGGTTTAGGCGTGACACTCATTTTCAGTTATTATTGCTTTAAAAGCACTTTCAGTCCGAGTTGAGCCGTTTTTTTACTTTAAATGTATCTTCATAGGAATGAGTTGTGTAGTCAAATTAATGCTCATTTAGGCTTCAAGGAGGTCACCCTGAACTAAATACATGTTGAAATGTGTGCATAAGTCCTTTGGTTTAGGCGTGACACTCATTTTCAGTTTTTACTGCTTTAAATGCACTTTCAGTCCGAGTTGAGCCCGTTTTTTTACTTTGAATGTATCTTCATAGGATTAAGTTGTGTAGTCAAATTAATGGTGATTTAGGCTTCAGGAGGTCAACCTGAACTAAATACATGTTGAAATGTGTGCATAAGTCCTTCAGTTTAGGCGTGACACTCATTTTGAGTTTTTATTGCTTTAAATGCACTTTCAGGCCTAGTTGAGCACGTTTTGTGACTTTGAATGTACCTTCATAGGAATGAGTTGTGTAGTCAAATTAATGCTCATTTTCAGTTTTTATTGCTTTAAATGCACTTTCAGTCCGAATTGAGCCCGTTTTTTTTACTTTGAATGTTCCTTCATAGGAATAAGTTGTGTAGTCAAATTAATGCTCATTTAGGCTTCAGGAGGTCAACCTGAACTAAATACATGTTGAAATGTGTGTATAAGTCCTTTGGTTTAGGCGTGACACTCAATTTGAGTTTTTATTGCTTTAAATGCATTTTCAGGCCGAGTAGAGCACGTTTCTGAGTTTGAATGTATCTTCATAGGAATGAGTTGTGTGATCAAATTAATGCTCATTTAGGCTTCAGAATGTCAACCTGAACTAAATACATGTTGACATGTGTGCATAAGTCCTTTGGTTTAGGCGTGACACTCATTTTGAGTTTTTATTGCTTTAAATGCACTTTCAGGCCTAGTTGAGCACGTTTTGTGACTTTTAATGTACCTTCATAGGAATGAGTTGTGTAGTCAAATTATACTCATTTAGGCTTCAGGAGGTCAACCTGAACTAAATACATGTTGAAATGTGTGCATAAGTCCTTTGGTTTAGGCGTGACACTCATTTTCAGTTGTTATTGCTTTAAATGCACTTTCAGTCCGAGTTGAGCCGGTTTTTTTACTTTGAATGTTCCTTCATAGGAATGAGTTGTGTAGTCAAATTAATGCTCATTTAGGCTTCAGAAGGTCAACCTGAACTAAATACATGTTGAAATGTGTGCATAAGTCCTTTGGTTTAGGCGTGACACTCATTTTGAGTTTTTATTGCTTTAAATGCATTTTCAGGCCGAGTAGAGCACGTTTTTTTACTTTGAATGTATCTTCATAGGAATAAGTTGTGTAGTCAAATTAATGCTCATTTAGGCTTCAGGACGTCAACCTGAACTAAATACATGTTGAAATGTGTGCATAAGTCCTTTGGTTTAGGCGTGACACTCATTTTCAGTTTTTACTGCTTTAAATGCACTTTCAGTCCGAGTTGAGCCCGTTTTTTTACTTTGAATGTTCCTTCATAGGAATGAGTTGTGTAGTCAAATTAATGCTCATTTAGGCTTCAGAAGGTCAACCTGAACTAAATACATGTTGAAATGTGTGCATAAGTCCTTTGGTTTAGGCGTGACACTCATTTTGAGTTTTTATTGCTTTAAATGCATTTTCAGGCCGAGTAGAGCACGTTTTTTTACTTTGAATGTATCTTCATAGGAATAAGTTGTGTAGTCAAATTAATGCTCATTTAGGCTTCAGGACGTCAACCTGAACTAAATACATGTTGAAATGTGTGCATAAGTCCTTTGGTTTAGGCGTGACACTCATTTTCAGTTTTTACTGCTTTAAATGCACTTTCAGTCCGAGTTGAGCCCGTTTTTTTACTTTGAATGTATCTTCATAGGATTAAGTTGTGTAGTCAAATTAATGGTGATTTAGGCTTCAGGAGGTCAACCTGAACTAAATACATGTTGAAATGTGTGCATAAGTCCTTCAGTTTAGGCGTGACACTCATTTTGAGTTTTTATTGCTTTAAATGCACTTTCAGGCCTAGTTGAGCACGTTTTGTGACTTTGAATGTACCTTCATAGGAATGAGTTGTGTAGTCAAATTAATGCTCATTTAGGCTTCAGGAGGTCAACCTGAACTAAATACATGTTGAAATGTGTGCATAAGTCCTTTGGTTTAGGCGTGACACACATTTTCAGTTTTTATTGCTTTAAATGCACTTTCAGTCCGAGTTGAGCACGTTTTGTGACTTTGAATGTACCTTCATAGGAATGAGTTGTGTAGTCAAATAAATGCTCATTTAGGCTTCAGGAGGTCAACCTGAACTAAATACATGTTGAAATGTGTGCATAAGTCCTTTGGTTTTGGCGTGACACTCATTTTCAGTTTTTATTGCTTTAAATGCATTTTCAGGCCGAGTAGAGCACGTTTCTGAGTTTGAATGTGTCTTCATAGGAATGAGTTGTGTGATCAAATTAATGGTGATTTAGGCTTCAGGAGGTCAACCTGAACTAAATACATGTTGAAGTGTGTGCATAAGTCCTTTGGTTTAGGCGTGACACTCATTTTGAGTTTTTATTGCTTTAAATGCACTTTCAGGCCTAGTTGAGCACGTTTTGTGACTTTGAATGTACCTTCATAGGAATGAGTTGTGTAGTCAAATTAATGCTCATTTAGGGTTCAGGAGGTCAACCTGAACTAAATACATGTTGAAATGTGTGCATAAGTCCTTTGGTTTAGGCGTGACACTCATTTTCAGTTTTTATTGCTTTAAATGCACTTTCAGTCCGAGTTGAGCCGTTTTTTTACTTTGAATGTATCTTCATAGGAATAAGAGTTGTGTAGTCAAATTAATGCTCATTTAGGCTTCAGAATGTCAACCTGAACTAAATACATGTTGAAATGTGTGCATAAGTCCTTTGGTTTAGGTGTGACACTCATTTTGAGTTTTTATTGCTTTAAATGCACTTTCAGGCCTAGTTGAGCACGTTTTGTGACTTTGAATGTACCTTCATAGGAATGAGTTGTGTAGTCAAATTAATGCTCATTTAGGCTTCAGGAGGTCAACCTGAACTAAATACATGTTGAAATGTGTGCATAAGTCCTTTAGTTTAGGCGTGACACTCATTTTCAGTTTTTATTGCTTTAAATGCACTTTCAGTCCGAGTTGAGCCCGTTTTTTTACTTTGAATGTTCCTTCATAGGAATGAGTTGTGTAGTCAAATTAATGCTCATTTAGGCTTCAGGAGGTCAACCTGAACTAAATACATGTTGAAATGTGTGCGTAAGGCCTTTGGTTTAGGCGCGACACTCATTTTGAGTTTTTATTGCTTTAAATGCATTTTCAGGCCGAGTAGAGCACGTTTTTTTACTTTGAATGTATCTTCATAGGAATAAGTTGTGTAGTCAAATTAATGGTGATTTAGGCTTCAGGAGGTCAACCTGAACTAAATACATGTTGAAATGTGTGCATAAGTCCTTTGGTTTAGGCGTGACACTCATTTTGAGTTTTTATTGCTTTAAATGCACTTTCAGGCCTAGTTGAGCACGTTTTGTGACTTTGAATGTACCTTCATAGGAATGAGTTGTGTAGTCAAATTAATGCTCATTTAGGGTTCAGGAGGTCAACCTGAACTAAATACATGTTGAAATGTGTGCATAAGTCCTTTGGTTTAGGCGTGACACTCATTTTCAGTTTTTATTGCTTTAAATGCACTTTCAGTCCGAGTTGAGCCGTTTTTTTACTTTGAATGTATCTTCATAGGAATAAGTTGTGTAGTCAAATTAATGCTCATTTAGGCTTCAGGAGGTCAACCTGAACTAAATACATGTTGAAATGTGTGCATAAGTCCATTAGTTTAGGCGTGACACTCATTTTCAGTTTTTATTGCTTTAAATGCACTTTCAGTCCGAGTTGAGCCCGTTTTTTTACTTTGAATGTTCCTTCATAGGAATGAGTTGTGTAGTCAAATTAATGCTCATTTAGGCTTCAGGAGGTCAACCTGAACTAAATACATGTTGAAATGTGTGCGTAAGGCCTTTGGTTTAGGCGCGACACTCATTTTGAGTTTTTATTGCTTTAAATGCATTTTCAGGCCGAGTAGAGCACGTTTTTTTACTTTGAATGTATCTTCATAGGAATAAGTTGTGTAGTCAAATTAATGGTGATTTAGGCTTCAGGAGGTCAACCTGAACTAAATAAATGTTGAAATGTGTGCATAAGTCCTTTGGTTTAGGCGTGACCCTCATTTTCAGTTTTTATTGCTTTAAATGCACTTTCAGTCCGAGTTGAGCCCGTTTTTTTACTTTGAATGTATCTTCATAGGATTAAGTTGTGTAGTCAAATTAATGGTGATTTAGGCTTCAGGAGGTCAACCTGAACTAAATACATGTTGAAATGTGTGCATAAGTCCTTTGGTTTAGGCGTGACACTCATTTTGAGTTTTTATTGCTTTAAATGCACTTTCAGGCCTAGTTGAGCACGTTTTGTGACTTTGAATGTACCTTCATAGGAATGAGTTGTGTAGTCAAATTAATGCTCATTTAGGCTTCAGGAGGTCAACCTGAACTACATACATGTTGAAATGTGTGCATAAGTCCTTTGGTTTAGGCGTGACACTCATTTTCAGTTTTTATTGCTTTAAATGCACTTTCAGTCCGAGTTGAGCCGTTTTTTTACTTTGAATGTATCTTCATAGGAATAAGTTGTGTAGTCAAATTAATGCTCATTTAGGCTTCAGAATGTCAACCTGAACTAAATACATGTTGAAATGTGTGCATAAGTCCTTTGGTTTAGGCGTGACACTCATTTTCAGTTTTTATTGCTTTAAATGCACTTTCAGTCCGAGTTGAGCCCGTTTTTTTACTTTGAATGTATCTTCATAGGAATAAGTTGTGTAGTCAAATTAATGGTGATTTAGGCTTCAGGAGGTCAACCTGAACTAAATACATGTTGAAATGTGTGCATAAGTCCTTTCGTTTATGCGTGACACTCATTTTCAGTTTTTATTGCTTTAAATGCACTTTCAGTCCGAGTTGAGCCCGTTTTTTTACTTTGAATGTATCTTCATAGGAATAAGTTGTGTAGTCAAATTAATGGTGATTTAGGCTTCAGGAGGTCAACCTGAACTAAATAAATTTTGAAATGTGTGCATAAGTCCTTTGGTTTAGGCGTGACACTCATTTTGAGTTTTTATTGCTTTAAATGCACTTTCAGGCCTAGTTGAGCACGTTTTGTGACTTTGAATGTATCTTCATAGGAATAAGTTGTGTAGTCAAATTAATGGTGATTTAGGCTTCAGGAGGTCAACCTGAACTAAATAAATTTTGAAATGTGTGCATAAGTCCTTTGGTTTAGGCGTGACACTCATTTTCAGTTTTTATTGCTTTAAATGCACTTTCAGTCCGAGTTGAGCCCGTTTTTTTACTTTGAATGTATCTTCATAGGATTAAGTTGTGTAGTCAAATTAATGGTGATTTAGGCTTCAGGAGGTCAACCTGAACTAAATACATGTTGAAATGTGTGCATAAGTCCTTTGGTTTAGGCGTGACACTCATTTTGAGTTTTTATTGCTTTAAATGCACTTTCAGGCCTAGTTGAGCACGTTTTGTGACTTTGAATGTACCTTCATAGGAATGAGTTGTGTAGTCAAATTAATGCTCATTTAGGCTTCAGGAGGTCAACCTGAACTACATACATGTTGAAATGTGTGCATAAGTCCTTTGGTTTAGGCGTGACACTCATTTTCAGTTTTTATTGCTTTAAATGCACTTTCAGTCCGAGTTGAGCCGTTTTTTTACTTTGAATGTATCTTCATAGGAATAAGTTGTGTAGTCAAATTAATGCTCATTTAGGCTTCAGAATGTCAACCTGAACTAAATACATGTTGAAATGTGTGCATAAGTCCTTTGGTTTAGGCGTGACACTCATTTTCAGTTTTTATTGCTTTAAATGCACTTTCAGTCCGAGTTGAGCCCGTTTTTTTACTTTGAATGTATCTTCATAGGAATAAGTGTGTAGTCAAATTAATGGTGATTTAGGCTTCAGGAGGTCAACCTGAACTAAATACATGTTGAAATGTGTGCATAAGTCCTTTGGTTTATGCGTGACACTCATTTTTGAGTTTTTTATTGCTTTAAATGCACTTTCAGGCCTAGTTGAGCACGTTTTGTGACTTTGAATGTACCTTCATAGGAATGAGTTGTGTAGTCAAATTAATGCTCATTTAGGCTTCAAGGAGGTCACCCTGAACTAAATACATGTTGAAATGTGTGCATAAGTCCTTTGGTTTAGGCGTGACACTCATTTTCAGTTATTATTGCTTTAAAAGCACTTTCAGTCCGAGTTGAGCCGTTTTTTTACTTTAAATGTATCTTCATAGGAATAAGTTGTGTAGTCAAATTAATGCTCATTTAGGCTTCAGAATGTCAACCTGAACTAAATACATGTTGAAATGTGTGCATAAGTCCTTTGGTTTAGGCGTGACACTCATTTTGAGTTTTTATTGCTTTAAATGCACTTTCAGGCCTAGTTGAGCACGTTTTGTGACTTTGAATGTACCTTCATAGGAATGAGTTGTGTAGTCAAATTAATGCTCATTTAGGCTTCAGGAGGTCAACCTGAACTAAATACATGTTCAAATGTGTGCGTAAGGCCTTTGGTTTAGGCGCGACACTCATTTTGAGTTTTTATTGCTTTAAATGCATTTTCAGGCCGAGTAGAACACGTTTTTTTACTTTGAATGTATCTTCATAGGAATAAGTTGTGTAGTCAAATTAATGCTCATTTAGGCTTCAGGACGTCAACCTGAACTAAATACATTTTGAAATGTGTGCATAAGTCCTTTGGTTTAGGCGTGACACTCATTTTCAGTTTTTATTGCTTTAAATGCACTTTCAGTCCGAGTTGAGCCCGTTTTTTTACTTTGAATGTTTCTTCATAGGAATAAGTTGTGTAGTCAAATTAATGGTGATTTAGGCGTCAGGAGGTCAACATGAACTAAATACATGTTGAAATGTGTGCATAAATCCTTTGGTTTAGGCGTGACACTCATTTTCAGTTTTTATTGCTTTAAATGCACTTTCAGGCCTAGTTGAGCACGTTTTGTGACTTTGAATGTACCTTCATAGGAATGAGTTGTGTAGTCAAATTAATGCTCATTTAGGCTTCAAGGAGGTCACCCTGAACTAAATACATGTTGAAATGTGTGCATAAGTCCTTTGGTTTAGGCGTGACACTCATTTTCAGTTATTATTGCTTTAAATGCACTTTCAGTCCGAGTTGAGCCGTTTTTTTACTTTAAATGTATCTTCATAGGAATAAGTTGTGTAGTCAAATTAATGCTCATTTAGGCTTCAGAATGTCAACCTGAACTAAATACATGTTGAAATGTGTGCATAAGTCCTTTGGTTTAGGCGTGACACTCATTTTGAGTTTTTATTGCTTTAAATGCACTTTCAGGCCTAGTTGAGCACGTTTTGTGACTTTGAATGTACCTTCATAGGAATGAGTTGTGTAGTCAAATTAATGCTCATTTAGGCTTCAGGAGGTCAACCTGAACTAAATACATGTTCAAATGTGTGCGTAAGGCCTTTGGTTTAGGCGCGACACTCATTTTGAGTTTTTATTGCTTTAAATGCATTTTCAGGCCGAGTAGAACACGTTTTTTTACTTTGAATGTATCTTCATAGGAATAAGTTGTGTAGTCAAATTAATGCTCATTTAGGCTTCAGGACGTCAACCTGAACTAAATACATGTTGAAATGTGTGCATAAGTCCTTTGGTTTAGGCGTGACACTCATTTTCAGTTTTTATTGCTTTAAATGCACTTTCAGTCCGAGTTGAGCCCGTTTTTTTACTTTGAATGTTTCTTCATAGGAATAAGTTGTGTAGTCAAATTAATGGTGATTTAGGCGTCAGGAGGTCAACATGAACTAAATACATGTTGAAATGTGTGCATAAATCCTTTGGTTTAGGCGTGACACTCATTTTGAGTTTTTATTGCTTTAAATGCACTTTCAGGCCGAGTTGAGCCCGTTTTTTTACTTTGAATGTATCTTCATAGGATTAAGTTGTGTAGTCAAATTAATGGTGATTTAGGCTTCAGGAGGTCAACCTGAACTAAATACATGTTGAAATGTGTGCATAAGTCCTTTGGTTTAGGCGTGACACTCATTTTGAGTTTTTATTGCTTTAAATGCACTTTCAGGCCTAGTTGAGCACGTTTTGTGACTTTGAATGTACCTTCATAGGAATGAGTTGTGTAGTCAAATTAATGCTCATTTAGGCTTCAGAAGGTCAACCGGAACTAAATACATGTTGAAATGTGTGCATAAGTCCTTTGGTTTAGGCGTGACACTCATTTTCAGTTTTTATTGCTTTAAATGCACTTTCAGTCCGAGTTGAGCCGTTTTTTTACTTTGAATGTATCTTCATAGGAATAAGTTGTGTAGTCAAATTAATGCTCATTTAGGCTTCAGGAGGTCAACCTGAACTAAATACATGTTGAAATGTGTGCGTAAGGCCTTTGGTTTAGGCGCGACACTCATTTTGAGTTTTTATTGCTTTAAATGCATTTTCAGGCCGAGTAGAGCACGTTTTTTTACTTTGAATGTATCTTCATAGGAATAAGTTGTGTAGTCAAATTAATGCTCATTTAGGCTTCAGGACGTCAACCTGAACTAAATACATGTTGAAATGTGTGCATAAGTCCTTTGGTTTAGGCGTGACACTCATTTTCAGTTGTTATTGCTTTAAATGCACTTTCAGTCCGAGTTGAGCCCGTTTTTTTACTTTGAATGTTCCTTCATAGGAATGAGTTGTGTAGTCAAATTAATGCTCATTTAGGCTTCAGAAGGTCAACCTGAACTAAATACATGTTGAAATGTGTGCATAAGTCCTTTGGTTTAGGCGTGACACTCATTTTGAGTTTTTATTGCTTTAAATGCATTTTCAGGCCGAGTAGAGCACGTTTTTTTACTTTGAATGTATCTTCATAGGAATAAGTTGTGTAGTCAAATTAATGCTCATTTAGGCTTCAGGACGTCAACCTGAACTAAATACATGTTGAAATGTGTGCATAAGTCCTTTGGTTTAGGCGTGACACTCATTTTCAGTTGTTATTGCTTTAAATGCACTTTCAGTCCGAGTTGAGCCCGTTTTTTTACTTTGAATGTTTCTTCATAGGAATAAGTTGTGTAGTCAAATTAATGGTGATTTAGGCGTCAGGAGGTCAACATGAACTAAATACATGTTGAAATGTGTGCATAAATCCTTTGGTTTAGGCGTGACACTCATTTTCAGTTTTTATTGCTTTAAATGCACTTTCAGGCCTAGTTGAGCACGTTTTGTGACTGAATGTACCTTCATAGGAATGAGTTGTGTAGTCAAATTAATGCTCATTTAGGCTTCAAGGAGGTCACCCTGAACTAAATACATGTTGAAATGTGTGCATAAGTCCTTTGGTTTAGGCGTGACACTCATTTTCAGTTATTATTGCTTTAAATGCACTTTCAGTCCGAGTTGAGCCGTTTTTTTACTTTAAATGTATCTTCATAGGAATAAGTTGTGTAGTCAAATTAATGCTCATTTAGGCTTCAGAATGTCAACCTGAACTAAATACATGTTGAAATGTGTGCATAAGTCCTTTGGTTTAGGCGTGACACTCATTTTGAGTTTTTATTGCTTTAAATGCACTTTCAGGCCTAGTTGAGCACGTTTTGTGACTTTGAATGTACCTTCATAGGAATGAGTTGTGTAGTCAAATTAATGCTCATTTAGGCTTCAGGAGGTCAACCTGAACTAAATACATGTTCAAATGTGTGCGTAAGGCCTTTGGTTTAGGCGCGACACTCATTTTGAGTTTTTATTGCTTTAAATGCATTTTCAGGCCGAGTAGAACACGTTTTTTTACTTTGAATGTATCTTCATAGGAATAAGTTGTGTAGTCAAATTAATGCTCATTTAGGCTTCAGGACGTCAACCTGAACTAAATACATGTTGAAATGTGTGCATAAGTCCTTTGGTTTAGGCGTGACACTCATTTTCAGTTTTTATTGCTTTAAATGCACTTTCAGGCCTAGTTGAGCACGTTTTGTGACTTTGAATGTACCTTCATAGGAATGAGTTGTGTAGTCAAATTAATGCTCATTTAGGCTTCAAGGAGGTCACCCTGAACTAAATACATGTTGAAATGTGTGCATAAGTCCTTTGGTTTAGGCGTGACACTCATTTTCAGTTTTTACTGCTTTAAATGCACTTTCAGTCCGAGTTGAGCCCGTTTTTTTACTTTGAATGTATCTTCATAGGATTAAGTTGTGTAGTCAAATTAATGGTGATTTAGGCTTCAGGAGGTCAACCTGAACTAAATACATGTTGAAATGTGTGCATAAGTCCTTTGGTTTAGGCGTGACACTCATTTTGAGTTTTTATTGCTTTAAATGCACTTTCAGGCCTAGTTGAGCACGTTTTGTGACTTTGAATGTACCTTCATAGGAATGAGTTGTGTAGTCAAATTAATGCTCATTTAGGCTTCAGGAGGTCAACCTGAACTAAATACATGTTGAAATGTGTGCATAAGTCCTTTGGTTTAGGCGTGACACTCATTTTCAGTTTTTATTGCTTTAAATGCACTTTCAGTCCGAGTTGAGCCGTTTTTTTACTTTGAATCTTCATAGGAATAAGTTGTGTAGTCAAATTAATGCTCATTTAGGCTTCAGAATGTCAACCTGAACTAAATACATGTTGAAATGTGTGCATAAGTCCTTTGGTTTAGGCGTGACACTCATTTTGAGTTTTTATTGCTTTAAATGCACTTTCAGGCCTAGTTGAGCACGTTTTGTGACTTTGAATGTACCTTCATAGGAATGAGTTGTGTAGTCAAATTAATGCTCATTTAGGCTTCAGGAGGTCAACCTGAACTAAATACATGTTGAAATGTGTGCGTAAGGCCTTTGGTTTAGGCGCGACACTCATTTTGAGTTTTTATTGCTTTAAATGCATTTTCAGGCCGAGTAGAGCACGTTTTTTTACTTTGAATGTATCTTCATAGGAATAAGTTGTGTAGTCAAATTAATGCTCATTTAGGCTTCAGGACGTCAACCTGAACTAAATACATGTTGAAATGTGTGCATAAGTCCTTTGGTTTAGGCGTGACACTCATTTTCAGTTGTTATTGCTTTAAATGCACTTTCAGTCCGAGTTGAGCCCGTTTTTTTACTTTGAATGTATCTTCATAGGATTAAGTTGTGTAGTCAAATTAATGGTGATTTAGGCTTCAGGAGGTCAACCTGAACTAAATACATGTTGAAATGTGTGCATAAGTCCTTTGGTTTAGGCGTGACACTCATTTTGAGTTTTTATTGCTTTAAATGCACTTTCAGGCCTAGTTGAGCACGTTTTGTGACTTTGAATGTACCTTCATAGGAATGAGTTGTGTAGTCAAATTAATGCTCATTTAGGCTTCAGGAGGTCAACCTGAACTAAATACATGTTGAAATGTGTGCATAAGTCCTTTGGTTTAGGCGTGACACACATTTTCAGTTTTTATTGCTTTAAATGCACTTTCAGTCCGAGTTGAGCACGTTTTGTGACTTTGAATGTACCTTCATAGGAATGAGTTGTGTAGTCAAATAAATGCTCATTTAGGCTTCAGGAGGTCAACCTGAACTAAATACATGTTGAAATGTGTGCATAAGTCCTTTGGTTTTGGCGTGACACTCATTTTCAGTTTTTATTGCTTTAAATGCATTTTCAGGCCGAGTAGAGCACGTTTCTGAGTTTGAATGTGTCTTCATAGGAATGAGTTGTGTGATCAAATTAATGGTGATTTAGGCTTCAGGAGGTCAACCTGAACTAAATACATGTTGAAATGTGTGCATAAGTCCTTTGGTTTAGGCGTGACACTCATTTTGAGTTTTTATTGCTTTAAATGCACTTTCAGGCCTAGTTGAGCACGTTTTGTGACTTTGAATGTACCTTCATAGGAATAAGTTGTGTAGTCAAATTAATGCTCATTTAGGCTTCAGAATGTCAACCTGAACTAAATACATGTTGAAAT
This sequence comes from Hippocampus zosterae, assembly GCF_025434085.1. Taxonomy (NCBI): domain Eukaryota; kingdom Metazoa; phylum Chordata; class Actinopteri; order Syngnathiformes; family Syngnathidae; genus Hippocampus; species Hippocampus zosterae. Next base: position 12,776,848 of record NC_067469.1, read on the forward strand.
GTGTGCATAAGTCCTTTGGTTTAGGCGTGACACTCATTTTGAGTTTTTATTGCTTTAAATGCACTTTCAGTCCGAATTGAGCCCGTTTTTTTACTTTGAATGTTCCTTCATAGGAATAAGTTGTGTAGTCAAATTAATGCTCATTTAGGCTTCAGGATGTCAACCTGAACTAAATACATGTTGAAATGTGTGCATAAGTCCTTTGGTTTAGGCGTGACACTCATTTTGAGTTTTTATTGCTTTAAATGCACTTTCAGGCCTAGTTGAGCACGTTTTGTGACTTTGAATGTACCTTCATAGGAATGAGTTGTGTAGTCAAATTAATGCTCATTTAGGCTTCAGGAGGTCAACCTGAACTAAATACATGTTGAAATGTGTGCATAAGTCCTTTGGTTTAGACGTGACACTCATTTTGAGTTTTTATTGCTTTAAATGCATTTTCAGGCCGAGTAGAGCACGTTTTTTTACTTTGAATGTATCTTCATAGGAATAAGTTGTGTAGTCAAATTAATGCTCATTTAGGCTTCAGGACGTCAACCTGCATAAGTTTAGCATAACCAAGCATAAGTTTAGGCGTGACACTCATTTTCAGTTTTTATTAGTTTAAATGCACTTTCAGTCCGAGTTGAGCACGTTTTGTGACTTTGAATGTACCTTCATAGGAATGAGTTGTGTAGTCAAATTAATGCTCATTTAGGCTTCAGGAGGTCAACCTGAACTAAATACATGTTGAAATGTGTGCGTAAGGTCTTTGGTTTAGGCGTGACACTCATTTTCAGTTTTTATTGCTTTAAATGCACTTTCAGTCCGAGTTGAGCCCGTTTTTTTACTTTGAATGTACCTTCATAGGAATGAGTTGTGTAGTCAAATTAATGCTCATTTAGGCTTCAGGAGGTCAACCTGAACTAAATACATGTTGAAATGTGTGCGTAAGGCCTTTGGTTTAGGCGCGACACTCATTTTGAGTTTTTATTGCTTTAAATGCACTTTCAGTCCGAGTTGAGCCCGTTTTTTTACTTTGAATGTTTCTTCATAGGAATAAGTTGTGTAGTCAAATTAATGGTGATTTAGGCGTCAGGAGGTCAACATGAACTAAATACATGTTGAAATGTGTGCATAAATCCTTTGGTTTAGGCGTGACACTCATTTTCAGTTTTTATTGCTTTAAATGCACTTTCAGTCCGAGTTGAGCCCGTTTTTTTACTTTGAATGTATCTTCATAGGAATAAGTTGTGTAGTCAAATTAATGGTGATTTAGGCTTCAGGAGGTCAACCTGAACTAAATACATGTTGAAATGTGTGCATAAGTCCTTTGGTTTAGGCGTGATACTCATTTTCAGTTGTTATTGCTTTAAATGCATTTTCAGTCCGAGTTGAGCCCGTTTTTTTACTTGGAATGTTCCTTCATAGGAATGAGTTGTGTAGTCAAATTAATGCTCATTTAGGCTTCAGAAGGTCAACCTGAACTAAATACATGTTGAAATGTGTGCATAAGTCCTTTGGTTTAGGCGTGACACTCATTTTGAGTTTTTATTGCTTTAGATTCATTTTCAGGCCGAGTAGAGCACGTTTTTTTACTTTGAATGTATCTTCATAGGAATAAGTTGTGTAGTCAAATTAATGCTCATTTAGGCTTCAGGACGTCAACCTGAACTAAATACATGTTGAAATGTGTGCATAAGTCCTTTGGTTTAGGCGTGACACTCATTTTCAGTTTTTATTGCTTTAAATGCACTTTCAGTCCGAGTTGAGCCCGTTTTTTTACTTTGAATGTATCTTCATAGGATTAAGTTGTGTAGTCAAATTAATGGTGATTTAGGCTTCAGGAGGTCAACCTGAACTAAATACATGTTGAAATGTGTGCATAAGTCCTTTGGTTTAGGCGTGACACTCATTTTGAGTTTTTATTGCTTTAAATGCACTTTCAGGCCTAGTTGAGCACGTTTTGTGACTTTGAATGTACCTTCATAGGAATGAGTTGTGTAGTCAAATTAATGCTCATTTAGGCTTCAGGAGGTCAACCTGAACTAATACATGTTGAAATGTGTGCATAAGTCCTTTGGTTTAGGCGTGACACACATTTTCAGTTTTTATTGCTTTAAATGCACTTTCAGTCCGAGTTGAGCACGTTTTGTGACTTTGAATGTACCTTCATAGGAATGAGTTGTGTAGTCAAATAAATGCTCATTTAGGCTTCAGGAGGTCAACCTGAACTAAATACATGTTAAAATGTGTGCATAAGTCCTTTGGTTTATGCGTGACACTCATTTTTGAGTTTTTTATTGCTTTAAATGCACTTTCAGGCCTAGTTGAGCACGTTTTGTGACTTTGAATGTACCTTCATAGGAATGAGTTGTGTAGTCAAATTAATGCTCATTTAGGCTTCAGGAGGTCAACCTGAACTAAATACATGTTAAAATGTGTGCATAAGTCCTTTGGTTTTGGCGTGACACTCATTTTCAGTTTTTATTGCTTTAAATGCATTTTCAGGCCGAGTAGAGCACGTTTCTGAGTTTGAATGTGTCTTCATAGGAATGAGTTGTGTTGTCAAATTAATGCTCATTTAGGCTTCAGGAGGTCAACCTGAACTAAATAAATGTTGAAATGTGTGCATAAGTCATTTGGTCTAGGCGTGACACACATTATGAACCATTGATGAAATAAGTTTTCTTTTTAAAAAAGCCAAAAAATGTGAAAGGGACGAAATTACAAATGTCCTGTGTGTTTCACATAGAGTACATACAGGCCAGCGATCCCGCTCCCTCTCTTTCTCTGTGACACACACGCTTCCGAGCGCGCCAGCACGCAGCAAGCACAAACGCACGCACACACACTCACACAAACGTACGCACAGACGAGCACGTATCGTAAACAACACACCAACGATGATTTAGATCAAAGAAACACTCACACATGTATGGGCACACGATCACGCGCGCGCAAACACACACACAAACTCATGAGAGGCACACACATCCGCACACGCTACGCATGTAAACAACATTTGGACACTGATTGAAGATCAAAGACTAACCCACGTGGAAGACTGAAAGATGCACAGCCAATCACCTAGGCTTTGCATCTTTTCACCTCCCCCTGCTCTCACACCACGTGGGCTAGATCCACTCGGGCTGTCATTGGTGGACGTCGTCGGTGTCAGAACAAATCAAGTGCAAGCAAAAGTTAAAACCTCTGAGTAATTCGTCATTTTTATCCGAATACAGTACTTTTTGGGGGGGGGGGGGGTGCGCACAACACACACACGCACGCACCCACACAAACACACACAAACACACGCACACACTTACACACTCTCACACACGCACGCACACATACACTAGCAGGCATCGGAAACAACACTTTAGACGTTGAAATGTGTGCAGACGTCCTTTGGTTTAGGCGTGACACTCATTTTGAGTTTTTATTGCTTTAAATGCACTGTCAGGCCTAGTTGAGCACGTTTTGTGACTTTGAATGTACCTTCATAGGAATGAGTTGTGTAGTCAAATTAATGCTCATTTAGGCTTCAGGAGGTCAACCTGAACTAAATACATGTTGAAATGTGTGCATAAGTCCTTTGGTTTAGGCGTGACACTCATTTTCAGTTTTTATTGCTTTAAATGCACTTTCAGTCCGAATTGAGCCCGTTTTTTTACTTTGAATGTTCCTTCATAGGAATGAGTTGTGTAGTCAAATAAATGCTCATTTAGGCTTCAGGAGGTCAACCTGAACTAGATACATGTTGAAATGTGTGCATAAGTCCTTTGGTTTAGGCGTGACACTCATTTTGAGTTTTTATTGCTTTAAATGCACTTTCAGGCCTAGTTGAGCACGTTTTGTGACTTTGAATGTACCTTCATAGGAATGAGTTGTGTAGTCAAATTAATGCTCATTTAGGCTTCAGGAGGTCAACCTGAACTAAATACATGTTGAAATGTGTGCATAAGTCCTTTGGTTTAGGCGTGACACACATTTTCAGTTTTTATTGCTTTAAATGCACTTTCAGTCCGAGTTGAGCACGTTTTGTGACTTTGAATGTACCTTCATAGGAATGAGTTGTGTAGTCAAATAAATGCTCATTTAGGCTTCAGGAGGTCAACCTGAACTAAATACATGTTGAAATGTGTGCATAAGTCCTTTGGTTTTGGCGTGACACTCATTTTCAGTTTTTATTGCTTTAAATGCATTTTCAGGCCGAGTAGAGCACGTTTCTGAGTTTGAATGTGTCTTCATAGGAATGAGTTGTGTGATCAAATTAATGGTGATTTAGGCTTCAGGAGGTCAACCTGAACTAAATACATGTTGAAATGTGTGCATAAGTCCTTTGGTTTAGGCGTGACACTCATTTTGAGTTTTTATTGCTTTAAATGCACTTTCAGGCCTAGTTGAGCACGTTTTGTGACTTTGAATGTACCTTCATAGGAATAAGTTGTGTAGTCAAATTAATGCTCATTTAGGCTTCAGAATGTCAACCTGAACTAAATACATGTTGAAATGTGTGCATAAGTCCTTTGGTTTAGGCGTGACACTCATTTTGAGTTTTTATTGCTTTAAATGCACTTTCAGTCCGAATTGAGCCCGTTTTTTTACTTTGAATGTTCCTTCATAGGAATAAGTTGTGTAGTCAAATTAATGCTCATTTAGGCTTCAGGAGGTCAACCTGAACTAAATACATGTTGAAATGTGTGCATAAGTCCTTTGGTTTAGGCGTGACACTCATTTTGAGTTTTTATTGCTTTAAATGCACTTTCAGGCCTAGTTGAGCACGTTTTGTGACTTTGAATGTACCTTCATAGGAATGAGTTGTGTAGTCAAATTAATGCTCATTTAGGCTTCAGGAGGTCAACCTGAACTAAATACATGTTGAAATGTGTGCATAAGTCCTTTGGTTTAGACGTGACACTCATTTTGAGTTTTTATTGCTTTAAATGCATTTTCAGGCCGAGTAGAGCACGTTTTTTTACTTTGAATGTATCTTCATAGGAATAAGTTGTGTAGTCAAATTAATGCTCATTTAGGCTTCAGGACGTCAACCTGCATAAGTTTAGCATAACCAAGCATAAGTTTAGGCGTGACACTCATTTTCAGTTTTTATTAGTTTAAATGCACTTTCAGTCCGAGTTGAGCACGTTTTGTGACTTTGAATGTACCTTCATAGGAATGAGTTGTGTAGTCAAATTAATGCTCATTTAGGCTTCAGGAGGTCAACCTGAACTAAATACATGTTGAAATGTGTGTATAAGTCCTTTGGTTTAGGCGTGACACTCAATTTGAGTTTTTATTGCTTTAAATGCATTTTCAGGCCGAGTAGAGCACGTTTCTGAGTTTGAATGTATCTTCATAGGAATGAGTTGTGTGATCAAATTAATGCTCATTTAGGCTTCAGAATGTCAACCTGGACTAAATACATGTTGAAATGTGTGCATAAGTCCTTTGGTTTAGGCGTGACACTCATTTTGAGTTTTTATTGCTTTAAATGCACTTTCAGGCCTAGTTGAGCACGTTTTGTGACTTTTAATGTACCTTCATAGGAATGAGTTGTGTAGTCAAATTATACTAATTTAGGCTTCAGGAGGTCAACCTGAACTAAATACATGTTGAAATGTGTGCATAAGTCCTTTGGTTTAGGCGTGACACTCATTTTCAGTTGTTATTGCTTTAAATGCACTTTCAGTCCGAGTTGAGCCCGTTTTTTTACTTTGAATGTTCCTTCATAGGAATGAGTTGTGTAGTCAAATTAATGCTCATTTAGGCTTCAGAAGGTCAACCTGAACTAAATACATGTTGAAATGTGTGCATAAGTCCTTTGGTTTAGGCGTGACACTCATTTCGAGTTTTTATTGCTTTAAATGCATTTTCAGGCCGAGTAGACCACGTTTTTTTACTTTGAATGTATCTTCATAGGAATAAGTTGTGTAGTCAAATTAATGCTCATTTAGGCTTCAGCACGTCAACCTGAACTAAATACATGTTGAAATGTGTGCATAAGTCCTTTGGTTTAGGCGTGACACTCATTTTCAGTTTTTACTGCTTTAAATGCACTTTCAGTCCGAGTTGAGCCCGTTTTTTTACTTTGAATGTATCTTCATAGGATTAAGTTGTGTAGTCAAATTAATGGTGATTTAGGCTTCAGGAGGTCAACCTGAACTAAATACATGTTGAAATGTGTGCATAAGTCCTTTGGTTTAGGCGTGACACTCATTTTGAGTTTTTATTGCTTTAAATGCACTTTCAGGCCTAGTTGAGCACGTTTTGTGACTTTGAATGTACCTTCATAGGAATGAGTTGTGTAGTCAAATTAATGCTCATTTAGGCTTCAGGAGGTCAACCTGAACTAAATACATGTTGAAATGTGTGCATAAGTCCTTTGGTTTAGGCGTGACACACATTTTCAGTTTTTATTGCTTTAAATGCACTTTCAGTCCGAGTTGAGCACGTTTTGTGACTTTGAATGTACCTTCATAGGAATGAGTTGTGTAGTCAAATAAATGCTCATTTAGGCTTCAGGAGGTCAACCTGAACTAAATACATGTTGAAATGTGTGCATAAGTCCTTTGGTTTTGGCGTGACACTCATTTTCAGTTTTTATTGCTTTAAATGCATTTTCAGGCCGAGTAGAGCACGTTTCTGAGTTTGAATGTGTCTTCATAGGAATGAGTTGTGTGATCAAATTAATGGTGATTTAGGCTTCAGGAGGTCAACCTGAACTAAATACATGTTGAAATGTGTGCATAAGTCCTTTGGTTTAGGCGTGACACTCATTTTGAGTTTTTATTGCTTTAAATGCACTTTCAGGCCTACTTGAGCACGTTTTGTGACTTTGAATGTACCTTCATAGGAATGAGTTGTGTAGTCAAATTAATGCTCATTTAGGGTTCAGGAGGTCAACCTGAACTAAATACATGTTGAAATGTGTGCATAAGTCCTTTGGTTTAGGCGTGACACTCATTTTCAGTTTTTATTGCTTTAAATGCACTTTCAGTCCGAGTTGAGCCGTTTTTTTACTTTGAATGTATCTTCATAGGAATAAGTTGTGTAGTCAAATTAATGCTCATTTAGGCTTCAGAATGTCAACCTGAACTAAATACATGTTGAAATGTGTGCATAAGTCCTTTGGTTTAGGTGTGACACTCATTTTGAGTTTTTATTCCTTTAAATGCACTTTCAGGCCTAGTTGAGCACGTTTTGTGACTTTGAATGTACCTTCATAGGAATGAGTTGTGTAGTCAAATTAATGCTCATTTAGGCTTCAGGAGGTCAACCTGAACTAAATACATGTTGAAATGTGTGCATAAGTCCTTTAGTTTAGGCGTGACACTCATTTTCAGTTTTTATTGCTTTAAATGCACTTTCAGTCCGAGTTGAGCCCGTTTTTTTACTTTGAATGTTCCTTCATAGGAATGAGTTGTGTAGTCAAATTAATGCTCATTTAGGCTTCAGGAGGTCAACCTGAACTAAATACATGTTGAAATGTGTGCGTAAGGCCTTTGGTTTAGGCGCGACACTCATTTTGAGTTTTTATTGCTTTAAATGCATTTTCAGGCCGAGTAGAGCAGGTTTTTTTTACTTTGAATGTATCTTCATAGGAATAAGTTGTGTAGTCAAATTAATGGTGATTTAGGCTTCAGGAGGTCAACCTGAACTAAATAAATGTTGAAATGTGTGCATAAGTCCTTTGGTTTAGGCGTGACACTCATTTTCAGTTTTTATTGCTTTAAATGCACTTTCAGTCCGAATTGAGCCCGTTTTTTTACTTTGAATGTTCCTTCATAGGAAAAAGTTGTGTAGTCAAATTAATGCTCATTTAGGCTTCAGGAGGTCAACCTGAACTAAATACATGTTGAAATGTGTGTATAAGTCCTTTGGTTTAGGCGTGACACTCAATTTGAGTTTTTATTGCTTTAAATGCATTTTCAGGCCGAGTAGAGCACGTTTCTGAGTTTGAATGTATCTTCATAGGAATGAGTTGTGTGATCAAATTAATGCTCATTTAGGCTTCAGAATGTCAACCTGAACTAAATACATGTTGAAATGTGTGCATAAGTCCTTTGGTTTAGGCGTGACACTCATTTTGAGTTTTTATTGCTTTAAATGCACTTTCAGGCCTAGTTGAGCAAGTTTTGTGACTTTTAATGTACCTTCATAGGAATGAGTTGTGTAGTCAAATTATACTCATTTAGGCTTCAGGAGGTCAACCTGAACTAAATACATGTTGAAATGTGTGCATAAGTCCTTTGGTTTAGGCGTGACACTCATTTTCAGTTGTTATTGCTTTAAATGCACTTTCAGTCCGAGTTGAGCCCGTTTTTTTACTTTGAATGTTCCTTCATAGGAATGAGTTGTGTAGTCAAATTAATGCTCATTTAGGCTTCAGAAGGTCAACCTGAACTAAATACATGTTGAAATGTGTGCATAAGTCCTTTGGTTTAGGCGTGACACTCATTTTGAGTTTTTATTGCTTTAAATGCATTTTCAGGCCGAGTAGAGCACGTTTTTTTACTTTGAATGTATCTTCATAGGAATAAGTTGTGTAGTCAAATTAATGCTCATTTAGGCTTCAGGACGTCAACCTGAACTAAATACATGTTGAAATGTGTGCATAAGTCCTTTGGTTTAGGCGTGACACTCATTTTCAGTTTTTATTGCCTTAAATGCACTTTCAGTCCGAGTTGAGCCCGTTTTTTTACTTTGAATGTACCTTCATAGGAATGAGTTGTGTAGTCAAATAAATGCTCATTTAGGCTTCAGGAGGTCAACCTGAACTAAATACATGTTGAAATGTGTGCATAAGTCCTTTGGTTTTGGCGTGACACTCATTTTCAGTTTTTATTGCTTTAAATGCATTTTCAGGCCGAGTAGAGCACGTTTCTGAGTTTGAATGTGTCTTCATAGGAATGAGTTGTGTGATCAAATTAATGGTGATTTAGGCTTCAGGAGGTCAACCTGAACTAAATACATGTTGAAATGTGTGCATAAGTCCTTTGGTTTAGGCGTGACACTCATTTTGAGTTTTTATTGCTTTAAATGCACTTTCAGGCCTACTTGAGCACGTTTTGTGACTTTGAATGTACCTTCATAGGAATGAGTTGTGTAGTCAAATTAATGCTCATTTAGGGTTCAGGAGGTCAACCTGAACTAAATACATGTTGAAATGTGTGCATAAGTCCTTTGGTTTAGGCGTGACACTCATTTTCAGTTTTTATTGCTTTAAATGCACTTTCAGTCCGAGTTGAGCCGTTTTTTTACTTTGAATGTATCTTCATAGGAATAAGTTGTGTAGTCAAATTAATGCTCATTTAGGCTTCAGAATGTCAACCTGAACTAAATACATGTTGAAATGTGTGCATAAGTCCTTTGGTTTAGGTCTGACACTCATTTTGAGTTTTTATTCCTTTAAATGCACTTTCAGGCCTAGTTGAGCACGTTTTGTGACTTTGAATGTACCTTCATAGGAATGAGTTGTGTAGTCAAATTAATGCTCATTTAGGCTTCAGGAGGTCAACCTGAACTAAATACATGTTGAAATGTGTGCATAAGTCCTTTAGTTTAGGCGTGACACTCATTTTCAGTTTTTATTGCTTTAAATGCACTTTCAGTCCGAGTTGAGCCCGTTTTTTTACTTTGAATGTTCCTTCATAGGAATGAGTTGTGTAGTCAAATTAATGCTCATTTAGGCTTCAGGAGGTCAACCTGAACTAAATACATGTTGAAATGTGTGCGTAAGGCCTTTGGTTTAGGCGCGACACTCATTTTGAGTTTTTATTGCTTTAAATGCATTTTCAGGCCGAGTAGAGCAGGTTTTTTTACTTTGAATGTATCTTCATAGGAATAAGTTGTGTAGTCAAATTAATGGTGATTTAGGCTTCAGGAGGTCAACCTGAACTAAATAAATGTTGAAATGTGTGCATAAGTCCTTTGGTTTAGGCGTGACACTCATTTTCAGTTTTTATTGCTTTAAATGCACTTTCAGTCCGAATTGAGCCCGTTTTTTTACTTTGAATGTTCCTTCATAGGAATAAGTTGTGTAGTCAAATTAATGCTCATTTAGGCTTCAGGAGGTCAACCTGAACTAAATACATGTTGAAATGTGTGTATAAGTCCTTTGGTTTAGGCGTGACACTCAATTTGAGTTTTTATTGCTTTAAATGCATTTTCAGGCCGAGTAGAGCACGTTTCTGAGTTTGAATGTATCTTCATAGGAATGAGTTGTGTGATCAAATTAATGCTCATTTAGGCTTCAGAATGTCAACCTGAACTAAATACATGTTGAAATGTGTGCATAAGTCCTTTGGTTTAGGCGTGACACTCATTTTGAGTTTTTATTGCTTTAAATGCACTTTCAGGCCTAGTTGAGCAAGTTTTGTGACTTTTAATGTACCTTCATAGGAATGAGTTGTGTAGTCAAATTATACTCATTTAGGCTTCAGGAGGTCAACCTGAACTAAATACATGTTGAAATGTGTGCATAAGTCCTTTGGTTTAGGCGTGACACTCATTTTCAGTTGTTATTGCTTTAAATGCACTTTCAGTCCGAGTTGAGCCCGTTTTTTTACTTTGAATGTTCCTTCATAGGAATGAGTTGTGTAGTCAAATTAATGCTCATTTAGGCTTCAGAAGGTCAACCTGAACTAAATACATGTTGAAATGTGTGCATAAGTCCTTTGGTTTAGGCGTGACACTCATTTTGAGTTTTTATTGCTTTAAATGCATTTTCAGGCCGAGTAGAGCACGTTTTTTTACTTTGAATGTATCTTCATAGGAATAAGTTGTGTAGTCAAATTAATGCTCATTTAGGCTTCAGGACGTCAACCTGAACTAAATACATGTTGAAATGTGTGCATAAGTCCTTTGGTTTAGGCGTGACACTCATTTTCAGTTTTTATTGCCTTAAATGCACTTTCAGTCCGAGTTGAGCCCGTTTTTTTACTTTGAATGTATCTTCATAGGATTAAGTTGTGTAGTCAAATTAATGGTGATTTAGGCTTCAGGAGGTCAACCTGAACTAAATACATTTTGAAATGTGTGCATAAGTCCTTTGGTTTAGGCGTGACACTCATTTTGAGTTTTTATTGCTTTAAATGCACTTTCAGGCCTAGTTGAGCACGTTTTGTGACTTTGAATGTACCTTCATAGGAATGAGTTGTGTAGTCAAATTAATGCTCATTTAGGCTTCAGGAGGTCAACCTGAACTAAATACATGTTGAAATGTGTGCATAAGTCCTTTGGTTTAGGCGTGACACACATTTTCAGTTTTTATTGCTTTAAATGCACTTTCAGTCCGAGTTGAGCACGTTTTGTGACTTTGAATGTACCTTCATAGGAATGAGTTGTGTAGTCAAATAAATGCTCATTTAGGCTTCAGGAGGTCAACCTGAACTAAATACATGTTGAAATGTGTGCATAAGTCCTTTGGTTTTGGCGTGACACTCATTTTCAGTTTTTATTGCTTTAAATGCACTTTCAAGCCTAGTTGAGCACGTTTTGTGACTTTGAATGTACCTTCATAGGAATGAGTTGTGTAGTCAAATTAATGCTCATTTAGGGTTCAGGAGGTCAACCTGAACTAAATACATGTTGAAATGTGTGCATAAGTCCTTTGGTTTAGGCGTGACACTCATTTCGAGTTTTTATTGCTTTAAATGCATTTTCAGGCCGAGTAGACCACGTTTTTTTACTTTGAATGTATCTTCATAGGAATAAGTTGTGTAGTCAAATTAATGCTCATTTAGGCTTCAGGACGTCAACCTGAACTAAATACATGTTGAAATGTGTGCATAAGTCCTTTGGTTTAGGCGTGACACTCATTTTCAGTTTTTACTGCTTTAAATGCACTTTCAGTCCGAGTTGAGCCCGTTTTTTTACTTTGAATGTATCTTCATAGGATTAAGTTGTGTAGTCAAATTAATGGTGATTTAGGCTTCAGGAGGTCAACCTGAACTAAATACTTGTTGAAATGTGTGCATAAGTCCTTTGGTTTAGGCGTGACACTCATTTTGAGTTTTTATTGCTTTAAATGCACTTTCAGGCCTAGTTGAGCACGTTTTGTGACTTTGAATGTACCTTCATAGGAATGAGTTGTGTAGTCAAATTAATGCTCATTTAGGCTTCAGGAGGTCAACCTGAACTAAATACATGTTGAAATGTGTGCATAAGTCCTTTGGTTTAGGCGTGACACACATTTTCAGTTTTTATTGCTTTAAATGCACTTTCAGGCCTAGTTGAGCACGTTTTGTGACTTTGAATGTACCTTCATAGGAATGAGTTGTGTAGTCAAATTAATGCTCATTTAGGCTTCAGGAGGTCAACCTGAACTAAATACATGTTGAAATGTGTGCATAAGTCCTTTGGTTTAGGCGTGACACACATTTTCAGTTTTTATTGCTTTAAATGCACTTTCAGTCCGAGTTGAGCACGTTTTGTGACTTTGAATGTACCTTCATAGGAATGAGTTGTGTAGTCAAATAAATGCTCATTTAGGCTTCAGGAGGTCAACCTGAACTAAATACATGTTGAAATGTGTGCATAAGTCCTTTGGTTTTGGCGTGACACTCATTTTCAGTTTTTATTGCTTTAAATGCACTTTCAAGCCTAGTTGAGCACGTTTTGTGACTTTGAATGTACCTTCATAGGAATGAGTTGTGTAGTCAAATTAATGCTCATTTAGGGTTCAGGAGGTCAACCTGAACTAAATACATGTTGAAATGTGTGCATAAGTCCTTTGGTTTAGGCGTGACACTCATTTCGAGTTTTTATTGCTTTAAATGCATTTTCAGGCCGAGTAGACCACGTTTTTTTACTTTGAATGTATCTTCATAGGAATAAGTTGTGTAGTCAAATTAATGCTCATTTAGGCTTCAGGACGTCAACCTGAACTAAATACATGTTGAAATGTGTGCATAAGTCCTTTGGTTTAGGCGTGACACTCATTTTCAGTTTTTACTGCTTTAAATGCACTTTCAGTCCGAGTTGAGCCCGTTTTTTTACTTTGAATGTATCTTCATAGGATTAAGTTGTGTAGTCAAATTAATGGTGATTTAGGCTTCAGGAGGTCAACCTGAACTAAATACTTGTTGAAATGTGTGCATAAGTCCTTTGGTTTAGGCGTGACACTCATTTTGAGTTTTTATTGCTTTAAATGCACTTTCAGGCCTAGTTGAGCACGTTTTGTGACTTTGAATGTACCTTCATAGGAATGAGTTGTGTAGTCAAATTAATGCTCATTTAGGCTTCAGGAGGTCAACCTGAACTAAATACATGTTGAAATGTGTGCATAAGTCCTTTGGTTTAGGCGTGACACACATTTTCAGTTTTTATTGCTTTAAATGCACTTTCAGTCCGAGTTGAGCACGTTTTGTGACTTTGAATGTACCTTCATAGGAATGAGTTGTGTAGTCAAATAAATGCTCATTTAGGCTTCAGGAGGTCAACCTGAACTAAATACATGTTGAAATGTGTGCATAAGTCCTTTGGTTTTGGCGTGACACTCATTTTCAGTTTTTATTGCTTTAAATGCATTTTCAGGCCGAGTAGAGCACGTTTCTGAGTTTGAATGTGTCTTCATAGGAATGAGTTGTGTGATCAAATTAATGGTGATTTAGGCTTCAGGAGGTCAACCTGAACTAAATACATGTTGAAATGTGTGCATAAGTCCTTTGGTTTAGGCGTGACACTCATTTTGAGTTTTTATTGCTTTAAATGCACTTTCAGGCCTAGTTGAGCACGTTTTGTGACTTTGAATGTACCTTCATAGGAATGAGTTGTGTAGTCAAATTAATGCTCATTTAGGGTTCAGGAGGTCAACCTGAACTAAATACATGTTGAAATGTGTGCATAAGTCCTTTGGTTTAGGCGTGACACTCATTTTCAGTTTTTATTGCTTTAAATGCACTTTCAGTCCGAGTTGAGCCGTTTTTTTACTTTGAATGTATCTTCATAGGAATAAGTTGTGTAGTCAAATTAATGCTCATTTAGGCTTCAGAATGTCAACCTGAACTAAATACATGTTGAAATGTGTGCATAAGTCCTTTGGTTTAGGTGTGACACTCATTTTGAGTTTTTATTCCTTTAAATGCACTTTCAGGCCTAGTTGAGCACGTTTTGTGACTTTGAATGTACCTTCATAGGAATGAGTTGTGTAGTCAAATTAATGCTCATTTAGGCTTCAGGAGGTCAACCTGAACTAAATACATGTTGAAATGTGTGCATAAGTCCTTTAGTTTAGGCGTGACACTCATTTTCAGTTTTTGTTGCTTTAAATGCACTTTCAGTCCGAGTTGAGCCCGTTTTTTTACTTTGAATGTTCCTTCATAGGAATGAGTTGTGTAGTCAAATTAATGCTCATTTAGGCTTCAGGAGGTCAACCTGAACTAAATACATGTTGAAATGTGTGCGTAAGGCCTTTGGTTTAGGCGCGACACTCATTTTGAGTTTTTATTGCTTTAAATGCATTTTCAGGCCGAGTAGAGCACGTTTTTTTACTTTGAATGTATCTTCATAGGGATAAGTTGTGTAGTCAAATTAATGGTGATTTAGGCTTCAGGAGGTCAACCTGAACTAAATAAATGTTGAAATGTGTGCATAAGTCCTTTGGTTTAGGCGTGACACTCATTCTCAGTTTTTATTGCTTTAAATGCACTTTCAGTCCGAGTTGAGCCCGTTTTTTTACTTTGAATGTATCTTCATAGGATTAAGTTGTGTAGTCAAATTAATGGTGATTTAGGCTTCAGGAGGTCAACCTGAACTAAATACATGTTGAAATGTGTGCATAAGTCCTTTGGTTTTGGCGTGACACTCATTTTCAGTTTTTATTGCTTTAAATGCATTTTCAGGCCGAGTAGAGCACGTTTCTGAGTTTGAATGTGTCTTCATAGGAATGAGTTGTGTGATCAAATTAATGGTGATTTAGGCTTCAGGAGGTCAACCTGAACTAAATACATGTTGAAATGTGTGCATAAGTCCTTTGGTTTAGGCGTGACACTCATTTTGAGTTTTTATTGCTTTAAATGCACTTTCAGGCCTAGTTGAGCACGTTTTGTGACTTTGAATGTACCTTCATAGGAATGAGTTGTGTAGTCAAATTAATGCTCATTTAGGGTTCAGGAGGTCAACCTGAACTAAATACATGTTGAAATGTGTGCATAAGTCCTTTGGTTTAGGCGTGACACTCATTTTCAGTTTTTATTGCTTGAAATGCACTTTCAGTCCGAGTTGAGCCGTTTTTTTACTTTGAATGTATCTTCATAGGAATAAGTTGTGTAGTCAAATTAATGCTCATTTAGGCTTCAGAATGTCAACCTGAACTAAATACATGTTGAAATGTGTGCATAAGTCCTTTGGTTTAGGTGTGACACTCATTTTGAGTTTTTATTCCTTTAAATGCACTTTCAGGCCTAGTTGAGCACGTTTTGTGACTTTGAATGTACCTTCATAGGAATGAGTTGTGTAGTCAAATTAATGCTCATTTAGGCTTCAGGAGGTCAACCTGAACTAAATACATGTTGAAATGTGTGCGTAAGGCCTTTGGTTTAGGCGCGACACTCATTTTGAGTTTTTATTGCTTTAAATGCATTTTCAGGCCGAGTAGAGCACGTTTTTTTACTTTGAATGTATCTTCATAGGAATAAGTTGTGTAGTCAAATTAATGGTGATTTAGGCTTCAGGAGGTCAACCTGAACTAAATAAATGTTGAAATGTGTGCATAAGTCCTTTGGTTTAGGCGTGACACTCATTTTCAGTTTTTATTGCTTTAAATGCACTTTCAGTCCGAGTTGAGCCCGTTTTTTTACTTTGAATGTATCTTCATAGGATTAAGTTGTGTAGTCAAATTAATGGTGATTTAGGCTTCAGGAGGTCAACCTGAACTAAATACATGTTGAAATGTGTGCATAAGTCCTTTGGTTTAGGCGTGACACTCATTTTGAGTTTTTATTGCTTTAAATGCACTTTCAGGCCTAGTTGAGCACGTTTTGTGACTTTGAATGTACCTTCATAGGAATGAGTTGTGTAGTCAAATTAATGCTCATTTAGGCTTCAGGTGGTCAACCTGAACTACATACATGTTGAAATGTGTGCATAAGTCCTTTGGTTTAGGCGTGACACTCATTTTCAGTTTTTATTGCTTTAAATGCACTTTCAGTCCGAGTTGACCCCGTTTTTTTACTTTGAATGTATCTTCATAGGAATAAGTTGTGTAGTCAAATTAATGGTGATTTAGGCTTCAGGAGGTCAACCTGAACTAAATACATGTTGAAATGTGTGCATAAGTCCTTTGGTTTAGGCGTGACACTCATTTTCAGTTTTTATTGCTTTAAATGCACTTTCAGTCCGAGTTGAGCCCGTTTTTTTACTTTGAATGTATCTTCATAGGATTAAGTTGTGTAGTCAAATTAATGGTGATTTAGGCTTCAGGAGGTCAACCTGAACTAAATACATGTTGAAATGTGTGCATAAGTCCTTTGGTTTAGGCGTGACACTCATTTTGAGTTTTTATTGCTTTAAATGCACTTTCAGGCCTAGTTGAGCACGTTTTGTGACTTTGAATGTACCTTCATAGGAATGAGTTGTGTAGGCAAATTAATGCTCATTTAGGCTTCAGAATGTCAACCTGAACTAAATACACGTTGAAATGTGTGCATAAGTCCTTTGGTTTAGGCGTGACACTCATTTTGAGTTTTTATTGCTTTAAATGCACTTTCAGGCCTAGTTGAGCACGTTTTGTGACTTTGAATGTACCTTCATAGGAATGAGTTGTGTAGTCAAATTAATGCTCATTTAGGCTTCAGGAGGTCAACCTGAACTAAATAAATGTTGAAATGTGTGCATAAGTCATTTGGTCTAGGCGTGACACACATTATGAACCATTGATGAAATAAGTTTTATTTTTAAAAAAGCCAAAAAATGTGAAAGGGACGAAATTACAAATGTCCTGTGTGTTTCACATAGAGTACATACAGGCCAGCGATCCCGCTCCCTCTCTTTCTCTGTGACACACACGCTTCCGAGCGCGCCAGCACGCAGCAAGCACACACACAAACGCACGCACACACACTCACACAAACGTACGCACAGACGAGCACGTATCGTAAACAACACACCAACGATGATTTAGATCAAAGAAACACTCACACATGTATGGGCACACGATCACGCGCGCGCAAACACACACACAAACTCATGAGAGGCACACACATCCGCACACGCTACGCATGTAAACAACATTTGGACACTGATTGAAGATCAAAGACTAACCCACGTGGAAGACTGAAAGATGCACAGCCAATCACCTAGGCTTTGCATCTTTTCACCTCCCCCTGCTCTCACACCACGTGGGCTAGATCCACTCGGGCTGTCATTGGTGGACGTCGTCGGTGTCAGAACAAATCAAGTGCAAGCAAAAGTTAAAACCTCTGAGTAATTCGTCATTTTTATCCGAATACAGTACTTTTTGGAGGGGGGGGGGTGCGCACAACACACACACGCACGCACCCACACAAACACACACAAACACACGCACACACTTACACACTCTCACACACGCACGCACACATACACTAGCAGGCATCGGAAACAACACTTTAGACGTTGAAATGTGTGCAGACGTCCTTTGGTTTAGGCATGACACTCAATTTTAGTTTTTATTGATTCAAATGCATTTTCAGACAGAGCAGGGCACTTGCTGACTTTGAATGTATCTTCATGGGAATGAGTTGTGTGATCAAATTAATGCTCATTTAGGCTTCAGGAGGTCAACCTAAACTAAATACATGTTGAAATGTGTGCATAAGTACTTTGATTTAGGCGTGAAACTCATTTTGAGTTTTTATTGCTTTAAATGCACTTTCAGGCCTAGTTGAGCACGTTTTGTGACTTTTAATGTACCTTCATAGGAATGAGTTGTGTAGTCAAATTAATGCTCATTTAGGGTTCAGGAGGTCAACCTGAACTAAATACATGTTGAAATGTGTGCATAAGTCCTTTGGTTTAGGCGTGAAACTCATTTTCAGTTTTTATTGCTTTAAATGCACTTTCAGTCCGAGTTGAGCCCGTTTTTTTACTTTGAATGTTCCTTCATAGGAATGAGTTGTGTAGTCAAATTAATGCTCATTTAGGCTTCAGAAGGTCAACCTGAACTAAATACATGTTGAAATGTGTGCATAAGTCCTTTGGTTTAGGCGTGACACTCATTTTGAGTTTTTATTGCTTTAAATGCATTTTCAGGCCGAGTAGAGCACGTTTTTTTACTTTGAATGTATCTTCATAGGAATAAGTTGTGTAGTCAAATTAATGCTCATTTAGGCTTCAGGACGTCAACCTGAACTAAATACATGTTGAAATGTGTGCATAAGTCCTTTGGTTTAGGCGTGACACTCATTTTCAGTTTTTACTGCTTTAAATGCACTTTCAGTCCGAGTTGAGCCCGTTTTTTTACTTTGAATGTATCTTCATAGGATTAAGTTGTGTAGTCAAATTAATGGTGATTTAGGCTTCAGGAGGTCAACCTGAACTAAATACATGTTGAAATGTGTGCATAAGTCCTTTGGTTTAGGCGTGACACTCATTTTGAGTTTTTATTGCTTTAAATGCACTTTCAGGCCGAGTTGAGCACGTTTTGTGACTTTGAATGTACCTTCATAGGAATGAGTTGTGTAGTCAAATTAATGCTCATTTAGGCTTCAGGAGGTCAACCTGAACTAAATACATGTTGAAATGTGTGCATAAGTCCTTTGGTTTAGGCGTGACACACATTTTCAGTTTTTATTGCTTTAAATGCACTTTCAGTCCGAGTTGAGCACGTTTTGTGACTTTGAATGTACCTTCATAGGAATGAGTTGTGTAGTCAAATAAATGCTCATTTAGGCTTCAGGAGGTCAACCTGAACTAAATACATGTTGAAATGTGTGCATAAGTCCTTTGGTTTTGGCGTGACACTCATTTTCAGTTTTTATTGCTTTAAATGCATTTTCAGGCCGAGTAGAGCACGTTTCTGAGTTTGAATGTGTCTTCATAGGAATGAGTTGTGTGATCAAATTAATGGTGATTTAGGCTTCAGGAGGTCAACCTGAACTAAATACATGTTGAAATGTGTGCATAAGTCCTTTGGTTTAGGCGTGACACTCATTTTGAGTTTTTATTGCTTTAAATGCACTTTCAGCCCTAGTTGAGCACGTTTTGTGACTTTGAATGTACCTTCATAGGAATGAGTTGTGTAGTCAAATTAATGCTCATTTAGGGTTCAGGAGGTCAACCTGAACTAAATACATGTTGAAATGTGTGCATAAGTCCTTTGGTTTAGGCGTGACACTCATTTTCAGTTTTTATTGCTTTAAATGCACTTTCAGTCCGAGTTGAGCCGTTTTTTTACTTTGAATGTATCTTCATAGGAATAAGTTGTGTAGTCAAATTAATGCTCATTTAGGCTTCAGAATGTCAACCTGAACTAAATACATGTTGAAATGTGTGCATAAGTCCTTTGGTTTAGGTGTGACACTCATTTTGAGTTTTTATTGCTTTAAATGCACTTTCAGGCCTAGTTGAGCACGTTTTGTGACTTTGAATGTACCTTCATAGGAATGAGTTGTGTAGTCAAATTAATGCTCATTTAGGCTTCAGGAGGTCAACCTGAACTAAATACATGTTGAAATGTGTGCATAAGTCCTTTAGTTTAGGCGTGACACTCATTTTCAGTTTTTATTGCTTTAAATGCACTTTCAGTCCGAGTTGAGCCCGTTTTTTTACTTTGAATGTTCCTTCATAGGAATGAGTTGTGTAGTCAAATTAATGCTCATTTAGGCTTCAGGAGGTCAACCTGAACTAAATACATGTTGAAATGTGTGCATAAGTCCTTTGGTTTAGGCGTGACACTCATTTTCAGTTTTTATTGCTTTAAATGCACTTTCAGTCCGAGTTGAGCCCGTTTTTTTACTTTGAATGTATCTTCATAGGATTAAGTTGTGTAGTCAAATTAATGGTGATTTAGGCTTCAGGAGGTCAACCTGAACTAAATACATGTTGAAATGTGTGCATAAGTCCTTTGGTTTAGGCGTGACACTCATTTTGAGTTTTTATTGCTTTAAATGCACTTTCAGGCCTAGTTGAGCACGTTTTGTGACTTTGAATGTACCTTCATAGGAATGAGTTGTGTAGGCAAATTAATGCTCATTTAGGCTTCAGAATGTCAACCTGAACTAAATACACGTTGAAATGTGTGCATAAGTCCTTTGGTTTAGGCGTGACACTCATTTTGAGTTTTTATTGCTTTAAATGCACTTTCAGGCCTAGTTGAGCACGTTTTGTGACTTTGAATGTACCTTCATAGGAATGAGTTGTGTAGTCAAATTAATGCTCATTTAGGCTTCAGGAGGTCAACCTGAACTAAATAAATGTTGAAATGTGTGCATAAGTCATTTGGTCTAGGCGTGACACACATTATGAACCATTGATGAAATAAGTTTTATTTTTAAAAAAGCCAAAAAATGTGAAAGGGACGAAATTACAAATGTCCTGTGTGTTTCACATAGAGTACATACAGGCCAGCGATCCCGCTCCCTCTCTTTCTCTGTGACACACACGCTTCCGAGCGCGCCAGCACGCAGCAAGCACACACACAAACGCACGCACACACACTCACACAAACGTACGCACAGACGAGCACGTATCGTAAACAACACACCAACGATGATTTAGATCAAAGAAACACTCACACATGTATGGGCACACGATCACGCGCGCGCAAACACACACACAAACTCATGAGAGGCACACACATCCGCACACGCTACGCATGTAAACAACATTTGGACACTGATTGAAGATCAAAGACTAACCCACGTGGAAGACTGAAAGATGCACAGCCAATCACCTAGGCTTTGCATCTTTTCACCTCCCCCTGCTCTCACACCACGTGGGCTAGATCCACTCGGGCTGTCATTGGTGGACGTCGTCGGTGTCAGAACAAATCAAGTGCAAGCAAAAGTTAAAACCTCTGAGTAATTCGTCATTTTTATCCGAATACAGTACTTTTTGGAGGGGGGGGGGGGGTGCGCACAACACACACACGCACGCACCCACACAAACACACACAAACACACGCACACACTTACACACTCTCACACACGCACGCACACATACACTAGCAGGCATCGGAAACAACACTTTAGACGTTGAAATGTGTGCAGACGTCCTTTGGTTTAGGCATGACACTCAATTTTAGTTTTTATTGATTCAAATGCATTTTCAGACAGAGCAGGGCACTTGCTGACTTTGAATGTATCTTCATGGGAATGAGTTGTGTGATCAAATTAATGCTCATTTAGGCTTCAGGAGGTACCTAAACTAAATACATGTTGAAATGTGTGCATAAGTACTTTGATTTAGGCGTGAAACTCATTTTGAGTTTTTATTGCTTTAAATGCACTTTCAGGCCTAGTTGAGCACGTTTTGTGACTTTTAATGTACCTTCATAGGAATGAGTTGTGTAGTCAAATTAATGCTCATTTAGGGTTCAGGAGGTCAACCTGAACTAAATACATGTTGAAATGTGTGCATAAGTCCTTTGGTTTAGGCGTGAAACTCATTTTCAGTTTTTATTGCTTTAAATGCACTTTCAGTCCGAGTTGAGCCCGTTTTTTTACTTTGAATGTTCCTTCATAGGAATGAGTTGTGTAGTCAAATTAATGCTCATTTAGGCTTCAGAAGGTCAACCTGAACTAAATACATGTTGAAATGTGTGCATAAGTCCTTTGGTTTAGGCGTGACACTCATTTTGAGTTTTTATTGCTTTAAATGCATTTTCAGGCCGAGTAGAGCACGTTTTTTTACTTTGAATGTATCTTCATAGGAATAAGTTGTGTAGTCAAATTAATGCTCATTTAGGCTTCAGGACGTCAACCTGAACTAAATACATGTTGAAATGTGTGCATAAGTCCTTTGGTTTAGGCGTGACACTCATTTTCAGTTTTTACTGCTTTAAATGCACTTTCAGTCCGAGTTGAGCCCGTTTTTTTACTTTGAATGTATCTTCATAGGATTAAGTTGTGTAGTCAAATTAATGGTGATTTAGGCTTCAGGAGGTCAACCTGAACTAAATACATGTTGAAATGTGTGCATAAGTCCTTTGGTTTAGGCGTGACACTCATTTTGAGTTTTTATTGCTTTAAATGCACTTTCAGGCCGAGTTGAGCACGTTTTGTGACTTTGAATGTACCTTCATAGGAATGAGTTGTGTAGTCAAATTAATGCTCATTTAGGCTTCAGGAGGTCAACCTGAACTAAATACATGTTGAAATGTGTGCATAAGTCCTTTGGTTTAGGCGTGACACACATTTTCAGTTTTTATTGCTTTAAATGCACTTTCAGTCCGAGTTGAGCACGTTTTGTGACTTTGAATGTACCTTCATAGGAATGAGTTGTGTAGTCAAATAAATGCTCATTTAGGCTTCAGGAGGTCAACCTGAACTAAATACATGTTGAAATGTGTGCATAAGTCCTTTGGTTTTGGCGTGACACTCATTTTCAGTTTTTATTGCTTTAAATGCATTTTCAGGCCGAGTAGAGCACGTTTCTGAGTTTGAATGTGTCTTCATAGGAATGAGTTGTGTGATCAAATTAATGGTGATTTAGGCTTCAGGAGGTCAACCTGAACTAAATACATGTTGAAATGTGTGCATAAGTCCTTTGGTTTAGGCGTGACACTCATTTTGAGTTTTTATTGCTTTAAATGCACTTTCAGCCCTAGTTGAGCACGTTTTGTGACTTTGAATGTACCTTCATAGGAATGAGTTGTGTAGTCAAATTAATGCTCATTTAGGGTTCAGGAGGTCAACCTGAACTAAATACATGTTGAAATGTGTGCATAAGTCCTTTGGTTTAGGCGTGACACTCATTTTCAGTTTTTATTGCTTTAAATGCACTTTCAGTCCGAGTTGAGCCGTTTTTTTACTTTGAATGTATCTTCATAGGAATAAGTTGTGTAGTCAAATTAATGCTCATTTAGGCTTCAGAATGTCAACCTGAACTAAATACATGTTGAAATGTGTGCATAAGTCCTTTGGTTTAGGTGTGACACTCATTTTGAGTTTTTATTGCTTTAAATGCACTTTCAGGCCTAGTTGAGCACGTTTTGTGACTTTGAATGTACCTTCATAGGAATGAGTTGTGTAGTCAAATTAATGCTCATTTAGGCTTCAGGAGGTCAACCTGAACTAAATACATGTTGAAATGTGTGCATAAGTCCTTTAGTTTAGGCGTGACACTCATTTTCAGTTTTTATTGCTTTAAATGCACTTTCAGTCCGAGTTGAGCCCGTTTTTTTACTTTGAATGTTCCTTCATAGGAATGAGTTGTGTAGTCAAATTAATGCTCATTTAGGCTTCAGGAGGTCAACCTGAACTAAATACATGTTGAAATGTGTGCGTAAGGCCTTTGGTTTAGGCGCGACACTCATTTTGAGTTTTTATTGCTTTAAATGCATTTTCAGGCCGAGTAGAGCACGTTTTTTTACTTTGAATGTATCTTCATAGGAATAAGTTGTGTAGTCAAATTAATGGTGATTTAGGCTTCAGGAGGTCAACCTGAACTAAATAAATGTTGAAATGTGTGCATAAGTCCTTTGGTTTAGGCGTGACACTCATTTTCAGTTTTTATTGCTTTAAATGCACTTTCAGTCCGAGTTGAGCCCGTTTTTTTACTTTGAATGTATCTTCATAGGATTAAGTTGTGTAGTCAAATTAATGGTGATTTAGGCTTCAGGAGGTCAACCTGAACTAAATACATGTTGAAATGTGTGCATAAGTCCTTTGGTTTAGGCGTGACACTCATTTTGAGTTTTTATTGCTTTAAATGCACTTTCAGGCCTAGTTGAGCACGTTTTGTGACTTTGAATGTACCTTCATAGGAATGAGTTGTGTAGTCAAATTAATGCTCATTTAGGCTTCAGGAGGTCAACCTGAACTACATACATGTTGAAATGTGTGCATAAGTCCTTTGGTTTAGGCGTGACACTCATTTTCAGTTTTTATTGCTTTAAATGCACTTTCAGTCCGAGTTGAGCCCGTTTTTTTACTTTGAATGTTCCTTCATAGGAATAAGTTGTGTAGTCAAATTAATGCTCATTTAGGCTTCAGGAGGTCAACCTGAACTAAATACATGTTGAAATGTGTGCATAAGTCCTTTGGTTTAGGCGTGACACTCATTTTCAGTTTTTATTGCTTTAAATGCACTTTCAGTCCGAGTTGAGCCCGTTTTTTTACTTTGAATGTATCTTCATAGGAATAAGTTGTGTAGTCAAATTAATGGTGATTTAGGCTTCAGGAGGTCAACCTGAACTAAATACATGTTGAAATGTGTGCATAAGTCCTTTGGTTTATGCGTGACACTCATTTTTGAGTTTTTTATTGCTTTAAATGCACTTTCAGGCCTAGTTGAGCACGTTTTGTGACTTTGAATGTACCTTCATAGGAATGAGTTGTGTTGTCAAATTAATGCTCATTTAGGCTTCAGGAGGTCAACCTGAACTAAATAAATGTTGAAATGTGTGCATAAGTCATTTGGTCTAGGCGTGACACACATTATGAACCATTGATGAAATAAGTTTTATTTTTAAAAAAGCCAAAAAATGTGAAAGGGACGAAATTACAAATGTCCTGTGTGTTTCACATAGAGTACATACAGGCCAGCGATCCCGCTCCCTCTCTTTCTCTGTGACACACACGCTTCCGAGCGCGCCAGCACGCAGCAAGCACACACACAAACGCACGCACACACACTCACACAAACGTACGCACAGACGAGCACGTATCGTAAACAACACACCAACGATGATTTAGATCAAAGAAACACTCACACATGTATGGGCACACGATCACGCGCGCGCAAACACACACACAAACTCATGAGAGGCACACACATCCGCACACGCTACGCATGTAAACAACATTTGGACACTGATTGAAGATCAAAGACTAACCACGTGGAAGACTGAAAGATGCACAGCCAATCACCTAGGCTTTGCATCTTTTCACCTCCCCCTGCTCTCACACCACGTGGGCTAGATCCACTCGGGCTGTCATTGGTGGACGTCGTCGGTGTCAGAACAAATCAAGTGCAAGCAAAAGTTAAAACCTCTGAGTAATTCGTCATTTTTATCCGAATACAGTACTTTTTGGGGGGGGGGGGGGGGTGCGCACAACACACACACGCACGCACCCACACAAACACACACAAACACACGCACACACTTACACACTCTCACACACGCACGCACACATACACTAGCAGGCATCGGAAACAACACTTTAGACGTTGAAATGTGTGCAGACGTCCTTTGGTTTAGGCGTGACACTCATTTTGAGTTTTTATTGCTTTAAATGCACTTTCAGGCCTAGTTGAGCACGTTTTGTGACTTTGAATGTACCTTCATAGGAATGAGTTGTGTAGTCAAATTAATGCTCATTTAGGCTTCAGGAGGTCAACCTGAACTAAATACATGTTGAAATGTGTGCATAAGTCCTTTGGTTTAGGCGTGACACTCATTTTCAGTTTTTATTGCTTTAAATGCACTTTCAGTCCGAATTGAGCCCGTTTTTTTACTTTGAATGTTCCTTCATAGGAATAAGTTGTGTAGTCAAATTAATGCTCATTTAGGCTTCAGGAGGTCAACCTGAACTAAATACATGTTGAAATGTGTGTATAAGTCCTTTGGTTTAGGCGTGACACTCATTTTGAGTTTTTATTGCTTTAAATGCACTTTCAGGCCTAGTTGAGCACGTTTTGTGACTTTAAATGTACCTTCATAGGAATGAGTTGTGTAGTCAAATTATACTCATTTAGGCTTCAGGAGGTCAACCTGAACTAAATACATGTTGAAATGTGTGCATAAGTCCTTTGGTTTAGGCGTGACACTCATTTTCAGTTGTTATTGCTTTAAATGCACTTTCAGTCCGAGTTGAGCCCGTTTTTTTACTTTGAATGTTCCTTCATAGGAATGAGTTGTGTAGTCAAATTAATGCTCATTTAGGCTTCAGAAGGTCAACCTGAACTAAATACATGTTGAAATGTGTGCATAAGTCCTTTGGTTTAGGCGTGACACTCATTTTGAGTTTTTATTGCTTTAAATGCATTTTCAGGCCGAGTAGAGCACGTTTTTTTACTTTGAATGTATCTTCATAGGAATAAGTTGTGTAGTCAAATTAATGCTCATTTAGGCTTCAGGACGTCAACCTGAACTAAATACATGTTGAAATGTGTGCATAAGTCCTTTGGTTTAGGCGTGACACTCATTTTCAGTTTTTATTGCTTTAAATGCACTTTCAGTCCGAGTTGAGCCCGTTTTTTTACTTTGAGTGTATCTTCATAGGATTAAGTTGTGTAGTCAAATTAATGGTGATTTAGGCTTCAGGAGGTCAACCTGAACTAAATACATGTTGAAATGTGTGCATAAGTCCTTTGGTTTAGGCGTGACACTCATTTTGAGTTTTTATTGCTTTAAATGCACTTTCAGCCCTAGTTGAGCACGTTTTGTGACTTTGAATGTACCTTCATAGGAATGAGTTGTGTAGTCAAATTAATGCTCATTTAGGCTTCAGGAGGTCAACCTGAACTAAATACATGTTGAAATGTGTGCATAAGTCCTTTGGTTTAGGCGTGACACACATTTTCAGTTTTTATTGCTTTAAATGCACTTTCAGTCCGAGTTGAGCACGTTTTGTGACTTTGAATGTACCTTCATAGGAATGAGTTGTGTAGTCAAATAAATGCTCATTTAGGCTTCAGGAGGTCAACCTGAACTAAATACATGTTGAAATGTGTGCATAAGTCCTTTGGTTTTGGCGTGACACTCATTTTCAGTTTTTATTGCTTTAAATGCATTTTCAGGCCGAGTAGAGCACGTTTCTGAGTTTGAATGTGTCTTCATAGGAATGAGTTGTGTGATCAAATTAATGGTGATTTAGGCTTCAGGAGGTCAACCTGAACTAAATACATGTTGAAATGTGTGCATAAGTCCTTTGGTTTAGGCGTGACACTCATTTTGAGTTTTTATTGCTTTAAATGCACTTTCAGGCCTAGTTGAGCACGTTTTGTGACTTTGAATGTACCTTCATAGGAATAAGTTGTGTAGTCAAATTAATGCTCATTTAGGCTTCAGAATGTCAACCTGAACTAAATACATGTTGAAATGTGTGCATAAGTCCTTTGGTTTAGGCGTGAAACTCATTTTGAGTTTTTATTGCTTTAAATGCACTTTCAGGCCTAGTTGAGCACGTTTTGTGACTTTTAATGTACCTTCATAGGAATGAGTTGTGTAGTCAAATTAATGCTCATTTAGGCTTCAGGAGGTCAACCTAAACTAAATACATGTTGAAATGTGTGCATAAGTACTTTGATTTAGGCGTGAAACTCATTTTGAGTTTTTATTGCTTTAAATGCACTTTCAGGCCTAGTTGAGCACGTTTTGTGACTTTTAATGTACCTTCATAGGAATGAGTTGTGTAGTCAAATTAATGCTCATTTAGGCTTCAGGAGGGCAACCTTAACTAAATACATGTTGAAATGTGTGCATAAGTCCTTTGGTTTAGGCGTGACACTCATTTTCAGTTTTTATTGCTTTAAATGCACTTTCAGTCCGAGTTGAGCCGTTTTTTTACTTTGAATGTATCTTCATAGGAATAAGTTGTGTAGTCAAATTAATGCTCATTTAGGCTTCAGAATGTCAACCTGAACTAAATACATGTTGAAATGTGTGCATAAGTCCTTTGGTTTAGGCGTGACACTCATTTTGAGTTTTTATTGCTTTAAATGCACTTTCAGGCCTAGGTGAGCACGTTTTGTGACTTTGAATGTACCTTCATAGGAATGAGTTGTGTAGTCAAATTAATGCTCATTTAGGCTTCAGGAGGTCAACCTGAACTAAATACATGTTGAAATGTGTGCATAAGTCCTTTGGTTTAGGCGTGACACTCATTTTCAGTTTTTATTGCTTTAAATGCACTTTCAGTCCGAGTTGAGCCCGTTTTTTTACTTTGAATGTTCCTTCATAGGAATGAGTTGTGTAGTCAAATTAATGCTCATTTAGGCTTCAGGAGGTCAACCTGAACTAAATACATGTTGAAATGTGTGCATAAGTCCTTTGGTTTAGGCGTGACACTCATTTTGAGTTTTTATTGGTTTAAATGCACTTTCAGGCCTAGTTGAGCACGTTTTGTGACTTTGAATGTACCTTCATAGGAATGAGTTGTGTAGTCAAATTAATGCTCATTTAGGCTTCAGGAGGTCAACCTGAACTAAATAAATGTTGAAATGTGTGCATAAGTCATTTGGTCTAGGCGTGACACTCATTATGAACCATTGATGAAATAAGTTTTATTTTTAAAAAAGCCAAAAAATGTGAAAGGGACGAAATTACAAATGTCCTGTGTGTTTCACATAGAGTACATACAGGCCAGCGATCCCGCTCCCTCTCTTTCTCTGTGACACACACGCTTCCGAGCGCGCCAGCACGCAGCAAGCACACACACAAACGCACGCACACACACTCACACAAACGTACGCACAGACGAGCACGTATCGTAAACAACACACCAACGATGATTTAGATCAAAGAAACACTCACACATGTATGGGCACACGATCACGCGCGCGCAAACACACACACAAACTCATGAGAGGCACACACATCCGCACACGCTACGCATGTAAACAACATTTGGACACTGATTGAAGATCAAAGACTAACCCACGTGGAAGACTGAAAGATGCACAGCCAATCACCTAGGCTTTGCATCTTTTCACCTCCCCCTGCTCTCACACCACGTGGGCTAGATCCACTCGGGCTGTCATTGGTGGACGTCGTCGGTGTCAGAACAAATCAAGTGCAAGCAAAAGTTAAAACCTCTGAGTAATTCGTCATTTTTATCCGAATACAGTACTTTTTTTGGGGGGGGGGGTGCGCACAACACACACACACGCACACACCCACACAAACACACACAAACACACGCACACACTTACACACTCTCACACACGCACGCACACATACACTAGCAGGCATCGGAAACAACACTTTAGACGTTGAAATGTGTGCAGACGTCCTTTGGTTTAGGCATGACACTCAATTTTAGTTTTTATTGATTCAAATGCATTTTCAGACAGAGCAGGGCACTTACTGACTTTGAATGTATCTTCATGGGAACGAGTTGTGTGATCAAATTAATGCTCATTTAGGCTTCAGGAGGTCAACCTAAACTAAATACATGTTGAAATGTGTGCATAAGTCCTTTGATTTAGGCGTGAAACTCATTTTGAGATTTTATTGCTTTAAATGCACTTTCACGCCTAGTTGAGCACGTTTTGTGACTTTGAATGTACCTTCATAGGAATGAGTTGTATAGACAAAATAATGCTCATTTAGGCTTCAGAATGTCAACCTGAACTAAATACATGTTGAAATGTGTGTATAAGTCCTTTGGTTTAGGCGTGACACTCAATTTGAGTTTTTATTGCTTTAAAGGCATTTTCAGGCCGAGTAGAGCACGTTTTTTTACTTTGAATGTATCTTCATAGGAATGAGTTGTGTAGTCAAATTAATGCTCATTTAGGCTTCAGGAGGTCAACCTGAACTAAATACATGTTGAAATGTGTGCATAAGTCCTTTGGTTTAGGCGTGACACTCATTTTGAGTTTTTATTGCTTTAAATGCATTTTCAGGCCGAGTAGAGCACGTTTCTGAGTTTGAATGTATCTTCATAGGAATGAGTTCTGTGATCAAATTAATGCTCATTTAGGCTTCAGAATGTCAACCTGAACTAAATACATGTTGAAATGTGTGCATAAGTCCTTTGGTTTAGGCGTGACACTCATTTTGAGTTTTTATTGCTTTAAATGCACTTTCAGGCCTAGTTGAGCACGTTTTGTGACTTTTAATGTACCTTCATAGGAATGAGTTGTGTAGTCAAATTATACTCATTTAGGCTTCAGGAGGTCAACCTGAACTAAATACATGTTGAAATGTGTGCATAAGTCCTTTGGTTTAGGCGTGACACTCATTTTCAGTTTTTATTGCTTTAAATGCACTTTCAGTCCGAGTTGAGCCCGTTTTTTTACTTTGAATGTTCCTTCATAGGAATGAGTTGTGTAGTCAAATTAATGGTGATTTAGGCTTCAGGAGGTCAACCTGAACTAAATACATGTTGAAATGTGTGCATAAGTCCTTTGGTTTAGGCGTGACACTCATTTTGAGTTTTTATTGCTTTAAATGCATTTTCAGGCCGAGTAGAGCACGTTTTTTAACTTTGAATGTATCTTCATAGGAATAAGTTGTGTAGTCAAATTAATGCTCATTTAGGCTTCAGGACGTCAACCTGAACTAAATACATGTTGAAATGTGTGCATAAGTCCTTTGGTTTAGGCGTGACACTCATTTTCAGTTTTTATTGCTTTAAATGCACTTTCAGTCCGAGTTGAGCCCGTTTTTTTACTTTGAATGTATCTTCATAGGATTAAGTTGTGTAGTCAAATTAATGGTGATTTAGGCTTCAGGAGGTCAACCTGAACTAAATACATGTTGAAATGTGTGCATAAGTCCTTTGGTTTAGGCGTGACACTCATTTTGAGTTTTTATTGCTTTAAATGCACTTTCAGGCCTAGTTGAGCACGTTTTGTGACTTTGAATGTACCTTCATAGGAATGAGTTGTGTAGTCAAATTAATGCTCATTTAGGCTTCAGGAGGGCAACCTTAACTAAATACATGTTGAAATGTGTGCATAAGTCCTTTGGTTTAGGCGTGACACTCATTTTCAGTTTTTATTGCTTTAAATGCACTTTCAGTCCGAGTTGAGCCGTTTTTTTACTTTGAATGTATCTTCATAGGAATAAGTTGTGTAGTCAAATTAATGCTCATTTAGGCTTCAGAATGTCAACCTGAACTAAATACATGTTGAAATGTGTGCATAAGTCCTTTGGTTTAGGCGTGACACTCATTTTGAGTTTTTATTGCTTTAAATGCACTTTCAGGCCTAGTTGAGCACGTTTTGTGACTTTGAATGTACCTTCATAGGAATGAGTTGTGTAGTCAAATTAATGCTCATTTAGGCTTCAGGAGGTCAACCTGAACTAAATACATGTTGAAATGTGTGCATAAGTCCTTTGGTTTAGGCGTGACACTCATTTTCAGTTTTTATTGCTTTAAATGCACTTTCAGTCCGAGTTGAGCCCGTTTTTTTACTTTGAATGTTCCTTCATAGGAATGAGTTGTGTAGTCAAATTAATGCTCATTTAGGCTTCAGGAGGTCAACCTGAACTAAATACATGTTGAAATGTGTGCATAAGTCCTTTGGTTTAGGCGTGACACTCATTTTGAGTTTTTATTGGTTTAAATGCACTTTCAGGCCTAGTTGAGCACGTTTTGTGACTTTGAATGTACCTTCATAGGAATGAGTTGTGTAGTCAAATTAATGCTCATTTAGGCTTCAGGAGGTCAACCTGAACTAAATAAATGTTGAAATGTGTGCATAAGTCATTTGGTCTAGGCGTGACACTCATTATGAACCATTGATGAAATAAGTTTTATTTTTAAAAAAGCCAAAAAATGTGAAAGGGACGAAATTACAAATGTCCTGTGTGTTTCACATAGAGTACATACAGGCCAGCGATCCCGCTCCCTCTCTTTCTCTGTGACACACACGCTTCCGAGCGCGCCAGCACGCAGCAAGCACACACACAAACGCACGCACACACACTCACACAAACGTACGCACAGACGAGCACGTATCGTAAACAACACACCAACGATGATTTAGATCAAAGAAACACTCACACATGTATGGGCACACGATCACGCGCGCGCAAACACACACACAAACTCATGAGAGGCACACACATCCGCACACGCTACGCATGTAAACAACATTTGGACACTGATTGAAGATCAAAGACTAACCCACGTGGAAGACTGAAAGATGCACAGCCAATCACCTAGGCTTTGCATCTTTTCACCTCCCCCTGCTCTCACACCACGTGGGCTAGATCCACTCGGGCTGTCATTGGTGGACGTCGTCGGTGTCAGAACAAATCAAGTGCAAGCAAAAGTTAAAACCTCTGAGTAATTCGTCATTTTTATCCGAATACAGTACTTTTTTGGGGGGGGGGGTGCGCACAACACACACACACGCACACACCCACACAAACACACACAAACACACGCACACACTTACACACTCTCACACACGCACGCACACATACACTAGCAGGCATCGGAAACAACACTTTAGACGTTGAAATGTGTGCAGACGTCCTTTGGTTTAGGCATGACACTCAATTTTAGTTTTTATTGATTCAAATGCATTTTCAGACAGAGCAGGGCACTTACTGACTTTGAATGTATCTTCATGGGAACGAGTTGTGTGATCAAATTAATGCTCATTTAGGCTTCAGGAGGTCAACCTAAACTAAATACATGTTGAAATGTGTGCATAAGTCCTTTGATTTAGGCGTGAAACTCATTTTGAGATTTTATTGCTTTAAATGCACTTTCACGCCTAGTTGAGCACGTTTTGTGACTTTGAATGTACCTTCATAGGAATGAGTTGTATAGACAAAATAATGCTCATTTAGGCTTCAGAATGTCAACCTGAACTAAATACATGTTGAAATGTGTGTATAAGTCCTTTGGTTTAGGCGTGACACTCAATTTGGGTTTTTATTGCTTTAAAGGCATTTTCAGGCCGAGTAGAGCACGTTTTTTTACTTTGAATGTATCTTCATAGGAATGAGTTGTGTAGTCAAATTAATGCTCATTTAGGCTTCAGGAGGTCAACCTGAACTAAATACATGTTGAAATGTGTGCATAAGTCCTTTGGTTTAGGCGTGACACTCATTTTGAGTTTTTATTGCTTTAAATGCATTTTCAGGCCGAGTAGAGCACGTTTCTGAGTTTGAATGTATCTTCATAGGAATGAGTTCTGTGATCAAATTAATGCTCATTTAGGCTTCAGAATGTCAACCTGAACTAAATACATGTTGAAATGTGTGCATAAGTCCTTTGGTTTAGGCGTGACACTCATTTTGAGTTTTTATTGCTTTAAATGCACTTTCAGGCCTAGTTGAGCACGTTTTGTGACTTTTAATGTACCTTCATAGGAATGAGTTGTGTAGTCAAATTATACTCATTTAGGCTTCAGGAGGTCAACCTGAACTAAATACATGTTGAAATGTGTGCATAAGTCCTTTGGTTTAGGCGTGACACTCATTTTCAGTTTTTATTGCTTTAAATGCACTTTCAGTCCGAGTTGAGCCCGTTTTTTTACTTTGAATGTTCCTTCATAGGAATGAGTTGTGTAGTCAAATTAATGCTCATTTAGGCTTCAGGAGGTCAACCTGAACTAAATACATGTTGAAATGTGTGCATAAGGCCTTTGGTTTAGGCGTGACACTCATTTTGAGTTTTTATTGCTTTAAATGCATTTTCAGGCCGAGTAGAGCACGTTTTTTTACTTTGAATGTATCTTCATAGGAATAAGTTGTGTAGTCAAATTAATGCTCATTTAGGCTTCAGGACGTCAACCTGAACTAAATACATGTTGAAATGTGTGCATAGTCCTTTGGTTTAGGCGTGACACTCATTTTCATTTTTTATTGCTTTAAATGCACTTTCAGTCCGAGTTGAGCCCGTTTTTTTACTTTGAATGTATCTTCATAGGATTAAGTTGTGTAGTCAAATTAATGGTGATTGAGGCTTCAGGAGGTCAACCTGAACTAAATACATGTTGAAATGTGTGCATAAGTCCTTTGGTTTAGGCGTGACACTCATTTTGAGTTTTTATTGCTTTAAATGCACTTTCAGGCCTAGTTGAGCACGTTTTGTGACTTTGAATGTACCTTCATAGGAATGAGTTGTGTAGTCAAATTAATGCTCATTTAGGCTTCAGGAGGTCAACCTGAACTAAATACATGTTGAAATGTGTGCATAAGTCCTTTGGTTTAGGTGTGACACTCATTTTCAGTTTTTATTGCTTTAAATGCACTTTCAGTCCGAGTTGAGCCGTTTTTTTACTTTGAATGTATCTTCATAGGATTAAGTTGTGTAGTCAAATTAATGGTGATTTAGGCTTCAGGAGGTCAACCTGAACTAAATACATGTTGAAATGTGTGCATAAGTCCTTTGGTTTAGGCGTGACACTCATTTTGAGTTTTTATTGCTTTAAATGCACTTTCAGGCCTAGTTGAGCACGTTTTGTGACTTTGAATGTACCTTCATAGGAATGAGTTGTGTAGTCAAATTAATGCTCATTTAGGCTTCAGGAGGTCAACCTGAACTAAATACATGTTGAAATGTGTGCATAAGTCCTTTGGTTTAGGTGTGACACTCATTTTCAGTTTTTATTGCTTTAAATGCACTTTCAGTCCGAGTTGAGCCGTTTTTTTACTTTGAATGTATCTTCATAGGAATAAGTTGTGTAGTCAAATTAATGCTCATTTAGGCTTCAGAATGTCAACCTGAACTAAATACATGTTGAAATGTGTGCATAAGTCCTTTGGTTTAGGCGTGACACTCATTTTGAGTTTTTATTGCTTTAAATGCACTTTCAGGCCTAGTTGAGCACGTTTTGTGACTTTGAATGTACCTTCATAGGAATGAGTTGTGTAGTCAAATTAATGCTCATTTAGGCTTCAGGAGGTCAACCTGAACTAAATACATGTTGAAATGTGTGCATAAGTCCTTTGGTTTAGGCGTGACACTCATTTTGAGTTTTTATTGCTTTAAATGCACTTTCAGGCCTAGTTGAGCACGTTTTGTGACTTTGAATGTACCTTCATAGTAATGAGTTGTGTAGTCAAATTAATGCTCATTTAGGCTTCAGGAGGTCAACCTGAACTAAATACATGTTGGAATGTGTGCATAAGTCCTTTGGTTTAGGCGTGACACTCATTTTCAGTTTTTATTGCTTTAAATGCACTTTCAGTCCGAGTTGAGCCCGTTTTTTTACTTTGAATGTATCTTCATAGGAATAAGTTGTGTAGTCAAATTAATGGTGATTTAGGCTTCAGGAGGTCAACCTGAACTAAATACATGTTGAAATGTGTGCATAAGTCCTTTGGTTTAGGCGTGACACTCATTTTGAGTTTTTATTGCTTTAAATGCACTTTCAGGCCTAGTTGAGCACGTTTTGTGACTTTGAATGTACCTTCATAGGAATGAGTTGTGTAGTCAAATTAATGCTCATTTAGGCTTCAGGAGGTCAACCTGAACTAAATAAATGTTGAAATGTGTGCATAAGTCATTTGGTCTAGGTGTGACACTCATTTTGAGTTTTTATTGCTTTAAATGCATTTTTAGGCCGAGTAGAGCACGTTTCTGAGTTTGAATGTGTCTTCATAGGAATGAGTTGTGTGATCAAATTAATGGTGATTTAGGCTTCAGGAGGTCAACCTGAACTAAATACATGTTGAAATGTGTGCATAAGTACTTTGGTTTAGGCGTGACACTCATTTTGAGTTTTTATTGCTTTAAATGCACTTTCAGGCCTAGTTGAGCACGTTTTGTGACTTTGAATGTACCTTCATAGGAATGAGTTGTGTAGTCAAATAAATGCTCATTTAGGCTTCAGGAGGTCAACCTGAACTAAATACATGTTGAAATGTGTGCATAAATCCTTTGGTTTAGGTGTGACACTCAATTTGAGTTTTTATTGCTTTAAATGCACTTTCAGGCCTAGTTGAGCACGTTTTGTGACTTTGAATGTTCCTTCATAGGAATGAGTTGTGTAGTCAAATAAATGCTCATTTAGGCTTCAGGAGGTCAACCTGAACTAAATACATGTTGAAATGTGTGCATAAGTCCTTTGGTTTAGGCGTGACACTCATTTTGAGTTTTTATTGCTTTAAATGCACTTTCAGTCCGAGTTGAGCCCGTTTTTTTACTTTGAATGTATCTTCATAGGAATAAGTTGTGTAGTCAAATTAATGCTCATTTAGGCTTCAGAATGTCAACCTGAACTAAATACATGTTGAAATGTGTGCATAAGTCCTTTGGTTTAGGCGTGACACTCATTTTGAGTTTTTATTGCTTTAAATGCATTTTAAGGCCGAGTAGAGCACGTTTCTGAGTTTGAATGTATCTTCATAGGAATGAGTTGTGTGATCAAATTAATTGTGATTTAGGCTTCAGGAGGTCAACCTGAACTAAATACATGTTGAAATGTGTGCATAAGTCCTTTGGTTTAGGCGTGACACTCATTTTGAGTTTTTATTGCTTTAAAAGCACTTTCAGGCCTAGTTGAGCACGTTTTGTAACTTTGAATGTACCTTCATAGGAATGAGTTGTGTAGTCAAATTAATGCTCATTTAGGCTTCAGGAGGTCAACCTGAACTAAATAAATGTTGAAATGTGTGCATAAGTCATTTGGTCTAGGCGTGACACTCATTATGAACCATTGATGAAAATAAGTTTTATTTTTAAAAAAGCCAAAAAATGTGAAAGGGACGAAATTACAAATGTCCTGTGTGTTTCACATAGAGTACATAATGGCCAGCGATCCCGCTCCCTCTCTTTCTTTGTGACACACACGCTTCCGAGCGCGCCAGCACGCAGCAAGCACACACACAAACGCACGCACACACACTCACACAAACGTACGCACAGACGAGCACGTATCGTAAACAACACACCAACGATGATTTAGATCAAAGAAACACTCACACATGTATGGGCACACGATCACGCGCGCGCAAACACACACACAAACTCATGAGAGGCACACACATCCGCACACGCTTCGCATGTAAACAACATTTGGACACTGATTGAAGATCAAAGACTAACCCACGTGGAAGACTGAAAGATGCACAGCCAATCACCTAGGCTTTGCATCTTTTCACCTCCCCCTGCTCTCACACCACGTGGGCTAGATCCACTCGGGCTGTCATTGGTGGACGTCGTCGGTGTCAGAACAAATCAAGTGCAAGCAAAAGTTAAAACCTCTGAGTAATTCGTCATTTTTATCCGAATACAGTACTTTTTTTGGGGGGGGGGGTGCGCACAACACACACACACGCACGCACCCACACAAACACACACAAACACACGCACACACTTACACACTCTCACACACGCACGCACACATACACTAGCAGGCATCGGAAACAACACTTTAGACGTTGAAATGTGTGCAGACGTCCTTTGGTTTAGGCATGACACTCAATTTTAGTTTTTATTGATTCAAATGCATTTTCAAACAGAGCAGGGCACTTACTGACTTTGAATGTATCTTCATGGGAATGAGTTGTGTGATCAAATTAATGCTCATTTAGGCTTCAGGAGGTCAACCTGAACTAAATACATGTTGAAATGTGTGCATAAGTCCTTTGGTTTAGGCGTGACACTCATTTTGAGATTTTATTGCTTTAAATGCACTTTCAGGCCGAGTAGAGCACGTTTGTGAGTTTGAATGTATCTTCATAGGAATGAGTTGTGTGATCAAATTAATGCTCATTTAGGCTTCAGAATGTCAACCTGAACTAAATACATGTTGAAATGTGTGCATAAGTCCTTTGGTTTAGGCGTGACACTCATTTTGAGTTTTTATTGCTTTAAATGCACTTTCAGTCCGAGTTGAGCCCGTTTTTTTACTTTGAATGTTCCTTCATAGGAATGAGTTGTGTAGTCAAATTAATGCTCATTTAGGCTTCAGGAGGTCAACCTGAACTAAATACATGTTGAAATGTGTGCATAAGTCCTTTGGTTTAGGCGTGACACTCATTTTGAGTTTTTATTGGTTTAAATGCACTTTCAGGCCTAGTTGAGCACGTTTTGTGACTTTGAATGTACCTTCATAGGAATGAGTTGTGTAGTCAAATTAATGCTCATTTAGGCTTCAGGAGGTCAACCTGAACTAAATAAATGTTGAAATGTGTGCATAAGTCATTTGGTCTAGGCGTGACACTCATTATGAACCATTGATGAAATAAGTTTTATTTTTAAAAAAGCCAAAAAATGTGAAAGGGACGAAATTACAAATGTCCTGTGTGTTTCACATAGAGTACATACAGGCCAGCGATCCCGCTCCCTCTCTTTCTCTGTGACACACACGCTTCCGAGCGCGCCAGCACGCAGCAAGCACACACACAAACGCACGCACACACACTCACACAAACGTACGCACAGACGAGCACGTATCGTAAACAACACACCAACGATGATTTAGATCAAAGAAACACTCACACATGTATGGGCACACGATCACGCGCGCGCAAACACACACACAAACTCATGAGAGGCACACACATCCGCACACGCTACGCATGTAAACAACATTTGGACACTGATTGAAGATCAAAGACTAACCCACGTGGAAGACTGAAAGATGCACAGCCAATCACCTAGGCTTTGCATCTTTTCACCTCCCCCTGCTCTCACACCACGTGGGCTAGA
Organism: Hippocampus zosterae; assembly: GCF_025434085.1. Lineage (NCBI taxonomy): Eukaryota > Metazoa > Chordata > Actinopteri > Syngnathiformes > Syngnathidae > Hippocampus > Hippocampus zosterae. The sequence continues at coordinate 12,815,265 of NC_067469.1, forward strand.
TCCACTCGGGCTGTCATTGGTGGACGTCGTCGGTGTCAGAACAAATCAAGTGCAAGCAAAAGTTAAAACCTCTGAGTAATTCGTCATTTTTATCCGAATACAGTACTTTTTTTGGGGGGGGGGGGTGCGCACAACACACACACACGCACACACCCACACAAACACACACAAACACACGCACACACTTACACACTCTCACACACGCACGCACACATACACTAGCAGGCATCGGAAACAACACTTTAGACGTTGAAATGTGTGCAGACGTCCTTTGGTTTAGGCATGACACTCAATTTTAGTTTTTATTGATTCAAATGCATTTTCAGACAGAGCAGGGCACTTACTGACTTTGAATGTATCTTCATGGGAACGAGTTGTGTGATCAAATTAATGCTCATTTAGGCTTCAGGAGGTCAACCTAAACTAAATACATGTTGAAATGTGTGCATAAGTCCTTTGATTTAGGCGTGAAACTCATTTTGAGATTTTATTGCTTTAAATGCACTTTCACGCCTAGTTGAGCACGTTTTGTGACTTTGAATGTACCTTCATAGGAATGAGTTGTATAGACAAAATAATGCTCATTTAGGCTTCAGAATGTCAACCTGAACTAAATACATGTTGAAATGTGTGTATAAGTCCTTTGGTTTAGGCGTGACACTCAATTTGAGTTTTTATTGCTTTAAAGGCATTTTCAGGCCGAGTAGAGCACGTTTTTTTACTTTGAATGTATCTTCATAGGAATGAGTTGTGTAGTCAAATTAATGCTCATTTAGGCTTCAGGAGGTCAACCTGAACTAAATACATGTTGAAATGTGTGCATAAGTCCTTTGGTTTAGGCGTGACACTCATTTTGAGTTTTTATTGCTTTAAATGCATTTTCAGGCCGAGTAGAGCACGTTTCTGAGTTTGAATGTATCTTCATAGGAATGAGTTCTGTGATCAAATTAATGCTCATTTAGGCTTCAGAATGTCAACCTGAACTAAATACATGTTGAAATGTGTGCATAAGTCCTTTGGTTTAGGCGTGACACTCATTTTGAGTTTTTATTGCTTTAAATGCACTTTCAGGCCTAGTTGAGCACGTTTTGTGACTTTTAATGTACCTTCATAGGAATGAGTTGTGTAGTCAAATTATACTCATTTAGGCTTCAGGAGGTCAACCTGAACTAAATACATGTTGAAATGTGTGCATAAGTCCTTTGGTTTAGGCGTGACACTCATTTTCAGTTTTTATTGCTTTAAATGCACTTTCAGTCCGAGTTGAGCCCGTTTTTTTACTTTGAATGTTCCTTCATAGGAATGAGTTGTGTAGTCAAATTAATGGTGATTTAGGCTTCAGGAGGTCAACCTGAACTAAATACATGTTGAAATGTGTGCATAAGTCCTTTGGTTTAGGCGTGACACTCATTTTGAGTTTTTATTGCTTTAAATGCATTTTCAGGCCGAGTAGAGCACGTTTTTTAACTTTGAATGTATCTTCATAGGAATAAGTTGTGTAGTCAAATTAATGCTCATTTAGGCTTCAGGACGTCAACCTGAACTAAATACATGTTGAAATGTGTGCATAAGTCCTTTGGTTTAGGCGTGACACTCATTTTCAGTTTTTATTGCTTTAAATGCACTTTCAGTCCGAGTTGAGCCCGTTTTTTTACTTTGAATGTATCTTCATAGGATTAAGTTGTGTAGTCAAATTAATGGTGATTTAGGCTTCAGGAGGTCAACCTGAACTAAATACATGTTGAAATGTGTGCATACGTCCTTTGGTTTAGGCGTGACACTCATTTTGAGTTTTTATTGCTTTAAATGCACTTTCAGGCCTAGTTGAGCACGTTTTGTGACTTTGAATGTACCTTCATAGGAATGAGTTGTGTAGTCAAATTAATGCTCATTTAGGCTTCAGGAGGGCAACCTTAACTAAATACATGTTGAAATGTGTGCATAAGTCCTTTGGTTTAGGCGTGACACTCATTTTCAGTTTTTATTGCTTTAAATGCACTTTCAGTCCGAGTTGAGCCGTTTTTTTACTTTGAATGTATCTTCATAGGAATAAGTTGTGTAGTCAAATTAATGCTCATTTAGGCTTCAGAATGTCAACCTGAACTAAATACATGTTGAAATGTGTGCATAAGTCCTTTGGTTTAGGCGTGACACTCATTTTGAGTTTTTATTGCTTTAAATGCACTTTCAGGCCTAGTTGAGCACGTTTTGTGACTTTGAATGTACCTTCATAGGAATGAGTTGTGTAGTCAAATTAATGCTCATTTAGGCTTCAGGAGGTCAACCTGAACTAAATACATGTTGAAATGTGTGCATAAGTCCTTTGGTTTAGGCGTGACACTCATTTTCAGTTTTTATTGCTTTAAATGCACTTTCAGTCCGAGTTGAGCCCGTTTTTTTACTTTGAATGTTCCTTCATAGGAATGAGTTGTGTAGTCAAATTAATGCTCATTTAGGCTTCAGGAGGTCAACCTGAACTAAATACATGTTGAAATGTGTGCATAAGTCCTTTGGTTTAGGCGTGACACTCATTTTGAGTTTTTATTGGTTTAAATGCACTTTCAGGCCTAGTTGAGCACGTTTTGTGACTTTGAATGTACCTTCATAGGAATGAGTTGTGTAGTCAAATTAATGCTCATTTAGGCTTCAGGAGGTCAACCTGAACTAAATAAATGTTGAAATGTGTGCATAAGTCATTTGGTCTAGGCGTGACACTCATTATGAACCATTGATGAAATAAGTTTTATTTTTAAAAAAGCCAAAAAATGTGAAAGGGACGAAATTACAAATGTCCTGTGTGTTTCACATAGAGTACATACAGGCCAGCGATCCCGCTCCCTCTCTTTCTCTGTGACACACACGCTTCCGAGCGCGCCAGCACGCAGCAAGCACACACACAAACGCACGCACACACACTCACACAAACGTACGCACAGACGAGCACGTATCGTAAACAACACACCAACGATGATTTAGATCAAAGAAACACTCACACATGTATGGGCACACGATCACGCGCGCGCAAACACACACACAAACTCATGAGAGGCACACACATCCGCACACGCTACGCATGTAAACAACATTTGGACACTGATTGAAGATCAAAGACTAACCCACGTGGAAGACTGAAAGATGCACAGCCAATCACCTAGGCTTTGCATCTTTTCACCTCCCCCTGCTCTCACACCACGTGGGCTAGATCCACTCGGGCTGTCATTGGTGGACGTCGTCGGTGTCAGAACAAATCAAGTGCAAGCAAAAGTTAAAACCTCTGAGTAATTCGTCATTTTTATCCGAATACAGTACTTTTTTGGGGGGGGGGGGTGCGCACAACACACACACACGCACACACCCACACAAACACACACAAACACACGCACACACTTACACACTCTCACACACGCACGCACACATACACTAGCAGGCATCGGAAACAACACTTTAGACGTTGAAATGTGTGCAGACGTCCTTTGGTTTAGGCATGACACTCAATTTTAGTTTTTATTGATTCAAATGCATTTTCAGACAGAGCAGGGCACTTACTGACTTTGAATGTATCTTCATGGGAACGAGTTGTGTGATCAAATTAATGCTCATTTAGGCTTCAGGAGGTCAACCTAAACTAAATACATGTTGAAATGTGTGCATAAGTCCTTTGATTTAGGCGTGAAACTCATTTTGAGATTTTATTGCTTTAAATGCACTTTCACGCCTAGTTGAGCACGTTTTGTGACTTTGAATGTACCTTCATAGGAATGAGTTGTATAGACAAAATAATGCTCATTTAGGCTTCAGAATGTCAACCTGAACTAAATACATGTTGAAATGTGTGTATAAGTCCTTTGGTTTAGGCGTGACACTCAATTTGGGTTTTTATTGCTTTAAAGGCATTTTCAGGCCGAGTAGAGCACGTTTTTTTACTTTGAATGTATCTTCATAGGAATGAGTTGTGTAGTCAAATTAATGCTCATTTAGGCTTCAGGAGGTCAACCTGAACTAAATACATGTTGAAATGTGTGCATAAGTCCTTTGGTTTAGGCGTGACACTCATTTTGAGTTTTTATTGCTTTAAATGCATTTTCAGGCCGAGTAGAGCACGTTTCTGAGTTTGAATGTATCTTCATAGGAATGAGTTCTGTGATCAAATTAATGCTCATTTAGGCTTCAGAATGTCAACCTGAACTAAATACATGTTGAAATGTGTGCATAAGTCCTTTGGTTTAGGCGTGACACTCATTTTGAGTTTTTATTGCTTTAAATGCACTTTCAGGCCTAGTTGAGCACGTTTTGTGACTTTTAATGTACCTTCATAGGAATGAGTTGTGTAGTCAAATTATACTCATTTAGGCTTCAGGAGGTCAACCTGAACTAAATACATGTTGAAATGTGTGCATAAGTCCTTTGGTTTAGGCGTGACACTCATTTTCAGTTTTTATTGCTTTAAATGCACTTTCAGTCCGAGTTGAGCCCGTTTTTTTACTTTGAATGTTCCTTCATAGGAATGAGTTGTGTAGTCAAATTAATGCTCATTTAGGCTTCAGGAGGTCAACCTGAACTAAATACATGTTGAAATGTGTGCATAAGGCCTTTGGTTTAGGCGTGACACTCATTTTGAGTTTTTATTGCTTTAAATGCATTTTCAGGCCGAGTAGAGCACGTTTTTTTACTTTGAATGTATCTTCATAGGAATAAGTTGTGTAGTCAAATTAATGCTCATTTAGGCTTCAGGACGTCAACCTGAACTAAATACATGTTGAAATGTGTGCATAGTCCTTTGGTTTAGGCGTGACACTCATTTTCATTTTTTATTGCTTTAAATGCACTTTCAGTCCGAGTTGAGCCCGTTTTTTTACTTTGAATGTATCTTCATAGGATTAAGTTGTGTAGTCAAATTAATGGTGATTGAGGCTTCAGGAGGTCAACCTGAACTAAATACATGTTGAAATGTGTGCATAAGTCCTTTGGTTTAGGCGTGACACTCATTTTGAGTTTTTATTGCTTTAAATGCACTTTCAGGCCTAGTTGAGCACGTTTTGTGACTTTGAATGTACCTTCATAGGAATGAGTTGTGTAGTCAAATTAATGCTCATTTAGGCTTCAGGAGGTCAACCTGAACTAAATACATGTTGAAATGTGTGCATAAGTCCTTTGGTTTAGGTGTGACACTCATTTTCAGTTTTTATTGCTTTAAATGCACTTTCAGTCCGAGTTGAGCCGTTTTTTTACTTTGAATGTATCTTCATAGGATTAAGTTGTGTAGTCAAATTAATGGTGATTTAGGCTTCAGGAGGTCAACCTGAACTAAATACATGTTGAAATGTGTGCATAAGTCCTTTGGTTTAGGCGTGACACTCATTTTGAGTTTTTATTGCTTTAAATGCACTTTCAGGCCTAGTTGAGCACGTTTTGTGACTTTGAATGTACCTTCATAGGAATGAGTTGTGTAGTCAAATTAATGCTCATTTAGGCTTCAGGAGGTCAACCTGAACTAAATACATGTTGAAATGTGTGCATAAGTCCTTTGGTTTAGGTGTGACACTCATTTTCAGTTTTTATTGCTTTAAATGCACTTTCAGTCCGAGTTGAGCCGTTTTTTTACTTTGAATGTATCTTCATAGGAATAAGTTGTGTAGTCAAATTAATGCTCATTTAGGCTTCAGAATGTCAACCTGAACTAAATACATGTTGAAATGTGTGCATAAGTCCTTTGGTTTAGGCGTGACACTCATTTTGAGTTTTTATTGCTTTAAATGCACTTTCAGGCCTAGTTGAGCACGTTTTGTGACTTTGAATGTACCTTCATAGGAATGAGTTGTGTAGTCAAATTAATGCTCATTTAGGCTTCAGGAGGTCAACCTGAACTAAATACATGTTGAAATGTGTGCATAAGTCCTTTGGTTTAGGCGTGACACTCATTTTGAGTTTTTATTGCTTTAAATGCACTTTCAGGCCTAGTTGAGCACGTTTTGTGACTTTGAATGTACCTTCATAGTAATGAGTTGTGTAGTCAAATTAATGCTCATTTAGGCTTCAGGAGGTCAACCTGAACTAAATACATGTTGGAATGTGTGCATAAGTCCTTTGGTTTAGGCGTGACACTCATTTTCAGTTTTTATTGCTTTAAATGCACTTTCAGTCCGAGTTGAGCCCGTTTTTTTACTTTGAATGTATCTTCATAGGAATAAGTTGTGTAGTCAAATTAATGGTGATTTAGGCTTCAGGAGGTCAACCTGAACTAAATACATGTTGAAATGTGTGCATAAGTCCTTTGGTTTAGGCGTGACACTCATTTTGAGTTTTTATTGCTTTAAATGCACTTTCAGGCCTAGTTGAGCACGTTTTGTGACTTTGAATGTACCTTCATAGGAATGAGTTGTGTAGTCAAATTAATGCTCATTTAGGCTTCAGGAGGTCAACCTGAACTAAATAAATGTTGAAATGTGTGCATAAGTCATTTGGTCTAGGTGTGACACTCATTTTGAGTTTTTATTGCTTTAAATGCATTTTTAGGCCGAGTAGAGCACGTTTCTGAGTTTGAATGTGTCTTCATAGGAATGAGTTGTGTGATCAAATTAATGGTGATTTAGGCTTCAGGAGGTCAACCTGAACTAAATACATGTTGAAATGTGTGCATAAGTACTTTGGTTTAGGCGTGACACTCATTTTGAGTTTTTATTGCTTTAAATGCACTTTCAGGCCTAGTTGAGCACGTTTTGTGACTTTGAATGTACCTTCATAGGAATGAGTTGTGTAGTCAAATAAATGCTCATTTAGGCTTCAGGAGGTCAACCTGAACTAAATACATGTTGAAATGTGTGCATAAATCCTTTGGTTTAGGTGTGACACTCAATTTGAGTTTTTATTGCTTTAAATGCACTTTCAGGCCTAGTTGAGCACGTTTTGTGACTTTGAATGTTCCTTCATAGGAATGAGTTGTGTAGTCAAATAAATGCTCATTTAGGCTTCAGGAGGTCAACCTGAACTAAATACATGTTGAAATGTGTGCATAAGTCCTTTGGTTTAGGCGTGACACTCATTTTGAGTTTTTATTGCTTTAAATGCACTTTCAGTCCGAGTTGAGCCCGTTTTTTTACTTTGAATGTATCTTCATAGGAATAAGTTGTGTAGTCAAATTAATGCTCATTTAGGCTTCAGAATGTCAACCTGAACTAAATACATGTTGAAATGTGTGCATAAGTCCTTTGGTTTAGGCGTGACACTCATTTTGAGTTTTTATTGCTTTAAATGCATTTTAAGGCCGAGTAGAGCACGTTTCTGAGTTTGAATGTATCTTCATAGGAATGAGTTGTGTGATCAAATTAATTGTGATTTAGGCTTCAGGAGGTCAACCTGAACTAAATACATGTTGAAATGTGTGCATAAGTCCTTTGGTTTAGGCGTGACACTCATTTTGAGTTTTTATTGCTTTAAAAGCACTTTCAGGCCTAGTTGAGCACGTTTTGTAACTTTGAATGTACCTTCATAGGAATGAGTTGTGTAGTCAAATTAATGCTCATTTAGGCTTCAGGAGGTCAACCTGAACTAAATAAATGTTGAAATGTGTGCATAAGTCATTTGGTCTAGGCGTGACACTCATTATGAACCATTGATGAAAATAAGTTTTATTTTTAAAAAAGCCAAAAAATGTGAAAGGGACGAAATTACAAATGTCCTGTGTGTTTCACATAGAGTACATAATGGCCAGCGATCCCGCTCCCTCTCTTTCTTTGTGACACACACGCTTCCGAGCGCGCCAGCACGCAGCAAGCACACACACAAACGCACGCACACACACTCACACAAACGTACGCACAGACGAGCACGTATCATAAACAACACACCAACGATGATTTAGATCAAAGAAACACTCACACATGTATGGGCACACGATCACGCGCGCGCAAACACACACACAAACTCATGAGAGGCACACACATCCGCACACGCTTCGCATGTAAACAACATTTGGACACTGATTGAAGATCAAAGACTAACCCACGTGGAAGACTGAAAGATGCACAGCCAATCACCTAGGCTTTGCATCTTTTCACCTCCCCCTGCTCTCACACCACGTGGGCTAGATCCACTCGGGCTGTCATTGGTGGACGTCGTCGGTGTCAGAACAAATCAAGTGCAAGCAAAAGTTAAAACCTCTGAGTAATTCGTCATTTTTATCCGAATACAGTACTTTTTTTGGGGGGGGGGGTGCGCACAACACACACACACGCACGCACCCACACAAACACACACAAACACACGCACACACTTACACACTCTCACACACGCACGCACACATACACTAGCAGGCATCGGAAACAACACTTTAGACGTTGAAATGTGTGCAGACGTCCTTTGGTTTAGGCATGACACTCAATTTTAGTTTTTATTGATTCAAATGCATTTTCAAACAGAGCAGGGCACTTACTGACTTTGAATGTATCTTCATGGGAATGAGTTGTGTGATCAAATTAATGCTCATTTAGGCTTCAGGAGGTCAACCTGAACTAAATACATGTTGAAATGTGTGCATAAGTCCTTTGGTTTAGGCGTGACACTCATTTTGAGATTTTATTGCTTTAAATGCACTTTCAGGCCGAGTAGAGCACGTTTGTGAGTTTGAATGTATCTTCATAGGAATGAGTTGTGTGATCAAATTAATGCTCATTTAGGCTTCAGAATGTCAACCTGAACTAAATACATGTTGAAATGTGTGCATAAGTCCTTTGGTTTAGGCGTGACACTCATTTTGAGTTTTTATTGCTTTAAATGCACTTTCAGTCCGAGTTGAGCCCGTTTTTTTACTTTGAATGTTCCTTCATAGGAATGAGTTGTGTAGTCAAATTAATGCTCATTTAGGCTTCAGGAGGTCAACCTGAACTAAATACATGTTGAAATGTGTGCATAAGTCCTTTGGTTTAGGCGTGACACTCATTTTGAGTTTTTATTGGTTTAAATGCACTTTCAGGCCTAGTTGAGCACGTTTTGTGACTTTGAATGTACCTTCATAGGAATGAGTTGTGTAGTCAAATTAATGCTCATTTAGGCTTCAGGAGGTCAACCTGAACTAAATAAATGTTGAAATGTGTGCATAAGTCATTTGGTCTAGGCGTGACACTCATTATGAACCATTGATGAAATAAGTTTTATTTTTAAAAAAGCCAAAAAATGTGAAAGGGACGAAATTACAAATGTCCTGTGTGTTTCACATAGAGTACATACAGGCCAGCGATCCCGCTCCCTCTCTTTCTCTGTGACACACACGCTTCCGAGCGCGCCAGCACGCAGCAAGCACACACACAAACGCACGCACACACACTCACACAAACGTACGCACAGACGAGCACGTATCGTAAACAACACACCAACGATGATTTAGATCAAAGAAACACTCACACATGTATGGGCACACGATCACGCGCGCGCAAACACACACACAAACTCATGAGAGGCACACACATCCGCACACGCTACGCATGTAAACAACATTTGGACACTGATTGAAGATCAAAGACTAACCCACGTGGAAGACTGAAAGATGCACAGCCAATCACCTAGGCTTTGCATCTTTTCACCTCCCCCTGCTCTCACACCACGTGGGCTAGATCCACTCGGGCTGTCATTGGTGGACGTCGTCGGTGTCAGAACAAATCAAGTGCAAGCAAAAGTTAAAACCTCTGAGTAATTCGTCATTTTTATCCGAATACAGTACTTTTTTTGGGGGGGGGGGGTGCGCACAACACACACACACGCACACACCCACACAAACACACACAAACACACGCACACACTTACACACTCTCACACACGCACGCACACATACACTAGCAGGCATCGGAAACAACACTTTAGACGTTGAAATGTGTGCAGACGTCCTTTGGTTTAGGCATGACACTCAATTTTAGTTTTTATTGATTCAAATGCATTTTCAGACAGAGCAGGGCACTTACTGACTTTGAATGTATCTTCATGGGAACGAGTTGTGTGATCAAATTAATGCTCATTTAGGCTTCAGGAGGTCAACCTAAACTAAATACATGTTGAAATGTGTGCATAAGTCCTTTGATTTAGGCGTGAAACTCATTTTGAGATTTTATTGCTTTAAATGCACTTTCACGCCTAGTTGAGCACGTTTTGTGACTTTGAATGTACCTTCATAGGAATGAGTTGTATAGACAAAATAATGCTCATTTAGGCTTCAGAATGTCAACCTGAACTAAATACATGTTGAAATGTGTGTATAAGTCCTTTGGTTTAGGCGTGACACTCAATTTGGGTTTTTATTGCTTTAAAGGCATTTTCAGGCCGAGTAGAGCACGTTTTTTTACTTTGAATGTATCTTCATAGGAATGAGTTGTGTAGTCAAATTAATGCTCATTTAGGCTTCAGGAGGTCAACCTGAACTAAATACATGTTGAAATGTGTGCATAAGTCCTTTGGTTTAGGCGTGACACTCATTTTGAGTTTTTATTGCTTTAAATGCATTTTCAGGCCGAGTAGAGCACGTTTCTGAGTTTGAATGTATCTTCATAGGAATGAGTTCTGTGATCAAATTAATGCTCATTTAGGCTTCAGAATGTCAACCTGAACTAAATACATGTTGAAATGTGTGCATAAGTCCTTTGGTTTAGGCGTGACACTCATTTTGAGTTTTTATTGCTTTAAATGCACTTTCAGGCCTAGTTGAGCACGTTTTGTGACTTTTAATGTACCTTCATAGGAATGAGTTGTGTAGTCAAATTATACTCATTTAGGCTTCAGGAGGTCAACCTGAACTAAATACATGTTGAAATGTGTGCATAAGTCCTTTGGTTTAGGCGTGACACTCATTTTCAGTTTTTATTGCTTTAAATGCACTTTCAGTCCGAGTTGAGCCCGTTTTTTTACTTTGAATGTTCCTTCATAGGAATGAGTTGTGTAGTCAAATTAATGCTCATTTAGGCTTCAGGAGGTCAACCTGAACTAAATACATGTTGAAATGTGTGCATAAGGCCTTTGGTTTAGGCGTGACACTCATTTTGAGTTTTTATTGCTTTAAATGCATTTTCAGGCCGAGTAGAGCACGTTTTTTTACTTTGAATGTATCTTCATAGGAATGAGTTGTGTAGTCAAATTAATGCTCATTTAGGCTTCAGGAGGTCAACCTGAACTAAATACATGTTGAAATGTGTGCATAGTCCTTTGGTTTAGGCGTGACACTCATTTTCATTTTTTATTGCTTTAAATGCACTTTCAGTCCGAGTTGAGCCCGTTTTTTTACTTTGAATGTATCTTCATAGGATTAAGTTGTGTAGTCAAATTAATGGTGATTTAGGCTTCAGGAGGTCAACCTGAACTAAATACATGTTGAAATGTGTGCATAAGTCCTTTGGTTTAGGCGTGACACTCATTTTGAGTTTTTATTGCTTTAAATGCACTTTCAGGCCTAGTTGAGCACGTTTTGTGACTTTGAATGTACCTTCATAGGAATGAGTTGTGTAGTCAAATTAATGCTCATTTAGGCTTCAGGAGGTCAACCTGAACTAAATACATGTTGAAATGTGTGCATAAGTCCTTTGGTTTAGGTGTGACACTCATTTTCAGTTTTTATTGCTTTAAATGCACTTTCAGTCCGAGTTGAGCCGTTTTTTTACTTTGAATGTATCTTCATAGGATTAAGTTGTGTAGTCAAATTAATGGTGATTTAGGCTTCAGGAGGTCAACCTGAACTAAATACATGTTGAAATGTGTGCATAAGTCCTTTGGTTTAGGCGTGACACTCATTTTGAGTTTTTATTGCTTTAAATGCACTTTCAGGCCTAGTTGAGCACGTTTTGTGACTTTGAATGTACCTTCATAGGAATGAGTTGTGTAGTCAAATTAATGCTCATTTAGGCTTCAGGAGGTCAACCTGAACTAAATACATGTTGAAATGTGTGCATAAGTCCTTTGGTTTAGGTGTGACACTCATTTTCAGTTTTTATTGCTTTAAATGCACTTTCAGTCCGAGTTGAGCCGTTTTTTTACTTTGAATGTATCTTCATAGGAATAAGTTGTGTAGTCAAATTAATGCTCATTTAGGCTTCAGAATGTCAACCTGAACTAAATACATGTTGAAATGTGTGCATAAGTCCTTTGGTTTAGGCGTGACACTCATTTTGAGTTTTTATTGCTTTAAATGCACTTTCAGGCCTAGTTGAGCACGTTTTGTGACTTTGAATGTACATTCATAGGAATGAGTTGTGTAGTCAAATTAATGCTCATTTAGGCTTCAGGAGGTCAACCTGAACTAAATACATGTTGAAATGTGTGCATAAGTCCTTTGGTTTAGGCGTGACACTCATTTTGAGTTTTTATTGCTTTAAATGCACTTTCAGGCCTAGTTGAGCACGTTTTGTGACTTTGAATGTACCTTCATAGTAATGAGTTGTGTAGTCAAATTAATGCTCATTTAGGCTTCAGGAGGTCAACCTGAACTAAATACATGTTGAAATGTGTGCATAAGTCCTTTGGTTTAGGCGTGACACTCATTTTGAGTTTTTATTGGTTTAAATGCACTTTCAGGCCTAGTTGAGCACGTTTTGTGACTTTGAATGTACCTTCATAGGAATGAGTTGTGTAGTCAAATTAATGCTCATTTAGGCTTCAGGAGGTCAACCTGAACTAAATAAATGTTGAAATGTGTGCATAAGTCATTTGGTCTAGGCGTGACACTCATTATGAACCATTGATGAAATAAGTTTTATTTTTAAAAAAGCCAAAAAATGTGAAAGGGACGAAATTACAAATGTCCTGTGTGTTTCACATAGAGTACATACAGGCCAGCGATCCCGCTCCCTCTCTTTCTCTGTGACACACACGCTTCCGAGCGCGCCAGCACGCAGCAAGCACACACACAAACGCACGCACACACACTCACACAAACGTACGCACAGACGAGCACGTATCGTAAACAACACACCAACGATGATTTAGATCAAAGAAACACTCACACATGTATGGGCACACGATCACGCGCGCGCAAACACACACACAAACTCATGAGAGGCACACACATCCGCACACGCTACGCATGTAAACAACATTTGGACACTGATTGAAGATCAAAGACTAACCCACGTGGAAGACTGAAAGATGCACAGCCAATCACCTAGGCTTTGCATCTTTTCACCTCCCCCTGCTCTCACACCACGTGGGCTAGATCCACTCGGGCTGTCATTGGTGGACGTCGTCGGTGTCAGAACAAATCAAGTGCAAGCAAAAGTTAAAACCTCTGAGTAATTCGTCATTTTTATCCGAATACAGTACTTTTTTTGGGGGGGGGGGGTGCGCACAACACACACACACGCACACACCCACACAAACACACACAAACACACGCACACACTTACACACTCTCACACACGCACGCACACATACACTAGCAGGCATCGGAAACAACACTTTAGACGTTGAAATGTGTGCAGACGTCCTTTGGTTTAGGCATGACACTCAATTTTAGTTTTTATTGATTCAAATGCATTTTCAGACAGAGCAGGGCACTTACTGACTTTGAATGTATCTTCATGGGAACGAGTTGTGTGATCAAATTAATGCTCATTTAGGCTTCAGGAGGTCAACCTAAACTAAATACATGTTGAAATGTGTGCATAAGTCCTTTGATTTAGGCGTGAAACTCATTTTGAGATTTTATTGCTTTAAATGCACTTTCACGCCTAGTTGAGCACGTTTTGTGACTTTGAATGTACCTTCATAGGAATGAGTTGTATAGACAAAATAATGCTCATTTAGGCTTCAGAATGTCAACCTGAACTAAATACATGTTGAAATGTGTGTATAAGTCCTTTGGTTTAGGCGTGACACTCAATTTGGGTTTTTATTGCTTTAAAGGCATTTTCAGGCCGAGTAGAGCACGTTTTTTTACTTTGAATGTATCTTCATAGGAATGAGTTGTGTAGTCAAATTAATGCTCATTTAGGCTTCAGGAGGTCAACCTGAACTAAATACATGTTGAAATGTGTGCATAAGTCCTTTGGTTTAGGCGTGACACTCATTTTGAGTTTTTATTGCTTTAAATGCATTTTCAGGCCGAGTAGAGCACGTTTCTGAGTTTGAATGTATCTTCATAGGAATGAGTTCTGTGATCAAATTAATGCTCATTTAGGCTTCAGAATGTCAACCTGAACTAAATACATGTTGAAATGTGTGCATAAGTCCTTTGGTTTAGGCGTGACACTCATTTTGAGTTTTTATTGCTTTAAATGCACTTTCAGGCCTAGTTGAGCACGTTTTGTGACTTTTAATGTACCTTCATAGGAATGAGTTGTGTAGTCAAATTATACTCATTTAGGCTTCAGGAGGTCAACCTGAACTAAATACATGTTGAAATGTGTGCATAAGTCCTTTGGTTTAGGCGTGACACTCATTTTCAGTTTTTATTGCTTTAAATGCACTTTCAGTCCGAGTTGAGCCCGTTTTTTTACTTTGAATGTTCCTTCATAGGAATGAGTTGTGTAGTCAAATTAATGCTCATTTAGGCTTCAGGAGGTCAACCTGAACTAAATACATGTTGAAATGTGTGCATAAGGCCTTTGGTTTAGGCGTGACACTCATTTTGAGTTTTTATTGCTTTAAATGCATTTTCAGGCCGAGTAGAGCACGTTTTTTTACTTTGAATGTATCTTCATAGGAATAAGTTGTGTAGTCAAATTAATGCTCATTTAGGCTTCAGGACGTCAACCTGAACTAAATACATGTTGAAATGTGTGCATAGTCCTTTGGTTTAGGCGTGACACTCATTTTCATTTTTTATTGCTTTAAATGCACTTTCAGTCCGAGTTGAGCCCGTTTTTTTACTTTGAATGTATCTTCATAGGATTAAGTTGTGTAGTCAAATTAATGGTGATTTAGGCTTCAGGAGGTCAACCTGAACTAAATACATGTTGAAATGTGTGCATAAGTCCTTTGGTTTAGGCGTGACACTCATTTTGAGTTTTTATTGCTTTAAATGCACTTTCAGGCCTAGTTGAGCACGTTTTGTGACTTTGAATGTACCTTCATAGGAATGAGTTGTGTAGTCAAATTAATGCTCATTTAGGCTTCAGGAGGTCAACCTGAACTAAATACATGTTGAAATGTGTGCATAAGTCCTTTGGTTTAGGTGTGACACTCATTTTCAGTTTTTATTGCTTTAAATGCACTTTCAGTCCGAGTTGAGCCGTTTTTTTACTTTGAATGTATCTTCATAGGATTAAGTTGTGTAGTCAAATTAATGGTGATTTAGGCTTCAGGAGGTCAACCTGAACTAAATACATGTTGAAATGTGTGCATAAGTCCTTTGGTTTAGGCGTGACACTCATTTTGAGTTTTTATTGCTTTAAATGCACTTTCAGGCCTAGTTGAGCACGTTTTGTGACTTTGAATGTACCTTCATAGGAATGAGTTGTGTAGTCAAATTAATGCTCATTTAGGCTTCAGGAGGTCAACCTGAACTAAATACATGTTGAAATGTGTGCATAAGTCCTTTGGTTTAGGTGTGACACTCATTTTCAGTTTTTATTGCTTTAAATGCACTTTCAGTCCGAGTTGAGCCGTTTTTTTACTTTGAATGTATCTTCATAGGAATAAGTTGTGTAGTCAAATTAATGCTCATTTAGGCTTCAGAATGTCAACCTGAACTAAATACATGTTGAAATGTGTGCATAAGTCCTTTGGTTTAGGCGTGACACTCATTTTGAGTTTTTATTGCTTTAAATGCACTTTCAGGCCTAGTTGAGCACGTTTTGTGACTTTGAATGTACCTTCATAGGAATGAGTTGTGTAGTCAAATTAATGCTCATTTAGGCTTCAGGAGGTCAACCTGAACTAAATACATGTTGAAATGTGTGCATAAGTCCTTTGGTTTAGGCGTGACACTCATTTTGAGTTTTTATTGCTTTAAATGCACTTTCAGGCCTAGTTGAGCACGTTTTGTGACTTTGAATGTACCTTCATAGTAATGAGTTGTGTAGTCAAATTAATGCTCATTTAGGCTTCAGGAGGTCAACCTGAACTAAATACATGTTGGAATGTGTGCATAAGTCCTTTGGTTTAGGCGTGACACTCATTTTCAGTTTTTATTGCTTTAAATGCACTTTCAGTCCGAGTTGAGCCCGTTTTTTTACTTTGAATGTATCTTCATAGGAATAAGTTGTGTAGTCAAATTAATGGTGATTTAGGCTTCAGGAGGTCAACCTGAACTAAATACATGTTGAAATGTGTGCATAAGTCCTTTGGTTTAGGCGTGACACTCATTTTGAGTTTTTATTGCTTTAAATGCACTTTCAGGCCTAGTTGAGCACGTTTTGTGACTTTGAATGTACCTTCATAGGAATGAGTTGTGTAGTCAAATTAATGCTCATTTAGGCTTCAGGAGGTCAACCTGAACTAAATAAATGTTGAAATGTGTGCATAAGTCATTTGGTCTAGGTGTGACACTCATTTTGAGTTTTTATTGCTTTAAATGCATTTTTAGGCCGAGTAGAGCACGTTTCTGAGTTTGAATGTGTCTTCATAGGAATGAGTTGTGTGATCAAATTAATGGTGATTTAGGCTTCAGGAGGTCAACCTGAACTAAATACATGTTGAAATGTGTGCATAAGTACTTTGGTTTAGGCGTGACACTCATTTTGAGTTTTTATTGCTTTAAATGCACTTTCAGGCCTAGTTGAGCACGTTTTGTGACTTTGAATGTACCTTCATAGGAATGAGTTGTGTAGTCAAATAAATGCTCATTTAGGCTTCAGGAGGTCAACCTGAACTAAATACATGTTGAAATGTGTGCATAAATCCTTTGGTTTAGGTGTGACACTCAATTTGAGTTTTTATTGCTTTAAATGCACTTTCAGGCCTAGTTGAGCACGTTTTGTGACTTTGAATGTTCCTTCATAGGAATGAGTTGTGTAGTCAAATAAATGCTCATTTAGGCTTCAGGAGGTCAACCTGAACTAAATACATGTTGAAATGTGTGCATAAGTCCTTTGGTTTAGGCGTGACACTCATTTTGAGTTTTTATTGCTTTAAATGCACTTTCAGTCCGAGTTGAGCCCGTTTTTTTACTTTGAATGTATCTTCATAGGAATAAGTTGTGTAGTCAAATTAATGCTCATTTAGGCTTCAGAATGTCAACCTGAACTAAATACATGTTGAAATGTGTGCATAAGTCCTTTGGTTTAGGCGTGACACTCATTTTGAGTTTTTATTGCTTTAAATGCATTTTAAGGCCGAGTAGAGCACGTTTCTGAGTTTGAATGTATCTTCATAGGAATGAGTTGTGTGATCAAATTAATGGTGATTTAGGCTTCAGGAGGTCAACCTGAACTAAATACATGTTGAAATGTGTGCATAAGTCCTTTGGTTTAGGCGTGACACTCATTTTGAGTTTTTATTGCTTTAAAAGCACTTTCAGGCCTAGTTGAGCACGTTTTGTAACTTTGAATGTACCTTCATAGGAATGAGTTGTGTAGTCAAATTAATGCTCATTTAGGCTTCAGGAGGTCAACCTGAACTAAATAAATGTTGAAATGTGTGCATAAGTCATTTGGTCTAGGCGTGACACTCATTATGAACCATTGATGAAAATAAGTTTTATTTTTAAAAAAGCCAAAAAATGTGAAAGGGACGAAATTACAAATGTCCTGTGTGTTTCACATAGAGTACATAATGGCCAGCGATCCCGCTCCCTCTCTTTCTTTGTGACACACACGCTTCCGAGCGCGCCAGCACGCAGCAAGCACACACACAAACGCACGCACACACACTCACACAAACGTACGCACAGACGAGCACGTATCGTAAACAACACACCAACGATGATTTAGATCAAAGAAACACTCACACATGTATGGGCACACGATCACGCGCGCGCAAACACACACACAAACTCATGAGAGGCACACACATCCGCACACGCTTCGCATGTAAACAACATTTGGACACTGATTGAAGATCAAAGACTAACCCACGTGGAAGACTGAAAGATGCACAGCCAATCACCTAGGCTTTGCATCTTTTCACCTCCCCCTGCTCTCACACCACGTGGGCTAGATCCACTCGGGCTGTCATTGGTGGACGTCGTCGGTGTCAGAACAAATCAAGTGCAAGCAAAAGTTAAAACCTCTGAGTAATTCGTCATTTTTATCCGAATACAGTACTTTTTTTGGGGGGGGGGGTGCGCACAACACACACACACGCACGCACCCACACAAACACACACAAACACACGCACACACTTACACACTCTCACACACGCACGCACACATACACTAGCAGGCATCGGAAACAACACTTTAGACGTTGAAATGTGTGCAGGCGTCCTTTGGTTTAGGCATGACACTCAATTTTAGTTTTTATTGATTCAAATGCATTTTCAAACAGAGCAGGGCACTTACTGACTTTGAATGTATCTTCATGGGAATGAGTTGTGTGATCAAATTAATGCTCATTTAGGCTTCAGGAGGTCAACCTGAACTAAATACATGTTGAAATGTGTGCATAAGTCCTTTGGTTTAGGCGTGACACTCATTTTGAGATTTTATTGCTTTAAATGCACTTTCAGGCCGAGTAGAGCACGTTTGTGAGTTTGAATGTATCTTCATAGGAATGAGTTGTGTGATCAAATTAATGCTCATTTAGGCTTCAGAATGTCAACCTGAACTAAATACATGTTGAAATGTGTGCATAAGTCCTTTGGTTTAGGCGTGACACTCATTTTGAGTTTTTATTGCTTTAAATGCACTTTCAGGCCTAGTTGAGCACGTTTTGTGACTTTTAATGTACCTTCA
This sequence comes from Hippocampus zosterae, assembly GCF_025434085.1. Classification (NCBI taxonomy): domain Eukaryota; kingdom Metazoa; phylum Chordata; class Actinopteri; order Syngnathiformes; family Syngnathidae; genus Hippocampus; species Hippocampus zosterae. Next base: position 12,834,065 of record NC_067469.1, read on the forward strand.
TAGGAATGAGTTGTGTAGTCAAATTATACTCATTTAGGCTTCAGGAGGTCAACCTGAACTAAATACATGTTGAAATGTGTGCATAAGTCCTTTGGTTTAGGCGTGACACTCATTTTCAGTTTTTATTGCTTTAAATGCACTTTCAGGCCTAGTTGAGCACGTTTTGTGACTTTGAATGTACCTTCATAGGAATGAGTTGTGTAGTCAAATTAATGCTCATTTAGGCTTCAGGAGGTCAACCTGAACTAAATACATGTTGAAATGTGTGCATAAGTCCTTTGGTTTAGGCGTGACACTCATTTTCAGTTATTATTGCTTTAAATGCACTTTCAGGCCGAGTAGAGCACGTTTTTTTACTTTGAATGTATCTTCATAGGAATAAGTTGTGTAGTCAAATTAATGCTCATTTAGGCTTCAGAATGTCAACCTGAACTAAATACATGTTGAAATGTGTGCATAAGTCCTTTGGTTTAGGCGTGACACTCATTTTGAGTTTTTATTGCTTTAAATGCACTTTCAGGCCTAGTTGAGCACGTTTTGTGACTTTGAATGTACCTTCATAGGAATGAGTTGTGTAGTCAAAATAATGCTTATTTAGGCTTCAGGAGGTCAACCTGAACTAAATACATGTTGAAATGTGTGCGTAAGGCCTTTGGTTTAGGCGCGACACTCATTTTGAGTTTTTATTGCTTTAAATGCATTTTCAGGCCGAGTAGAGCACGTTTTTTTACTTTGAATGTATCTTCATAGGAATAAGTTGTGTAGTCAAATTAATGCTCATTTAGGCTTCAGGACGTCAACCTGAACTAAATACATGTTGAAATGTGTGCATAAGTCCTTTGGTTTAGGCGTGACACTCATTTTCAGTTTTTATTGCTTTAAATGCACTTTCAGTCCGAGTTGAGCCCGTTTTTTTACTTTGAATGTTTCTTCATAGGAATAAGTTGTGTAGTCAAATTAATGGTGATTTAGGCTTCAGGAGGTCAACCTGAACTAAATACATGTTGAAATGTGTGCATAAGTCCTTTGGTTTAGGCGTGACACTCATTTTCAGTTTTTATTGCTTTAAATGCACTTTCAGTCCGAGTTGAGCCCGTTTTTTTACTTTGAATGTATCTTCATAGGAATAAGTTGTGTAGTCAAATTAATGGTGATTTAGGCTTCAGGAGGTCAACCTGAACTAAATACATGTTGAAATGTGTGCATAAGTCCTTTGGTTTAGGCGTGACACTCATTTTCAGTTTTTATTGCTTTAAATGCACTTTCAGTCCGAGTTGAGCCCGTTTTTTTACTTTGAATGTATCTTCATAGGATTAAGTTGTGTAGTCAAATTAATGGTGATTTAGGCTTCAGGAGGTCAACCTGAACTAAATACATGTTGAAATGTGTGCATAAGTCCTTTGGTTTAGGCGTGACACTCATTTTGAGTTTTTATTGCTTTAAATGCACTTTCAGGCCTAGTTGAGCACGTTTTGTGACTTTGAATGTACCTTCATAGGAATGAGTTGTGTAGTCAAATTAATGCTCATTTAGGCTTCAGGAGGTCAACCTGAACTAAATACATGTTGAAATGTGTGCATAAGTCCTTTGGTTTAGGCGTGACACTCATTTTCAGTTTTTATTGCTTTAAATGCACTTTCAGTCCGAGTTGAGCCGTTTTTTTACTTTGAATGTATCTTCATAGGAATAAGTTGTGTAGTCAAATTAATGCTCATTTAGGCTTCAGAATGTCAACCTGAACTAAATACATGTTGAAATGTTTGCATAAGTCCTTTGGTTTAGGCGTGACACTCATTTTGAGTTTTTATTGCTTTAAATGCACTTTCAGGCCTAGTTGAGCACGTTTTGTGACTTTGAATGTACCTTCATAGGAATGAGTTGTGTAGTCAAATTAATGCTCTTAGGCTTCAGGAGGTCGACCTGAACTAAATACATGTTGAAATGTGTGCATAAGTCCTTTGGTTTAGGCGTGACACACATTTTCAGTTTTTATTGCTTTAAATGCACTTTCAGTCCGAGTTGAGCCCGTTTTTTTACTTTGAATGTTCCTTCATAGGAATAAGTTGTGTAGTCAAATTAATGCTCATTTAGGCTTCAGGAGGTCAACCTGAACTAAATACATGTTGAAATGTGTGCATAAGTCCTTTGGTTTAGGCGTGACACTCATTTTGAGTTTTTATTGCTTTAAATGCACTTTCAGTCCGAGTTGAGCCCGTTTTTTTACTTTGAATGTATCTTCATAGGAATAAGTTGTGTAGTCAAATTAATGCTCATTTAGGCTTCAGAATGTCAACCTGAACTAAATACATGTTGAAATGTGTGCATAAGTCCTTTGGTTTAGGCGTGACACTCATTTTGAGTTTTTATTGCTTTAAATGCATTTTAAGGCCGAGTAGAGCACGTTTCTGAGTTTGAATGTATCTTCATAGGAATGAGTTGTGTGATCAAATTAATGGTGATTTAGGCTTCAGGAGGTCAACCTGAACTAAATACATGTTGAAATGTGTGCATAAGTCCTTTGGTTTAGGCGTGACACTCATTTTGAGTTTTTATTGCTTTAAAAGCACTTTCAGGCCTAGTTGAGCACGTTTTGTAACTTTGAATGTACCTTCATAGGAATGAGTTGTGTAGTCAAATTAATGCTCATTTAGGCTTCAGGAGGTCAACCTGAACTAAATAAATGTTGAAATGTGTGCATAAGTCATTTGGTCTAGGCGTGACACTCATTATGAACCATTGATGAAAATAAGTTTTATTTTTAAAAAAGCCAAAAAATGTGAAAGGGACGAAATTACAAATGTCCTGTGTGTTTCACATAGAGTACATAATGGCCAGCGATCCCGCTCCCTCTCTTTCTTTGTGACACACACGCTTCCGAGCGCGCCAGCACGCAGCAAGCACACACACAAACGCACGCACACACACTCACACAAACGTACGCACAGACGAGCACGTATCGTAAACAACACACCAACGATGATTTAGATCAAAGAAACACTCACACATGTATGGGCACACGATCACGCGCGCGCAAACACACACACAAACTCATGAGAGGCACACACATCCGCACACGCTTCGCATGTAAACAACATTTGGACACTGATTGAAGATCAAAGACTAACCCACGTGGAAGACTGAAAGATGCACAGCCAATCACCTAGGCTTTGCATCTTTTCACCTCCCCCTGCTCTCACACCACGTGGGCTAGATCCACTCGGGCTGTCATTGGTGGACGTCGTCGGTGTCAGAACAAATCAAGTGCAAGCAAAAGTTAAAACCTCTGAGTAATTCGTCATTTTTATCCGAATACAGTACTTTTTTTGGGGGGGGGGGTGCGCACAACACACACACACGCACGCACCCACACAAACACACACAAACACACGCACACACTTACACACTCTCACACACGCACGCACACATACACTAGCAGGCATCGGAAACAACACTTTAGACGTTGAAATGTGTGCAGGCGTCCTTTGGTTTAGGCATGACACTCAATTTTAGTTTTTATTGATTCAAATGCATTTTCAAACAGAGCAGGGCACTTACTGACTTTGAATGTATCTTCATGGGAATGAGTTGTGTGATCAAATTAATGCTCATTTAGGCTTCAGGAGGTCAACCTGAACTAAATACATGTTGAAATGTGTGCATAAGTCCTTTGGTTTAGGCGTGACACTCATTTTGAGATTTTATTGCTTTAAATGCACTTTCAGGCCGAGTAGAGCACGTTTGTGAGTTTGAATGTATCTTCATAGGAATGAGTTGTGTGATCAAATTAATGCTCATTTAGGCTTCAGAATGTCAACCTGAACTAAATACATGTTGAAATGTGTGCATAAGTCCTTTGGTTTAGGCGTGACACTCTTTTGAGTTTTTATTGCTTTAAATGCACTTTCAGGCCTAGTTGAGCACGTTTTGTGACTTTTAATGTACCTTCATAGGAATGAGTTGTGTAGTCAAATTATACTCATTTAGGCTTCAGGAGGTCAACCTGAACTAAATACATGTTGAAATGTGTGCATAAGTCCTTTGGTTTAGGCGTGACACTCATTTTCAGTTTTTATTGCTTTAAATGCACTTTCAGGCCTAGTTGAGCACGTTTTGTGACTTTGAATGTACCTTCATAGGAATGAGTTGTGTAGTCAAATTAATGCTCATTTAGGCTTCAGGAGGTCAACCTGAACTAAATACATGTTGAAATGTGTGCATAAGTCCTTTGGTTTAGGCGTGACACTCATTTTCAGTTATTATTGCTTTAAATGCACTTTCAGGCCGAGTAGAGCACGTTTTTTTACTTTGAATGTATCTTCATAGGAATAAGTTGTGTAGTCAAATTAATGCTCATTTATGCTTCAGAATGTCAACCTGAACTAAATACATGTTGAAATGTGTGCATAAGTCCTTTGGTTTAGGCGTGACACTCATTTTGAGTTTTTATTGCTTTAAATGCACTTTCAGGCCTAGTTGAGCACGTTTTGTGACTTTGAATGTACCTTCATAGGAATGAGTTGTGTAGTCAAAATAATGCTTATTTAGGCTTCAGGAGGTCAACCTGAACTAAATACATGTTGAAATGTGTGCGTAAGGCCTTTGGTTTAGGCGCGACACTCATTTTGAGTTTTTATTGCTTTAAATGCATTTTCAGGCCGAGTAGAGCACGTTTTTTTACTTTGAATGTATCTTCATAGGAATAAGTTGTGTAGTCAAATTAATGCTCATTTAGGCTTCAGGACGTCAACCTGAACTAAATACATGTTGAAATGTGTGCATAAGTCCTTTGGTTTAGGCGTGACACTCATTTTCAGTTTTTATTGCTTTAAATGCACTTTCAGTCCGAGTTGAGCCCGTTTTTTTACTTTGAATGTTTCTTCATAGGAATAAGTTGTGTAGTCAAATTAATGGTGATTTAGGCTTCAGGAGGTCAACCTGAACTAAATACATGTTGAAATGTGTGCATAAGTCCTTTGGTTTAGGCGTGACACTCATTTTCAGTTTTTATTGCTTTAAATGCACTTTCAGTCCGAGTTGAGCCCGTTTTTTTACTTTGAATGTATCTTCATAGGAATAAGTTGTGTAGTCAAATTAATGGTGATTTAGGCTTCAGGAGGTCAACCTGAACTAAATACATGTTGAAATGTGTGCATAAGTCCTTTGGTTTAGGCGTGACACTCATTTTCAGTTTTTATTGCTTTAAATGCACTTTCAGTCCGAGTTGAGCCCGTTTTTTTACTTTGAATGTATCTTCATAGGATTAAGTTGTGTAGTCAAATTAATGGTGATTTAGGCTTCAGGAGGTCAACCTGAACTAAATACATGTTGAAATGTGTGCATAAGTCCTTTGGTTTAGGCGTGACACTCATTTTGAGTTTTTATTGCTTTAAATGCACTTTCAGGCCTAGTTGAGCACGTTTTGTGACTTTGAATGTACCTTCATAGGAATGAGTTGTGTAGTCAAATTAATGCTCATTTAGGCTTCAGGAGGTCAACCTGAACTAAATACATGTTGAAATGTGTGCATAAGTCCTTTGGTTTAGGCGTGACACTCATTTTCAGTTTTTATTGCTTTAAATGCACTTTCAGTCCGAGTTGAGCCGTTTTTTTACTTTGAATGTATCTTCATAGGAATAAGTTGTGTAGTCAAATTAATGCTCATTTAGGCTTCAGAATGTCAACCTGAACTAAATACATGTTGAAATGTTTGCATAAGTCCTTTGGTTTAGGCGTGACACTCATTTTGAGTTTTTATTGCTTTAAATGCACTTTCAGGCCTAGTTGAGCACGTTTTGTGACTTTGAATGTACCTTCATAGGAATGAGTTGTGTAGTCAAATTAATGCTCTTAGGCTTCAGGAGGTCGACCTGAACTAAATACATGTTGAAATGTGTGCATAAGTCCTTTGGTTTAGGCGTGACACACATTTTCAGTTTTTATTGCTTTAAATGCACTTTCAGTCCGAGTTGAGCCCGTTTTTTTACTTTGAATGTTCCTTCATAGGAATAAGTTGTGTAGTCAAATTAATGCTCATTTAGGCTTCAGGAGGTCAACCTGAACTAAATACATGTTGAAATGTGTGCATAAGGCCTTTGGTTTAGGCGCGACACTCATTTTGAGTTTTTATTGCTTTAAATGCATTTTCAGGCCGAGTAGAGCACGTTTTTTTACTTTGAATGTATCTACATAGGAATAATTTGTGTAGTCAAATTAATGCTCATTTAGGCTTCAGGACGTCAACCTGAACTAAATACATGTTGAAATGTGTGCATAAGTCCTTTGGTTTAGGCGTGACACTCATTTTCAGTTTTTATTGGTTTAAATGCACTTTCAGTCCGAGTTGAGCCCGTTTTTTTACTTTGAATGTATCTTCATAGGAATAAGTTGTGTAGTCAAATTAATGGTGATTTAGGCTTCAGGAGGTCAACCTGAACTAAATACATGTTGAAATGTGTGCATAAGTCCTTTGGTTTAGGCGTGACACTCATTTTGAGTTTTTATTGCTTTAAATGCACTTTCAGGCCTAGTTGAGCACGTTTTGTGACTTTGAATGTACCTTCATAGGAATGAGTTGTGTAGTCAAATTAATGCTCATTTAGGGTTCAGGAGGTCAACCTGAACTAAATACATGTTGAAATGTGTGCATAAGTCCTTTGGTTTAGGCGTGACACTCATTTTCAGTTTTTATTGCTTTAAATGCACTTTCAGTCCGAGTTGAGCCGTTTTTTTACTTTGAATGTATCTTCATAGGAATGAGTTGTGTAGTCAAATTAATGGTGATTTAGGCTTCAGGAGGTCAACCTGAACTAAATACATGTTGAAATGTGTGCATAAGTCCTTTGGTTTAGGCGTGACACTCATTTTCAGTTTTTATTGCTTTAAATGCACTTTCAGTCCGAGTTGAGCCCGTTTTTTTACTTTGAATGTATCTTCATAGGAATAAGTTGTGTAGTCAAATTAATGGTGATTTAGGCTTCAGGAGGTCAACCTGAACTAAATACATGTTGAAATGTGTGCATAAGGCCTTTGGTTTAGGCGTGACACTCATTTTGAGTTTTTATTGCTTTAAATGCATTTTCAGGCCGAGTAGAGCACGTTTTTTTTACTTTGAATGTATCTTCATAGGAATAAGTTGTGTAGTCAAATTAATGCTCATTTAGGCTTCAGGACGTCAACCTGAACTAAATACATGTTGAAATTTGTGCATAAGTCCTTTGGTTTAGGCGTGACACTCATTTTCAGTTTTTATTGCTTTAAATGCACTTTCAGTCCGAGTTGAGCCCGTTTTTTTACTTTGAATGTATCTTCATAGGACTAAGTTGTGTGGTCAAATTAATGGTGATTTAGGCTTCAGGAGGTCAACCTGAACTAAATACATGTTGAAATGTGTGCATAAGTCCTTTGGTTTAGGCGGGACACTCATTTTGAGTTTTTATTGCTTTAAATGCACTTTCATGCCTAGTTGAGCACGTTTTTCTGACTTTGAATGTACCTTCATAGGAATGAGTTGTGTAGTCAAATTAATGCTCATTTAGGCTTCAGAATGTCAACCTGAACTAAATACATGTTGAAATGTGTGCATAAGTCCTTTGGTTTAGGCGTGACACTCATTTTGAGTTTTTATTGCTTTAAATGCACTTTAAGGCCTAGTTGAGCACGTTTTGTGACTTTGAATGTACCTTCATAGGAATGAGTTGTGTAGTCAAATTAAAGCTCATTTAGGCTTCAGGAGGTCAACCTGAACTAAATACATGTTGAAATGTGTGCATAAGTCCTTTGGTTTAGGCGTGACACTCATTTTCAGTTTTTATTGCTTTAAATGCACTTTCAGTCCGAGTTGAGCCCGTTTTTTTACTTTGAATGTTCCTTCATAGGAATAAGTTGTGTAGTCAAATTAATGCTCATTTAGGCTTCAGGAGGTCAACCTGAACTACATACATGTTGAAATGTGTGCATAAGGCCTTTGGTTTAGGCGCGACACTCATTTTGAGTTTTTATTGCTTTAAATGCATTTTCAGGCCGAGTAGAGCACGTTTTTTTACTTTGAATGTTCCTTCATAGGAATAAGTTGTGTAGTCAAATTAATGCTCATTCAGGCTTCAGGACGTCAACCTGAACTAAATACATGTTGAAATGTGTGCATAAGTCCTTTGGTTTAGGCGTGACACTCATTTTCAGTTTTTATTGCTTTAAATGCATTTCAGTCCGAGTTGAGCCCGTTTTTTTACTTTGAATGTATCTTCATAGGAATAAGTTGTGTAGTCAAATTAATGGTGATTTAGGCTTCAGGAGGTCAACCTGAACTAAATACATGTTGAAATGTGTGCATAAGTCCTTTGGTTTAGGCGTGACAATCATTTTGAGTTTTTATTGCTTTAAATGCACTTTCAGGCCTAGTTGAGCACGTTTTGTGACTTTGAATGTACCTTCATAGGAATGAGTTGTGTAGTCAAATTAATGCTCATTTAGGCTTCAGGAGGTCAACCTGAACTAAATAAATGTTGAAATGTGTGCATAAGTCATTTGGTCTAGGCGTGACACTCATTATGAACCATTGATGAAAATAAGTTTTATTTTTAAAAAAGCCAAAAAATGTGAAAGGGACGAAATTACAAATGTCCTGTGTGTTTCACATAGAGTACATACAGGCCAGCGATCCCGCTCCCTCTCTTTCTCTGTGACACACACGCTTCCGAGCGCGCCAGCACGCAGCAAGCACACACACAAACGCACGCACACACACTCACACAAACGTACGCACAGACGAGCACGTATCGTAAACAACACACCAACGATGATTTAGATCAAAGAAACACTCACACATGTATGGGCACACGATCACGCGCGCAAACACACACACAAACTCATGAGAGGCACACACATCCGCACACGCTGGGCATGTAAACAACATTTGGACACTGATTGAAGATCAAAGACTAACCACGTGGAAGACTGAAAGATGCACAGCCAATCACCTAGGCTTTGCATCTTTTCACCTCCCCCTGCTCTCACACCACGTGGGCTAGATCCACTCGGGCTGTCATTGGTGGACGTCGTCGGTGTCAGAACAAATCAAGTGCAAGCAAAAGTTAAAACCTCTGAGTAATTCGTCATTTTTATCCGAATACAGTACTTTTTTTTGGGGGGGGGTGCGCACAACACACACGCACGCACCCACACAAACACACACAAACACACGCACACACTTACACACTCTCACACACGCACGCACACATACACTAGCAGGCATCGGAAACAACACTTTAGACGTTGAAATGTGTGCAGACGTCCTTTGGTTTAGGCATGACACTCAATTTTAGTTTTTATTGATTCAAATGCATTTTCAGACAGAGCAGGGCACTTGCTGACTTTGAATGTATCTTCATGGGATTAAGTTGTGTAGTCAAATTAATGGTGATTTAGGCTTCAGGAGGTCAACCTGAACTAAATACATGTTGAAATGTGTGCATAAGTCCTTTGGTTTAGGCGTGACACTCATTTTGAGTTTTTATTGCTTTAAATGCACTTTCAGGCCTAGTTGAGCACGTTTTGTGACTTTGAATGTACCTTCATAGGAATGAGTTGTGTAGTCAAATTAATGCTCATTTAGGCTTCAGGAGGTCAACCTGAACTAAATACATGTTGAAATGTGTGCATAAGTCCTTTGGTTTAGGCGTGACACTCATTTTCAGTTTTTATTGCTTTAAATGCACTTTCAGTCCGAGTTGAGCCCGTTTTTTTACTTTGAATGTTCCTTCATAGGAATAAGTTGTGTAGTCAAATTAATGCTCATTTAGGCTTCAGGAGGTCAACCTGAACTAAATACATGTTGAAATGTGTGCATAAGTCCTTTGGTTTAGGCGTGACACTCATTTTGAGTTTTTATTGCTTTAAATGCACTTTCAGGCCTAGTTGAGCACGTTTTGTGACTTTGAATGTACCTTCATAGGAATGAGTTGTGTAGTCAAATAAATGCTCATTTAGGCTTCAGGAGGTCAACCTGAACTAAATACATGTTGAAATGTGTGCATAAGTCCTTTGGTTTAGGCGTGACACTCATTTTCAGTTTTTATTGCTTTAAATGCACTTTCAGTCCGAGTTGAGCCCGTTTTTTTACTTTGAATGTTCCTTCATAGGAATAAGTTGTGTAGTCAAATTAATGCTCATTTAGGCTTCAGGAGGTCAACCTGAACTACATACATGTTGAAATGTGTGCATAAGGCCTTTGGTTTAGGCGCGACACTCATTTTGAGTTTTTATTGCTTTAAATGCATTTTCAGGCCGAGTAGAGCACGTTTTTTTACTTTGAATGTTCCTTCATAGAAATAAGTTGTGTAGTCAAATTAATGCTCATTTAGGCTTCAGGACGTCAACCTGAACTAAATACATGTTGAAATGTGTGCATAAGTCCTTTGGTTTAGGCGTGACACTCATTTTCAGTTTTTATTGCTTTAAATGCATTTCAGTCCGAGTTGAGCCCGTTTTTTTACTTTGAATGTATCTTCATAGGAATAAGTTGTGTAGTCAAATTAATGGTGATTTAGGCTTCAGGAGGTCAACCTGAACTAAATACATGTTGAAATGTGTGCATAAGTCCTTTGGTTTAGGCGTGACAATCATTTTGAGTTTTTATTGCTTTAAATGCACTTTCAGGCCTAGTTGAGCACGTTTTGTGACTTTGAATGTACCTTCATAGGAATGAGTTGTGTAGTCAAATAAATGCTCATTTAGGCTTCAGGAGGTCAACCTGAACTAAATAAATGTTGAAATGTGTGCATAAGTCATTTGGTCTAGGCGTGACACTCATTATGAACCATTGATGAAATAAGTTTTATTTTTAAAAAAGCCAAAAAATGTGAAAGGGACGAAATTACAAATGTCCTGTGTGTTTCACATAGAGTACATACAGGCCAGCGATCCCGCTCCCTCTCTTTCTCTGTGACACACACGCTTCCGAGCGCGCCAGCACGCAGCAAGCACACACACAAACGCACGCACACACACTCACACAAACGTACGCACAGACGAGCACGTATCGTAAACAACACACCAACGATGATTTAGATCAAAGAAACACTCACACATGTATGGGCACACGATCACGCGCGCGCAAACACACACACAAACTCATGAGCCGCACACACATCCGCACACGCTACGCATGTAAACAACATTTGGACACTGATTGAAGATCAAAGACTAACCCACGTGGAAGACTGAAAGATGCACAGCCAATCACCTAGGCTTTGCATCTTTTCACCTCCCCCTGCTCTCACACCACGTGGGCTAGATCCACTCGGGCTGTCATTGGTGGACGTCGTCGGTGTCAGAACAAATCAAGTGCAAGCAAAAGTTAAAACCTCTGAGTAATTCGTCATTTTTATCCGAACACAGTACTTTTTTGGGGGGGGGGGGTGCGCACAACACACACACGCACGCACCCACACAAACACACACAAACACACGCACACACCTACACACTCTCACACACGCACGCACACATACACTAGCAGGCATCGGAAACAACACTTTAGACGTTGAAATGTGTGCAGACGTCCTTTGGTTTAGGCATGACACTCAATTTTAGTTTTTATTGATTCAAATGCATTTTCAGACAGAGCAGGGCACTTACTGACTTTGAATGTATCTTCATGGGAATGAGTTGTGTGATCAAATTAATGCTCATTTAGGCTTCAGGAGGTCAGCCTAAACTAAATACATGTTGAAATGTGTGTATAAGTCCTTTGATTTAGGCGTGAAACTCATTTTGAGATTTTATTGCTTTAAATGCACTTTCAGGCCTAGTTGAGCACGTTTTGTGACTTTGAATGTACCTTCATAGGAATGAGTTGTTTCGACAAAATAATGCTCATTTAGGCTTCAGAATGTCAACCTGAACTAAATACATGTTGAAATGTGTGTATAAGTCCTTTGGTTTAGGCGTGACACTCAATTTGAGTTTTTATTGCTTTAAATGCATTTTCAGGCCGAGTAGAGCACGTTTTTTTACTTTGAATGTATCTTCATAGGAATGAGTTGTGTTGTCAAATTAATGCTCATTTAGGCTTCAGGAGGTCAACCTGAACTAAATACATGTTGAAATGTGTGCATAAGTCCTTTGGTTTAGGCGTGACACTCATTTTGAGTTTTTATTGCTTTAAATGCATTTTCAGGCCGAGTAGAGCACGTTTCTGAGTTTGAATGTATCTTCATAGGAATGAGTTGTGTGATCAAATTAATGCTCATTTAGGCTTCAGAATGTCAACCTGAACTAAATACATGTTGAAATGTGTGCATAAGTCCTTTGGTTTAGGCGTGACACTCATTTTGAGTTTTTATTGCTTTAAATGCACTTTCAGGCCTAGTTGAGCACGTTTTGTGACTTTTAATGTACCTTCATAGGAATGAGTTGTGTAGTCAAATTAATGCTCATTTAGGCTTCAGGAGGTCAAGCTGAACAAAATACATGTTGAAATGTGTGCATAAATCCTTTGGTTTAGGTGTGACACTCATTTTGAGTTTTTATTGCATCAAATGCACTTTCAGGCCTAGTTGAGCACGTTTTGTGACTTTGAATGTACCTTCATAGGAATGAGTTGTGTAGTCAAATTAATGCTCATTTAGGCTTCAGGAGGTCAACCTGAACTAAATAAATGTTGAAATGTGTGCATAAGTCATTTGGTCTAGGCGTGACACTCATTATGAACCATTGATGAAAATAAGTTTTATTTTTAAAAAAGCCAAAAAATGTGAAAGGGACGAAATTACAAATGTCCTGTGTGTTTCACATAGAGTACATACAGGCCAGCGATCCCGCTCCCTCTCTTTCTCTGTGACACACACGCTTCCGAGCGCGCCAGCACGCAGCAAGCACACACACAAACGCACGCACACACACTCACACAAACGTACGCACAGACGAGCACGTATCGTAAACAACACGCCAACGATGATTTAGATCAAAGAAACACTCACACATGTATGGGCACACGATCACGCGCGCAAACACACACACAAACTCATGAGAGGCACACACATCCGCACACGCTGGGCATGTAAACAACATTTGGACACTGATTGAAGATCAAAGACTAACCACGTGGAAGACTGAAAGATGCACAGCCAATCACCTAGGCTTTGCATCTTTTCACCTCCCCCTGCTCTCACACCACGTGGGCTAGATCCACTCGGGCTGTCATTGGTGGACGTCGTCGGTGTCAGAACAAATCAAGTGCAAGCAAAAGTTAAAACCTCTGAGTAATTCGTCATTTTTATCCGAATACAGTACTTTTTTTGGGGGGGGGGGGGTGCGCACAACACACACGCACGCACCCACACAAACACACACAAACACACGCACACACTTACACACTCTCACACACGCACGCACACATACACTAGCAGGCATCGGAAACAACACTTTAGACGTTGAAATGTGTGCAGACGTCCTTTGGTTCAGGCATGACACTCAATTTTAGTTTTTATTGATTCAAATGCATTTTCAGACAGAGCAGGGCACTTGCTGACTTTGAATGTATCTTCATGGGATTAAGTTGTGTAGTCAAATTAATGGTGATTTAGGCTTCAGGAGGTCAACCTGAACTAAATACATGTTGAAATGTGTGCATAAGTCCTTTGGTTTAGGCGTGACACTCATTTTGAGTTTTTATTGCTTTAAATGCACTTTCAGGCCTAGTTGAGCACGTTTTGTGACTTTGAATGTACCTTCATAGGAATGAGTTGTGTAGTCAAATTAATGCTCATTTAGGCTTCAGGAGGTCAACCTGAACTAAATACATGTTGAAATGTGTGCATAAGTCCTTTGGTTTAGGCGTGACACTCATTTTCAGTTTTTATTGCTTTAAATGCACTTTCAGTCCGAGTTGAGCCCGTTTTTTTACTTTGAATGTTCCTTCATAGGAATGAGTTGTGTAGTCAAATTAATGCTCATTTAGGCTTCAGGAGGTCAACCTGAACTAAATACATGTTGAAATGTGTGCATAAGTCCTTTGGTTTAGGCGTGACACTCATTTTGAGTTTTTATTGGTTTAAATGCACTTTCAGGCCTAGTTGAGCACGTTTTGTGACTTTGAATGTACCTTCATAGGAATGAGTTGTGTAGTCAAATTAATGCTCATTTAGGCTTCAGGAGGTCAACCTGAACTAAATAAATGTTGAAATGTGTGCATAAGTCATTTGGTCTAGGCGTGACACTCATTATGAACCATTGATGAAATAAGTTTTATTTTTAAAAAAGCCAAAAAATGTGAAAGGGACGAAATTACAAATGTCCTGTGTGTTTCACATAGAGTACATACAGGCCAGCGATCCCGCTCCCTCTCTTTCTCTGTGACACACACGCTTCCGAGCGCGCCAGCACGCAGCAAGCACACACACAAACGCACGCACACACACTCACACAAACGTACGCACAGACGAGCACGTATCGTAAACAACACACCAACGATGATTTAGATCAAAGAAACACTCACACATGTATGGGCACACGATCACGCGCGCGCAAACACACACACAAACTCATGAGAGGCACACACATCCGCACACGCTACGCATGTAAACAACATTTGGACACTGATTGAAGATCAAAGACTAACCCACGTGGAAGACTGAAAGATGCACAGCCAATCACCTAGGCTTTGCATCTTTTCACCTCCCCCTGCTCTCACACCACGTGGGCTAGATCCACTCGGGCTGTCATTGGTGGACGTCGTCGGTGTCAGAACAAATCAAGTGCAAGCAAAAGTTAAAACCTCTGAGTAATTCGTCATTTTTATCCGAATACAGTACTTTTTTTGGGGGGGGGGGTGCGCACAACACACACACACGCACACACCCACACAAACACACACAAACACACGCACACACTTACACACTCTCACACACGCACGCACACATACACTAGCAGGCATCGGAAACAACACTTTAGACGTTGAAATGTGTGCAGACGTCCTTTGGTTTAGGCATGACACTCAATTTTAGTTTTTATTGATTCAAATGCATTTTCAGACAGAGCAGGGCACTTACTGACTTTGAATGTATCTTCATGGGAACGAGTTGTGTGATCAAATTAATGCTCATTTAGGCTTCAGGAGGTCAACCTAAACTAAATACATGTTGAAATGTGTGCATAAGTCCTTTGATTTAGGCGTGAAACTCATTTTGAGATTTTATTGCTTTAAATGCACTTTCACGCCTAGTTGAGCACGTTTTGTGACTTTGAATGTACCTTCATAGGAATGAGTTGTATAGACAAAATAATGCTCATTTAGGCTTCAGAATGTCAACCTGAACTAAATACATGTTGAAATGTGTGTATAAGTCCTTTGGTTTAGGCGTGACACTCAATTTGGGTTTTTATTGCTTTAAAGGCATTTTCAGGCCGAGTAGAGCACGTTTTTTTACTTTGAATGTATCTTCATAGGAATGAGTTGTGTAGTCAAATTAATGCTCATTTAGGCTTCAGGAGGTCAACCTGAACTAAATACATGTTGAAATGTGTGCATAAGTCCTTTGGTTTAGGCGTGACACTCATTTTGAGTTTTTATTGCTTTAAATGCATTTTCAGGCCGAGTAGAGCACGTTTCTGAGTTTGAATGTATCTTCATAGGAATGAGTTCTGTGATCAAATTAATGCTCATTTAGGCTTCAGAATGTCAACCTGAACTAAATACATGTTGAAATGTGTCCATAAGTCCTTTGGTTTAGGCGTGACACTCATTTTGAGTTTTTATTGCTTTAAATGCACTTTCAGGCCTAGTTGAGCACGTTTTGTGACTTTTAATGTACCTTCATAGGAATGAGTTGTGTAGTCAAATTATACTCATTTAGGCTTCAGGAGGTCAACCTGAACTAAATACATGTTGAAATGTGTGCATAAGTCCTTTGGTTTAGGCGTGACACTCATTTTCAGTTTTTATTGCTTTAAATGCACTTTCAGTCCGAGTTGAGCCCGTTTTTTTACTTTGAATGTTCCTTCATAGGAATGAGTTGTGTAGTCAAATTAATGCTCATTTAGGCTTCAGGAGGTCAACCTGAACTAAATACATGTTGAAATGTGTGCATAAGGCCTTTGGTTTAGGCGTGACACTCATTTTGAGTTTTTATTGCTTTAAATGCATTTTCAGGCCGAGTAGAGCACGTTTTTTTACTTTGAATGTATCTTCATAGGAATAAGTTGTGTAGTCAAATTAATGCTCATTTAGGCTTCAGGACGTCAACCTGAACTAAATACATGTTGAAATGTGTGCATAGTCCTTTGGTTTAGGCGTGACACTCATTTTCATTTTTTATTGCTTTAAATGCACTTTCAGTCCGAGTTGAGCCCGTTTTTTTACTTTGAATGTATCTTCATAGGATTAAGTTGTGTAGTCAAATTAATGGCGATTTAGGCTTCAGGAGGTCAACCTGAACTAAATACATGTTGAAATGTGTGCATAAGTCCTTTGGTTTAGGCGTGACACTCATTTTGAGTTTTTATTGCTTTAAATGCACTTTCAGGCCTAGTTGAGCACGTTTTGTGACTTTGAATGTACCTTCATAGGAATGAGTTGTGTAGTCAAATTAATGCTCATTTAGGCTTCAGGAGGTCAACCTGAACTAAATACATGTTGAAATGTGTGCATAAGTCCTTTGGTTTAGGTGTGACACTCATTTTCAGTTTTTATTGCTTTAAATGCACTTTCAGTCCGAGTTGAGCCGTTTTTTTACTTTGAATGTATCTTCATAGGATTAAGTTTTGTAGTCAAATTAATGTTGATTTAGGCTTCAGGAGGTCAACCTGAACTAAATACATGTTGAAATGTGTGCATAAGTCCTTTGGTTTAGGCGTGACACTCATTTTGAGTTTTTATTGCTTTAAATGCACTTTCAGGCCTAGTTGAGCACGTTTTGTGACTTTGAATGTACCTTCATAGGAATGAGTTGTGTAGTCAAATTAATGCTCATTTAGGCTTCAGGAGGTCAACCTGAACTAAATACATGTTGAAATGTGTGCATAAGTCCTTTGGTTTAGGTGTGACACTCATTTTCAGTTTTTATTGCTTTAAATGCACTTTCAGTCCGAGTTGAGCCGTTTTTTTACTTTGAATGTATCTTCATAGGAATAAGTTGTGTAGTCAAATTAATGCTCATTTAGGCTTCAGAATGTCAACCTGAACTAAATACATGTTGAAATGTGTGCATAAGTCCTTTGGTTTAGGCGTGACACTCATTTTGAGTTTTTATTGCTTTAAATGCACTTTCAGGCCTAGTTGAGCACGTTTTGTGACTTTGAATGTACCTTCATAGGAATGAGTTGTGTAGTCAAATTAATGCTCATTTAGGCTTCAGGAGGTCAACCTGAACTAAATACATGTTGAAATGTGTGCATAAGTCCTTTGGTTTAGGCGTGACACTCATTTTGAGTTTTTATTGCTTTAAATGCACTTTCAGGCCTAGTTGAGCACGTTTTGTGACTTTGAATGTACCTTCATAGTAATGAGTTGTGTAGTCAAATTAATGCTCATTTAGGCTTCAGGAGGTCAACCTGAACTAAATACATGTTGGAATGTGTGCATAAGTCCTTTGGTTTAGGCGTGACACTCATTTTCAGTTTTTATTGCTTTAAATGCACTTTCAGTCCGAGTTGAGCCCGTTTTTTTACTTTGAATGTATCTTCATAGGAATAAGTTGTGTAGTCAAATTAATGGTGATTTAGGCTTCAGGAGGTCAACCTGAACTAAATACATGTTGAAATGTGTGCATAAGTCCTTTGGTTTAGGCGTGACACTCATTTTGAGTTTTTATTGCTTTAAATGCACTTTCAGGCCTAGTTGAGCACGTTTTGTGACTTTGAATGTACCTTCATAGGAATGAGTTGTGTAGTCAAATTAATGCTCATTTAGGCTTCAGGAGGTCAACCTGAACTAAATAAATGTTGAAATGTGTGCATAAGTCATTTGGTCTAGGTGTGACACTCATTTTGAGTTTTTATTGCTTTAAATGCATTTTTAGGCCGAGTAGAGCACGTTTCTGAGTTTGAATGTGTCTTCATAGGAATGAGTTGTGTGATCAAATTAATGGTGATTTAGGCTTCAGGAGGTCAACCTGAACTAAATACATGTTGAAATGTGTGCATAAGTACTTTGGTTTAGGCGTGACACTCATTTTGAGTTTTTATTGCTTTAAATGCACTTTCAGGCCTAGTTGAGCACGTTTTGTGACTTTGAATGTACCTTCATAGGAATGAGTTGTGTAGTCAAATAAATGCTCATTTAGGCTTCAGGAGGTCAACCTGAACTAAATACATGTTGAAATGTGTGCATAAATCCTTTGGTTTAGGTGTGACACTCAATTTGAGTTTTTATTGCTTTAAATGCACTTTCAGGCCTAGTTGAGCACGTTTTGTGACTTTGAATGTTCCTTCATAGGAATGAGTTGTGTAGTCAAATAAATGCTCATTTAGGCTTCAGGAGGTCAACCTGAACTAAATACATGTTGAAATGTGTGCATAAGTCCTTTGGTTTAGGCGTGACACTCATTTTGAGTTTTTATTGCTTTAAATGCACTTTCAGTCCGAGTTGAGCCCGTTTTTTTACTTTGAATGTATCTTCATAGGAATAAGTTGTGTAGTCAAATTAATGCTCATTTAGGCTTCAGAATGTCAACCTGAACTAAATACATGTTGAAATGTGTGCATAAGTCCTTTGGTTTAGGCGTGACACTCATTTTGAGTTTTTATTGCTTTAAATGCATTTTAAGGCCGAGTAGAGCACGTTTCTGAGTTTGAATGTATCTTCATAGGAATGAGTTGTGTGATCAAATTAATGGTGATTTAGGCTTCAGGAGGTCAACCTGAACTAAATACATGTTGAAATGTGTGCATAAGTCCTTTGGTTTAGGCGTGACACTCATTTTGAGTTTTTATTGCTTTAAAAGCACTTTCAGGCCTAGTTGAGCACGTTTTGTAACTTTGAATGTACCTTCATAGGAATGAGTTGTGTAGTCAAATTAATGCTCATTTAGGCTTCAGGAGGTCAACCTGAACTAAATAAATGTTGAAATGTGTGCATAAGTCATTTGGTCTAGGCGTGACACTCATTATGAACCATTGATGAAAATAAGTTTTATTTTTAAAAAAGCCAAAAAATGTGAAAGGGACGAAATTACAAATGTCCTGTGTGTTTCACATAGAGTACATAATGGCCAGCGATCCCGCTCCCTCTCTTTCTTTGTGACACACACGCTTCCGAGCGCGCCAGCACGCAGCAAGCACACACACAAACGCACGCACACACACTCACACAAACGTACGCACAGACGAGCACGTATCGTAAACAACACACCAACGATGATTTAGATCAAAGAAACACTCACACATGTATGGGCACACGATCACGCGCGCGCAAACACACACACAAACTCATGAGAGGCACACACATCCGCACACGCTTCGCATGTAAACAACATTTGGACACTGATTGAAGATCAAAGACTAACCCACGTGGAAGACTGAAAGATGCACAGCCAATCACCTAGGCTTTGCATCTTTTCACCTCCCCCTGCTCTCACACCACGTGGGCTAGATCCACTCGGGCTGTCATTGGTGGACGTCGTCGGTGTCAGAACAAATCAAGTGCAAGCAAAAGTTAAAACCTCTGAGTAATTCGTCATTTTTATCCGAATACAGTACTTTTTTGGGGGGGGGGGTGCGCACAACACACACACACGCACGCACCCACACAAACACACACAAACACACGCACACACTTACACACTCTCACACACGCACGCACACATACACTAGCAGGCATCGGAAACAACACTTTAGACGTTGAAATGTGTGCAGACGTCCTTTGGTTTAGGCATGACACTCAATTTTAGTTTTTATTGATTCAAATGCATTTTCAAACAGAGCAGGGCACTTACTGACTTTGAATGTATCTTCATGGGAATGAGTTGTGTGATCAAATTAATGCTCATTTAGGCTTCAGGAGGTCAACCTGAACTAAATACATGTTGAAATGTGTGCATAAGTCCTTTGGTTTAGGCGTGACACTCATTTTGAGATTTTATTGCTTTAAATGCACTTTCAGGCCGAGTAGAGCACGTTTGTGAGTTTGAATGTATCTTCATAGGAATGAGTTGTGTGATCAAATTAATGCTCATTTAGGCTTCAGAATGTCAACCTGAACTAAATACATGTTGAAATGTGTGCATAAGTCCTTTGTTTTAGGCGTGACACTCATTTTGAGTTTTTATTGCTTTAAATGCACTTTCAGGCCTAGTTGAGCACGTTTTGTGACTTTTAATGTACCTTCATAGGAATGAGTTGTGTAGTCAAATTATACTCATTTAGGCTTCAGGAGGTCAACCTGAACTAAATACATGTTGAAATGTGTGCATAAGTCCTTTGGTTTAGGCGTGACACTCATTTTCAGTTTTTATTGCTTTAAATGCACTTTCAGGCCTAGTTGAGCACGTTTTGTGACTTTGAATGTACCTTCATAGGAATGAGTTGTGTAGTCAAATTAATGCTCATTTAGGCTTCAGGAGGTCAACCTGAACTAAATACATGTTGAAATGTGTGCATAAGTCCTTTGGTTTAGGCGTGACACTCATTTTCAGTTATTATTGCTTTAAATGCACTTTCAGGCCGAGTAGAGCACGTTTTTTTACTTTGAATGTATCTTCATAGGAATAAGTTGTGTAGTCAAATTAATGCTCATTTAGGCTTCAGAATGTCAACCTGAACTAAATACATGTTGAAATGTGTGCATAAGTCCTTTGGTTTAGGCGTGACACTCATTTTGAGTTTTTATTGCTTTAAATGCACTTTCAGGCCTAGTTGAGCACGTTTTGTGACTTTGAATGTACCTTCATAGGAATGAGTTGTGTAGTCAAAATAATGCTTATTTAGGCTTCAGGAGGTCAACCTGAACTAAATACATGTTGAAATGTGTGCGTAAGGCCTTTGGTTTAGGCGCGACACTCATTTTGAGTTTTTATTGCTTTAAATGCATTTTCAGGCCGAGTAGAGCACGTTTTTTTACTTTGAATGTATCTTCATAGGAATAAGTTGTGTAGTCAAATTAATGCTCATTTAGGCTTCAGGACGTCAACCTGAACTAAATACATGTTGAAATGTGTGCATAAGTCCTTTGGTTTAGGCGTGACACTCATTTTCAGTTTTTATTGCTTTAAATGCACTTTCAGTCCGAGTTGAGCCCGTTTTTTTACTTTGAATGTTTCTTCATAGGAATAAGTTGTGTAGTCAAATTAATGGTGATTTAGGCTTCAGGAGGTCAACCTGAACTAAATACATGTTGAAATGTGTGCATAAGTCCTTTGGTTTAGGCGTGACACTCATTTTCAGTTTTTATTGCTTTAAATGCACTTTCAGTCCGAGTTGAGCCCGTTTTTTTACTTTGAATGTATCTTCATAGGAATAAGTTGTGTAGTCAAATTAATGGTGATTTAGGCTTCAGGAGGTCAACCTGAACTAAATACATGTTGAAATGTGTGCATAAGTCCTTTGGTTTAGGCGTGACACTCATTTTCAGTTTTTATTGCTTTAAATGCACTTTCAGTCCGAGTTGAGCCCGTTTTTTTACTTTGAATGTATCTTCATAGGATTAAGTTGTGTAGTCAAATTAATGGTGATTTAGGCTTCAGGAGGTCAACCTGAACTAAATACATGTTGAAATG
The DNA here is from genome assembly GCF_025434085.1 of Hippocampus zosterae. NCBI lineage: Eukaryota > Metazoa > Chordata > Actinopteri > Syngnathiformes > Syngnathidae > Hippocampus > Hippocampus zosterae. The sequence continues at coordinate 12,855,770 of NC_067469.1, forward strand.
TGTGCATAAGTCCTTTGGTTTAGGCGTGACACTCATTTTGAGTTTTTATTGCTTTAAATGCACTTTCAGGCCTAGTTGAGCACGTTTTGTGACTTTGAATGTACCTTCATAGGAATGAGTTGTGTAGTCAAATTAATGCTCATTTAGGCTTCAGGAGGTCAACCTGAACTAAATACATGTTGAAATGTGTGCATAAGTCCTTTGGTTTAGGCGTGACACTCATTTTCAGTTTTTATTGCTTTAAATGCACTTTCAGTCCGAGTTGAGCCGTTTTTTTACTTTGAATGTATCTTCATAGGAATAAGTTGTGTAGTCAAATTAATGCTCATTTAGGCTTCAGAATGTCAACCTGAACTAAATACATGTTGAAATGTTTGCATAAGTCCTTTGGTTTAGGCGTGACACTCATTTTGAGTTTTTATTGCTTTAAATGCACTTTCAGGCCTAGTTGAGCACGTTTTGTGACTTTGAATGTACCTTCATAGGAATGAGTTGTGTAGTCAAATTAATGCTCTTAGGCTTCAGGAGGTCGACCTGAACTAAATACATGTTGAAATGTGTGCATAAGTCCTTTGGTTTAGGCGTGACACACATTTTCAGTTTTTATTGCTTTAAATGCACTTTCAGTCCGAGTTGAGCCCGTTTTTTTACTTTGAATGTTCCTTCATAGGAATAAGTTGTGTAGTCAAATTAATGCTCATTTAGGCTTCAGGAGGTCAACCTGAACTAAATACATGTTGAAATGTGTGCATAAGGCCTTTGGTTTAGGCGCGACACTCATTTTGAGTTTTTATTGCTTTAAATGCATTTTCAGGCCGAGTAGAGCACGTTTTTTTACTTTGAATGTATCTACATAGGAATAAGTTGTGTAGTCAAATTAATGCTCATTTAGGCTTCAGGACGTCAACCTGAACTAAATACATGTTGAAATGTGTGCATAAGTCCTTTGGTTTAGGCGTGACACTCATTTTCAGTTTTTATTGGTTTAAATGCACTTTCAGTCCGAGTTGAGCCCGTTTTTTTACTTTGAATGTATCTTCATAGGAATAAGTTGTGTAGTCAAATTAATGGTGATTTAGGCTTCAGGAGGTCAACCTGAACTAAATACATGTTGAAATGTGTGCATAAGTCCTTTGGTTTAGGCGTGACACTCATTTTGAGTTTTTATTGCTTTAAATGCACTTTCAGGCCTAGTTGAGCACGTTTTGTGACTTTGAATGTACCTTCATAGGAATGAGTTGTGTAGTCAAATTAATGCTCATTTAGGGTTCAGGAGGTCAACCTGAACTAAATACATGTTGAAATGTGTGCATAAGTCCTTTGGTTTAGGCGTGACACTCATTTTCAGTTTTTATTGCTTTAAATGCACTTTCAGTCCGAGTTGAGCCGTTTTTTTACTTTGAATGTATCTTCATAGGAATGAGTTGTGTAGTCAAATTAATGGTGATTTAGGCTTCAGGAGGTCAACCTGAACTAAATACATGTTGAAATGTGTGCATAAGTCATTTGGTTTAGGCGTGACACTCATTTTCAGTTTTTATTGCTTTAAATGCACTTTCAGTCCGAGTTGAGCCCGTTTTTTTACTTTGAATGTATCTTCATAGGAATAAGTTGTGTAGTCAAATTAATGGTGATTTAGGCTTCAGGAGGTCAACCTGAACTAAATACATGTTGAAATGTGTGCATAAGGCCTTTGGTTTAGGCGTGACACTCATTTTGAGTTTTTATTGCTTTAAATGCATTTTCAGGCCGAGTAGAGCACGTTTTTTTTACTTTGAATGTATCTTCATAGGAATAAGTTGTGTAGTCAAATTAATGCTCATTTAGGCTTCAGGACGTCAACCTGAACTAAATACATGTTGAAATTTGTGCATAAGTCCTTTGGTTTAGGCGTGACACTCATTTTCAGTTTTTATTGCTTTAAATGCACTTTCAGTCCGAGTTGAGCCCGTTTTTTTACTTTGAATGTATCTTCATAGGACTAAGTTGTGTGGTCAAATTAATGGTGATTTAGGCTTCAGGAGGTCAACCTGAACTAAATACATGTTGAAATGTGTGCATAAGTCCTTTGGTTTAGGCGTGACACTCATTTTGAGTTTTTATTGCTTTAAATGCACTTTCATGCCTAGTTGAGCACGTTTTTCTGACTTTGAATGTACCTTCATAGGAATGAGTTGTGTAGTCAAATTAATGCTCATTTAGGCTTCAGAATGTCAACCTGAACTAAATACATGTTGAAATGTGTGCATAAGTCCTTTGGTTTAGGCGTGACACTCATTTTGAGTTTTTATTGCTTTAAATGCACTTTAAGGCCTAGTTGAGCACGTTTTGTGACTTTGAATGTACCTTCATAGGAATGAGTTGTGTAGTCAAATTAAAGCTCATTTAGGCTTCAGGAGGTCAACCTGAACTAAATACATGTTGAAATGTGTGCATAAGTCCTTTGGTTTAGGCGTGACACTCATTTTCAGTTTTTATTGCTTTAAATGCACTTTCAGTCCGAGTTGAGCCCGTTTTTTTACTTTGAATGTATCTTCATAGGAATAAGTTGTGTAGTCAAATTAATGGTGATTTAGGCTTCAGGAGGTCAACCTGAACTAAATACATGTTGAAATGTGTGCATAAGTCCTTTGGTTTAGGCGTGACAATCATTTTGAGTTTTTATTGCTTTAAATGCACTTTCAGGCCTAGTTGAGCACGTTTTGTGACTTTGAATGTACCTTCATAGGAATAAGTTGTGTAGTCAAATTAATGCTCATTTAGGCTTCAGGAGGTCAACCTGAACTACATACATGTTGAAATGTGTGCATAAGGCCTTTGGTTTAGGCGCGACACTCATTTTGAGTTTTTATTGCTTTAAATGCATTTTCAGGCCGAGTAGAGCACGTTTTTTTACTTTGAATGTTCCTTCATAGGAATAAGTTGTGTAGTCAAATTAATGCTCATTCAGGCTTCAGGACGTCAACCTGAACTAAATACATGTTGAAATGTGTGCATAAGTCCTTTGGTTTAGGCGTGACACTCATTTTCAGTTTTTATTGCTTTAAATGCATTTCAGTCCGAGTTGAGCCCGTTTTTTTACTTTGAATGTATCTTCATAGGAATAAGTTGTGTAGTCAAATTAATGGTGATTTAGGCTTCAGGAGGTCAACCTGAACTAAATACATGTTGAAATGTGTGCATAAGTCCTTTGGTTTAGGCGTGACAATCATTTTGAGTTTTTATTGCTTTAAATGCACTTTCAGGCCTAGTTGAGCACGTTTTGTGACTTTGAATGTACCTTCATAGGAATGAGTTGTGTAGTCAAATTAATGCTCATTTAGGCTTCAGGAGGTCAACCTGAACTAAATAAATGTTGAAATGTGTGCATAAGTCATTTGGTCTAGGCGTGACACTCATTATGAACCATTGATGAAAATAAGTTTTATTTTTAAAAAAGCCAAAAAATGTGAAAGGGACGAAATTACAAATGTCCTGTGTGTTTCACATAGAGTACATACAGGCCAGCGATCCCGCTCCCTCTCTTTCTCTGTGACACACACGCTTCCGAGCGCGCCAGCACGCAGCAAGCACACACACAAACGCACGCACACACACTCACACAAACGTACGCACAGACGAGCACGTATCGTAAACAACACACCAACGATGATTTAGATCAAAGAAACACTCACACATGTATGGGCACACGATCACGCGCGCAAACACACACACAAACTCATGAGAGGCACACACATCCGCACACGCTGGGCATGTAAACAACATTTGGACACTGATTGAAGATCAAAGACTAACCACGTGGAAGACTGAAAGATGCACAGCCAATCACCTAGGCTTTGCATCTTTTCACCTCCCCCTGCTCTCACACCACGTGGGCTAGATCCACTCGGGCTGTCATTGGTGGACGTCGTCGGTGTCAGAACAAATCAAGTGCAAGCAAAAGTTAAAACCTCTGAGTAATTCGTCATTTTTATCCGAATACAGTACTTTTTTTTGGGGGGGGGTGCGCACAACACACACGCACGCACCCACACAAACACACACAAACACACGCACACACTTACACACTCTCACACACGCACGCACACATACACTAGCAGGCATCGGAAACAACACTTTAGACGTTGAAATGTGTGCAGACGTCCTTTGGTTTAGGCATGACACTCAATTTTAGTTTTTATTGATTCAAATGCATTTTCAGACAGAGCAGGGCACTTGCTGACTTTGAATGTATCTTCATGGGATTAAGTTGTGTAGTCAAATTAATGGTGATTTAGGCTTCAGGAGGTCAACCTGAACTAAATACATGTTGAAATGTGTGCATAAGTCCTTTGGTTTAGGCGTGACACTCATTTTGAGTTTTTATTGCTTTAAATGCACTTTCAGGCCTAGTTGAGCACGTTTTGTGACTTTGAATGTACCTTCATAGGAATGAGTTGTGTAGTCAAATTAATGCTCATTTAGGCTTCAGGAGGTCAACCTGAACTAAATACATGTTGAAATGTGTGCATAAGTCCTTTGGTTTAGGCGTGACACTCATTTTCAGTTTTTATTGCTTTAAATGCACTTTCAGTCCGAGTTGAGCCCGTTTTTTTACTTTGAATGTTCCTTCATAGGAATAAGTTGTGTAGTCAAATTAATGCTCATTTAGGCTTCAGGAGGTCAACCTGAACTAAATACATGTTGAAATGTGTGCATAAGTCCTTTGGTTTAGGCGTGACACTCATTTTGAGTTTTTATTGCTTTAAATGCACTTTCAGGCCTAGTTGAGCACGTTTTGTGACTTTGAATGTACCTTCATAGGAATGAGTTGTGTAGTCAAATAAATGCTCATTTAGGCTTCAGGAGGTCAACCTGAACTAAATACATGTTGAAATGTGTGCATAAGTCCTTTGGTTTAGGCGTGACACTCATTTTCAGTTTTTATTGCTTTAAATGCACTTTCAGTCCGAGTTGAGCCCGTTTTTTTACTTTGAATGTTCCTTCATAGGAATAAGTTGTGTAGTCAAATTAATGCTCATTTAGGCTTCAGGAGGTCAACCTGAACTACATACATGTTGAAATGTGTGCATAAGGCCTTTGGTTTAGGCGCGACACTCATTTTGAGTTTTTATTGCTTTAAATGCATTTTCAGGCCGAGTAGAGCACGTTTTTTTACTTTGAATGTTCCTTCATAGGAATAAGTTGTGTAGTCAAATTAATGCTCATTTAGGCTTCAGGACGTCAACCTGAACTAAATACATGTTGAAATGTGTGCATAAGTCCTTTGGTTTAGGCGTGACACTCATTTTCAGTTTTTATTGCTTTAAATGCATTTCAGTCCGAGTTGAGCCCGTTTTTTTACTTTGAATGTATCTTCATAGGAATAAGTTGTGTAGTCAAATTAATGGTGATTTAGGCTTCAGGAGGTCAACCTGAACTAAATACATGTTGAAATGTGTGCATAAGTCCTTTGGTTTAGGCGTGACAATCATTTTGAGTTTTTATTGCTTTAAATGCACTTTCAGGCCTAGTTGAGCACGTTTTGTGACTTTGAATGTACCTTCATAGGAATGAGTTGTGTAGTCAAATAAATGCTCATTTAGGCTTCAGGAGGTCAACCTGAACTAAATAAATGTTGAAATGTGTGCATAAGTCATTTGGTCTAGGCGTGACACTCATTATGAACCATTGATGAAATAAGTTTTATTTTTAAAAAAGCCAAAAAATGTGAAAGGGACGAAATTACAAATGTCCTGTGTGTTTCACATAGAGTACATACAGGCCAGCGATCCCGCTCCCTCTCTTTCTCTGTGACACACACGCTTCCGAGCGCGCCAGCACGCAGCAAGCACACACACAAACGCACGCACACACACTCACACAAACGTACGCACAGACGAGCACGTATCGTAAACAACACACCAACGATGATTTAGATCAAAGAAACACTCACACATGTATGGGCACACGATCACGCGCGCGCAAACACACACACAAACTCATGAGCCGCACACACATCCGCACACGCTACGCATGTAAACAACATTTGGACACTGATTGAAGATCAAAGACTAACCCACGTGGAAGACTGAAAGATGCACAGCCAATCACCTAGGCTTTGCATCTTTTCACCTCCCCCTGCTCTCACACCACGTGGGCTAGATCCACTCGGGCTGTCATTGGTGGACGTCGTCGGTGTCAGAACAAATCAAGTGCAAGCAAAAGTTAAAACCTCTGAGTAATTCGTCATTTTTATCCGAACACAGTACTTTTTTTTGGGGGGGGGGGGGTGCGCACAACACACACGCACGCACCCACACAAACACACACAAACACACGCACACACCTACACACTCTCACACACGCACGCACACATACACTAGCAGGCATCGGAAACAACACTTTAGACGTTGAAATGTGTGCAGACGTCCTTTGGTTTAGGCATGACACTCAATTTTAGTTTTTATTGATTCAAATGCATTTTCAGACAGAGCAGGGCACTTACTGACTTTGAATGTATCTTCATGGGAATGAGTTGTGTGATCAAATTAATGCTCATTTAGGCTTCAGGAGGTCAGCCTAAACTAAATACATGTTGAAATGTGTGTATAAGTCCTTTGATTTAGGCGTGAAACTCATTTTGAGATTTTATTGCTTTAAATGCACTTTCAGGCCTAGTTGAGCACGTTTTGTGACTTTGAATGTACCTTCATAGGAATGAGTTGTTTCGACAAAATAATGCTCATTTAGGCTTCAGAATGTCAACCTGAACTAAATACATGTTGAAATGTGTGTATAAGTCCTTTGGTTTAGGCGTGACACTCAATTTGAGTTTTTATTGCTTTAAATGCATTTTCAGGCCGAGTAGAGCACGTTTTTTTACTTTGAATGTATCTTCATAGGAATGAGTTGTGTTGTCAAATTAATGCTCATTTAGGCTTCAGGAGGTCAACCTGAACTAAATACATGTTGAAATGTGTGCATAAGTCCTTTGGTTTAGGCGTGACACTCATTTTGAGTTTTTATTGCTTTAAATGCATTTTCAGGCCGAGTAGAGCACGTTTCTGAGTTTGAATGTATCTTCATAGGAATGAGTTGTGTGATCAAATTAATGCTCATTTAGGCTTCAGAATGTCAACCTGAACTAAATACATGTTGAAATGTGTGCATAAGTCCTTTGGTTTAGGCGTGACACTCATTTTGAGTTTTTATTGCTTTAAATGCACTTTCAGGCCTAGTTGAGCACGTTTTGTGACTTTTAATGTACCTTCATAGGAATGAGTTGTGTAGTCAAATTAATGCTCATTTAGGCTTCAGGAGGTCAAGCTGAACAAAATACATGTTGAAATGTGTGCATAAATCCTTTGGTTTAGGTGTGACACTCATTTTGAGTTTTTATTGCATCAAATGCACTTTCAGGCCTAGTTGAGCACGTTTTGTGACTTTGAATGTACCTTCATAGGAATGAGTTGTGTAGTCAAATTAATGCTCATTTAGGCTTCAGGAGGTCAACCTGAACTAAATAAATGTTGAAATGTGTGCATAAGTCATTTGGTCTAGGCGTGACACTCATTATGAACCATTGATGAAAATAAGTTTTATTTTTAAAAAAGCCAAAAAATGTGAAAGGGACGAAATTACAAATGTCCTGTGTGTTTCACATAGAGTACATACAGGCCAGCGATCCCGCTCCCTCTCTTTCTCTGTGACACACACGCTTCCGAGCGCGCCAGCACGCAGCAAGCACACACACAAACGCACGCACACACACTCACACAAACGTACGCACAGACGAGCACGTATCGTAAACAACACGCCAACGATGATTTAGATCAAAGAAACACTCACACATGTATGGGCACACGATCACGCGCGCAAACACACACACAAACTCATGAGAGGCACACACATCCGCACACGCTGGGCATGTAAACAACATTTGGACACTGATTGAAGATCAAAGACTAACCACGTGGAAGACTGAAAGATGCACAGCCAATCACCTAGGCTTTGCATCTTTTCACCTCCCCCTGCTCTCACACCACGTGGGCTAGATCCACTCGGGCTGTCATTGGTGGACGTCGTCGGTGTCAGAACAAATCAAGTGCAAGCAAAAGTTAAAACCTCTGAGTAATTCGTCATTTTTATCCGAATACAGTACTTTTTTTGGGGGGGGGGGGGGGTGCGCACAACACACACGCACGCACCCACACAAACACACACAAACACACGCACACACTTACACACTCTCACACACGCACGCACACATACACTAGCAGGCATCGGAAACAACACTTTAGACGTTGAAATGTGTGCAGACGTCCTTTGGTTTAGGCATGACACTCAATTTTAGTTTTTATTGATTCAAATGCATTTTCAGACAGAGCAGGGCACTTGCTGACTTTGAATGTATCTTCATGGGATTAAGTTGTGTAGTCAAATTAATGGTGATTTAGGCTTCAGGAGGTCAACCTGAACTAAATACATGTTGAAATGTGTGCATAAGTCCTTTGGTTTAGGCGTGACACTCATTTTGAGTTTTTATTGCTTTAAATGCACTTTCAGGCCTAGTTGAGCACGTTTTGTGACTTTGAATGTACCTTCATAGGAATGAGTTGTGTAGTCAAATTAATGCTCATTTAGGCTTCAGGAGGTCAACCTGAACTAAATACATGTTGAAATGTGTGCATAAGTCCTTTGGTTTAGGCGTGACACTCATTTTCAGTTTTTATTGCTTTAAATGCACTTTCAGTCCGAGTTGAGCCCGTTTTTTTACTTTGAATGTTCCTTCATAGGAATAAGTTGTGTAGTCAAATTAATGCTCATTTAGGCTTCAGGAGGTCAACCTGAACTAAATACATGTTGAAATGTGTGCATAAGTCCTTTGGTTTAGGCGTGACACTCATTTTGAGTTTTTATTGCTTTAAATGCACTTTCAGGCCTAGTTGAGCACGTTTTGTGACTTTGAATGTACCTTCATAGGAATGAGTTGTGTAGTCAAATAAATGCTCATTTAGGCTTCAGGAGGTCAACCTGAACTAAATACATGTTGAAATGTGTGCATAAGTCCTTTGGTTTAGGTGTGACACTCATTTTGAGTTTTTATTGCTTTAAATGCATTTTCAGGCCGAGTAGAGCACGTTTCTGAGTTTGAATGTGTCTTCATAGGAATGAGTTGTGTGATCAAATTAATGGTGATTTAGGCTTCAGGAGGTCAACCTGAACTAAATACATGTTGAAATGTGTGCATAAGTCCTTTGGTTTAGGCGTGACACTCATTTTGAGTTTTTATTGCTTTAAATGCACTTTCAGGCCTAGTTGAGCACGTTTTGTGACTTTGAATGTACCTTCATAGGAATGAGTTGTGTAGTCAAATAAATGCTCATTTAGGCTTCAGGAGGTCAACCTGAACTAAATACATGTTGAAATGTGTGCATAAATCCTTTGGTTTAGGTGTGACACTCAATTTGAGTTTTTATTGCTTTAAATGCATTTTCAGGCCGAGTAGAGCAGGTTTTTTTACTTTGAATGTATCTTCAAAGGAATGGGATGTGTAGTCAAATTAATGCTCATTTAGGCTTCAGGAGGTCAACCTGAACAAAATACATGTTGAAATGTGTGCATAAATCCTTTGGTTTAGGTGTGACACTCATTTTGAGTTTTTATTGCTTTAAATGCACTTTCAGGCCTAGTTGAGCACGTTTTGTGACTTTGAATGTACCTTCATAGGAATGAGTTGTGTAGTCAAATAAATGCTCATTTAGGCTTCAGGAGGGCAACCTGAACTAAATACATGTTGAAATGTGTGCATAAGTCCTTTGGTTTTGGTGTGACACTCAATTTGAGTTTTTATTGCTTTAAATGCACTTTCAGGCCTAGTTGAGCACGTTTTGTGACTTTGAATGTACCTTCATAGGAATGAGTTGTGTAGTCAAATAAATGCTCATTTAGGCTTCAGGAGGTCAACCTGAACTAAATACATGTTGAAATGTGTGCATAAGTCCTTTGGTTTAGGCGATACACTCATTTTGAGTTTTTATTGCTTTAAATGCACTTTCAGTCCGAGTTGAGCCCGTTTTTTTACTTTGAATGTATCTTCATAGGAATAAGTTGTGTAGTCAAATTAATGCTCATTTAGGCTTCAGAATGTCAACCTGAACTAAATACATGTTGAAATGTGTGCATAAGTCCTTTGGTTTAGGCGTGACACTCATTTTGAGTTTTTATTGCTTTAAATGCATTTTCAGGCCGAGTAGAGCACGTTTCTGAGTTTGAATGTATCTTCATAGGAATGAGTTGTGTGATCAAATTAATGCTCATTAAGGCTTCAGAATGTCAACCTGAATTAAATACATGTTGAAATGTGTGCATAAGTCCTTTGGTTTAGGCGTGACACTCATTTTGAGTTTTTATTGCTTTAAATGAACTTTCAGGCCTAGTTGAGCACGTTATGTGACTTTTAATGTACCTTCATACCAATGAGTTGTGTAGTCAAATTATACTCATTTAGGCTTCAGGAGGTCAACCTGAACTAAATACATGTTGAAATGTGTGCATAAGTCCTTTGGTTTAGGCGTGACACTCATTTTCAGTTTTTATTGCTTTAAATGCACTTTCATATCCGAGTTGAGCCCGTTTTTTTACTTTGAATGTTCCTTCATAGGAATGAGTTGTGTAGTCAAATTAATGCTCATTTAGGCTTCAGGAGGTCAACCTGAACTAAATACATGTTGAAATGTGTGCATAAGGCCTTTGGTTTAGGCGTGACACTCATTTTGAGTTTTTATTGCTTTAAATGCATTTTCAGGCCGAGTAGAGCACGTTTTTTTACTTTGAATGTATCTTCATAGGAATACGTTAGTAGTCAAATTAATGCTCATTTAGGCTTCAGGACGTCAACCTGAACTAAATACATGTTGAAATGTGTGCATAAGTCCTTTGGTTTAGGCGTGACACTCATTTTCAGTTTTTATTGCTTTAAATGCACTTTCAGTCCGAGTTGAGCCCGTTTTTTTACTTTGAATGTATCTTCATAGGATTAAGTTGTGTAGTCAAATTAATGGTGATTTAGGCTTCAGGAGGTCAACCTGAACTAAATACATGTTGAAATGTGTGCATAAGTCCTTTGGTTTAGGCGTGACACTCATTTTGAGTTTTTATTGCTTTAAATGCACTTTCAGGCCTAGTTGAGCACGTTTTGTGACTTTGAATGTACCTTCATAGGAATGAGTTGTGTAGTCAAATTAATGCTCATTTAGGCTTCAGGAGGTCAACCTGAACTAAATACATGTTGAAATGTGTGCATAAGTCCTTTGGTTTAGGCGTGACACTCATTTTCAGTTTTTATTGCTTTAAATGCACTTTCAGTCCGAGTTGAGCCGTTTTTTTACTTTGAATGTATCTTCATAGGAATAAGTTGTGTAGTCAAATTAATGCTCATTTAGGCTTCAGAATGTCAACCTGAACTAAATACGTACATGTTGAAATGTGTGCATAAGTCCTTTGGTTTAGGCGTGACACTCATTTTGAGTTTTTATTGCTTTAAATGCACTTTCAGGCCTAGTTGAGCACGTTTTGTGACTTTGAATGTACCTTCATAGGAATGAGTTGTGTAGTCAAATTAATGCTCATTTAGGCTTCAGGAGGTCAACCTGAACTAAATACATGTTGAAATGTGTGCATAAGTCCTTTGGTTTAGGCGTGACACTCATTTTCAGTTTTTATTGCTTTAAATGCACTTTCAGTACGAGTTGAGCCGTTTTTTTACTTTGAATGTATCTTCATAGGAATAAGTTGTGTAGTCAAATTAATGGTGATTTAGGCTTCAGGAGGTCAACCTGAACTAAATACATGTTGAAATGTGTGCATAAGTCCTTTGGTTTAGGCGTGACACTCATTTTGAGTTTTTATTGCTTTAAATGCATTTTCAGGCCGAGTAGAGCACGTTTTTTTACTTTGAATGTATCTTCATAGGAATAAGTTGTGTAGTCAAATTAATGCTCATTTAGGCTTCAGGACGTCAACCTGAACTAAATACATGTTGAAATGTGTGCATAAGTCCTTTGGTTTAGGCGTGACACTCATTTTCAGTTTTTATTGCTTTAAATGCACTTTCAGTCCGAGTTGAGCCCGTTTTTTTACTTTGAATGTATCTTCATAGGATTAAGTTGTGTAGTCAAATTAATGGTGATTTAGGCTTCAGGAGGTCAACCTGAACTAAATACATGTTGAAATGTGTGCATAAGTCCTTTGGTTTAGGCGTGACACTCATTTTCAGTTTTTATTGCTTTAAATGCACTTTCAGGCCTAGTTGAGCACGTTTTGTGACTTTGAATGTACCTTC